>NC_068930.1:26974029-27599029 GCF_023091745.1 Budorcas taxicolor
CCAATCCCTCAAAATAACAACACTGGAAGTCATCTTAAATTGCACATCTCAGAGGTACTATCACTTTTCATTAAAGCTTTCAAAACTGACTGCAGAGAGGCAGGAAGCAATAACACCAAATGTAAAGGAAGGTCCATCCAACCTGGACTAGGATTGGGGGTGAGGCAAGATATATTGGAGAGAAGTAAATAAAATAGAGATATATTTTAAATAAGGAAGGTCCATTCAAGATGCAGTATTCCCTCGCTCTGTAAGAGTTAGACTGTTCTGTTCTAAGTTCTTTTGCAAATAACAGGACAATAAATATTTAGAATAAATAAAAACTATTTAGAATAAATAATTCTAGAAACTACATTTCAATGTCCTGTGACAGAGAAGGGGGCTGAAACCCAGGAAATGTCAACAAAAATGTCTCCATCCATTCTCTTTTTCATGTTCCTTCTGGGTTGGTCAGTTTTATTACTTGTTCATTTAGTCTAGCTGCCCTGTTGACAGGAAAATCTTCTCATCCCTCTCTACACACATCTCATTCTTTTCCTTTATAAGTCTATGGTTCTCTTCCTTAACCTATCTCAAGCTCTTTAAAGGTAAGGTTACATCTGACTCCTTTTCATAAAGCTAAGTCGTCAAGTCTGTCAGGGAGACTAACCCAAAGTTAACCCCCAGATAAAATCTTGAGGAAGACTGCCAACAAAGAGGAGGAATAGGGGGAAACTCCCCAGGGGTGGTCAAAAAACAGTAAGATACATATATACTGTTTACACAATTTACATCTTAAAGCAGGAAAGAAAAGTTATGAGTTGGATAAAGCCACACAGCCAGGAACTTCCCTAGTAGTCCAGTTGTTAAGACTGCGTTTCCACTGCCCACTGCAGGGTGCATGGGCTGTATCTTTGGTTGGGGAACTAAGGTCTGTGAAGTGCACGACCTCCCAAAAGAAAAAGACACAACAGCCAAATACATACCAAAAATAAAGCAGGTTACGGGTACCATAACTTATGAGGTTAAAAAAAAGCATGAAATAGTAGAGAGTGGATCTTTATATTTTGACAACGGTAGACTACACTGGAGTTGTAAGTCATAAACATTTTTGTGCCAAGTGAGGCCCTGAAATTGACTCAGCAGTCAAGAATGCTGTGAGAGTTGTGTGGAAATACAGTCGATGCAGTAGCTATGCCTCTGCATTTCTAAATACTGGCTCCTACAGAACTCTTCTTTTTAGGGATATGAAGGACATTTTTGAAAAGTTGATCAAAATTAAAAGAAAACTTAAACAAAACGATAGTTTAAAAGACTCCATACTCTGATAACAGGGTAATTATAGTAAACAATTTTAAACATTGTACAAAAACTTGTAACCAATGATAATTTCTAAAATTATCTCCTAAAACATCTCTTAGGTCAAAAAAGAAAGTCATAATTAAAATCTACTCTGAAAATGATTAGAAAATACCAATTATCCAAATCTAAATGTTGAAGCCAAATCTGACCTTAGAAAAACTCCTAGCTTCAAAATTTTTCATTTTCAAAAAAATATAAGAATTTATTTCGTAAAATTTGAAAGGAAAATATACTTGGGAAAGGTAGTGAAGATGGAATCAGAAATTCCATCATGAAGTTTTTCATGATATAGGGAAAAAAATAGGAAAACTGGTTAACCCAAATAAGGGGGGGATAAACACCAAGAGTTCAAGTTCTGGTTAAAAAAAATGACAGTAAGGCTGACACATCTTTGACAAATCTAATTAAATACAAACTTTTAAAATATAAAATTAGTAATGAGATGTAACTATAGTGACTGATTTTAAAAATTGTAACAGGATGGTGTGTGTGTGTGTGTGTGTGTGTGTATAGTATGAAAATAGACACTATTCTAGGGAAATACAAATGGCTAGAATTTACTCAAGAAGAATGGAACATGTAAATAAAGCAACCACCACGAAATGATTTAAAAGATGCCCAAAAAAAATCCTCAAAAAGTCTCCAGGCCTGAAGTGGTTTTAAGATTTTTTAAATCATTGATAACTGCTGGCTAAATAGAAATTATTTTAGAGCATCTAAAAATTGAAGAGCTTACCACATATTTTACCAAATCAGCAAAGCTACAAAAGAAATCAGACAAAAGACTTATTATAACAGAACAGAAAGGAGAACAGACAATTCAACAATAATAGATGGAGACTTTAAAACTTTGCTTTAAATAATGGATAGAACAATTAAACTCGGCAGAAGATTACAAAGGAAACAGAAGACAGTATAAACCAACTAGACCTAACAGACATCTACAGAACACTCCACTCAATAGCAACAGAATACACATTCTTCTCAAGTGTACATGAATATTCTACAGAATAGAATACACATTAGGTCATAAAACATGCTTCAAGAACTTAAGAGCACTTAAGTCATACAAAGTATGTACTCTGACCACAGTGTAATGAAATTGGACATCATTATTTGAATGAAATTAGGAAAATTCACAGATATGTAGAAATTAGACAACATGCTCCTAGATAACCAATTGGCAAAGGAGAGTAAAGTAAAATCAAATCACAAGTAAAATTAAAAATACCTGTAGATAAATGAAAACACAAGCAAAATATACCAAAACTTATGGGACGCACTGAAAGCAATGCTTAGAGAGAAATTAGTAACCATGTACACCTGTAATAAAAAAGATCACAAATCAACAGCCTAACCTTCTACCTTAAGAAACTGGAAAAAGAATAGCATACTAACTCCAAGTAAATAAAAGATCAGAGTGAAAATAAGCAAAATAGACAAGAGAAAAATACAGGAAGTCAATAAAACCAAAAGTTTATTCTTTGAAAAGATCAATAAAACTGATAAACCTTATGCAAGATTGACTAAAAAAAAGGAAAGATTCAAATTACTAAAATCAGGAACAAAAAGAGAACATTACTACTGACCTTAGAGAAATAAGGCTTCCCTTGTGGCTCAGACCTGGAGAAGGAAATGGCACCCCACTCCAGTACTCTTGCCTGGAAAATCCCATGGACAGAGGAGCCTGGTGGGCTGCAGTCCATAGGGTCGCAAAGAGTTGGACACGACTGAGCAACTTCAGTTTCAGTTTTCAGTTAGAGAAATAAAAAAGACTATCAGGGAATAGTATGGATAATTGTATACCAACAAATCAGATAACCTACATAAAATGAACAAATCCTAGAAAGGCACAAACTACTGAAACTCACTTAAGAAGAAATAGGAAATTTGAGTAGAACTATAATAAGAGATTGAATTAGTAACAAAAACATTACCAGAAGTAATAATAAAAAAGAAAACTACCACAAAGAATCTAAAAAAACCCAACTCACAGACACAAGAGTAGAATGATGGCTGCCAGGGACTGGAGGGGGAGAAATTGGTAGATGTTGGTCAAAGGACACAAACTTCCAGCTATGAGATTAGAGTTTTGGGGATCTAACATACAGCACGATGAGTATAGTTAACAATACTGTATAGACTTGAAAGTAGCTGAGAGGAAATCTTAGATATTCTCACTACAAGAAGAAATGGTTATTATGTAGGTGACAGAAGGGCTAAACAATACTACTGGGGCAATCACTTTATAATATGTAAGTGAATCAAGTCAATACTGCAAGCCTTAAATTTACACAATGTTTTATGTCAGTAACATCTTAATAAAGCTGTTTTTAAAAAAACACTAACCACAAAGGAAAATTCAAGTCCAGAAAACTTCACTGGTTAAAAACCTACCAACATTGAAAGAATACTAATCCTTCACAAACTCTTTCAAAGAACAAGAGGAGCAAACACTCCCCAGTTCATTTTTTAAGGACTGTTAATCGTGATACCAAGATCCCAGAAATAAACATTACAAGAAAATAGAAATATAGTCCATCATGTATGACTATAGACGCAAACTTCTACAACAAAAAGACAGACCTTTCTCAACTTACGACGGGGTTACATCCCAATAAACCCATCATAAACTGAAATTATCGTTAAGACAGAACTGCATTTAATACACCTAACATTTCAAATATCAGAGCTTAGCCTATCCTCTTTAAATGTGCTCAGAACACTTACATTAGCCTATCGTTGGGCAAAATAATTTAACACAAAGCCTATTTTATAATAAAATGCTGAGTATCACGTAATTTATGGAATACCATTCTGAAAGTGAAATACAGCATGGTTGTACGGGTACAGAACGGTTCTAAGTGTATTGGTTGTTTACCTGCATGACAGTGTGGCTGCCTGGGAGCTACAGCTCACTGTCATTGCCCAGCATCACAAGAAGTATCTTACTGCCTACCGCTGGCCTTAGAAAAGATCAAAATTCAAATCAAGTGTCATTTCTACTGAATATGTATCACTTTTGTACTGTCATGAAGCAAAAAATAGTAAGTTCAATCATTGTGTATCAGGGGTTCTGTTTTTTGTTAGCAAACAGGATCCAGCAACATAGAAAAGAGTTGTGCACCATGACCAAGAAATTTTATCCCAAGAACGTGAGGTTTAACATAGAGAAATCAATCAATACACCATATTAATAAGACAAAAGATAAAACACAAAATGATTATATCAATAGATGTGGGGAAAGCATTTGTCAAAATCCAGCATCCTTCCATGATAAAAACATTCGACAAACTAGAAGTAGAAGGAAATACCCTCAGCCTGATAAAGGGCTCAATGAAAAACTCACAGCTAACATCATATTTAATGGTAAGAGACTGAAAGTTGCCTGTGTGAGATCAGGAACAAGACAGTGGATGTCCACGTTGACTACTTCTATCAGCACTATACTAGAGATTCTGGTCAAGGCCATTAGGCTGTATGGAATGTAACATGGCACAACGGCTGTGAAAACTCTAGAAATTTCACAAAGGGTTAAAAACTAAGAGTTACTATATGACTTATCAATTCCATTCCTAAAGAATATATTCAGGAGACTGAAAACATTAAATCCACATAAAAAGCTGTACACATATGTTCACTGAAGCATTATTTATTTATAACAGCCCAAAGTGGAAGTGACCCAAATAACCATTAATTGATGAAGAAATAAACAAAATGTGGGATACCCAAGGAATGTTACTCAGCCACTAAAAGGAACAAAAGTACTGGTAAATGCCACAACACAGATGAACTTTGAAAACATTGTGTTAAATCAAAGAAGTCAGATATAATTTTGGTCATATATTCTATGATACTTTCTAATGAAATATCCAGAATAGGTAAACTCCTAGAGACAAAACAGATTATTGATTGACATGGATTGGGGTAAGCATGAATAAGGACTGACTGCTTAGTGGGTATGTGTTTTCTCTGAGGGTGATAAAAATGTTCTAGAATTAGTAATGGTTGCATAACACTGTGAATATAATAAAAAACACTGAATTATATAATTTAAATGGGTGAATTTGTTACCTAAATTATATCTCAACAAAAATAAGATGTATGTACTGTAGTTCCTCATTATCTGCAGTTTCATTTTCTGTGGTTTTGGTTAACCTGTGGTCAACCATGATCTAAAAATATTTAATGGAAAATTCCAGAAGTAAACAATTCATAAGTTTTAAACTGCATGCCATTTTGAGTAGCATGATGAAATCTCAAGCTGTCCTAGAATAGGACATAATCATCCTTTTGTCCAGCATACCCTGTTAACAATTTAGTAGCTGTCTCAGTTATCAGATCAATTGTTGCAGTACTGCAGCATTTCTTTCAAGTAGTCTATATTTTGCTTAATAATGGCCCCAAAACATAAGGGTAGTGATGCTGGCAATTTGCATGCGATAAAGGAAAGTAGTGATGCTTCCATTAACTAAGTGAAAAGGTGAAAGTTTCGATTTAATAAGGAAAGAAAAAACATCATTTGCTGAGATCTGCTATATGAACGAATTGTCTATCCGTGAAATTCTGAAGGAAAAAGAAACGCATGCTAGTTTGCTATTGCACTGCAAACTGCAAAAGTTATGGCCACACTGCATCAGTGCTCTGTTAAGATGAAATGGCATTAAATTTATACAAAGGCATTTAAATTTATTACAGTGTATTGAGATAAACTTTATTATTAGCTGTTGTTAATTTTTATTGTGCCTAATTTATAAACGAAAACTCTATCATAGGTATGCAGGTATAGGAAAAAACATGGTATATATAGGGCTCAGTATTATCTGCAATTTCAGACATTCACTGGGGGTATTGTAATGTATTCCCCGTGGATAAGGGGAGACTACTGTACTGCGAAAAAGTAAGGAGTTTTTCAGGTATACAAGTACACTGAATAAAGTATATAATTAACAAAAAGACCAAATGGGAAAACTTACAAGATTATTATAATCTGACAAAATTTAACTTCTCTTCCCCAAAAAAATTCTTGAAAAACAAGAATTAAAAGAATAGATCAATGGAAAATAGTACAGAATTTAGTTCCTCAAAAAACTAAACACAGAGTTGGCATATGACCCTGCAATCCCACTCCTGGGCACATATCTGGAGAACACTTTAATTTAAAAAGATAGGTGCACACCGATGTTCATTGCAGCACTATTTATGACAGCCTCGACATGGAAACAACCTAGTTCAGTTCAGTTCAGGTCAGTTGCTCAGTCGTGTCTGACTCTTTGTGACCCCGTGAATCGCAGCACACCAGGCCTCCCTGTCCATCACCAACTCCCACAGTTCACCCAAACTCATGTCCATTGAGTCGGTGATGCCATCCAGCCATCTCATCCTCTGTCATCCCCTTCTCCTCCTGCCCCCAATCCCTCCCAGTATCAGAGTCTTTTCCAATGAGTCAACTCTTCACATGAGGTAGCCAAAGTTTTGGAGTTTCAGCTTCAGCATCAGTCCTTCCAAAGAACACCCAGGACTGATCATTAGAATGGACTGGCTGAATCTCCTTGCAGTCCAAGGGACTCTCAAGAGTCCTCCCAACACCACAGTTCAAAAGCATCAATTCTTCGGCACTCAGCTTTCTTCACAGTCCAACTTTCACATCCATACATGACCACTGGAAAAACCATAGCCTTGACTAGATGGACCTTTGTTGGCAAAGTAATGTCTCTGCTTTCTAATATGCTTTCTAGGTTGGTCACAACTTTCCTTCCAAGGAGTAAGCGTCTTTTAATTTCATGGTTGCAGTCACCATCTGCAGTGATTTTGGAGCCCCAAAGTCTGACATTGTTTCCACTGTTTCCCCATCTATTTCCCATGAAGTGATGGGACAGGATGGCATGATCTTTGTTTTCTGAATGTTGAGCTTTAAGCCAACTTTTTCACTTTCCTCTTTCACTTTCACCAAGAGACTTTTTAGTTCATCTTCACTTTCTGCCATAAGGGTGGTGTCATCTGCATATCTGAGGTTATTGATATTTCTCCCGGCAATCTTGATTCCAGCTTGTGCTTCTTCCAGCCCAGCGTTTCTCATGGTGTACTCTGCATGTAAGTTAAATAAGCAAGGTGACAATATACACCCTTGACGTATTCCTTTTCCTATTTGGAACCAGTCTGTCATTCCATGTCCAGTTATAACTGTTGCTTCCTGACCTGCATATAGGTTTCTCAAGAGGCAGGTCAGGTGGTCTGGTATTCCCATCTCTCTCAGAATTTTCCACAGTTTATTGTGATCCACACAGTCAAAGGCTTTGGCATAGTCAATAAAGCAGAAACAGATGTTTTTCTGGAACTCTCTTGCTTTTTCAGTGATCCAATGGATGTGGGCAATTTGATCTCTGGTTCCTCTGCCTTTTCTAAAACCAGCTTGAACATCTGGAAGTTCACGGTTCACGTATTGCTGAAGCCTGGCTTGGAGAGTTTTGAGCATCACTTTACTAGTTAGTGTGTGAGATGAGTGCAATTGTGCGGTAGTTTGAGCATTCTTTGGCATTGCCTTTCTTTGGGATTGGAATGAAAACTGACCTTTTCCAGTCCTGTGGCTACTGCTGAGTTTTCCAAATTTGCTGGCAAATTGAGTGCAGCACTTTCACAGCATCATCTTCCAGGATTTGAAATAGCTCAACTGGAATTCCATCACCTCCACTAGCTTTGTTCCTAGTGATGCTTTCTAAGGCCCACTTGACTTCAGATTCCAGGATGTCTGGCTCTACTTGAGTGATCACACCATCGTGGTTATCTTGCTCGTGAAGATCTTTTTTGTACAGTTCTTCTGTGTCTTTTTGCCACCTCTTCTTAATATCTTCTGCTTCTGTTAGGTCCATACCATTTCTGTGCTTTATCGAGCCCCTCTTTGCATGAAATGTTCCCTTGGTGTCTCTAATTTTCATGAAGAGATCTCTAGTCAACCTAAATGCTCACCAAAAGATGAACTGATAAAGATGTGGCACATACAGAATGAAATACTACACACCCATAAGAAAGAATGGAATGATGCCATTTGCAACAACACGGGGCTTCCCAGGCAGCATTAGTGGTAAAGAGCCTGCCTGCCAGTGCTGGAGATGTAAGAGACAGGGGTTTGAGTCCTGAGTCTGAAAGATCCCCTGGAGGAGGGCATGGCAACCCACTCCAGTATTCTTGCCTGGAGAATCCCATGGACAGAGGAGCCTGGTGGGCTATAGTCCACAGGATCGCAAAGAATCGGACTCAACTGAAGCAACTTAGCATGCATGAACACAGCAACATGGATGGACCTACAGATTATCCTACTGAGTAAGTCAGAAAGAGAAAGACAAATACCATATGGTATCACTTATATGTGTAATCTAAAATATAACATATATTAACTTATCTATGAAACAGAAACAGACTCAGAGTCCTAGGAAACAGACTTGTGGTTGCCAAGGGGAGAGGCAATGGGGAGGGATGGACTGGGAGTTTGGGGTTAGTAGATGCAAAGTATCATACATAGAATGGATTAATAACCGTGAACTATATCCAATATCCTGTGATAAACTATAATGGAAAAGCATGTGTGTATACACACACACACACACACACACACACACACACACACGTGTGTGTGTATAAATGAACCACTGCTGTATAACACAACACTGTAAATCAATTATACTTCAATAAATTAAAAAACAGTATGCCAACATGATGTGGATCCCAAACTGTCATCAAATTTCATCATAATGTTCTGAAATGTGCACAAATTTAATAGCAGTACTATTGTAACGATACACTATAAAACCAAGATACATTTATATATTAACTAGAAATAAAATGACACCAAAATACCCAATTAATAATTTTACGTCATACTGTTTTTCTGAAATTACATCCTGTTTACAACATGAATAGGCCTTGGGTTCTTTTGTGTTTAACACTCTAACATTGCCCTGGGCTGTATAATAAATCAAATTTCACACTGTTTTCCTCTATTAGAACTACCACCAGACCTCCATTTGTATAGCCCATCTTGATATCATTAGGTGATCAGTAAGATGGAGGCAAACAAAAAGAGCATAATTTGAGGTCTTTATTTTTTAGGATGACTCCCTACATAGTAATCTCTAACTAAAACAGGAATCCTTGGGTTGGGAGGGGTGGCTAGATTAGTTTTGATGATGAACTTGTGGTATCTGTGTGTGTGTGTGTGTGTTAGTTGCTCAGCTGTGTCCGACTCTTTGTGACCACATGGACTGCAGCCTGCCAGGCTTCTCCGTCCATGGGATTTTCCAGCCAAGAATATTGGAGTGGGTTGCCATTTCCTCTTCCATGTGGTACCTGAGGGACAGCTAGATGGAGCTGTCTAGTCAGTAAATGGATGTCTGGATTTGAAGCTCACAATAGTGAATATGGGCCCGAAATAGTGGTTTAGAAGATAGTGGTCTCAAGAATGGTGGCTTGAAGCCAAAGACAGATCTATAAATGTATGATTAGAGAAGCAGAAGAATCTCTCATGAAGAAAAACACATAAAGGAAGCCAAGGGAAGAGAGTCTTTTAAAGGCAGTGTTAATTTCCACAGAGGCAACTATCAGGATTGAAACAAGTTCTATTATTTGGCAGGAGATGCTGACTTCTGGTTGAGGGGTGAGAAAGAGACAGTTTAGGTCAGTTATTTAAAGAAGCCTGGACCACCAACAAAGGCAGATAGAGAAAGGCAGAAGAGATTGTTCTTTCTAGTCTGAAAAGAGAGAGTTAGTGGAGGGGAAGAGACTGATGACTTCAAGTCTATGAGAACAAAACTTTGTTTAGGTCACTTCTCTAATCCCTAGTATCTTTAGGGTACCTGGGACATAACAAGCATTCAAAAGTATTTGCTGAATGTTGAATGAAGAAAGGAAATGAGTGGGGTCAAGCAAGAAGGGGAGGGTCTTAGTAAAGAGGATGGGGAAGAGGTGATGGAGAGAGAGAGAAAAAAATAGTTTTTGATCATTTGTTAAACTTCAGACTCCTTATGTCCAAAATTCCTGAAATAACCCTCAAAAGTAGGCATTACTGTCTCCATTTTACAGTCCACAGAAGCTAAGAGATTCGGTACCCAAGGTCATTTATCTGTTGATGGACACAGACAGGAAGCAGGCATGGCTTCACCTGTGCGAAAAGCTCCTACTCTTCCACGGCACCTTGAAAATGAACATATAAAATATGAAAATAAAATAATTTGCTGAAAAGAAGGGGGAAAGAAGTTGACCTGGAAAGGGGCAGTAAAAGTATCTACTGCCACCTGAGGAGGATGAACAGGGAGCTGACCAGGTCAAGTAAAAGGAATGGTGAGCAGAGTTGAGGTCCTAACTGAAATTAACCCTGGAGCAGTACCGTCTGCATGTCTTTGTGATTACGTCTAGCTGGTCTTAGTAGGAGTTTGGCAGTTAAGTGCATGAAAATGTGCACAAGGTGAGAAATAATCATGTAGGAATAATTTTGAAAAGAAAGGAGTAAAGCCAGGAGGTAGTTGTGATACGACAAGGAAATAGAGAGGACAAGGGCTGAGTTTTCAGAGTTTACAATAATACTGAATGAGAAGCAATTCTAGTGGCGTGGAGTCTTCAGTCACCATCATCTCCCTTTCAACAAACTTCTCTAACCGTCCACTCTTGCTGAGCTACCCTACTGCTGTAATTTGCTTTTACAACTAAAAAACAAGGGACATGTTTGTTCTGGGTTATCTGATCTCTTGTAGTCAAATAAATCTTTGCCCCAGACAAGGAGCTTATTAAAAATGAACAGTGGAGATCGTCAAATTTCATAACTCTATCAAACGCTTTGTCCTTCCCCTGCGACCCCACATGGCACAAGGCAGGGCCAGTAAGCAACAGCAGTGACAAAAGGCTAAGCGGAGAACCATCAGAGTTCTCGAATACCTGGCTTAACACAAAGATTAACAGAATGTTGTCCCCTTTGTTTCCAGATATTTCCACTTAGTATAGTTGGGCTATTTTCCAATAGAAATGTACTTATTTTCTGAGTCATCAGCCAGATGTGAGATATAAAACTGTTTCCCATAACTTTTTGGAAATTATCATTTTTGGAAATTGAAGAGTGTCTTACTATCATCAGCATGAGATTTCTGAGATTGCTGTATGTAATAGTAGCAAATCTCTTTTTGATTGGACAAAAATAACATAAAGAAAATACAGAATCATTAGAAATGTGTTAGACCCATGACTTTACGTATACCTCGGAGGGTACCACAAACCTACCCCACCAAGTCTTCTGGAGTTAAGAAAAGCCCACCAACCCCAGTCATAGATCGCTTGATACCTCCACAGTCTAGTCTCACAAACCCAAGAAAACCCCAGATCCTCAATATTATCAGCCAGGGAACACTAGGTGTCAAACAACGTTTATAATTGACTAGTTAGCAAATGTACGAAGCTTATTACCCTCAAGAAGCCATATGTATGAAACTACAATTAGCTTCAAGACAGTTATAGGTATATTTACAGTTCAAAGATTAGAAGGAAAATGAGACCAGAAATATTTAACCTGTATACTTTTGGAGATCAAGGAAAACACTGCCCAGGATGGTTAAATGACCTAACATAAAGTAACTTTCATTTCTTATGTTCATGTGACCTTCATGTCAGACTATGGCTAGAGCAGAATAGAAAACTCAGGACTACTAACTCATCTCAAATATTCAACTTCTCAGTTCAGTTCAGTTGCTCAGTTATGTCCAGCTCTTTGCAACCCCATGGACTGCAGCACGCCAGGCCTCCTTCTCCATCACCAACTCCTGGAGTTTACTCAAACTCATGTCCATTGAGTCGGTGATGCCATCAAACCATCTCGTCCTCTGTCGTTCTCCTTCTGCCTTCAATCTTTCCCAACATCAGGGTCTTTTCAAATGAGTCAGCTCTTCGCATCAGGTGGCCAAAGTACTGTAGTTTCAGCTTCAACATCAGTCCTTCAATGAATATTCAGAACTGATTTCCTTTAGAATGGACTGGTTGGATCTCCTTGCAGTCCAAGGGACTCTCAAGAGTCTTCTCCAACACCACAGTTCAAAAGCATCAATTCTTCAGTGCTCACTTTCTTTGCAGTCCAACTCTCACATCCATACATGACCACTGGAAAAACCATAGCCTTGACTAGATGGACCTTTGTTGGCAAAGTAATGTCTGCTTTAAATATGTTGCTTAGGTTGGTCATAACTTTTCTTCCAAGGAAGAAAATTTCTTTCTATTTCATGGCTGCAGTCACTATCTGCAATGATTTTTGAGCCCAAAAAAATAGTCAGCCACTGTTTCCCCATCTATTTGCCATGAAGTGATGGGACTATATGCCATGATCTTAGTTTTCTGAATGTTGAGCTTTAAGCCAACTTTTTCACTTTCCTCTGTCATTTTCATCAAGAGGCTCTTTAGTTCTTCTTCACTTTTCTGCCATAGGGTGGTGTCATCTGGATATCTGAGGTTATTGATATTTCTCCAATCTTGACTCCAGCTTGTGCTTCTTCCAGCCCAGCATTTCTCATGATGTACTCTGCATATAAGTTAAATAAGCAGGGTGACAATATACAGCCTTGATGTACTCCTTTTCCTATTTGGAACCAGTCTGTCGTTCCATGTCCAGTTATAACTGTTGCTTCTTGACCTGCATATAGGTTTCTCAAGAGGCAGGTCAGGTGGTCTGGTATTCCCATCTCTCTCAGAATTTTCCACAGTTTATTGTGATCCACACAGTCACAGGCTTTGGCATAGCCAATAAAGCAGAAATAGATGTTTTTCTGGAACTCTCTTGCTTTTTCAGTGATCCAATGGATGTGGGCAATTTGATCTCTGATTCCTCTGCCTTTTCTAAATCCAGCTTGAACATCTGGAAGTTCATGGTTCACAAACTGCTGAAGCCTGGCTTGGAGAATTTTGAGCATTACTTTGCTAGCATGTGAGATGAGTGTAGTTGTACAGTAGTTTGAGCATTCTTTGGCATTGGCTTTCCTTGGGATTGGAATGAAAACTGACCTTTTCCAGTCCTGTGGCTACTGCTGAGTTTTTCAAATTTGGCATATTGAGTGCAGCACTTTCACAGCATCATCTTCCAGGATTTGAAATAGCTCAACTGAAATTCCATCACCTCCACTAGCTTTGTTCGTGATGCTTCCTAAGGCCCACCTGACTTCACATTCCAGGATGTCTAGCTGCAGGTGAGTGATCACACCATCATGATTATTTGGGTCATGAAGACTGTTTTTGTACAGTTCTTCTGTGTATTTTTGCCCCCTCTTCTTAATATCTTCTGATTCTGTTAGTTCCATACCATTTCTGTCTTTTATTGTGCCCATCGTTGCATGAAATATTCCCTTGGTATCTCTAATTTTCTTTAAGAGATCTCTAGTCTTTCCCATTCTACTGTTTTCTTCTGTTTTTTTGCCCTGATCTCTCCTTGCTATTCTTTAGAACTCTGCATTCAAATAGGTATATCTTTTCTTTTCTCCTTTGCTTTTTGCTTCTCTTCTTTTCACCGCTATTTGTAAGCTATTCAACTACTACTGTTCTATATAAACATACCACCCACATAGATTAATTTCCCTTTGGCCTAACAGACCAGGCCAGTGCTTTTTAAGCTGTAGGTAGTGAAACTGATTTTGTGGGTTACAACCTGACTTTAAACAAGATGAAATATAAAAATATCAGGATGCATCACATTTAGTATGATTTGTGAATAACTTTTTCTAGTGTGTGTATAAAATTAATAATTATTTATTAATATTTATTATAAATTAATATTTACTGTCAGTTATAACCAAAAAGTTTGAAAGCCACTAGACTAGACTGCTACAGAATCAATCAGCAACAATGACTCATTTCCAAGGTCTAAATACTTTTTCAAAATTATTGACTTAATCCTCATGAAGCAGTCCAGTGAAGGAGATAAGAACAGTTATGCCTTGTTTGAAAATAACTGGTCTCATTTTGAAAGTCAAACAGAAGTCTAAAGGGAATTAATTTTCAATCCATTTAACATGTACTAACTTTGAAAAAACTGAACTGAGATTGTATAATACTGCTCCCTCTAAATATGCATTTCCTCCAAAATTAAAGATGTCATTAGAACAAAAATTCTACTTCAGTAATAAAAAGGAAAAAAGAGATCTAAAGCTATGAGTTTATTTTCTGACGTTTTTCCCTACATGAAAGTTTTTTGATCTTCTGTGAAACTCATTTATATATTTGCTAACAACTACTAAACCTAACTGAACCTATCACTTACAACACTTCTCATGTTAATAAACATAGAAGTTACTAGACGTTACTAGATAGAAACAAGGAAGTTACTACTGTGTTAGTAAGAATTACACAGTCCGTTTTGAAATGGTACCTCCACTTTGGGGAAGACTTAGAGACTATAATCAAGCTTAGAGAATCCAGTCAGATCTTGAGTCCCAGTAATCAACTGGGAAGAGTGGTTGATTCACAGACCCTTTTTATCTGCCAACACAGTCCAGCTTAATTTGTCCCCAACCTAAAGCTATGTAGAATCTCTAGAGATGGCTCATCACACTCAGAAATCTGAAGGAGGGGTAATAATGGGAAGTCCTCACAACTCCCAGAGCCTAGAGCCAACCCACCATGATAAAGTCACAAGGAAACGGCTGAAACACTTGCCAAACCACAAAAGCACTTACTGAGACTTTACTAGGCTCCTAGTCTGGTGTTTCTAGGAGGTAATTATTAGGTACTTAATTAGCAAACAGTTCCTTCAAGTATATTTTCACATTTGATTACTAGGGAAAAGGATGAGAGTGAGAATTAGCACTCTCCCTAGTTTATAAAGAGGTTATACTGAAAAACATAGCAAACCATGACAGTGGTAGAATAAAGTGCTTATCTTTGAACTCCTGGTCTAGTTGTCTTTCCATACATGGCAGGAAGTCTTGCTCAGAAATCTGGAGGATGTCATTCTAAAGGTTTGAGCTCACCCATCTTTAGATTATTTCACTCTTTTTATCTCTATGTGGCTCTCTGTAACCATACAGATGTTACTTACCTGACTAGAGCAAATTTTGATCAAGAAAGAATATAAAAGAAAAACTCAATTCCTACCTCTGTTTTAATCAGCTGAAAGGAGATTATGTACACAAATGGCAGGAAATGCACAAAGGAAAAGGCTGGTATACAATCTAGGAATGCAGTAAACTGGCAAGAAGCTGCACAAGCTAGTAGTAGTTCTTGCATGCAGCTTCTAGTAGTATGATGCAGCTTCTAGGCTCTACTTAACAGTAACTTTCATGACTACCCTACTTGATGGTCAAAGCAGACAGATTCTCTTACACATAAAGGTTTTGGAAACTACATCAAGTCAACACCATGCTATTCATTCAGAATTGATTTTAATGAGTCTCAGCTTTCTTTAAATGTACAACTAATACTTATTTTTATACTGCCTTGTGTCAAAGGGCTTTCAAAGAGATATGGACTAAAGATAATATAATAAATGTTATAATAGTAAATCTCTGAAGATTTCTAGCTTCACAGCAACTCATGAGCCCTACAAACACACGTCAGTATGTATGGCCCTGTTGTTTAGTTGCCAACTCGTGTCTGACTCTTTTGCCATTTCATGGACTGTAGCCCACCAGGCTCCTCTATCCATGGAGTCTCCCAGGCAAGAATACTAGAAGAGGTTGCCATTTCCTTCTTAACGGGATCTTTCCAACCCAGGGATCAAACTTGCATCTCCTGCATTGGCAGGCAGATGCTTTACCACTGAGCCACTAGGGAAACCCCCAACATAACGTGAAATGCTTCTTCAGTCCTTAACCCAATCTGGTATCATTCTTCTTATGTTCTGTGGCATTCTTAATAGTCTAGAATTAAGACTTAAGTGTCTTTAGGTGAAAGTCCTTGTTCTCTAATGGGGATATTGATCTCATAGTAGTGTTATATATACTCATTCTAACTTGATAACAAGATGAGCTCAGTTCAGTCGCTCAGTCGTGTCCGACTCTTTTCAGCCCCATGAATTGCAGCACGCCAGGCCTCCCTGTCCATCACCAACTCTCGGAGTCCACCCAAACTCATGCCCATCGAGTCAGTGATGCCATCCAGCCATCTCATCCTCTGTTGTCCCCTTCTTCTCCTGCCCTCAATCCCTCCCAGCATCAGAGTCTTTTCCAATGAGTCAACTCTTCGCATGAGGACCAAAGTATTGGAGTTTCAGCTTCAGCATCAGTTCATCCGATGATATACATTATTGATATAAATACATATATTTTGCCTAATAATCAAAATTAATTCCATCAAGTATTCGTTAAATGGGGAGACTGGAGGACTGACATAAATACACTGCCTGTGTAAAACAGCTAGCTAGGGGGAAGCTGCTGCATAGCACCGGGAGCTCAGCTCAGTGCGCTGTGATGACCTAGAGGGTGGGATGGGGGTGGGAGGGAGGTCCAAGAGGGAAAGGATGTATTTAAACATATAGTTGATTCACTTCATTGTATGGCAAAAACTAATGCAACATGGTAAAGCCATTATATTGCAATAAAAATAATTGTGCTTATTAAATTAACAGAGGCTTTCAAAAGTTTGAATCATCTAACTTTTAATGAGTATGTGAGAAGACAAGTGTTCTCTTATTCTGGTTGTGGTTAAGATAGAGAAAAGTTTATAACACAGAGCTTTAAAATACGCATATGCCCCTTGACTCAGATAATTTCCAGAGATTTGTCCTAAGGAAATAACTAGTGATCTAGCCAAAAGAATGTTTCTCAGAGTATTCTTTTATAGTATAAAACTAGTAATAAACTAAAAGTCGTATAACAGGTAGTTATAATTTATAAAAATAGTCCATGCCATAAATTATCAGATGGCTGTTACAAATAATGTTACAGAAACATATTCACTGCCACTGAAAGTCTTCTAAAGATATAGTGTTTAGTGGGGGAAAAGATGGAAAACTGTATATATTACAAAAATTATGTACCTACTGTTATAGGTACATATTCATGATACTTACATGTATGTCTAGGGAAATTAATCTTTCTAGGATGAACATTCTAATGTAATAAAATTTTGTTACACAGGTGGAATTAATACATAACATGAAGGTCAGTCCATTCTCTCTTTAAATAAAGACAGTTTAAACAGTTTACAGTATGAGCAAAGTGTTTTTGGTGCAAGGAACACTGTTGACTTTTAATGGTAATCTACAGTCAGTACTTCTACTCTGTGGTGAAGAAGCAATTAAAAAAAATTCTAATTAGTTAGACATTTTAGTAAAATATATTAAAGATGAATTATTAGAAAAATAAAAGATATACAAATATAAACCTCATTTTAAAATCAGATTCACAAACAAAAGGTTACTTTATCAAATAGCTAAAAAAGATTCTAAACTCCTGCTCTCAATTTCTATACCTATCTTGTCAGTGATAGGTAGCAATCCACAGACCATGCTTTCGGTAGTACTACTTGAAATGACTAAGAAGCCTGTTCACAGTGGACGAATAACTGTATTGAGTGGGCTATATTTTGATCAAACATCTGGAGACTCTTCTGCAATAGAAAAATCTTTCTCCAACAAATAGGAAGATTTGGGCTCTTCCTCTGTCATGCTTACTATACTTATTAAGTCTATAATGTTTTTCTAAGGCTAACAGACATTTTCAACAAAGTTATGTATCATTTTAAACCATCATTTTCCAAAAGAATCAAACATGATCTCATATAGTGAAACTAAGAGAATTAATATTTTTCTAATCATGGGGCAACAAGTAGTCATTCAGTTCAGTCGCTCAGTCGTGTCCGACTCTTTGCGACTCCATGAATCGCAGCACACCAGGCCTCCCTGTAGTCATTAGGGCATTCCAAAAGCGATATGACAGAAACAGATTCACCTGGTTGAAAAGGAAGCAATGGAAAACGTTGGTAGTGAGAATTTAAGTTATTGATCTGCTCCCAGGGTTGAGCAGACGAAAATGAGACAGTGTGCCAGTTCCTTGGTGATGCGAATACAGTCTCTCAGGGAAAGGGTGCATGAGCCTGTGCCACTCTACACGAGGAATGAACCAATGATGGACCTCCATGAACTCAGGACAAAAGTAATGAAGATTATAAACACCTTACTTTATGTTGAGATTAAGAAGAATTTAAGGCTCAGCTGATTCTCTGAAAACATGTAGTCTGGTCTGTAGAAATAAACCTGCTAGGTTCATAACCTAGCAGTCTATTGTTGAAGGAAAAACAAACAGACAAAGAAACCAGCAAAGTGCTATGTTAGAAACTGAAAATTCCCAACCAGTATGCACATTAATAGAGGGTATGGTACCACTTCCCAAGTGGCACTAGTGGTAAAGAACCCATCTGCCAATGCAGGAGACCTAAGAGACCTGGGTTCCATCCCTGGGTAGGCAAGAACCCCCGGAGTAGGATATGGCAACCCACTCCAGTCTTCTTGCCTGGAGAATCCCATGCACAGAGGAGCCTGGTTGGCTACAGCCCATAGGGTCGCAAACAGTTGGACACCCGAGGAAGCAACTTAGCATGCATGGTATATTACTTTAATCATTCAATTACAGTATTTTTAAATTGCTGCAAGTTTAACCTGTTGGTATAAAAATGAAAAAATATACCTAGTATAGCACCTTACATACAGTAGGTGCTCAAAAAAGGTACAGCTCTTTGAACTGTTGCAGATGGTCAGGTCAAATGCTTTATTCTTGTATTCTTGAGTTTTAACAAGTGAGAGGTTGATCACTAGATCAAAAATATGAAGCGTAATGAATGATTTAGTATGAAAGGAACAGAAAGACTCTAGTGCAGTTAAACAAAAGACAGATGTAGAACACAGAACTAAAAAGAAGCCTCAAGGAAAGTTATGAAGTAATAAATGAAGTTTCTCAAATAGTCAAAAGGGAATAGGAAGATGTAACATTCTAGGACTGAAGCCTTAAAGGAAAACATTTCTTATTGAAAGCTAAGAAGGGTGAAATTTAATCCATGAAAAAGCTTGGAGTATTACATTTTTTTTTCCCTCACCTCATACAAAGTGCATGTTTTCTTTTTTTTTTTTTAACTGAGGCATTATATACGGGAAAGTCACTGAGTTGTGTCCGACTCTTTGTGACCTCATGGACTAGAGAGTCCATGGGATTCTCCAGGCCAGAATACTGGAGTGGGTAGCCATTCCCTTCTCCAAGGGATCTTCCCAACCCAGGGATCGAACCCAGGTCTCCTGCATTCCAGGCAGATTCTTTACCAGCTGAGCTACCAGAGAAGCCCCATAATATATGCAATAGTGCAAAAACCCCAAATGTGCAAGTTTGATAAATTTTTACATATGTACAAACCCAGATCAAGGTATGGAACATTTCCAGTGCCTCCTCCCAGTCAAGGGTGACAGAGGATGAGATGGTTGGATAGCATTGCTGACTTAATGGACATTTATGAGTTTGAGACCCTGGGAGATAGTGAAGGACAGGAAAGCCTGGTATGCTGCAATCCATGGGGTCACAGAATTGGACACAACTTAGCAACTGAACAACAACCAGTCAGTAACCCTACCATCACCTCCACCTACCACAGACTGATGACCATTGATCAGTTCTGCCTGTTTTTGAATATCATGGGATCATTCAGAATGTACTCTCTTGTATCTGGCTGTTTTCACTCAATCTTGTATTTTTGAGATTCATCCATATTTTTGTGGGCATTAGTAGTCTGTTCCTTTTTATGGCTGAGTAGTACTTCACTGTACACATACACTACAAATTTGCTTAACTGTTCTTGTGTTGATGGGCATCTGGGTTGTTTTCAACCTTCTGCTTTTATGGATAAAGGTGCTATTATGAGTATTGCTGTATAAGTCTTTTGGTGGACATAAACACTCATTTCTCTTGGATATATGCCTAGAACAGACTGTTAGGTCACAAGGTTGCCACAGATCAGGGCCCTTTTCTAAAGTGATTGTATCAGTTTACTCTATTAACAATGTTTGAGAAGTCTCACATAAAGTTTAATTTTAAAAAGCTCTTCAGTTGAAACACAGAGCTTTAAGACATTTTTTGGTATTGCTTCTTTTAGAGGAGTAACATAAGCAGATTTCTCACACGTCAGGAAATACACAAGATGATTTTAATAGGTATGAGGAAAAAAAGTACAATTCTTATTTTAGTTTATTCTTTTGCCCAAAAAGTAAACTTTACTAATATTTAATATATAAATTAACATTAGTGTGTTTATTTAGATGGTTATATTTATTTACCTATTGTCATTTGTGTGTGCCTGGCTGAGCACAATTATGGGACATCTACTACTAACAGAATTCTCCCTAAATGAACAAGCTAGCTAAAGGAGTCCTGCAAAAGCTGTTAGTCACTCAGTCATATCCGACTCTGCGACACCATGGACTGCAGCCCACCATGTTCCTCTGTCCATGGGATTCTCCAGGCAAGAAACTGTACAGTGTTGCCATTCCCTTCTCCAGGGGATTTTCCCAACCCAGGAATCGAACCTGGGTCTCTTGCATTGCAGGCAGATTCTTTACCGTCTGAGCCACAAAGGAAACCCCTACATTGGTCCTACAAAGATGACATGAATAATGTAACCACAAGCAAGCAAGGAAATGGCCAACCTGACAATTCTTTATTTCTTTAGAAGATTAAAAACTCTGACATTCTAGTCAGGTTTCACAAGAAGTAGGCAAAAAAATTCCAAAACTTAGAACTTTTAAAAATATAAACTTAATTTAGTACTATTAATGACATTTTGCCAATAAGAATTTTAAAACACAAAATATCCTCTAAATCATGTCATCCCTATTAGTTTCTTTTTGCCTTTATTTTACAGTGTAGATAACAGTGCAAAGAACATGTATATATAATTTTAAAATAAATGTACACATATTAGAGGTGCCCATGCTCAATTTTTTTTAACCAATAATGTACATACTCAAAAAGATTCAGAAACTCATTTTACCACAACTATTTTTTAGTATTAATTTAGTTTATCTTCAGGCATAAATGAACTTCTAATTTTTAAAATTATATACAGTGGCTCAGACAGTAAAGAATCTGCCCCCAATGCGGGAGACCCAGATTTGATCCCTGGGTCCGGAAGATACCTTGAAGAAGGAAATGGCAATCCACTCCAATAGTCTTGCCTGGAGATTTCCATGGACAGAGGAGCCTGGTGGGCTATAGTCCACGGGGTTGCAAAGAGTCGGACATGACTGAGCGACTAACATGTTCACTTCACTTTCACAAGTATTTCCATCAGAAACAGCCAGCTGCTATTTAATGTTAAAACAACACATGTGAAAAGGCGAGAGGACAAGAACCGCCTGGGGAAAGGCATGAGGGAACTTTCCTGGGTAGTGGTACTGTTCCGTGCCGGTAGGGGCTTGCCTTCCACCAGTGTACTCATTTGTCGAACTCCCTGAATGTTACATTTACAGTAAGTGTGTTTCAGTCTACATAAATTTTACCTCAAAAGGAAAAAAGGGGATCTATTAAAAGTATTGACCTCTAGTTAATGACTTGATGGAGATGACTTTGAGGAAACTTCTGAAGTTGGTGATGGACAGGGAAGCCTGGCGTGCTGTAGTCCACAGGGTCACAAAGAGTTGGACATGACTGAGCGGCTGAACTGACTGTACTGAGGTAACGATACACATGCTCAACTGTGTAGGAGTAAATTATAATGATGGGTGCAACTTACTACGAGGTGCATTAAAATAAGATGGACTGCTATACACCTAGAGGGATGGAAATATAAACAAATAGAGCAAGTATAGTAAAATGTTAAGTGTGGAAATCTAGGTGGTAAGATATATGGCCGTTCACTGTACAGATTTTTTAAAACTTTTCCATATATTTGAAAATTTTCATGATAAAATGTTGGACAAGAAACAAATTTACTCAAGAGTTGAAAATTTTAAATAGTGTAGTGACACAGGGGAAAAGTTAGCAATCCAAAAAGGAAAAAAGGAAGGAACATTCAATACCACTGCTTAGTGTTTTTACATACACTATACCTGTGAGGTGAGAATTATCCCTATTTTACAGACTAGTAAACAGAAACTTGGAAAGACTACAGAACATGCCCCAGGACACAGAGTGTGAGGCCCAGCCAAAAGCTGAAACCAACCTGATCAAATTTACCAGAGGTCTGAATTCTCTTGGCTCACATTCCTCATAAGGGGATTCCTAGAACTAAAACAAATGTCATCTCTACAGCAGGGAAGTCACTTCTCCACTCCACGTGGATCAGCTCTATTAGAAAGCTCCTCCCCATAGCCTGAAAAAAACTGTCTCCCCCATGTTCTTCCTGTGTTTGACTCCTTGTGGCCATATAGAATTCAGGGCTGGCCTTCAAATCAAGCAGTAGTATTGAAATCTGAATAATTAGGATTTTTCCCCTGTAAGTATTTTATAATATCATCATCTACAAAGCTATAGCTAGATGTAAAGTAGGGATACTATCTCCTAGAGTTGGTAAGAAAATAAAATGAGAACACTTGACACATTCAACTGTAGCTCAAGAAGAGGAGAAACTCAAATGGTTCCTTCTTTTTCTAACCTTTACCTTTATTTGGAAATTACAGCATGCCACTCATTATAAAATATTTTAGAAAGTTAGGGAGACTTAGGTCCTTTCCTTGAGGAACTCATTGTAATGTGAACAGACAGATTTCCCCCCTGTATTTACTGCATCTTATCTAACAATGTAATTGACTTTACTTCCTCATTTTACTTTCCATTTTCCCTTGGTATGGAGTTAAAACTCCTAGGAATCTTATGCACAATTAAATATACAACTAGGACCACTTCTGCAGCACGTTTTTGTTTCAAAATCACTACAGGTGGCCAACCTATGCAAGCAACATGTTAATAAAATTTTAAGTCTATTTTCTTTTTGACTCTCAGGAAATATTTTTCAAAGATAAGATTAAAGAAAGCCATTGTGTTACAAGAAAATGACCAACTGGTGATGATAACTTTATATATATATATATACATATACATATATATATGAAAAAATAATCCATTATTCTACCATGAACTTTGATACAGTTCAGATACGGATAAAAGTTATTTGCACAGCCTCATGAAATCTGAATGAGACTGTTTTTTTCCCCTTGAAATCTGGGTTGTTAGTGTTGGAAGAAATCCTAGAGATGATCATTTTATAGTTGCAGAAATGGATATTCAGACAGTCCAGATGATCAGCCCATAACAGAGCCCAGACCAGATCCCAGGGTCCCCCAATTCCTGACCCAGTGTTCTTCCTATTTTACAATCATGACAAACTGAAAAAAAAAAAAAAAAGGATTATGTCCGTCCATTACTTCAACTTCACTAAATTTCAGTCTGGCCACCCATGATATCACTTCTTTTTGTGAATGGGTGTATTTGGTGGCGAGAGCGGGGCGGGTAGGGGGAGTCTTGGGTATCTTCACTGGCATATAATACAACATTTTTAGAGTTTTCATTCATATTTATGCTACCACTATTTCCCATGTCTACTTCTATTCCTCGAGGATACCAATTCAGACTTGAACATGCTTTGACCCTCCTTTCCACTACATTTCTTATGTCAAGCAATTAACTACCAACTATTATAAAAGTAAAAGGGATTGATTTTAAAACACAAAGCACACATGCTAGTAAAGGGCCTGGTAAAAAAAATTTAATGTTATGTATTACATGTCGATGCTTTCTAGAGAAAAAGCACAGCAACAACTCTGCTTATGGAAGAGAGAGCTATTGTGGACTGAGGTGGGGGGCCAAGGATGAGGTCTGGAATCCGACCTAAAACAAATATGGAGGTGAAAAGGCATAAGGAGCTTCCGGGACCCACTAGCCAGCGGCAAGCTGCCAGCTCCTGACTATTCGGTGTCGGTTTAAAAGAAGCAGGGGCACCGGGGATGCTTGTACCCCAGGACAATGATGGGGCAGGCAGGGCACCCAGAATCGCGCTCAGGGAAAACTCAACAAGTCTGGATGGCGAAGGATGCTCTGCGAGATGGATGAACGACTGCCAAGAAGCTGCCGCTGGCTCGGAATGACCACTGCCCCTTTCCAGGATCGACGCCGCGGGCGCCCGCCGGCTCGCGGACAGCCATTTGCACTACGCTCCTCTACGTGCCCCGACGTTCGCCCCGAGACCGCCGAGTCCGCCAACCACCCTGCCCCGGGCGATGCCTCTGCTCCAGGCCCACTTCCCGGCGAAGCGGGCTCCCAGTCACCGCCGGCTTTCCGGGAGGAAGGCAGCAGCTGGCCTGCAGGGGCCGGAGCCGCCTTCGAAAGTGGGCGGAAGGATGGCCGCCCTCGCGGGGTGCGGGCGCGGCCCGCGGGAACCCTCGCCTCCGGCGCGGCCGAGTTCTCTCTGCGCAGCGCCGCCCGAGCCCTCAGCCCCGGCCGCAGTCGGCCGCTCGCGGCGGGCTCCGCGCTCCGGGCTGAGGCGATGGGGAAAAGGGGCGGGCGCGCCATCATGAAGGGGAAAATGGTGGGCGGGCGGGCCCGCGCGCCGCCGCCGTACTCACCCGGGCGGGCCAGTGCGGATAGCCCTTCATCTTGGCGAAGACCAGGTCGCCCGCCTTGTACTCGCGGGGCCGCGGACGCGCCATCCCTGCCGCTCCCCTTCTTGGTCGTCCTTGGGCGCCGCGAAGATGCCGGGAGGCCGCCCCCCCGCGGGCCGACGGACTGCGCCGCGCTCCCCGCGGGCCTCGAGCCGGGCGGGCGGGCGGACTAGCGGCCGCTCCGACGAGGGGAAGCGTCGAGGCGGCGGCTGAGGCGAGGGGGTGGGCGGGGGGCTCAGCAGGCCCGGCAAATCACCGCCCGGCAGCGGGGGAGGGGAGCCCCCGGCCGCTCGGCTCTTGCCCGCGCCGAGGTCCCCGCCGCCGCCGCGCGCTGCTCACAGGCGCCGCGTCGCCTGCCTCATGCCGCCACCGCCGCCGGCCTCCTTCCCGGGCTCCCGGGCGCGGCGCGAGCAGCGGGCCTCGCGCCTCCTCCGAATTCCTCCTCGGGCAGCGACCGCAAACACGATCTTATTATTGTTCTCGCGCGCGCTCAGCATCCCCCCCCACACACCCCACTTCCCGCTCCCCACCCCTCCCCTCCAGCGCCGGCCGGTTAATTCCTAGGTACACGGCCGGCTTTCGCGCAGAAACCGAGCGCGCCAGCCCGGCTGCTCGGCGGGCGGGCGGGCGGGTGGTAGGTACGTCCTCCCGCAGCACCGAAGCCCGCGCCGGGCGGGCAGCAGCGCCTACTCCGAAGGCCGCCCGCCGCCCGCTCTCTTTTGTTCTTGGCCGGGAACTGCCAGCCGCAGCCCAGCCAATCACCACCTGGCCGCCCCCCTCCCCACAGGTCCGCGCCACCTCGGGGGCGCTCCCACCAGCCCCCAGTCCCACGCCCACCTCCCGCTGACAGATCTCCCGCGCGGCTCCCCCCGCCCCCCGGCGCGGGCCGCTTCTACGAGTGCGCTCGGCTGAGGGGGGCACAAAGGCGCCCCAGAGCATCAGGCTGATGGAAGAAGCACTGGGGTCAGCGACCTTGGGGGGGTGGGGGTCTCACCCTAGGTCTGCCCTTCACAGTGCGGTGTGACCCACCCAGGGCAAGCCGTTTAACCGAAGTCACCGAAGGTTTTCTAATTTGCCGAGCCGGACAGTCGGGATTCGAACACGGATCTCCGTAACTTCAGAGTCCGTCAGCGGTTATGCCTTTCGGGGTGCGTCCGCCGCCCAGTCCTGTAGTTTTGTGAAAGGGACATCTTCTGGTACTCGTTTCCAATCCTGGCAACATTTTGGACAGAGTTTTTGTTTTTTGTTTTTTAATCTGCCCAAAGAACGAATGAATGAACGCCGCCTCTTTCATCATCCTGGAGCTCACCTTTAAGAAGTCGGCTGCCGCGGCTCCTGAGCGTAACGGACTTTGGTCCTCAGCTTCTTTCCTTGCTTGTGTCTGTCCCTCTCCCAGGCTTTCCTGCAGTTTCTCCCAGCATCTGCTTTCCTCACTCGCCCTGTAGAATCGTGTGTGTGTTTTAACCCCTGTTGTTCTTTTATCCAGGGCTTCGGATAATGGGGCGTTAAATTCTCTAGACTTGCTGTGAATTGTTTACTTTAATAGTGCTTGACTCTATCTGCTAACGGCATTCCCTTACTCCTTGCATCTGGTGGCTTTTTCCTTTTGAGGTATTCGCCGTGCCTCAGTAGCCCTACATTTTCCTCTTTTATAGCTGTAGACTAGGTCCTTTTGCTTCTCTTGCCTGTGTCAGTCTTAGAGCTGCTATAACAAACTATCATAATCACTGTAGGCTGGGTGACTTTCAAGCCTCAGAAATCTATTTCTCACAGTCCTGGAGGCTGGGAGGTCCAAGATCAAGGCATAGCAATTCAGTTGTCTCCTGAGGGCCTGCTTCCTATTTCACAAAAAAATAGTCTTTTCTTCGTGTTACTACATGGGGTGAGGGGTCGAGGGGAGGAGGGTGAAACTCTCTGGGATCTCTTAATCTCATTGATGAGGTCTCCATCTTCATAGGGATTCCCACTTGGCGGTAGTGGTAAAGAATCTGCCTGCCAATGCAGGTGATGCAAGAGATGCAGGTTTGATCCCTGGATCGGGAAGATCCCCTGGAGTAGGAAATGGCATCCCACTCCAGTATCCTTGCCTGGAAAATTCCACGGGCACAGGAGCCTGGTGGGCAGAGGAACCTGGCGGGCTACAGTTTATGAAGTCACGAAAGAGTCAGACATGACTGAGCACACACACACCCCCACACACACCATCCTCATGACCTAATCACCTCCCAAAGGTCCCACTTCCAAATACATTGGGCATTAGGTTTTAACATGAATTTTGGGAGGATACAGACATTCAGTCTGCAGCAGCCTGCTCATGTGTATCCCACTTGTAGGACTGCCATGTGTACCTGTCATCGTGTCATCATGCCCTGCCTTTGAACCTGTGAATGGTTCCTATATCGTCTTATGCCAAACCTAAATCCCTCTGACCAGCTGCCAAAGCCCTGACTGTTGGCTGCTCTCCCCAAATGGTCCTCCTTCCTTGTGGGCACAGACTGGAACTAAGGGAGAAAAATGAGAGGGGGAAAGGTGGTCAGTTGGAAGTCATGGGAGGACTTTAAATAGGAGAGGGACACGATCATAGTTTGGGTTTAGACAGATTTCTCTGGTGGCCTGTGTGGAGGTAGATTTGAGGGTGAGAGCCTGGAGGCAGGAGCTCAGTTGAGGGGACCTCTCTCCAAGACAGAGAAGACAGGGGCTGAAACAGGGCTTGCTGACTCACTGGGTGGCCAGTGGCTAGGAAGAAGGAGGAGTCAAGAACTATTTTCTGGTTTCTGGCTTCAGCAATGGGATGATTAATTTTGACATTCACTGAGATGAGGAAATCCATGAAGAATGGGCAGTTTGGGGGATGAGATCATGAGTGGTTTTGTGTGTTGAGATTTCACAGGGCATCCAGAGAGAGATGTTTTAGTGGGGAGATGAATATATAGCTCAGGGGAAGTAGTCAAGGTAGAACACAGAGATGGGAATCATTTCAATAGGTAGGTTGTGGTTGAAACCATGAGAGGGGTTCTAGAAGACCATGCAGAATGAGAAAAGGAGTGGCAAGGATGGAGCCTGGTAGCACCAACATCTAAGGGTCAGGCAGAAAAAGAGGAGATCCTGTGTGGTCCTGTGGCGGAGATGGTAGTTTAGTTGCTGAGTCGTGTCTGACTTTGCCACCCCGTGGACTGTAGCCTGCCAGGCTCCTCTGTCTATGGCATTTCCCAGAGAAGAATACTGGAGTGGGTTGCCATATCCTTAGGAACCAAAGAATTAAAGAATTTTCGGAATGAAGGAGATGTCCAGATATATGCCATAGGGAGGTCAAGATAAGGAGGGAGATGATGCCATTTAATCTGATGATTAAGTACTTGGTGTCCTTGTTGGGAACTGTCTCACTGAAATGGTGATGAGAAGAAACCAGAGAGCAGTGGCTTGAGATATGAGTGAAAGGTGAAAATGTGGAGGCAAGAAGTGTAGACAGCTCATTCCCAGCGGTGGAGAAGGAGTAGCTGAAAGTGTGGAGGGAGAGTTATTCTGTGCGATTGTTTGGCTGGTTTTAAAGATCGGAGAAATTTGAGTTTGTTATTAGAGGAAGCCAGTAGAGTGGTTAAGACAGAATCCAAGAAAAGGAAACTTAATGGAGGGAGTTGGTTAAATCAATAACGTGGAAACTTCTCCCAGTCTAGGCTTTGGTTTTAGGTATTTTTTGTTTTATTTTTTAACAGTAAACAAATACTTTTAAATTGATTTTGAAGCTTGACATATAGGCATATACTTATTGCTGTAGCTTTTTTAGACAACAATCAAAATGGCTACTGAATCCAAGGTAGAATTATTACTGCATTTACCTCAATTGATGGAACAGTGCGTTTTCTTATAGAATGTCTTAAATGTTAAATCACAAAGGATAGCATATATATATATATTTTTTTTTTTTTAAGTTCAAAAAAGGCAAGCAATTTATTTAAACGGATACATACATGTAGGGTAAGATTATTAAAACACACAACACTGCAGACACATATACAAGTGAGTGTTTAACCCAAAACTCAGAAGAGTGGTTACCTTTGAAAGTGGGGGGAGTGGTGTGAACAGGGAGGGGCACATGAGGCTCTAATGTGTTTTAAGCTGGCTGATAATAGGTACATTGGTGGGTTTTTTTTTGGTGGGGGGTTCCTACCAATTTATTTATTTATTTTTATTAAATTAAGCCTTGGCCTGGCTGCTCAGCACACATTTTCGCCTGTCGCTTGTGCCCCATGAAGTCAGATTAATGACATATGCACATGGGATCCCCTGTAGGCTCCCTCTGACTGGTCATTGGGAATCTCCTCATGTGCTTGGCTGGGAGCCTGTGTGTTTTGCAGCCAGGTTGGATGCAGACCACCTTGTCAACACAGTTTTGCCAGGAATGAAGCATTGCTGTACGGTTTTCACTGCAGACAGAGCTTTCAGACTGGTTCCTCCACTTTTCTGCAAAGGATTGTTCCTGTGGCTATTCCAGAACAATGCTCTATTCAAATATTTAACAGATAATAAGTAACCCTTTAGAGATACCACTAAAACCATTAAAAGAGTCTGATATATTTTATTTTACTCAGTGTGGCCCCAAGAGCTGGTCTATTTGCTGTGTCAAAATAGAACATATTAATTTTACTCGAAACTTGAAAAGATCTCCATTCACAAATGGGGTAAGATCAGCTTCCAGTGATCCCTTGATTTCAGCATCCTCAAATCCCAATGGGCTACTGCATCTTCCTGCCCTTGGCTACCTGATCTGCCTTTTGCCACTCCTCTTTTCACTTGCCTGGCTTCCCAGGTGGCTCAGTGATAAAAAATCTGCCTGCCAGTGCAGGAGAAGCAGGTTTGATCCATGGATCAGGAAGATCCCCTGGAGAAGGAAATGGCAACTCTCTCCAGTATTCTTGCCTGCAAAATCCCATGGAGAGGAGCCTGGCAGGCTACAGTCCATGGGGTTACAAAGAGTTGGACACTACTGAGAGTCTGAGGGTATTATCTGAGCATATCTTCACACACACCTCCACACATTTTTGTCAACTCTGTCCTGTTTTTACCTTCTCCTTTCATATCTTGGCTCATCTTCCTGATAAAATTCTTTTAACAGTTCCTTCCATGTTGCTTCAATTACCTACAATCTATTCATCCACTCAAAGTTTTATATGAGATGATATATCTAAAGCAGTTGAAACTGCCTGGCACATAGTGAGTACTCATTAAATTTTAGTTTCTGTTGTCTTTGTTGTTATTGTTGACGTGGTGTGGTGAAAATAACTGTGGAACCAAGTTGGGAAATTTTTGTTACACACACACTCAGTATGTCAGAACTGCGCTCCCTGGACTTGTCATCAGAGTTCATTTCTACTACTTTTGCCACTAGAGGTATCTCTCCGATGTCCTCTGACCCAATCCCAGAAGAACTACTCTCACCTTCTTTGAAAGAGAAAGGGTCGGGATCTCCCTGGTGGGCCAGTGGCTTAGACGCCATGCTCCCAATGCAGGGGGCCTGGGATCCACCCCTGATGGGGACCTAGATTCTGCATGCCACAACTAAAGATCCTGTGTGCCCCAACTAAGATGCACCCACACAGACAAATTAATTAATTAATTATTTAAAAGAAAAAAGAAAGAAAAAGGGTCCTAAGAAGTGACAGTCAAATAAAAGAAATGTAATATGCTACTTGTAGTGAGCACCAGGGAGCTCTAAGTCAGCAGAAGGCATCATAATCAGCATGAGCCACGATGAGAGAGGGTAGGGGTCAAAGGTTGGGGTCAGCATTGCTGGAGTGAGGGTGGGTAGCAGCAGCAACTGCACTCAGGTCACAAGTACAGAAACACAGAGCTCCCCAATAATGACCCAAGATACAGGTTAATGGTCTGTGTAGACACACTTGAGTTACCTGGGATCTTAGCTGGGGAAGGAAAGGGATAGTGTTTAGGTCCTGGGGATTTTTCTCTCTAATAATCAGAATTCAAAGGCTGTTTCTATTAAGACTGCTCTGGAGACTTCCGATACAGGAAGTGGGTTTGATCCCTGGTCATGGAACTGAGATCCCACATGTTTCAAGGTATGGTAAAAATGAATAAATTCTCCTTCCTTCACTGTCCTGTCTCAGGCTGAGAAACAAACTGGAGAATTTCAGTGAGTTACCAGCTATTTGGGAGAGGAGGTGATTCAATATGTAGAAAGTATTAAAAACAAAGGATTTGCAAATTTAGCTACCACTTTGGCTGCTATTGTTCCTATATTTGCATATGTGATGCTGAAGAGAGCCTTGGATCAACAGCATCCATTTCTTCATTGATTTATTGGACAAGTGTCTATTGTGTACTGCTTCATGTCAGTCATTGTTCTAGGTCTAGGACTCATGGAGAGGAGGATGGTGAGGGAATCAGAAACATGTTGGATGGAGTAGTGTTGCAGGAGTTCTGAGCGTCCATCTGAAGGGCTGCTGTGTGGAGTGAAGGATGTACAAGAAGTGATGCTTTGCTAGCTCTAGGCCTGCCTAGCCATTGAGAGGGGTGGCAGCTTCCATTTTCACCCTCCTGGAGACCTGACCCCCCCATGTCAGTAATTATAAATACCCTGCTGGTATGAAAGGGGAGGGAAAGATGGAGGCAGACAGGCCCTGGAGAATGAAAGACTACACAGATAGAAACCCAGCCAGCCCCCAACTCTTCTGATCTTTCTAGTTGAGGTGCCACACATGTGAACAAAGCCGTCTTGGGTCCTCCAACCCCAGGAAGCTACCCTCACTAGACACAGAGACAGGCTGTCTGTAATGAGCCTGGCTCAAGTTGCGGAATCATGGGCAAGTAAATGGTGGCAATTGTTTAAAACCACCCCGTTTGGGATGGGTTGTTATGCAGCAACAGATATCTGAATCACAGTTTCATAGCAGATTAGATACAGCTAAAGAGAGCTTGTGATCTGGAAGATAGGTCAACAGGAAAAATACTCAGACTTAGGCCCAGAGATATAAATGGAAGGAAAAAACAGAAAAGAATGTAGTCTAGCTACACAAGCTTTCTATTGGTTAGTATTTCTAAGGTTTTTTATATCTGTGAGATACGGTGAGAAAACCTAATATGAAGTCTCAGTGTTAAGGAAAGAGAGAAAATGGGATAGAAGCGTATTTGAAGCCATGCTGGCCAAGAATTTTCTAAAGCTGATTAAAGCTATCAAGCTATGGATTAAAACATACTTTGAATTACTTGGGTTATATGTATAGAAAAATAAAAATAAAATTCACAAAAAGTGAGGTGAGGTAAACGGAATGAAAAGGCCCCGGGTCCTAAGATAGTATAGAAAGTAGCTAAAGCACTAACATATTACATTTTAATAAGGTAAAGATTCATGTCATGATCTATCAGTTCCTGACAGAAGAAATGAACAAAAAAAGTATGTGCTTTAAGTAATGTAAGTAATAAACCAACAAAGGTCTGTATAGTCAAATCTATGGTTTTTCCAGTAGTCACAGATGTGAGAGCTAGACAGTAAAAAGGTTGGATGCTAAAGAACTGATGCCTTTGAGCTGTGGTGCGGGAGAAGACTCTTGAGAGTCACTTCGACTGCAAGGAGACCAAAGCAGTCAATCCTGAAGGAAATCAAACTTGAATATTCATGGGAAGGACTGATGCTGAAGCTGAAGCGTGAATATTTTGGCCACCTGATGTGAAGAGCTGACTCATGGGATAAGACCCTGATTCTGGGAAAGATTGAAGGCAGGAAAAGAAGAGAATGAGACGGTTGGATGGCATCACCAATTCAATGGACATGAATTTGAGCAAACACCAGGAAATAGTGAAGGGCAGGAAACTCTGGCATCCTTCAGTCCATGGGGTTACAAAGAGTTGGACACGACTGAGCTACTGAACAACAACAAGTAATAAACACAATCTTATTGGTAGGTTTAGAACACAGTACCAAATATCAATAGAATACACATTATTTTCAAATATATGGAACATTTACCAAAATTGACCACATGCTGACTTTCAGAGTTAATCTCAACAGCTTCCAAAGGATAAAATTAGGCATGGTGTATCTGTGGTGTTGGAGAAGACTCTTAAGAGTCCCTTGGACTGCAAGGAGATCCAACCAGTCCATCCTAAAGGAGATCAGTCCTGGCTGTTCATTGGAAGGACTGATGTTGAAGCTGAAACTCCAATACTTTGGCCACCTGATGCTGACTCATTTAAAAAGACTGTGATGCTGGGAAAGATTGAGGGCAGGAGGAGAAGGGGACGACAGAGGATGAGGTGGTTGGATGGCATCACTGACTCGATGGACATGGGCTTGGGTAGACTCTGGGAGTTGGTGATGGACAGAGAGGCCTGGAGTGCTGCAGTTTATGGGGCCACAAAGAGTCGGACACAACTGAGCAACTGAACTGAACTGATTCTCTGACCATAGTGGAATTAAGTTCTGAAGTCACTGATGAAAAGGAAACTAGGAAATTCCCAAATATTTGGAGATTAAACAATATTTTTATTGTCTAATTTTTAATATCCATGTGTCAAGAAATTACAATGGAACTCAAAATACACTTTGATGTGAATAATACTGGAAACATCATGTATTTAAACTTGTGAGAAATTAAAACTGTGTAGAGAGTCTTAAATGCACATATTAGGAAGAAAAGGATGAAAAGCAGTGATCTCAAGCATTTATATCAAGAACTTAGGAAAAGGGGCTTCCCTGTTGTTCAGTGGTAAAGAATCACCTGCCAATGCAGGAGAAAGTGAAAGTGAAGTCGCTCAGTCGTGTCCGACCCTCAGTGACCCCACGGACTGCAGCCTTCCGGGCTCCTCTGTCCATGGGATTTTCCAGGCACGAGTACTGGAGTGGGGTGCCATTGTCTTCTCCGTGGATACAATTCCTGATCTGGGAAGATCTCACATGCCTCAGAACAACTAAGCCCACGAGCCACAACGGTTGAGCCTGCGCTCTAGAATCCGGAAGCCACAACTACTGTGCCCATGTGCCACTACTACTGAAGCCCACGCACCCTAGAGCCCATGCTCCACTTCACGAGAAGTGACTGCAATGAGAAACCTGCACACTGCAACTAGAGAGTAGCCCGAACAGCAACAAAGACCCAGCACAGCCAAAATGAAATAGATGAAATAAATAAAAATATTTTAAAGGAACTTAGGAAAAGAACATAAATGTACACCCAAAAAAGGAGAAGAAAGGAAATAACAAAAAGCAGAAATAAATAAAACCATAAAAAATAGAGAGGATAAACAAAGCTGGTTTTCTAAAGGACTAATAAAATTGATAAGCCTCTGTCAAGACTAGTCAAAAGAAATAGAGAAACAACAAATAATAAATGAGAAATGAAAGGGGGAACATTATTTCAAATTCTATAGACATTTAAAATAAGAAAAAAGGCATTGTGGACAACTTTATGCTGTTGTATTTAGAAATTTAGACGAAACTGACAACATTCTAGGAAAACATGCTGCTGCTGCTACTGCTAAGTCACTTCAGTCGTGTCCGACTCTGTGAGACCCCACAGATGGCAGCCTACCAGGCTCCCCCGTCCCTGGGATTCTCCAAGCAAGAACACTGGAGTGGGTTGCCATTTCCTTCTCCAATGCATGAAAGTGAAAAACGAAAGTGAAGTCACCAAGTCGTGTCCAACTCATAGAGACCCCATGGACTGCAGCCCACCAGGCCCCTCCGTTCATGGCATTTTCCAGGCAGGAGTACTGGAGTGGGTTGCCATTGCCTTCTTACCAAAATTCACACAAGGAGAAACACAGATATGAATAGTCCTAAATCTACTATAGAAAGAAATTCCATCTGGATGTGAAAAAATGAAAAAATGTTAGTCACTCAGTTCTGCGTTCTTTGCGACCCCACGGACAGTCGTCCCCCAGGTTCCTCTATCCATGGAATTCTCCAGGCAAGCATACTGGAGTGGATAGCCATTCCCTTCTCCAGGGCTCTTCCCCACCCAGGTATCAAACCCAGGTCTCCTGCATTGCAGGAGGATTCTTTACTGTCTGAACCATCAGGCTGCTGCTGCTGCTAAGTTGCTTCAGTTGTGTCCGACTCTGTGCGACCTCATAGATGGCAGCCCACCAGGCTCCCCTGTCCCTGGGATTCTCCAGGCAAGAACAGTGGAGTGGGTTGCCATTTCCTTCTCCAGTGCATAAAAGGGAAAAGGGAAAGTGAAGTCGCTCAGTCGCGTCCAACTCAGCGACCCCATGGACTGCAGCCGACCAGGCTCCTCCGTCCATGGGATTTTCCAGGCAAGAGCACTGGAGTGGGTTGCCATTGCTTTCTCCGGAGACACCAGGGAAGCCCAGTAAAGGGAAATCTGCCCCCAAAGAAAATTCCAGGCCCAGATGGGTTCACTGGTATATCACGGCAAATATTTTAGGAAGAAATAGTGCCAACTCACACAAACTCTTTCAGATAATACAAAAAAAAAGAAGACTGGGAAGTTGTTTTATAAGGCCAGCACAATCTTAATATCAAAACTTGACAAGTATAACACAGGAAAGCAAAACTATATACCAATGGATTTCATAATACAACTTAAAAAAAAAAACTGAACCAAAATATCAACAAACCAAATCCTGGTATACATAGAAAGAATAATATAACATGACAAATTTGCATCTAATCCAGACTTCAGGTTGCTTAGCACTAAAAATTAATGTCACCCACAATGTTAATGTATTAAAGGAGAAAAATCACATGATCATTTTAAGAAACTCAGGGCGAGTTATTTCAGCATATGTATTTTTTTCAGTTCATTTCAGTTCAGTCGCTCAGTCGTGTCTGAGTGTTTGCGACCCCATGAACTGCAGCACGCCAGGCCTCCCTGTCCATCACCAACTCCCAGAGTTTACTCAAACTCACGTCCATCGAGTCGGTGATGCCATCCAGCCATCTCATCCTCTGTCATCCCCTTCTCCTCCTGCCCCCAATCCCTCCCAGCATCATAGTCTTTTCCAATGGGTCAACTCTTCGCATCAGGTGGCCAAAGTATTGGAGTTTCAGCTTTAGCATCAGTCCTTCCAATGAACACCCAGGACTGATCCATTTAGAATGAACTGGTTGGATCTCCTTGCAGTCCAAGGGACTCTCCAACACCACAGTGCAAAAGCATCAATTCTTCGGGGCTCAGCTTTCTTCGCAGTCCAACTCTCGCATCCATACATGACCACTGGAAAAACATAGCCTTGACTAGACGGACCTTTGTTGGCAAAGTAATGTCTCTCCTTTTTAATATGCTATCTAGGTTGGTTATAACTTTCCTTCCAAGGAGTATTTTTTAAGCAATAGCAAACTAGGGATAGGTACTTTCTTAATAGAATGAAGGGTATATACAAAAATCTATAACAAACATCATGTATAATAGTGAAATACTGAAAATTTTCCCTATGATTGTGAACAAGGGAAAGATTTCTGCTATAACCATTTATATTCAAGATTATACTAGATTTTTAGCTTATGAATTCAGGTAATGAAAAAAAAGTATGAGGACTGGAAAAGAATAAATGTACTGTTACTTGCAGATGACATAATTATGTGTGTACTAAGTCTAAAATAATCTATTAGAATTAGTAAGTGAATTCAACAATATCACCAAACAAAAGGTCGATACAGAAAAACAGTTGTATTTCCATGCACCAGCAATAAACAATAAGAAAATGAAATTTTAGAAATGCTATCACTTGTAATAGCATCAAAAAATCAACTACTTAGGAATAAATTTAATGAAAGAATCATTAGAACTTTGCACAGGAACTATAAAATATTATTTAGAGAATTTATAGAAGAATTAAATAAATGAAGAGACATACCATTTTTAGAGATTGGAAGACTCAATATCATAAATGTGTGTTATTCCTTCCCAAACTGATGTCTAGAAACAAATTAAATCAAATTAAAATCCCAACAATTTTTGGGGAGGCAGGATGTGGAAATTGACAGGCTGATTTTAAAATTTGTATAAAATACGAGGAGGCAACAGTAGCCAAGACAGCACTAAAGAAGTGAAGGACTTCCCTGGAGGTCCAGTGGTTAAGACTCTGTGCTTCCACTTCAGGGGGCTTGGGTTCAATCTCTGGTTGGGGAACTAAGACCCTGTATGCGTGTGGCAAGGCCAAAAAAAGAAAAAGGGGGAAAATAGGGTACAGAAATGGATAAAAAGACAAACCATAGACTGTGAGAAAATATTTGCAAGACAGGTAATCAACAAGGGGCTTATATTCAGAATATATTAATACCAAAAGAAGAAACCTCCTATAAATCAATAAGTAAAAGCAACAATCCAAAGGCAAGATGGTTAGAAACTGGAACAAGAACTTCACAAAAGATGTTAGGCATGTGAAAAAAAAAATGAATGAAAAGCTTCTCAAATCATTAGCTATCAGAGAAACGCAAATTAGACTAATAATGAAATACTACTACCTTCCTAAGAGAATGGCTAAAATTGAAAGTACTAACAATTCCATGTGTTGGCAAGAAATGTGGAGTAACTGAAACTCTCAAAGACGGCTGGAAGAAGTATAAGTTGGTATACCAATTTGGAAAATAATTTATCACTTACTAAACATGTAATAAATACAGATTCATCTAAAAATGTTGAGCAAAAGTAGCCATGCACATGAAAGAATAAATACTATGAGATTCCATCACAGAAAGTTCAGAAGTTATGTATAGTATGAGAAGTCCTGGATAGCTGCTGGTGCTCAGTCATGGCTGACTCTGTGACCCCATGGACTGTAGCTTGCCAGGCTCCTCTCTTCATGGGATTTCCCAGGCAAGAATACTGGAGTGGGTTGCCTTTTCCTTCTCCAGCAGTTAGGAGAGTGACTATCGTTAGGAAGGAAGATGGAGATAATAATTGTGAATGAGCACAGGGGACTTTTGGGTGTCTGGGGTCTGTTTACACAGATATGTTCACTTTATGACAATCATGTTGTACATGTGCTTTTCCCCCCACATCTCTATAATTGTTATACTTGAATAAAGTTTATTTCAAAATGAAAATGAATGTTGGCGTACCATGGCTTAAAAATTCTGAAATCAACTCCATTTATGTGCTTTTGTGTCTAAATGTTTGCTTTTCTTGACAAATCCCTAAAGGATGAGGGGATTTCTTACTTTCCAAGTGACTTCAGGAATGGGAGATAATTCTTAGAAAGTATACAGAATCCTTTCTAGACAGTTAAGGACCTCTTACCAAGAAAATTTGAACTTCTCAAGGGGGAGGGACTATTTCGTCTACATCTGTATGCCCATCACCTGTCACAAGATCTGACCTAGCTCTAGGCCAGGGATGGCAAATAGATTTCACTAACTGTGCCAACTGCAAATTATCAATAATGGCAAATAGATTTCACTAACTATGCCAACTCCAAATTATCAATAATGGCTTTACCTGGAATGCCATATAGGAAAATGCATTTGAACCTGCATCCAGAACCAGTGGGAAAGATTCTGTGTTCAGTTTGCAATGTCTACCATGAGTACTAAATACAAAAGAGTGGCACAGGGATTTCCCTGGTGGGCAAGCAGTTAAGACATCAAGCTTCCTCTTCAGGGGGCATGGGGTTCAATCCTTGGTCAGGGAACTAAGATCCTGCATGTTGCACAGGGCGGCCAAGAACTAGAAATGAAACAAACCAAAATGATGGCACATGCAACATGTAACCTGGCCTTTGGGGCTTAAGGATGCCACAACCATGAGACCTTGGCTGGTGATGCAGAGCACTGAATTAAGAGCGTTGTTTGCCCAGAAAAGTCAATGATTCAAATCTGTAGAACTAATTACTGTGGAGGAAGTTTTGATAGAAAGAAAAATAATAGTAAAGGATGATGGCGGTAAGTCAAAGGAAATGGAAGGGGAATCAGAAATAGTACTTATTGAAACAGAGCAGGTCCCTATGGTCCTTCCCCCCACCACCCCATGTCCTCTGCCTGCCTTCTGTCTGTGGAAAACTTTGGTCAAAGAATAAGTTTAATCAGAGAAATGAGGAATGCAGAAACAAAGGAAAACAGTCAGAGGAGACCAAATAATAATAATGTAGGCATTAAGCATAGTCAGGGACCTTTACTTTCTTCTCAAGGGCTATAGATAATATTCTGAGCCATCTCCTGTGAACTGTCTTACTAAAGATACTAAGACACCAGGTGGAAGAAGTTAACTACATGATGACCGGACTATACTTATTACATAAACTGCTACAATTCTAAGAATTGGCCTCAAAGAAATGGAAACAAATGGACCCTGGAACTGAAGATTCAGTTCAGTTCAGTCGCTCAGTTGTGTCCGACTCTTTGCGACCCCATGAATCGCAGCACACCAGGCCTCCCTGTCCATCACCATCTCCCGGAGTTCACTAAAACTCATGTCCATCGAGTCGGTGATGCCATCCAGCCATCTCATCCTCTGTCGTCCCCTTCTCCTCCTGCCCCCAGTCCCTCCCAGCATCAGAGTCTTTTCCAATGAGTCAGCTCTTCGTATGAGGTGGCCAAAGTACTGGAGTTTCAGCTTCAGCATCATTCCTTCCAAAGAACACCCAGGGCTGATCTCCTTTAGAATGGACTGGTTGGATCTCCTTGCAGTTCAAGGGACTCTCAAGAGTCTTCTCCAACACCACAGTTCAAAAGCATTAATTCTTCTGCGCTCAGCTTTCTTCATAGTCCAACTCTCGCATCCATATATGACCACTGGAAAAACCATAGAATTGAAGATTAACTGTACCTAAAACAATCAGGATGATGCTGGTCAGACCACCAATGATGGATTTGAAGATGACTGTCAGGGATAACTGTGCTGTTTTTGCCTGTAGCCCCCACAACTCCCAAAGTCTGTCTGTAAAAAAGTTCTGGTGTCGGGTGGCAGGAGTTGGCTTTTGGACAGACTTCCACCACCACCCCCCTCACCAGCTGCCAGCATCTAAAATAAAGCAAACTTTCCTTTCCTCCAACCTGGACTGTTCATTGGCTTTTTGAACCGCGAGCGGCCGGACTCCACACTCTTTTGGTAACATTATGACCTTTGATGTCTATACATCAACTTTTCCCGAACAAATACTGCTTTTCATGATATTCATAAGCAGATTTCCTAATATTTGTGAGACCCAGGTCAATGGTATATATTGAAACCATGTATCATACAAGAACGGGCTTACCTGATGGCTCAGTGGTAAAGAATCTGGCTCAGTGGTAAAGAATCTGCCTGCCAATGCAGGAGATGCAGGTTCGATCCCTGGGTGAGGAAGATCCCCAGAAGAAAATGGCAACCCCTCCAGTATTCTTTCCTGGAAAATTTCATGGACATTGGAGCCTGGCAGGCTACAGTTCATGGGGTTGCAGAGAGTTGGATATGACGCAGTGACTAAACAACAACAACATCATACAAAAGTACTTAAAAGTTATAAATAAAGCTAACATACTGTTAGACAAAATATGTCCTGCTCACTTACTTTGGCAAGTGTTCTTTCAAAATGATAAAACTGAAAAACGTGTAAGCAGCTAGAATCTTTATGTGGTTGAAACATGGCAAAAATCAAGGATGATGAAAATAATTATTATCATGCATGTCTGCCTTGTTGTGTTGATGGTCCAGTGATGTTTGGGTGAGTAATAAATTAAAGGTACACATGGTTAATCAGTTGTTTTTATGTGCATCACATAAAATTCATTTTCCTGCCCTTGTTTCAGCAAAATCCATATTTCTATAACATGCATTTTATTGATAATGATGTCAATTAGACATTACTAATGTCTGTAATATACCACTGTAGTTCTTGGATGATTTAAAAAAAATGTTTAATTATTACAATTTGGAAAAATATTGCTCTCTTAGAGCAGTAACAACTGCAATTGCTAATATTATCAAAATAATACCTACATTCAGAAAGAAACCAAGAATTTTACTTATTTTATTTATCATGGATATCATGATATGCAACAATGGGGTTGAATATATACAATGATTATTAATACAGAATTATACAAATTTTAAAATTTCATCATATACTGTTATATGATGAAATCATATTATAAAATATTATATTACAAAATATTTTAATTTCATCATTTAATGTTAATACTTATCATGATTTCTATCATCTTATAAAGGAATATCTGTATACATACAGTATTTATTCAGCTGTTTTCAAATTTTTTCAGTATTGAAATATTCTGTAGAAAACCAAAATAGCAGTATCTTGCTTGATTGATGCAAATTTCTCTTTAAATGAGACTACCTCTTGATTTGGGCTTCCCTGGTGACTCAGTGGTAAAGAACCCAGCTGCAATGCAGAAAATGCAAGTTTGATCCTTGGATCAGGCAGATCCCCTGGAGAAGGAAATGGCAACTTGCTCCAATATTCTTGCCTGGGAAATCCCATGGACAGAGGAGACTGGCGGACTACAGTCCATGGGGTCACAAAGAATCAGACATGATTTAGTGACTAAACAACAACCTCTTGATTTAATTTGACCAGAGAAGAGTCTTCATAGAATTAGTTTTAGGATCTTTTGTAAATAAGTCTTCTCCTTCAGAATCAAACAAATTATTCTGTTTCCATGTTCTGATATTCTAATATTTTATTGGACTATCACTTTTGTTGCATATTTCATTTGTAGCTTCTTTTGATTTAGAAAAACATGTTCTCTAAAATTAAAAAAATGAATCCTTTTGAAAGAAGGATTTTTTGAAATTTTGAAAATTTAAAACATAAAATTCTAAAAAAAAAATTTCTGCTAAGACTCTTAGTAGCAAGCAACAGTTTATATCAAATAATTGCAAATAATGAAAATTCAAGATTATTTTAATTTTCCAGCAAATACCATGATTCGTTTTTCATTTGAGGATTTTCTGTAGTTTCAGTGAACTCTTTCTGGGCATTTCATATCTGTCTAAATTAAATCAAATAGCCTCAGCAACATTCAGCTGGACTATAATTAGTGTCTTAGAATGGTTGTTATTTTATATATATTTTCATCAATATTGTTCTATCTTAGGGCAGAACTACAAAAATTGTAGGGGAGGAAAAAACTTTCTTTATCTTTTAAAATTCTGTGACTGGGGCCTGAGAATTAAACTGACAAAGACAGATTAACAAGAGGAAAGGCACACAAATTTTATGTAATGTTAATACAAATTTAAATTTTTACATGCATAGAGGCCTTCATAGAAAAGCAGTTAGGACCCGAAACAAACGGTTAGACCTGGAAGCTTGTATACATTTTAACAAAGGATGATCAGTATGGGAAAATGACAAGACAAAAAGGAAAAGTGGTTTGGGCTTCTGTTGTTTTGTTGTTGTTCAGTTGCTAAGTCATATCTGACTCTTTGCCACCCCATGGACTGTAGTACGCCAGGCTTCCCTGTCCTTCACTGTCTCCCAGAGTTTGCTCAAATTCATGTCCATTGAGTCGGTGATGCTATCTAACCATCTTATCCTCTGTCGTCTCCTGCTCCTCCTGCCTTCAATCTTTCCTAGCATCAGGGTCTTTTCCGGTGAGTCAGTTCTTCACATCAGGTGGCCAAAGTATTCATCTTCAGTTTCAGCATCAGTCCTTCCCATGAATATTCAGGGTTGATTTCCTTCAGGATTGACTGGTTTGATCTTGCTGTCTAAGGGACTCTCAATAGTTTTCTCCAGCACCACAATTTGAAAGCATAAATTCTTTGGCCCTCAGCCTCCTTTACGGTACAGCTCTCACATCTGTATATGACTACTGGAAAAATCATAGCTTTGACTGTATGGATATTTGTCGGCAAAGTGATGTCTCTGCTTTTTAATACGTTACCTAGGTTTGCTGTAACTTTCCTTCCAAAGGGCAAGCGTTTTTAAATTTCATGGCTCTAGTCAACCTCTGCAGTGATTTTTAGATTCTAGGGGTGGTAAATTGTGGAAAGGGAGGAAACTAATGGAAGATAATGGCTATTTTAGTAAGATTTGTTTGTGCAGACCTATCTTGGTGCTGACTTTCTGTCTCCAGTAATAAGAACTGTTTTCGTCCTGGTATAGGAGAGGGAGGGGGAACACTTTCACTAAGGAAAATTTATGACCTGTTTTTTGGGAAAGAGCTTTTTTTTTTTTTTTCATTTGCAGCTTCTTAATTGCCTTCAGCTCAAAATAATCCTTATGCCAAAGAGGCATTCTTTCAGGTGGCAGATTCTCATCTTCTGATCTCCTACAATAACATATATAACTTCTGAACTATTTCTCTTATCAGAACAGATAAGGCCATATCTTTTAATACTAAATTCAAACAATCTGCTATAGTTGGCACAAAGAATACTTCTGCTTCTGGGCCAAAATTCTGGCTTATATACCTTTCTCTTTAGTAACTGTTAGTACCCTTGACCGATTTTTTTCCCCAACTTTACTGAGATATAACATTGTGTATATTTAGGTTCATAATGTGATGATTTAATATACATGTATATAGTGAAATGGTGTTTCCCTGGTGGCTCAGTGGTAAAGAATCCACCTGCCAATGCAAAAGATCTGGGTTTGGTTCCTGGGTCTGGAAGATCCCCTGGAGAAAGAAATGGCAACCCACTTCAGTATGAATTCCAAGGACAGAGGAGCCTGGGGGACTATAGTCCATAAAATAGCAAACAGTTAGAGACGACTGGGTGACTGAGCACACAACACACACAGTGAAATGATTACCATGATAAGGTTGGTTAACACACTCATCACTCATGGATTACTATTTTTCTGTGTGGTAAGAATTTTTAAGATTTACTCTCTGGATTTTTCTGGCGATCCAGTGGTTAAGACACCAGGCTCCCAGTGCAGTGAGCCACAGGTTCAATTCCTGTTCAAGGAACTAAGATCCTGTATGTTGCTTGGTTCAGCCAAAAAACAAATAAATACAAGAAGTTACAAAATATTTGGTCTCAGCAATTTGCAAGTAGATGATTCAGTATTGTTAATTTTAGTCATCATGCTGTGCATCAGGTTCCCTAGAATTTACCTATCTTATAACTGGAAATTTGTATCCTTTGATCACCATCATCCATTCCCCACGCTCTGATGACCACCAATTTACTTTTTGATTTTATAAGTTCCGCTTTTCTAGTTTCCATATATGAGATCAGACAGCACAATGGACCCTAGAACAATGCAGGAGTTAGGAATGCTGACCTTCCCCTGCATATAACTTACAGTTGGCCCTTTGCATATCTATTTCCTCCATATCTACAGTTACAAATCTGCAGATTCAACCAAACTCAGACTGTGGAGTACCGCAGTATTTACTATTGGAAAAAATCTGAGTATAACTGGACCCATGCTGTTCAAGCTCATGTTTCCATTTAGCATAAAATCTTCATGTTTTATCCACGTTACTGCAAATGCAGAACTTCTTTCGTTTTTATGGCTGAATTATATTCCATACATATATGTATGTAGCCTGCTAGGCTTCTGTGTCTATAGGATTCTCCAGGTAAGAATGCTGGAGTGGGTTGCCATTTCCTTCTCCAGAGGATCTTCCTGACCCAGGGATCAAACCCACATCTCTTAAGTCTCTTGCATTGGAAGGCAGGTTCTTTACCACTAGTGCCACCTGGGAATCCCATGTATACATATATATATATGTATATATATACAAAAGAAGAGCAGAGAATTCCTTGGCAGTCCAGTGGTTAAGACTCTGCACTTCCACTGCAGGGGGCATCAATTTGATCCTGCAAGCCTCACAGTATGGCAAAAAAAAAAAAAACGAGAAAGAAGAGCAGAGTGTTTTGCCCACCATCCAATTTACAAAGATTAACCCACTGTAGTTGCTGACTGGCAGAGCACTCTGTGCTTCAGACGGAGAAATAAAGGTGATAACAGGATGAAGTACCCGGTGCTTCAGACAGAGGAAATTAAAAGTGATAAGAGGATGCTCTGTGCTTTGTGTTGTGGACAACAGGCCCCTTAGATAGTTCGATGTATGTCAGGAAGAATTTTAATGAACCCAGTTTCTTTCATCTTCCCATACCTAGAGAAGCACTAAAATCATTAACTTGTGATATTTGTTCTTTGGGGCTAGTGGCAATTTTCCACAAAGATGCATACTTGACTGAGTATATTCTCCAGCAAAAAAAAAAAAGTCATATATATATATATGTATATATATAAAGTCATATATAAACTAGCCTTCTCCCACCTCTTCAGAACAGCTCCTCAGAATCCTCTTCAGATCTCCCAGGCTACCGTCTTCAGCAAGCTTAACTCACAGCTCTTGCATTGTGCATTTTTCGTTCAGTCAACTACACACCACACCCCCCCCACATTTTCTTTATCCATTCATCCATTGATAGATGGGCTTGGCCGCTGTGAATAATCCTGCAATGAATACATGAGTTCATCTACGAGAGTCACTTTATTTCCTTTAGATATAGTACCCAGAAATGGGATTACTGATCATATGATCGTTCCAGTTCGAATTCTTGGAGGGAACTTCATGCTGTTTTTCATAGTGGCGGCACAAATGTACATTCCTACCAACAGTGCATAAGGTTTCCTTTTCCCCACATCCTTGCCAACACTTCCTATCTCACGTCTTTTTGATAATAGCCATTCTCACAGGTATGAGGTGATATCTCACTGTGGTTTTAATTTGCATTTCCTTGATGACTAATGATATGGAATATTTTTCATATACCTGTTGGCCACCTCTGTATATCTTCTTTGGAAAAATAGCCCTCAACAATTTTTGACACTACTTACATAATTTATATAAAACCACAATGTTTTAATTTTAACTTTAAACTTTACAAAATATTTTCATGAAAAAAAAAAAAAGCATTTGCCATTTGAGCATAAAATGGGTATTTTATGCCAAGGTAAAGAATCAGTATTGTACAATATATGATACATCTATATAAATATATATTTATCTATATAAAATATAAAATATTTATATATATATATATATATGGGCTTCCCTTGTGGCTCAGCTGGTAAAGAATCCACCTGCAATGCGGGAGACATGAGTTTGATCCCTGGGTTGGGAAGATCGCATGGAGAAGGGAAAGGCTACCCACCTCAGTATTCTAGCGAATTCCACGGACTGTATAGTCTATGTGGTCGTAAAGAGTTGGACACGACTGAGCAACTTTCACTTTCACTTTCATATATATATGTGTGTGTGTGTCTGTGTGTGTGTGTGCGTGCTAAGTCACTTCACTCATATCCACCTCTTTGTGATCCTATGGACTGTAGCCTTCCAGGCTTCTCTGTCCACGGGATTCTCCAGGCAAGATTACTGGAAGGGGTTGCCATTTCCTTCTCCAGGGGATTTTCTCGACCCAGGGAGAGAACCTGTGTTTCTCACATATCTTCAATTGGCAGGCGGGTTCTTCATCACTAGTGCCATCTGAGTAGCCCATGTGTATATATATGTATACACATTTAAAATTAGTTCTAATTGTTTAGTATTGCAACATATTCTCCTCCCTGTGCAGTAGTTGGTTGAAACCAAAACAGTGAATTGAAATACAAAGAAAGGAAAAGAAGGAAACAGTCCTACCTGGAGGATATGTTTTGTTATGCAAAAATGTATTGCATTCATGCTATCAGAGAAGAATTTGACACATTAATTTTTCTTTCCTCTTACCCAAGGGCTTCTCCCACTCAGAACTTCTCCAGAGTCCCATCTGGTGTTGATCATTCATGCTGGCAACAGAGCCACCCACAAGTCTTCGCTGTGTTTTGACCCAGTCATCTTTGGTTTTGAGGAGGAAGGGACAGTGATGCAGAGAAGCTTTTCTGTGGGTCCTGAACAGTGTTTGGGATATGCAGGGGCCAGGGCAAGAATTCCTCTTGCCTGGATCTGTGTCTGGTATAGTAATAAGTGTAGAGCAGAATTATGTAGTCCCATTAGTTAGGCAAATGCTAAGTTAAAGCATAATTAAGCCATCTTTACTATGGGGATTCTTAGAGACTTCAATATGTTGTTTTTTTGTTGCTAAGTCATGGTGGACTCTTTGTGACCCCATGAACTGTAGCCTACCAGGCTCCTCTGTCCATGGGATTTCCCAAGCAAGAATACTGGTGACAGATACATGATACTTATTTGGCTTTGTTCTGCTCAGCAATTAAACATGATTTAGACATGTGAATGGATGATCTGATGACCTTTATTAGATTACATAATTGGAAGGCATCATTAACACTTTGGAACAAAATTATAAAGAGATTTTAAAGTTTAGTTAAAAATATAAAGTAATATCTGTTTGTTACTAATAACACAGAGAGAAATAAGTAAAGATTCCCCCCCCGACCCTATTCTACTAGTCTTCACCCAATTTCACTCTCTAGTGACAGCCACTATTATCATCTACTACTTACAAAAATCCTGAATAGTATTTTCCTAAAGATACTGATCTATAACTTGCTTGTTTTATTTAGCAATCAACGGCAGGTATCTTTCCACATCAGGAGATAAAGATGTCTTTAGGTTGTTTCCAATTTCTCTCTACTATTTGCAAGGCTGCAGTGAATATCCTTGCATGTATACTTTTCCATAATGGTTGAAGGTGAGAGCTTTTGAACAAAATTTATAAAAACGAATTATCTGGGTTGCAGGTACATGTATTCATCAATGTTGCCTCCAAAAATTTACCAGTGGACATTTACAACTACACACACCTCTTTTTCAACATGCTCATCAATAATCCTCTTTAAGTCCTTCCCAGTTTTTAAGGTAGTTCAGTTCAGTGTAGTTCAGTCGCTCAGTTGTGTCTGACTCTTTGCGACCCCACAAACCGCAGCACGCCAGGCCTCCCTGTCCATTACCAACTCCCGGAGTCCACCCAAACCCATGTCCATTGAGTCGGTGATGCCATCCAACCATCTCATCCTCTGTTGTCCCCTTCTCCTCCTGCCTTCAATTTCCCAGTATCAGGATCTTTTCAAATGAGTCAGCTCTTCGCATCAGGTTGCCAAAGTATTGGAGTTTCAGCTTCAACATCAGTCCTTCCAATGAACACCCAGGACTGATCTCCTTTAGGATGGACTGGTTTGATCTCCTTGCAGTCCAAGGGACTCTCAAGAGTCTTCTCCAACACCACAGTTCAAAAGCATCAATTCTTCTGCGCTCAGATTTCTTTATAGTCCAACTCTCACATCCATCACGACCACTGGAAAAACCATAGCCTTGACTAGACAGACCTTTGTTGGCAAAGTAATGTCTCTGCTTTTTATATGCTATCTCGGTTGGTCATAACTTTCCTTCCAAGGAGTAAATGTCTTTTAATTTCAGGGCTGCAATCACCATCTGCAGTGATTTTGGAGCCCAGAAAAATAACAAGCCTATTGCTTGTAGTAGCCACACCTTGAGATGGCCTCCAATGATCACAGCTCCCTGTTATGTCCACCTCTGAGTTTCATCTCACATTGAGTCAGAGCTGGTTTGTGTGACCGTGAACAGCTACATAATTTGCAAGGCTCACTGAAAAATGAAAATTTGAGACCTCTTGTTAAAAAAAGGAGGAAGAAGTGCCAATAAAGGTATTATACACAAAGCTTTTCCTTTTCTTTGGCAGTCTCTACCAGCTCATCGTGATGCTTTTTATTTGCTTTTTAATATGTTAACTAAAGAAAAATTGAAATATCAGTACAAACTTTACTGTTCATCTTTATATGTGCAATGCCAGTTTGCACAATAAATATAAGAGCACTTAACTCATAGGCAGAAATGCCAAAATCACACAATTCAAATTTCACAGCTAATATATACATAGTTTTTTCCTAACCAGAATAGTGAAAGTGACCACAAAATTAACTCTTTATTTCACTTATATATTTTGGGATTTCACTGGTGGTCCAGTGTCTAAGACACCAAGCTCCCAATGCAGGGGGCCTGCGTTCCATCCCTGGTCAGGAAACTGGATCCCACATACTACAACTAACAGTTCACATGTCACAGTGATGATTCGAGATCCCAAGTGCTGCAACTAAGATCCAGCACAACCACATAAATAAACATTAAAAGAAAAACACGTGCCCTTTCTCCCAATACGCTGAAAACTGGAGGCTTTCAATACATGCTGATGTTTTCCTTGCTTTAGGTCTCATTGACTTCTCACCAGAATTCCGTGCATTGCTAATGCTACAGGTATAGGGGTGGTGAGGAATAGCAGTGAACACACATATGGCAACTACCTTCTCTGCTCACAGGTGTACTCCCTGGTTCCTGTTCACTTCACTTATGAAAGTCCAAAGATTAAATGATCAAGAAAATCAATATGGCAACATCAGAACTTTAAACCAAGTGCAGGGCTCTTCCGAATGTAGGGTGCTGTGTGACTGCCCAGATGACATGCCCATGAGGCTGTCCCTGTGTGACCAATAGAGTGTGGTGGAAGTGACATGCATGACTGCCAAGGCTAGGTCACAAGTCACCGTAGCTCCTGCTTTGCTATCTCGGATCGCTTGCCCTGTGGAAGTGTCTCAGATAGCACTCAGACAGCGGTGTGGAAATATCAGCTTGGGGAGGATCTGAAGGTTTTGTCAAGAGACAACACAAGTTGGCAAGTTTGCCAGCCATGTGAATAAACCACCTTGGACATGGATCCTCTGGTTCCACCCTAAGATGACTACAGCCCCAGTGAGCATCTTGACTGTAACTTCATGAAAGAACTCAAGCTACAATTTCCCAATTTGGTCCCTTCTGAATTCCCACATGCAATAACTTTCAGAGATAATTGATATTTACTGTTGTTGTTTTTAAATTTTTATTTATTTATTTGTCTGCATCAGCTCTTAGTTGTGGATGTGGGATCTAGTTCCCTGACCAGGGATCAATCCCAGGCCCCCTGCAATGGGAGCCTGGAGTCTTAGCCACTAGACCACCAGGGAAATCCATTTATTGCTGTTTTGAGTCACTAAGCTTTTTTGGGGGGAGGGATTTGTCCCACGGCAATAGATAACTAAAGTGATGCTTTAATTCACATTGCCTTTAATTTTAACAACAGATGGCATCTTTTTGTCTGCATAATGGCTACTTATTTTCTCTTTTCTTTGAATTGCTGTCTTATTTGTTTATTTTTATTGGGTTATTTATCTTGATCTTACTGATATATAGAGGGCTAACCCAGAAAATCAGCACTTTATTGGTCATATTTATGGCATGTGTTTTTCATTGCTCATAATTTGTTTTTGGAATACTTTTTCATTACAGAAGTTTTAAATTACTATTGTGGTTTAACTGACCAATCTTTCCCATTGTGCCTTTTAGATTTTGCTTCAAACTTACTAGTGGTTTTCTCATTCCACAGTTATAAAAGCATTTATCCATGTCGGTTTCAGTACTTGATGGTTTCATTTACATTGTGTGATTGTGCATGCTCAGTCATGTCCAACTCTTTGGAACCTCATGGACTGTAGCCCCCCAGGCTCCTCTGTCCATGGGATTCTCCAGGCAAGAATACTGGAGTGGGTTGCCATGCCCTCTCCAAGGGATCTTCCTGACCCAGGGATCGAACCTGTGTCTCTTCTATCTCCTGCATTGGCAGGCAGATTCTTTACTGCTGTGCCATTTGGGAAGCTCTCATTAACATTGAAATTTTTTATTGTTGCAGATTTTTTTTGCGGGGGGCGGGGGGTGGTGATAACAGAGAGAAAGTGAGAGAGAATTACAACTCCACAATAGAGGTCATTATACAATTTCAGTTGTTAACTCATCCTCTTCACTGATCTAAAATACCATCTTCATCTGATCCCAGATGCCTGCTTATTTTGAGGTTGTACTTCTGTACTCTTGATTCTCTTCTGTTGATTTGTATGCTCCTGTGCCAATGTTACTCTTCTATTTCTGTATATCTTGGATATTTTCATTTATCTATAATAATTTTGTAATCATTTTCAACCTCAAATAATTGTCTGAATCAATGTCCCTTGGTATTTTTATTGCACCAGATTTATGAAATTTAGCATTCCCATGGAAGAGTAAAGTTTGTCTTTCCATAGGTTCACATCTATTTTCTGGGTTTTTTTGGTAGACTTAAAGATTTTCTTCAGTTAGGTCCTATATGTTTCTTATGAAGTTTATTCCTGGGACTTTAAATAAATTGAGGTTATAATTGGTATGCAGTAAACTGCACATATTTAAGGTGTACAACTGGGTAAGTGTTGACAAAAGTATATGATCATGAAAGCATCATTTCAGTCAAGACAATGATCATACCCCCAGAAGTTTCCTGGTGACCCTTTGTGATCATCGTTTCTCCAAGCTACCACTGATCTGCTTTCTGTCACTATAGATTAGTTTGCTTTTTCTAGAATTTCATGTAAATGCAATCATGCAATCTGTGCTCTTTTTTTCACAGCTTTCACTGTACTCCTTTTTTTGTTGTGGTTGTTTAGTCAATAAGTTGTGTCTGACTCTTTGCAACCCCATGGACTGCAGCATGCCAGGCTTCCCTGTCCTTCACTGTCTCCCTGAGTTTCCTCAAACTCATGTCCATTGAGTCTATGATGCCATCCTACCATCTCATCCAATGACTCAGCTCTTTGCATCACGTGGCCGAAGTATTGGAGCTTCAGCTTCAGCGTCAGCCCTTCCAATGAATATTCATGGTTGATTTCCTTTAGGATTGATTGGTTTGATCTCCTTGTTGTCCGAGGGACTGTCAAGAATCTTCTCCAGCAATACAGTTAGAAAGCATCAATTCTTCCGTGCTCCACTTTCTTTATGGTCCAACTCAGGGATGCCCACTCTTCTTTTATTCAGCATAATTATTTTGAGATGCATCCGTGTTGTTCCCTGTATCCATGGTTCAGTTTTTTCATTTCTGAGTGCCATTCCATTGTATGAATATAAGTTGTTTATCCATCCAGCTGTGGAGGAATAGTGGGTGTTTCCAGAATTTGGCTATTACAAATAAAGCTGCTACGAATATTTATGTGCAAGTTTTTAATGTAGACATGTGTGTTCTTTTTTTTTTTTTCCTTTGGTAGGTACCTAGGAATGAGATGTTTGGGTCATATGATAGGTGTAAGTTTGACACATTCAGTTCAGTTCAGTCACTCAGTCATCTCCAACTCTTTGTGACCTCATGAATCGCAGCATGCCAGGCCTCCCTGTCCATCACCAACTCCCAGAGTTTACTCAAACTCACGTCCATCGAGTCGATGATGCTATCCAGCCATCTCATCCTCTGTTGTCCCCTTTTCCTCCTTCCCCCAATCCCTCCCAGCACCAGGGTCTTTTCCAATGGGTCAACTCTTTGCATGAGGTGGCCAAAGTATTGGAGTTTCAGCTTAAGCATCAGTCCTTCCAATGAACATCCAGGACTGATCTCCTTTAGGTTGGACTGGTTGGATCTCCTTGCAGTCCAAGGGACTCTCAAGAGTATTCTCCAACACCACAGTTCAAAAGCATCAATTATTCTGTGCTCAGCTTTCTTCACAGTCCAACTCTCACATCCATACATGACCACTGGAAAAACCATAGCCTTGACTAGACGGACCTTTGACACATTGCTAAACTATACTGTAAAGGGACTGTACCATTTGACATTCCCCTGAGTGATGCCTGAGAGTGTTTTAGATTCTATTTGTGTTATTAACTTCTGCTTTGGGGACTTCCCTGATGGTCCAATGGTTAGGACTTGCTTTCCAATGCAAGGGGTATATGGGTTTGATCCTTGGATGGGAGGTAAGATCTCACATGCCTCGTGGCCAAAAAACTAAAACATAATTTAGAAGCAATATTGTAACCAATTCAATGAAGACTTTCAAAATGGTCCACATCAAAAAAATTTCTAGGTTTAATGCATTATTAGAACACAATGGAGTCTGATTTTATCCTACTTTTTGGAATTTATGGGGTTTTCTTTTTGGCCTTACAAAAGATTGATTTTTATAACGGTTGTATTGGTACTTGAGGAGAATGTATTTACCATGCTTGGGTATAGAATCCAATCTTATTGATTATACAATTCAGAGCCTTTATAGGCCTACTTATTATTTATCTATTGTAACTGTCATGTACTCAGAGAAATGAATTACAGTCTCTTAATGCTATTATGTTTTTGCCAATTTCTTATTTTCTGAAGTCTTTGTCTTATGAATTTTATTTATTGCAAAAAGATTCATGACTGCTATAACTTCACTGTGGATTGTTCCCTTTAACATTATAAAGTCTCTCTTTGTTCTCCAAACCACTTTTTCATTTAATTTAACCTTGCTCAATTTTAAATTATTAGCTTGTATAATTCCTTTTGCTGAATCTTCAAAGCTTTTGTTATGGAAATTTTCAAACATGTGCTAAAGTATGAAAAAAACCTCAGTATAATGCACCTACATTTTATCTGTTGTCCAGTGTCAACAATTATCAACTGATGGCCAATCTTGGTTGTACTCTGAACACTGTCTCACACATGGATTATTTTGAGACAAATATTTGATATTATATAATTTCATCTATAAAAACATTTCAATATGTATCTCTAAAAGTTAAAGACTCCTAAAATTGACAGTAATTCCCTAATATCATCCAATATTACAGTCTGCATTCAAATTTGAAATCAATGATTTCATAATTTCATTCTTTAATTTTCTTGCCCCAAATATGGAATCAGTACTTTCTCCCAGAAGCCCTGCTTCTTTTTAGTGGGTAAAGCTATTTCTAAATCATAACATAGATGTTAAGGACTATATTCTTTATGTTTTCATATGGTCTATGTCTATGCCCATACTTTGATTTTAAGTCTTTCAGAATCATTTTATTTTAGATTCATGAGTTGGGTTTTGTTCATTAGTACATTCTGAGGTTAGCAAAATAAACTGGATTATTTCCATAGTTCTTGAATGTTTAACTGAAATAGACCTATTCAGCAACTTTAAGAATTCCTACACTGGCTTCTTTCTCTATTGAATGAGGACTATTGCAATAGGGAGAGTTAAATAGAAAACTTTGAAATGTTTCTCCCCTGCCAGTACATAAATCAGAAGCATATCTGGAGGGTTTTCAGAGGTCACTGTTACTGTCAAAGATTTAAAATATACAAGGACGTTGATTCTATTGTGTGTCAATTTACCTTCTGTTTGGGCTGCACAGAAGGTGGCTGGAACTTTAAGAATGACATTTGATTATCTTTTTTTTTTTTTTGGCCACGCTGGGTCTTCATTGCAGCATATGGGATGTTAATTGTGACATGGGGGGTGTAGTTCCCCAACCAGGGATTGAACCTGGGCCCCCTGCATTGGGAGCTCAGAGTCTTAGCCACTGGGCCACCAGGGAAGTCCCGACAGCTCATTATCCTTAATCAGGTGAAGATGCCAACTGCAATGGCTTTTGAAGATGTAACATCTTTTCTGGAGCAAATCTTGGTACACAGCTATGAAAGTGAAGTCGCTCAGTCGCTCAGTCGTGTCCGACTCTTCGGGACCCTGTGGACTGTAGCCTACCAGGCTCCTCCATCCATGGATGATTCTCCAGGCAAGAATACTGGAGTAGGCTGCCATTTCCTCCTCCAGAGGATCTTCCCGACCCAGGGATCGAACCCGGGTCTCCTGCATTGCAGGCAGACACTTTAACCTCTGAGCCACCAGGGAAGCCTATAGCCTTGACTGCTAGTACACAGCTATAGATGCAACAAATGATTTTTTTTTTTTCCTATGTCAGTTTGCAGGGTTTCCTGAAGCAGTTTGCTTCCACCTAGCAGCTATAATAATACACTCTCACTTGTCTTAGGGCCATGTCAACTCTCCTGTTCTCTACCAAGATCTATTGGCTGAAATATTGTATTGAGATAGAAAATTAAAATAGCCCACTACATTCATGATATAACGATGCTTGGTTCTGATGATCAGGAAGTGCGTGTGTTCACGCTCAGTTGTGTCCGACTCTCTGTGACCCCATGGACTACTGCCCACCAGGCTCCTCCGTCCATGGGATTTCCCATGCAAAAATAATGGAGTGGGCTGCCATTACCTTTTCCAGGGGATCTTCCCAACCCAGGGATTGAACCCGCGTCTCTTGCATCTCCTGCATTGGCAGGCGCATTCTTTACCACTCGTGCCATCTGGGAAGCCCTGAGCAAGAGGTAGAAGATATCTTAGATGTCTTATTAAGATACATGTGTGCCAGAAGGTGGGAGATAATAGTCAGAGAGTTTCAGGGGTTTACCTCAAAAAGGTTTTTAGAAGTCCGTGAGTCTATAGCATGCTGGGATATCCCTTCTAAAGGAATTCACACACTATCTTGCATTGCCAACCATTAAAGAGGTGAAGTGCTTGATTTTCCTCTTGGAAGAAGTATAAGCTATATTTGATTGTGTTCCAGCTCATTTATAGGGCACCATGTCAGCTTTGAGAGGGGCTCCAATGAGAAAAGGCTCTGAAGCAGGTCTCTGCTTTGCTGCTTGGTTCCTATGACCCAGATGTACTTGAAAAGGCTATGGGACAAAGTGAATGGGCCCCTGGAAAGCCCTATAGGAGAATAACAAGTAAGGTCTCACTTGAGGAGCAAAGTCATGACCCATTCTCCAACTGAGAACTGGCTCCTACTCATTTCTGGAAGAGCTAGAATGTTTAACCATGAGATATCAAATGGCTATGTAATTTGAGTTTCTCATCATAAACTAGGAGTTATCTGGCTCGTTAAGCCATAAAGCTGAGCAGGCATAGCCGCAATTCATGATTAAATAAATATTGTTTAATAGAGTTCAAAATTAAGCAAATTCTGAAGGCATAAATTAATTACATGAGCAGTTGTCTCAGACTCATATGATGCCTACTACTCCTGCTTAATTCTGTCTTCTCTCCCTTTTATACCTGTACTTTATTGGTGAATTCCTTACTATCAATCAGCTAAGGAAGAAAAAGCTTAATGATACTTCACAAGACCCTGACACCCTCAGGAAGTGACTTGCTGTGTGTAGTACTACAACCTTAAATAGAAGTATTCGTGAAAGACATTATTGGAGAAAAATTCCCTCTCCTAGCGCAACTTCAAGTGGTCCATTTCACTGACAATTCATTCAACATGTAATACCTAGAGATGAGAATCTATATTTATCTCTTGGAAGAGGTTTATTAATTCATTTATTTTTAAGATATTTCTTTATTTGGCTGCATCAGGTTTTAGTTGCGGCATGAGGTATCTTTAATTGTGGCATGTGAACTCTTGGCTGCAACATGTGGGATCTAGCTCCCAGACCAGGGATCGAACCCAGGGCCCCTGCATTGGGAGCTTGGAGCCTTAGTTGTAGGACCACCAGGGAAGTCCCTTGGTAGAGGTTTATAAGTTGGCCAGCTGGTCAGGGATTTGGAAGGAACAATACTGTAGTGATAAGGAGATCTATGGGCTTCCCAGGTGGTGCTAGTTGTAAACAATTTGCCTGCCAATGCAGGAAAAATAAGAGAACTTGAGTTCGATCCCTGGATCAGAAAGATTCCCTGGAGGAGGGCATAGCAACTCACTTCAGTATTCTTGCCTGGAAAATCCCATGGACAGAGGAGCCTAGCAGGCTACAGCCCACAGGGTTGCAAAGAGTCAGAAACGACTGAAACGACTTAGTACACACCCAGCAAGAGATCTAGGGAACAGGTATGAAGATGGACCTCCTTGAAAGGGCACAGAGTATAGGGACATTTATGTGGGTGCTCACCAAAGGGCATCTGCCATCAAATAATAAAGCAGATAAGAAGACACGATCTGAGGAGGTCAATAAGTCTCTTTTCCCATCCACCTTAGTGCTTACTGAATGCTCTGTATTCAAAGTGGCCATGATAGCAGTAATGGGCCCCACACGTAGACCTCCTCCTCATCAGGGCTATGTAGCAGCTGACCCCCTTCTTTGCCTGTTAATTGAGTGGCACATTAAAGTCCAAATTGGCCAATGGTAGTCTCAACTTATAATCCAAGGATGTTAATCAATTAAGATCCCTAGTGGAAACATTCTTCCCTTAGAAACTGAGACCTCTAAACTAGCAGAAACCTGTCACATTTGGAAACACATGCTTTGTGAGTGGGTTATTAGAAACACTCCAGCTTCCACCCCTTGATCCCTAAACCCGAGTATTTTGATTGTGGAAACCTATTACAGTCCAGTCCAGTACTAGATAACCAGTTGTGTCAGCTGGATACCCAGGCTAAATTTGTTGGACTTACAAACAAATTAGACTTACTTATGTGCTCCTAGAACAGAAGTTGTCCACAGGTAGGAGACTTACAGCAATGAGCAGAGTTCCCTAAGCTATACAGTAGGTCCCTGTTGGTTGTCTATTTCATTTCATTTCTTTTTTAAATTAACTTTTTAATTAGAGTATAGTTGATTTACAACGTTGTGCTAGTTTCTGCAGTACAGCAAGGTGAGTCAGTTATACATATATCCACATTTTTAGATTCTATTCCCATATAGCTTCATTACAGAGCATTGCAGCCTGTTCTTTGTGAATGCTTTTCTAGAGCTCCTAGACGTGATAATGCTGTGCTGTGCTTAGTTGCTCAGTTGTGTCTGACTCTTCAACCCCATGGACTGTAAACCACCAGGCTCCTCTGTCCGTGGGATTCTCCAGGCAAGAATACTGGAATGGGTTGCCATTCCCTTCTCCAGGGATCTTCCTGATCCAGGGATCAAACCCAGGTCTCCTGCACTGCAGGTGGATTCTTTACTGTCTGAGCCACCAGGGAAGCCCAGATGTGATTATCAGTTCAGTTCAGTTGCTCAGTTATGTCCGACTCTTTGCGACTCCATGGACTGTAGCACGCCAGGCCTCCCTGTCCATCACCAACTCCTGGAGTTCACTCAAACTCATGTCCATTGAGTCAATGATGCCATCCAACCATCTCATCCTCTGTCATCCCCTTCTCCTCCTGCCTTCAATCTTTCCCAGAATCAGGGTCTTTTCAAATGAGTCAGCTCTTCACATAAGGTGACTAAAGTATTGGAGTTCAGCTTCAACATCAGTCCTTCCAATGAACATTCAGGACTGATTTCCTTTAGAATGGACTGGTTGGATCTTCTTGCAGTCTAAGGGACTCTCAAGAGTCTTCTCTAACGCCACAGTTCAAAAGCATCAATTCTTTGGTGCTCTGCTTTCTTTATAGTCCAACTCTCACATCCATATTGACTACTAGAAAAACCATAGCCTTGACTAGACGGAACTTTGTTGGCAAAGTAATGTCTCTGCTTTTTAATATGCTGTCTAGGTTGGTCATAACTTTTCTTCCAAGGAGTACTAGTCCTTAAATTCATTCTCATGAAGAAGTTACCTAGGTACTTGTATTTAGTTAGGGTTCTCCAAACAAACAGAACCAATAGGGTGTGTGTGTGTGTGTGTGTGTGTGTGTGTGTGTGTGTGTTGTGTATCTGATAGGGTAGGCTGGCAGGCTGGAGACTTAGGGAAGAGTTATAATTTTAGTCCAAAGGCAGTTGGCTGGCAGAATTTTCTCTTTCTCAGGGGAGGCCAGTTTTTGTTCTATAAATTTTTCAACTGATTGAATAAGGCCCACCCATGTTATAGGGCTTCCCTTATGGCTCAGACAGTAAAGAATCTGCCTTCAATACAGGAGACCTGGTTCAATCCCAGGGTCAGGAAGATCCCCTTGAGAAGGGAATGGCTATCCACTCCAGTATTCTTGCCTGGAGAATCCCCTGGACAGAGGAGCCTGGTAGGCTATAGTCCATGCGATCGCAAAGAGTTGGACACAATGGAGCGACTAACACTTTACTTCATTATGAGAGGTTATTTGCTTGACTCAAAGTCCACCAGTTTAAATGTTAATATTATCCAAAATACACCTTCGTGGAAATATCCAGAATAATGTTTGACTAAATAATTGGACACTGTGGCCTAGCCAAGTTGACACAAAATTCACCATCAAAGGACTAGTATTTTTTGAATGGTGATATCAAGAAAGCAAGAATACTGAAGTGGTTTTCCATTCCTTTCTCCAGTGGACCACATTTTTTCAGAATTCTCCACCATGACCTGTCCATCTTGGGTGGCCCTATATGGCATGGATCATAATTTCATGGAGTTAGACAAGGCTGTGATCAGACAAGGTCCATGTGATCAGTTTGATTAGTTTTCTGTGATTGTGGTTTTCATTCTGTCTTCCCTCTGAGAGGATTATGGAAGCTTCCTGATGGGAGAGACTGATTGTGTGGGAAATTGGGTCTTGTTCTGATGGGCAGGGCCTGCTGCTACTGTTGCTAAGTCGCTTCAGTCGTGTCTGACTCTGTGCGACCCCATAGACGGCAGCCTACCAGGCTCCCCCGTCCCTGGGATTCTCCAGGCAAGAACACTGAAGTGGGTTGCCATTTCCTTCTCCAATGCATGAGAGTGAAAAGTGAAAGTGAAGTCGCTCAGTTATGTCCGACTCTTAGCCACCCCATGGACTGCAGCCAACCAGGCTCCTCCATCCACGGGATTTTCCAGGCAAGAGTACTGGAGTGGGGTGCCACTGCCTTCTCCGATGCGCAGGGCCATGCTCAGTAAATCTTTAATCCAATTTTCTGTTGGTGGGCGGAGCTGTGTTCCCTCCCTATTGTTTGACCTGAGACCAAACTATGGTTGAGGTAATGAAGATAACGGCCTTAAGGCGGCTCAGAGGTTAAAGTGTCTGCCTGCAATGCGGGAGGCCTAAGTTCGATCCCTGGGTCGGAAAGATCCCCTGGAGAAGGAAATGGCAACCCACTCCAGTATTCTTGCCTGGAGAATCCCATGGATGGAGGAGCCTGGTGGGCTACAGTCCACAGACTCGCAAAGAGTCGGACACAACTGAGCGACTTAACTTTCAACTTTCAGTGCTGAAGAAGCTGAAGTTGAAGGGTTCTATGAAGACCTACAAGACCTTCTAGAACTAACACCCCAAAAAGATGTCCTTTTCATTATAGGGGACTGGAATGCAAAAGTAGGAAGTCAAGAGATATCTGGAGTAATGGGCAAATTTGGCTTTGGAGTACAAAATGAAGCAGGGCAAAGGCTAACAGAGTTTTCCCAAGAGAATGCCCTGGTCATAGCAAACACCCTCTTCCAACAACACAAGAGAAGACTCTACACATGGACATCACCAGATGGCCAATACCAAAATCAGATTGATTATATTCTTTGAAGCCAAAGATGGAGAAGCTCTGTACAGTCAGCAAAAACAAGACCGGGAGCTGACTGTGGCTCATGAACTCCTTATTGCTAAATTCAGACTTAAATTGAAGAAAGTAGGGAAAACCACTAAACTATTCAGGTACGACCTAAATCAAATTCTGTGTGATTTATACAGTGGAAGTGACAAATAGATTTAAGGGATTAGCTCTGATAGAGTGCCTGAAGAACTATGGACAGAGGTTCATGACATAGTACAGGAGGCAGGGATCAAGCCCACCCCCAAGAAAAAGAAATGCAAAAAGGCAAAATGGTTGTCTGAGGAGGCCTTACAAATAGCTGAGGAAAAAGAAAAGCTAAATGCAAAGGAGAAAAGGAAAGATATGCCCATTTGAATGAAGAGTTCCAAAGAATAGCAAAGAGAGAAAAGTAAGAAAGCCTTCCTCAGCAATCAATGGAAAGAAATAGAGGAAAACAATAGAATGGGAAAGACTAGAGATATCTTCAAGAAAATTAGAGATACAAAGGGAACATTTCATGCAAAGATGGGCTCAATTAAGGACAGAAATGGTATGGACCTAACAGAAGCAGAAGATATTAAGAAGGGGTGGCAAGAATACACAGAAGAACTGTACAAAACAGATCTTCACGACCAAGATAATCATGACGGTGTGATCACTCACCTAGAACCAGACATCCTGGAATGTGAAGTCAAGCGGCCTTAGGAAGTATCACTATGAACAAAGCTAGTGGAGGTGATGGAATTCCAGTGGAGCTATTTCAAATCCTGAAAGATGATGCTGTGAAAGTGCTGCACTCAATATGCCAGCACATTTGGAAAACTCAGCAGTGGCCACAGGACTGGAAAAGGTCAATTTTCATTCCAATCCCAAGGAAAGCCAATGCCAAAGAATGCTCAAACTACTGTACAACTACACTCATCTCACATGCTAGCAAAGTAATGCTCAAAATTCTCCAAGCCAGGCTTCAGCAGTTTGTGAACCATGAACTTCCAGATGTTCAAGCTGGTTTTAAAAAGGCAGAGGAACCAGAGATCAAATTGCCAACATCCACTGGATCATGGAAAAAGCAAGAGAGTTCCAGAAAAACATTTATTTCTGTTTTATTGACTATGCCAAAGCCTTTGACTGTGTGGATCACAAGAAACTGTGAAAAATTCGGAAAGAGATGGGAATACCAGATCACCTGACCTGCCTCTTGAGAAAACTATATGCAGGTCAAGAAGCAACAGTTAGAACTGGACATGGAACAACAGACTGGTTCCAAATAGGAAAAGGAGTACATCAAGGCTGTATATTGTCACCCTGCTTATTTAACTTCTATGCAGAGTACATTATGTGAAATGCCAGGCTGGGTGAAGCACAAGCTGGAATCAGGATTGCTGGGAGAAATATCAATAACCTCAGATATGCAGATGACACCACCCTTATGGCAGAAAGTGAAGGGGAACTAAAAAGCCTCTTGATGAAAGTGAAAGAGGAGAGTGAAAAAGTTGGCTTAGAACTCAACATTCAGAAAACTAAGATCATGATATCTGGTCCCATCACTTCATGGCAAATAGGTGGGGAAACAATGGAAACAGTGACAGACTTTTATTTTCTTAGTCTCCAAAATCACTGCAGATGGTGACTGCAGCCATGAAATTAAAAGATGCTTGCTCCTTGGAAGAAAAGTTATGACCAACCTAGAGAGCATATTAAAAAGCAGAGACATTACTTTGCCAACAAAGGTCTGTCTAGTCAAAACTATGGTTTTTCCAGTAGTCATGTATGGATGTGAGAGTTGGACTATAAAGAAAGCTGCGCGCTGAAGTATTGATGCTTTTGAACTGTGGTGTTGGAGAAGACTCTTGAGAATCCCTTGGACTGCAAGGAGATCCAACCAGTCCATCCTAAAGGAAATCAGTCCTGAATATTCATTGGAAGGACTGATGATGAATCTGAAACTCCAATACTTTGGCCACCTGATGTGAAGAACTGACTGATTGAAAAAGACCCTGATGCTGGAAAGGACTGAAGGCAGGAGGAGAAGGGGACGACAGAGGACGAGATGATAGGATGGCATCACCAACTCGATGCACATGAGTTTGAGCAAGCTCTGGGAGTCGGTGATGGACAGGGAAGCCTGGTGTGCTGCAGTCCATGGGGTTCTGAGGAGGTGGATATGACTGAGTGACTGAATTGAACTGATCAAGAAAGCAGCTGGGTAAACAGGAAAGGACAAATTATCTTCAGACGTGTAGAACAGATTTCGTCAGCCAACCAAACATTAGAGAAGCCCAAAGCTTCTGTGGTAAATAACTATCCTCTTTAATAAAGGGTAGGGACTTCCCTGGTGGTCCAGTGGCTAGGACTCTGTGCTCCCAGTGCAGGGGGCCTGGATTCCATCCCTGGTCAGGGGAATAGATTCTACAAGCCACAACTAAGAGGTCATCTGCCTCAACTAAAGATCCTGCGTGCCACAACTGAGAGCTGGTGCAGCCAAATAAATAATAATTTTTTTTAAAGGCTAACCCACTATGTAGCATTTTACTCATTCAAAGTGAAGGCAAAGAAAATTAGAGGTGATGAATCAATAGGTGTAACCACAGCTTTGGGAAGACCAAAATGCCTTCCAGGTTATTAAAGAAAGAAGGTAATTTGCATAAGCTAATGATGAAAGAATCACGGTCCATACGGACCACAACATATGCCCCAGGTACTACCTATGCTCATCTTCCCCCTTTCCCAACTTCTGTTTGGTTAAGTGCTCCCACCCTTTGGGGCCCAATTCTGTTCATCTCCTGCAGCAAAATTCCCCTCTATGATTTAGACTTCTATCAAAGGCTAACGCCTTTGGTATCTGTACTAGGCATTTACTGATCACTTATCTTACATATCCATCCTTCTGATGCACAAGACTGAAAGTTTCTCAAGGAACTGTGTCTTCTCTGGAGTCCAGCACACAGGGTGGGGAGTTAATGAGCTGATAACATCTACTAAAAATGACACTATGTGGACTTCCCTGGTGTTCCGGTGGCTAAGACCCTCAGCTCCCAATGCAGGGGTCCCAGGTTCCATCCTTGGTCAGGGAACTAGATCCCACATGCGGCAGCTAAAATCTGGAGGAGCCAAATATATAAATAAATAAATATTAAAAAAAGAATGACACTATGCACTCTTTCTTAACACTGGAATCTACATGGTACTGTAAAAGTGTGATATCTTTATATAAGATTTCAGGGTTAAATGGTGAGTTGAGTAAAGGCAACCTACTCCTTCTATCTCAATCCCAATGGAAATGAACAAGCAAAAAACAAAAACCAAAAAAACCTAGAAAATGTCCTAGCTCTTTTCTACAGAGGAGGACTGTTGCATGACAGAAAATTAATTTCTGGAAGTCACAAACATGATCAAGGAGAGTTTTGTGGTTGTTGTTTAGTTGCTCAGTTGTGTCTAACTCTTTTTCTACCACATGGACTGTAGCCCAGCAGGCTCCTCTGTCCATGGGATTCTCCAGGCAAGAATACTGGAGTGGGTTGCCATTTCCTCCTCCAGGGGATCTTCCCACCTAGGGATCCTACCTGAGTCTCTTAAGTTTCCCGCTTTGGCAGGCTGGTTCTTTACCGCTGAGCCACCTGGGACACCCTCAAGAATACCAAATATTAATTTGTAATTCTACTCCCAAGAAGGCAGTTGAACTGGTGGATTCTTAAATCTAAGAATTCCTAGTTGTTTTTTTTTTTTTTAAGATGGGAGGGAACTCTGAGAGTGGGCTACAGGACAGACAGATGACACTCAACTAGTATCTTTTGGTCTATCAGTGACATGTGAGGGCCTGGTTCTGGCACAGAAGCTGTATCAGACACAGAGAAGAAACTATGTACAGACCTTGGGCCCCAGCCCTAGCTTCCTCCCTCTTCTCTTTGAGAGGCTTGATCACTGAACTGTAACAAGTTCTTTACCATAGGATATGCTGGGAGAATGCCATCAGCACCTGAATCATGCATGAGGAATCTAAGAAGAATGTTGGGGGCAAACGCAAGGCATGGATGGAACTCTGAGCATCCAAATCCGAATAAACGCATGCATGCACAAAGAAACTCTATTCGGTGACTTGAAAGGTGGCTTGTCAAGTTTTCATGAGTCAGAAGAACATGCATTCAGAGGAGGCATTTTGTTTTGGGTTCTCAAAATTCGGGAGAACTTCCACGTAGCTCTGATGATGGTGGTCACCTAAATTTGTGCCTTTCCACACTTTCTCCAAAGACGATACAGATAGACAGGGAAAACAAGTGAAACCACCACTAACCTGTGCCTAGAAGGGACTTCCCTGGTGGTCCAGTGGTTAAGACACTGCACCCTCCATGCAGGGTACACAGGTTCAATGCCTGGTTCGGGGAAGTAAGATCCTGAATGCTGTCTGGTGTGGAAAAAAAGTATTAGAAGACAGAGAACACTACAAAATTCAAATTCATTTATATATGTAACTTTAGCTCTAAAGCAAAAGAGGGTCAAGGGTAGAAGAATAATATGTTTTGGGGATGACAGAATTAAGTTCATGGATTGTTGTTTAGGCAACAGGTGGCAGTCACTGGATACTTTTCATAATTAACAAACCCAATGTATAAAAATAAATATTTATTGTTAAATGCATATATAAATAAAAGATAAAAAACAAAGTTATTATAAAAGGTCTAAATATAAGGATAACAGTTAAACAAATATTCTGTGACTTGGCAAACCTCTTTAAATACCTTAAAAATTAGAACAAACAGAATACATCCAATAGAGAAAGAAATACAATAAAATAAATAGGCCAAAATATACCAGGTAAATGGAAATTGAAAGAAAGCTGGAGGTGTGGTCCTGATACCAGTCAAAGCAGCATTTAAGCCCAAAAGCATTGTACATAAAAGATAAAGATGATAAACTACACCTCCCAATTAAGATATAACAATTACAGACAGGTATGCACCAAGCAGGGCTTCCCTGGTGGCGCAGGTGGTAAAGAATCAGCCTGCCATACAGGAGATCCAGGTTTGATCTGTGGGTCAGGAAGATCCCCTGGAAGAGGAAACGGCAACCCACTCCAGTATTCTTGCCTAGAGAATTCCATGGACAGAGGAGCCTGGCCGACTACAGTCTATGGAGTTGCAAAGAGTTGACATGACTGAGCTACTAACATTTCACATGTACCAAGTAACATGGCAACCAGCTATAATCACAAGAGTTACAAGGAGGCACAGATAGGAAAACACTGCTACTAGTAGGAGGATGTAACATACCACCACGAGTACAGGACAGATCAAATGGCCACAGTCAGCAGGCGTAACGAAGACAATATAACCGATAGGGCAGATTTTACGCACGTATAAAACTTTTACACCCTGACTGCAGAAAATACACTTTCTTAAGCACACACAGATCATTAGGAAAAGCTGATCATGTATAAAGTCATAAAGGAAATATTAAATTTCATAAAGTAGAAAATATTATTACAGTAATACTTTCTGATAACTTAGAATAAAACTAGAAATTACTGACAAAGTATTGTTAATGGTCCACCCAGAAATTTAAAAATCTTCTATTAGGTCTAATTTTTCCAATGTTTATGGAACATCTACAAAAATTAATTGTGTATCGGGCAACACAGAAACTTCAATTAATTCCTCAAAGCTGAAAATGAATAGGTCACACCACATCTTATTATGATGCAACAAAACCATAAAGTAATAACCCAAGGTTAAACAAAGAAAGAAAGAGTCTTGTAATACTTGGAAATAAAAACAAAATGAATTTATTATATCTTGGATCAAAGAAGATATAAAAGTTAAAATTACACTATATAGAAAGTAATAATAACATTATATTTTAAACCTCCATAATAAGAATTAAATTCTTAGCAGCAAATTCTTATACTAGAGTAAGAATAAATGATTGAATATTCAACTTATGAAAATGGAAAATAGATGGAAGAAAAGCAGGAGTAAGGAATTAATAAGGATAAAAGTAATATATTATAAGTAGAAAACTGAATTAGTGTTATTGATAAACAAATTGAAGGAAAAAGAATAACACAGATTTATGACTGGATTGATTTAGAAAGGAGAAAGAAAATACATGTTTATATTACCCAAATTGGGAAACTGCTATTAAAATTGGCAAAGTAAAGGCATTTCTTTTTCTTCCCCTCCTATTCCCCACCTCAAAGCTCATCAAAAGCAACCATCAAAGAGAACGTGTTCTACACTGTGCAACGGGCATAACACTTTCTATGTTTCAAAAGACAGACCAGGACTTCCCTGGTGGCCCAGTGGTTAAGAATTCGCCTGCCAACTCGGGGACATGGGTTCGATCCCTAGGCTGGGAAGATCCCATATGCTACAGGACAGCTAAGCTCGTGTGCCACAACTACTGAAGCTTGAGTGCCTAGAGCACGTGCTCTGCACAAGAGAAACCACTGCAGTGAGAAGCCTGAGCACCACAACTAGAGAGTAGCCCCTGCGCTCTGAAACTAGAAAAAAGCCTGAGCAGCAGCAAAGACCCAGCAAAGTCAAAAAGAAATAAATATTCAGAAAAAAAGAGAAAACCCGCTTATTAAAAAAAGGGAGAGAGCGAGCCTGGGAGGAAGCAGGCACTTTGTGGATTCCATTATCTGGAAGGTTGTCTGGGGAGGGGTCTGGCCTTGGGTGCAGTGTGGCAGAATTTCAGGGCATCCAGAACCAGTGACTGAGGTCCCAGCTGGTATGTGGTCTGCAGTAGTAGAAGAAGAGAGGTCTCTGCTGGGTGAGTCGCCTGTGTGGATAGGCAAGCATTGCTCCTGGCTGCGGAGCCTCCAAACCTGACTTGCTGTCTGGTTCCCCTGGCGGTTTTTATCTTCTGATAAATTCCTTTTCCAGGTACAATAGCTTGAGTGAGTTATGTAGTTAATGACCAAGAACCTCCTGATCTGAGAAGGATCAGAGACCTCAAAGTTCATTGCAAGGGGCAGTCTTCTCCAATTTTTTTTCCTTTTGGCTGCGCTGGGTCTTCGTTTTTGGGAGCTGGCTTTCTCTAGTTGCAGCAAGAAGGGTCTACTCCTCATTCTGGCGCACTGGCTTCTCATTGCAGTGGCTTCTCCTGTTGCGGAGCTCAGGCTCTGGGTGCACGAGCTTCAGTAATTGCGGCATGGGCTTAGATGCTCCACGGCATGGGGAATCCTCCCTGATCTGGGATTGAACTGGTGTCCCCTGCATTGGCAATGGATTCTTATCCACTGGGCCACCAGGGAAGTCCTTCTCCAAACATTTTTGATGGTGAAACCACTACCAGAATAAAATAGACGCACTGCAACCCCAACACATATTTATTACCTGTGATTTATATACAAATATTGGTATGGTCATGAATGATAAAACAGATTAAAGGAGAAAATTTAAACTGATGAGATTTAATTGGACTAAAAAATATTTAAGGACAGATCATTTTAATTTTACTTATTAACAGTACATATTTACTCATATAAGAATCCATGCATCAGATACTTTTTTTTTAAGATAAAATTTGGCTTTTTCTTTTTCAGTATATCTGACTAGGTTGTCGTTTTTACTCTGGAACATGGCTGATGAAAAGTTCATTTCTAATAGTAAAAGGGTTGTTATGTTGGCTATTTTTGAATTTTGCCCTCTTTTTTCATATTCTTTTCCATTACAGGTTATTATAAAGTATTCAGTGCAGTTCCCTGTGCTATGCAATAGGTCCTTGTTTATCTCTTTTATACACAGTGGTGTGTATCTGTTAATTCCAGGTTCTTAATTTACTCCTCCTACTCGCTTTCCATAAGCTTGTTTTCTATCTGTGAGTCTGTTCTTGAAACTACTGCTACTTGACTAACTCCACAGAAGTTCCAAACTCCTTCTTTGTTGCCACTTCCCCTATGTTGTTGTTGTTTAGTTGCTAAGTTGTGTCTGAGACTCTTTGCAACCCCATGGGCTGTAGCCTGCCAGGCTCCTCTGTTCACAGAATTTCCCAGGTGAGAATACTGGAGTGGGTGTTCATTTCCTTCTCCAGGGGATCTTCCCTATCCAGGGATCAAACCCACATCTCCTACATTGGCAGGTGAGTTCTTTACTACTGACTATAGAGAAAGTGGGAGTGTTAGGTCGATCAGTTCTGTCTGACTCTTTGTAACCCTATGGACTGTAACTCGCCAGGCTCGTCTGTCCATGGAATTCTCCAGGCAAGGATACTGGAGTGAGTTGCCACTCCCTTCTCCAGGGGATCTGAACCTGGGTCTCCAGCATTGCAGGCAGATTCTTTATGAGCCACCAGGGAAGCTTGGCTTTAGAAGAAAGGAGAACTAAATATTTGCTTTCCCTGCTTCCCTTGCTGCCAAGTATGGCTATATGACATGATTCTGGTCAATGATCCATAAGCAGACATCTACCAGGGCCTTCTGGGGGAACTTTTGTTTTTCTTGATGATACAGAGAAACATACTTTGTGCCACTCCTCTACTCCTCCCTGCTACCTTCAGCTCAGGTGTGGAGGCTGGAGTCAGAGCAGCCTCTGTGTCCCTCTGAAGGACCAATGGAGGAAAGGTCAAGAGAATTGCATTGCTGCTGGCCCTGGCCAGGCTAGGCCACTAGACAAACCCCAGCAGTTACTTATGCTTGAATTTCTTGATATTTGAAATAAATTCTGTCTGTTTGACACTGATTTTCTGAATTTTCTCATGTATGCTTCAAAGCATTCCTAAGTGCTACAAGACATCTCGTTATAGACTAACATTGCAGAACATTTCATGCACACACATAGAGCATGTCTCTCCATTTCCTCCCTCCTCTTGCCACTCATCCTCACTCTATTCTTTAGCAAGTAACCAGCCCCATTCAAAGGTGAAAAGTCATCAGAAAGAACAGTGCATGGCAATAGCAAAAGCAAAGTGGGAAAGGAACATAGGCAGTTGAAAACCATGCATCCCAAGAAGAATTACTCCTCTGGAATAAGGAGCTCTTAGAAATAAATAAATATAAATATCTATGAGAATATAAACATAATAGCCAGAATAAATGTTACTTAGATAAAAATGAAAAGTAAATGATTAAACAGATATTATTTTTTTAACAAAAGAAAGGAAAAAGATGGAAGAATGTTGGCAGGGTGGGATTTTTTAACTTGTATCTTTTTCTGTGTTTTCATTTACCTTCAGCATCCTGCACCTAATGAGTTTCATTATTTTGCATTCAGAAAAACCCCAATATTTAAGAAACACTGTCACCTTATTACGGGCTTCCTAGGCAGTACAGTGGTAAAGAAACCACCTTCAATGCAGGAAACGTGGGTTTGATCCTTGGGTCAGGAAGATCCCCTGGAGTAGGAAATGACAACCCATTCTAGTATTCTTGCCTGGGAAATCCCGTGGACAGAGGAGCCTGGTGAGCTACAGTCCATGGCGTTGCAAAGAGTTGGACACAACTTAGCAACTAAACAACAACCACAACAACTACTTTATTATATTCTCATGTCTGTACTCTGGTGGCTTGGATTTTAGGTCTGAGGAGACCCCTTTCTTTACCGAAAGGCATGCTGTCCTGACTGTGTTTATTTTTTTTACCCAAGGGTTGTGCAACAGCTTTCCTCTTCCGTCCCTCAGGTAGGTGTGTGGGCACATCCCACCTTGGATCCTGACCTCAAGCCATCTTTGCCAGCACAGCCCTCACCTGAGAAGCTCTGGGAGATCCAAGTGGGGTCTGAACTGTGGGCAACAGAGTTAACACCATCCCTATAAAAATTCCAATGACATTTTTTCATAGAAATAGGAAAACAATCCTAAAATTCGTATGGAACTATAAAAGACCCAGAATAGCTAAAGTAATCTTGAGCAATAAGAAGAAAACTAGAGGCATCATATTTCCTCACTTCAAACTGTGGTACAAAGCTATAATCACCAAAACCATATGGTCCTGGCATAAAAATAGACACATAGACCAGTGGAACAGAAAGCCCAGAAATAAACCCATGCACATACAGTCAACTAGTTTTTGACAAACATCAATAATATACAGTGGGGGAAAGAAGAGTCTCTTCAATAAATGGTGTGGGAAAACCGGACAACTACACGCAAAGAAATTAAACGAGACTCATAGTATAAAAAAAAAGACTCAAAATGGATTATATTCTTAAAAGTAACACCTGAAATTGTTAAACTCCTAGAAGAAAACAAGGGAGAAGCTCCTTGATGCTAGTCTTGGCAACGATTCTTTGGAATTGATTCTCAAAAAATTAAAAATAGAACTACCATGCGATCTAGCAATCCCTGCTCTGGGTGTATGTCCAAAAGAAATAAAATCACTATCTTGAGGCAACATCTGCATTCCTATGTGTGTTGTAGCATTCTTCACAGCAGCCACGACATAGAAACAACCTAAGTGGATAAAAAAGACGCATGCGTGCGTGCTAAGTCCCTTCAGTTGTGTCTGACTCTGTAGCCTGTCTGACTCCTCCTCTGTCCATGGAATTCCCTAGGCAAGAATAGTGGAGTGGGCTGCTATTCCCTCCTCCAGGAGATCTTCCTGACCCAGGGATGGAACTCAAATCTCTTATGTCTCCTGCATTGGCAGGCAGGTTCTCTACCACTAGCACAACCTGGGAAGCCCCAAAGAAGGTGTGTGTGTGTGTGTGTGTGTGTGTGTGTGTGTGTGTGTGTGTGTGTGCATGTTGTTTAGTCCAACTCTTCTGCCTGTCCGACTCTTTTGTGACCATTGACTGTAGCCTGCCAGGCTTCTCTGTCCACTGGATTTCCCAGGCAAGAATACTGGAGTGTGTTGCCATTTCCTTCTCTAGGGGATCTTTCTGACCCAGGGATTAAACCTGTGTCTCCTGCATTGGCAGGAAGATTTTTTACCATGGGGTTGCAAAGAGTCAGACGTGACTTAGCAATTGAGCACACAGCACATACTCTCATACACACACCCATATATATTCCCTTTTTCTTTTTAGCAGAACACAAAACAAAATATTAAAATCTAGTATGTGAGAACAGAGAGAAGGGCAATGAACTCCTCTGGTGGTCGTTGCCCACCTGGTTACTCCTCATACCTCCTTTGACTTGTGGGGCCCCTTGAAGTTCCTAGAGCACTCTGAAATACAGTATGAAACTGCCATGTGATAGACAGAGAAATGAGGCCTCCAGGCGTGAGAGATGTTTAAGGCCCCACAGTTAGTGAGGGGCAGAGGTGGAAGTTGAAACCAGGAGCCTGCAGGCCCCAAATGTCATCTCCACCACATTATTCCTCCACGTGTGGGCTGACTGGAGAGCAGGTGGGCCTCTGGTTTCACCTTCCTTTAAAAATTTTTTTTTATTTTAAATCATTTATTTATTTGGGTCTAAGTTGCAACATGTGTGATCTAGTTCCCTGACCAGGGATCAAACCTGGGCCCCCTGGATTGAGAGCTCAGAGTCTCAGTCACTTGGTTTTTCTTTTGGCTCTAAGGAAGGCATGTGCCAAACTGTGAGTGACAGAAGGAAGCCTGTGTGAACTTTTCCCTGAGACCAGTGCCCTAGGTGGAGGCACTCAACTCTAGGAAGCGGGTTTAACAACATTCAGGAAGCATGTCTTTTTAGCTGGATTTGGCATTGGAGGTATGCAAGTCACGAAGCAACAGTTAGAATTGGACATCGAACAAGAGACAGGTTCCAAAGGGGGAAAGAAGTACGTCAAGGCTGTATATTGTCACCCTGATTATTTAACTAATATGCAGAGTACATCATGAGAAATGCTGGGCTGGATGAAGCACAAGCTGGAATCAAGATTGCCGGGAGAAATATCAATAACCTCAGATATGCAGATGACACCACCCGTATGGCAGAAAGCGAAGAAGAACTAAAGAGGCTCTTGTTGAAAATGAAAGAGGAAAGTGAAAAAGTTGACTTAAAACTCAATATTAAGAAAACTAAGATTATAGCATCTGGTCTTATTACTTCATGGCAAATAGATGGGGAAACAGTGGAAACAGTGGCAGACTTAATTTTTTGGGGTTCCAAAATCGCTACAGATGGTGACTGAAGCCATGAAATTAAAAGGTGCTTGCTCCCTGGAAGAAAAGTTACGCCCAACCTAGATAGGATATTAAAAAGCAGAGACATTACTTTGCCAACAGAGGTCCATCTAGTCAAAGCTAAGTTTTTTCCAGTAGTCATGTATGGATGTGAGAGTTGGACCACAAGGAAAGCTGAGTGCTTGAAGAATTGATGCTTTTGAACTGTGGTGTTGGAGAAGACTCTTGAGAGTCCCTTGGACTGCAAGGAGATCAAACCAGTCAGTCCTAAAGGAAATCAACCCTGAATGTTCATTGAAGGACTGATGTTGAAGCTGAAACTCTACTTTGGCGACCTGATGTGAAGAACCGACTCACTGGAAAAGACCCTGATGCTGGGAAAGACTGAAGGCAGGAGAAGAGGATGAGGAGAAGGACAGAGGATGAGATGGTTGGATGGCATCAGCGACTCAATGGACATGAGTTTGAGTAAACTCCAGGAGTTGGTGATGGATAGGGAGGCCTGGAGTGCTGCAGTCCATGGGGTCGCAAAGAGTTGAACACAACTGAGCAACTGAACTGAACTGAACTGAACTGGCATTGGAGGACAAGAGGGGAATTTCCAAACACATTTCCCAGATCAGACAGGACTCCAGTAGCGCACAATGCCAAGTGCAAAACCAAGAAATTCCAGAAGAGGGCACTATTCACCAACAATCTGAAAGGTGGCTTGGCATCAAAGATTGGAAACCCAAACAGCTCTTTAAAAAAAAAAAAAAAGTTTGTTTTTTTCTTAGTATTCCCAGCCCTCTGCAATACAGACCAATTAAGAATCAATCACAGGTTTCTAGGCTGTAGCTTTAAAAGCCTCAGGTGACCAATAGACATTCAGTACTTTGTACATTTTTTCTGATGCCACTTTTTTTTTTTTGCAAGCCTACTAGTTTTTATTCATTTTTTCTTAATTTATTTTAACGGGAGGCTAATTACTTTACAATATTGTGGTTTTTGCCATGCATTGACATGAATCAGCCACGGGTGTACATGTGAAGCCACTTTAAAAGTTTCTTGAAAAATATGGTTTGAATGAATAGCCAAGAGTAGACCTTGCAAAGAAGGAGTTGTGGGTGAGGAGGGAGGGTGACAGGGGCTGGACTGCTTGTCAGGCAGAGATTCAGAGACTTCTTTCTTTTTTTTCCTTCTTAAATTAATTTATTTGGCTGTGCTGGGTGTTAGGTGTGGCTCGCAGGCTCCTCCTGTGTCGTGCGAGACCCTTTGCTGCAGTGCACAGGCTCTCTAGTTGAGGCACTCGGGCACAGCTGCTGGTCGCTCTGGGGCATGGAGGATCCTAGCTCCCTGTCCAAGGATTGAACCTGAGTCCCCTGTGTCGCAAGGCTGACTCTCAACCACTGGACCAGCAGGGAAGTGCCCAGACATTTCTCTTGCACCCTGGCAAAGCCATTTCCTCATGAGTAAATCAGGGTTCAAAGATGTTGCCCGAGAGCATCTCAGGCTCCTTTGTAGATGCCCCTCCCAGGATCTGAGCGGGTAGGAGGGGAGGCTGAGAGAGGCTGCCTGAGCCAGAGGTCAAGTCTATTCTCCCCAGGAATGGGATAACTCACAGGACCATCCCGTTTAGGAATGGTCTAGATCAGTGGCCCTCACCTGGGGACTATTTTGCCACCTACTCCCACCAGGGGTCATTTGGCAATCCTGGAGAAATCTTCAGTCATCAGAATTTTGGGGGTGTCACTGGCACCTCGTGGGTAGACACCAGAGAAGCAGGTGAACATCCTGCAGGGCACAGGGCAGCCCCCTACAGATAATAAAGAATTCTCCAGCCCCAAATGTCAAGAGTGCCCAGACTGAGAGACCCTAGTCTAGAGACAAAGAATTCTCGGAGCGTGGTCCCCAGTCCAAGTACGCCAGCATCACCTATTTAACTGTAGATTCTCTGGCTGTTTCTCAGACCTGTGAGATCAGAAGCTCAGAGACCCACTCATGCTTCATTCAGTGAGCCCTTGAAATGATATAATGCACGTCAGGGGCTTCCCTGGTGGCTCAGTGGTAAAGAATCTGCCTGCAGTGCAGAAGATACGGGTTTGATCCCTGGGTCGGGAAGATCCTCTGGAGAAGGGAATGATTACCCACTCCAGTATTCTTGCCTGAGAAGTCTCTTGGATAGAGGAGCCTGGCGGGCTATAGTTCATGAGGTTGCAAAGAGTCAGACACGACTGAGAAACTAAACAATGCATGTCTCGTTTGAGAAACACTTGTCCAGGGGCGATCCTGCTTGAGATTTAGGAGTCTAAGTGTGCTTCTAAGACATGTGTGTGCTTACAATCCCCGTGAAACTGTTAAAATGCACATTCTGGTTTAGCAGTCTGGGAATCTGCATTTCTTACAAGCTCCAGCTGATGCTGATGTGGCTGGTTGAGGCCCACACTTTGAGAAGCAAGGATTTGTGATACGGCTTCCAAAACCTGCCAGGTCATGAGGGAGACCTGAAGTGTGTGTGTCGAAACTTCAGATTCTCAGGCTCCCCCTCAGGCCCACTAACCAAGCCATCTCCAGAGAATGGGCCTGGGAATCAGTATTTTTTAGTAAGTGTCTCAGAAACTTCTCATGATCAAGCAGGTCTGAAAGCACTGACTTCTGACAGTAGGTTCAGGAGTTATCAGTTAACGATGTCATCTCTGAGTCCTCTTTGTTTATACTGGAAGTTCTCAACCAGGGCTGAGGAGAATCATCTGAGGAGCCTCAGAATCCTCCTAGCAAAGGCCAAAAGGCAGATTGATTACATCAGAACCTCGGAGGATGGGACCTAGGAAGTGGTACTTTAAAAAAAACAATTATTTTTAAAAATTTATTTATTTTAATTGGAGGCTAATTACTTTACAATATTGTAGTGGTTTTTGCATACATCGACATGAATTAGCCACGGGAGTACATGTATTCCCAATCCAGAACCCCCTCCCACCTCCCTCCCCATCCCATCCCCCAGGGTCATCCCCGTGCACCAGCCCTGAGCACCCTGTCTCATGCATTGAACCTGGACCAGCAATCCGCTTCTATACATGTTTCAACGCTATCCTCTCAAATCATCCCACCCTCGCCTTCTCCCATAGAGTCCAAAAGACCGTTCTTTACATCTGTGTCTCTTTTGCTGTCTTGTATATAGGGTCATCGTTACCATCTTTCTAAATTCCATATATATGCGTTAATATACTGTATTGGTGTTAAAAAATAATTATTTTTAATTGGAGGATAATTGCTTTTCAATGTTGTGCTGGTTTCTGCCATACAGAAATGTGAATCAGCCATAAGTATATGTATGTCCCCTTCCTCTTGAAGCTCCATCCCACCCCTCTAGGTTGTCACAGAGCCCTGGTTTGAGCTCCCCGAGTCACACAGCAAATGCCCACTGGCTATCTGTTTTACATATGGTAGAGTATATGTTTCCGTGCAACTCTCTCCATTTGTCCCAGGCTCTCCTTCCCCCACCATGTCCATAAGTCCATTCTCTATGTCTGTGTCTCTAGTCCTGCCCTGCAAATAGGTTCATCTGTACCATTTTTCCAGATTCCATAAATGTGCATTAATATATTATTTTATTTTTCTTATGGGCTTCCCTGGTTGGCTCAGACAGTAAAGAATCTGTCTGTAATGCAGGAGACCTGGGTTCGATCCCTGGGTTGGGAAGATCCCCTGATGAAGAGAACGGTTATCTACTCCAGTATTCTTGCCTGGAAAATCCCATGGACGGAGAAGCCTGCCAGGCTACAGTCCATGGGGTCGCAAAGGGTCAGACATGACGGAGTGACTAACACTTTCACTTTCTGATCTAGGAAGTGGTACTGTTAAAAGATGCCCAGGTGATTTCAATGTGCAACTACATTTAAGAATCAGTGCTTTACCTATGGGACTCCCAGGTGGCACAGTGGTAATGAATCTGACTGCCAATGCAGGAGACATAGGAGACACAGGTTTGATTCCTGGGTCCAGAAGATTCCCTGGAGGAGGAAATGGAAACTCACTCCAGTATTCTTGTGGGGAAAAATCTCATGGACAGAGGAACCCGGTGGGCTACAGTTCATGGGGTTGCCAAGAGTCAGACATGGTGGAGCGCACACACACATGACCTTATCTATAGCAATTATAATGTTAAAAAAAAGAGTGAAATGGAGGATGAATCTATGACACTTAAGAAACATGTTACTGCAACTAACACAACATTGTAAATCAACCCTACTCCAATAAAACTTAAAAACAAATCTCTACACAATCCAAGCAATACGGGTGCATGCTGAGTTGGTCACGCATCTCACTCTTTGCAATCCCTTGGACTGTAGCCTGCCAGGCTCCTCTGTCTGTGGCATTTTCCAGGCAAAAATACCGGAGTGGATTGTCATTTCCTCCTCCAGGAGATCTTACTGACCCAGGGATTGAACCCATATCTGCATTGGCAGGGGATTCTTTACTGCTGAGCCACCTGGGAAACCCCTCCAAGGAAAATATTTTGTATTAAAAATGTGGTATTAATTGAAATATGACTGGAGATATTCAGATAAAAATAAACTTAATCTATTAAGAATTCTCATAGAATTTTAAAATTATCAAAGAAATCCATAAAAACATATATGTGAAATGATATGTATATATAATAAACTACATTTATATATACAATTTTTAAAGTTTGAAACACACACACAAAAAGAAACATGTTAAGCAATCACAGTGCATGGCCTTTGCTTAGATCCTAATTCAGTAAACAAAGAGTAAAAATTAAAAAAAGAATCAATGATATTTAAAAACAGTCCCCAGAATACCTCAAAAAGTTAAACACATTGTTTCGATGTGACCCAACAATTCTACTCCTAGGTACATACCCAAGTGAACTGAAAATGAAAGTTTACACAAAAAGTTGTATATGAATATTCATAGCAGCATTGTTCAAAGTAGCCCCAAAGTGGAAACAATCCATCTGTCCACCAACTGAGGAGTGGAAAAACAAATTAAAATAGTTATGGCATATCCATATAATGGAATATTACTTAGCCGTGAGAAGGAAGGACATATGTTACAACATATATGAACTTTGAAAATATTGCAGTCAGTGAAAACAGCCAGATGCAAAAGACTATATTTTATGACTATACTGTATGATTCTCTTTATATGACATATCCAGAATGAGCAAATTCATAGAGGGAGAAAGCACATTAGTGGTTTCCAGGGGCCGGTGTGAGGGGCGATGGAGAGTGATTATTAATGGGTACAGTGTTGTGTTTGGGGGTGATGGAAATATTTTGGAACTAGATAGAGGTTGTAGTTGCAAATATTGTAAACATACTAACTGCCACTGAATTATTCACTTAAAAATAGCTAAAATGGTAATTTACGTTATGTGAATTTTATCTCAGTTAAAAAAAAAAAAGAATCAGTGACCTATACAATTTCCTGATAGAGTTGAAGAAATCCGGAAAATCTGGATGTGAGGGGAATTAGTTCATTCAGAATAAGCCCTAAGATAGGGTCATATTTACCCTCCCCATGGTCTATTTTTTTTTGGGGGGGGGGTTCTTTTTTAAATGGAGGACAATTGCTTTACAATGTTGTGTTGGTTTCTGCTGCACAACAACGTGAATCAGCTGTAAGTATACATCTATCCCCTGCCCCTTTCCCACTATCCCACCCGTCTAAAGCGTCACAGAGCATGGAGCTGAGCCCCATGTGTTATACAGCAGCTTCCCACTAGCTATCCCTTTTATACATGGTAGTGTACATATGTCAAAAGCTACTCTCTCAATTCATCCCACCCTCTTCCTCCCCTACCGTGTCCACAAGTCCATTCTCTATGATTCCCAGTGGTCTTTGACCCTCTGCTAGAGGAGAGAGTGAATGGTTTTTGGAAGCTTGATTGCAGGAGTAGATATGATCAGATCCCTGTGACCAAGGGCAAAGAAGCTAGTTTTCATCTGTCAGTTGAAGCTGTATTGATTTGAGTTTGCTCGCAGAATCTGGGAAGCTCAGGCTGTTTTTACATTCAAAGGCTGATGGAGAAAGTGACTGCTGAGATGAGTTCTCTTCAAGTGTGGGACTTCTTTAATGTGAATATAAACAGAAGGGTGATCCACACAGCTGCAGGTTTAGGGATGCGCAGCAAATTGACAATTAAGTTACACTGATGCAGCCACATGTCCGGAGGGGAGACAGGGCACCCAACCTCCAGAAGGGGAGGTCACGGGGAGGTCATGACCCCATGCCCTCAGTCAGATGCACACAGCAGGGAGGGCTGCTAGGGAGAGAAGTTGTACAGAGACCTCTTTTCTGGAAATTCCACCTGTATATATTTTTTTTAATTTTTTGGTTTATTGTCTGTCTTCCTTGTTGTTCAGCTAAGTCGTGTCTGACTCTTTGCAACCCCAAGGACTACAACATTCCAGGCTTCCCTGTCCTTCACCAACTCCTGCAGTTTGTGCAAACTCGTGTCCACTGAATTGGTGATGACATCCAACCATCTCCTCCTCTGTCGTCCCCTTCTCCTCCTGCCTTCACTCTTTCCCAGCATTAGGGTCTTTTCTAATGAGTAAGCTCTTCGCATCATGTGGCCAAAGTATTGGAGTTTCAGCTTCAACATCAGTCCTTCCAATGAATATTCAGGGTTGATTTCCTCTAGGATTGACTGGTTTGATCTCCATGCAGTCCAAGGGACTCTCAAGAGTCTTCTCTAACACCACAGTTCAAAAGCATCAATTCTTCAGCACTCAGCCTTCTTTATGGTCCAACTCTCACATCCATACCTGACTACTGGAAAAACCATCCCGACCTTTGTCAGCTAAGTGATGGCTCTGTTTTTTAATACGCTGTCTTGGTTTGTCATAGCTTTTCTTCCAAGGAGCAAGCATCTTTTAATTTCATGGCAGTCACCATCCACAGTGATTTTGGAGCCCAAGAAAAAGAAGTCTGTCACTGTTTTCATTGTTTCCCCATCTAATTGCCATGAAGTGATGGGACCGGATGCCATGATCTTAGTTTTTTGAATGTTGACTTTTAAGCCAGTTTTTTCACTCTCCTCTTTCACCTTCATCAAGAGGCTCTTTAATTCCTCTTTGCTTTCTGTCATAAAGGTGGAAAGTGAAAGTGAAGTAGCTCAGTCGTGTCCGACTCTTTGTGACTCCGTGAACTGTGTAGCCCACCAGGCTCCTCTGTCCATGGAATTTTTCAGGCAAGAAAACTGGAGTGGGTTGCCATTTCCTTCTCCAGGGGATCTTCCCGACCCAGGGATCGAACCCGGGTCTCCCGCATTGTGGGCAGACGCTTTACCATCTGAGCCACCACGGAAGCACATTAGGGTGGTGTCTGTCATCTGCATATCTGAGGGTATTGATATTTCTCCCAGTAATCTTGATTCCAGCTTGGAATTCACAGCCCAGTATTTCCCATGATATACTCTGCATGTATGTTAAATAAGCAGGGTGAGAATATTCCAGCCCTGATGTACCCTTTCCCAATTTTGAACCAGTCTGTTGTTCCATGTATAGTTCTAACTGTGGCTTCTTGGCCTGCATACAGGTTTCTCAGGAGACAGGTAAGGTGGTCTGGTATTCCCATCTCTTTAAGAGTTCTCCACAGTCTGTCTTCCTTTCTGGGATTAAATTCCACAAAAGCAGGGACTATGTCTACTGCATTTGGAGTTCTCTGCTGATTGAGAGCCAGAGGCCACAGATAAAGCCCTTGGTGAGGAGTGAATGCTGACAGCAGAACTGCCCCGTGAAGGTCTGGGGGCAGGGGAAGGCAAGCCAGTGAGTAAACCTGACTACCCATGGGTGCCTAGAACCGGCTCTCTTCACTCAACACCAAGAGGGAGACAGAGGGAGGTTGCCAGGGGCTTCTGAAAGTGATGACACCTGAGCTCAGTCTCCAAGGAGGACCAAGGGTCAGTGGGTCAGAGACTGGAAAGGCAGTCTCTGCAAAGAAAGGAGCAGTTGCAGGGCGTTCGGGACCTGACCAGCCTGGGGACGGTGAAGCAACTGCAGGGGAAGCACCTGGAGGGGGTCACATCGTCAGACCTTGGACTGCTGTCTGGAGGATGGGCTTGAGAGAGAAATAAAAGGAGGAGGCCGCTGAAAGACTCTCAAGAGAAGGGAGTGGAGGATCTCCTTGATGAACTGACGTTGATGGTGAACAGGAAAAACAGGGAGGATGTGAGTGTTTTTTAGAAAAATTTTTGGCTGTGCCAGGTCTTCATGGTGGTGCAAAGGCTCAGTTGAGGTGTGCAGGTTCAGTTTCCCTGAGGCATATGAGATCTTAGTTCCTGCACCAGGGACTGAACCTGTGACCCCTGCGGTGGAAAGTGGATTATTTTTTAAAGTTTATTTATTTTTAATTGGAGGATAATTGCTTTACAAGATCCATGGACATGAATCAGTCATAGGTATACACATGTCCCCTCCCTCTTAAACCTCCCTCCGACCCCCCACGCCATCCCACTCCTTGAGGTTGTCACAGAGCATGGTGTTTGAGCTCCCTGCTTCCTATTTTACATGTGGTAATGTCTAGGTCTTCATGCTACTCTCTCCATTCCTCTCATCCTCTCCTTCCCCACCATGTCCACAAGTCTGTTGTCTAAGTCTGTGTCTCTGCTGCCCTGCAAATAGGTTCATTAGTATCGTCTTTCTAGACTCCATATATATGCATTAATAATTATTTTCTCTTTCTTACTTACTTCACTCTGTATAATAGGCTCTAGGTTCATCCACCTCATTAGAACTCAGATGTGTATCATGGCTGAGTAATATTCCATTGTGTATATGTGTACCACAGCTTCTTCATCCATTCATCTGTTGATGGACATTTAGGTTGCCGGAAGGCAGATTCTTAACCACCAGACCACCAGGGAAGCTCCACATTGGAATATAGTTGCTTTACCATGTTGTTAGTTTCTGCTATACAGCAAAGGGGATCAGCTGTATGTTTACCTACCTCCCCTCTTTCCTGGATTTCCTTCCCATTTACTGTAAGCGTTTTTTTGTAGATGTATGTGTTGAGATTTGGTGACTGACTGCTGCTGTTGAGAGCAAACAGTAAAGTCTAAAAGAGGAATGATGTTATTGATGAAGACAATGCTTACGGCTGAAGTTAGATGAGTGTGTACATGCCAGGCACTATGCTAAGTGCTTTGTGTGACCATGTCATTTGAGTCTCATCATGAGCCACTGAAGCAGAGATTATTTTTGTACCCATTATACAGATGAGGAAACTGAGACCCAGGGAAGCTATTACCTGGCCAAGGTCAGTCAGAACTAAAGAGCTATGCTCGTAACCACACTCATGATAGTCCCCAGGGTTTTAGTTTGGTTTGGTCAGGTAATGGCACCACTCCCTCAATTTGAGGAAATGGAAAGAAAATGGTTGGTGGGGAAATGACAACTGAGTGGAGGACAAGTTGAGCTGGAGATGCTGTGGATTATTCTGTGGTAACCAATAGTCAAGAGGGCAGCTCTAGAGGGATCCTGCTGGGGCTGCTGATTAAGGAGGTATCAGCCTACAGAGAGCAAGTAGTCTGAGTCATGGGGATAAAGGAGCCAACTAAGCAAGAGAGTGAGGGACAGACCAGGGTACAGCAAGGAACCAGATGTGTCCTATAAACATGACCATCTGGGTGTCACTGGGAGCAACAAGTGTGCAGTGATAGGACAGCAGCAAAATCCACTATTATGGGACTTTCCTGGCAGTCCAGTGGCTAAGATTCCATGTTCCCAATGCAGAGGGCCTGGGTTCAATCCCTGGTCAGGGAACTAGATCCCTTATGCTGCAACTAAGAGTTTTCAAGCCGCAAAGTTTGCATTCTTTGCATGCCTCAAAGAAACCACAGGACACAACAAAGATTGATGATCCCATATGCCACAGCTAAGATCCAGCACAGCCAAAATAAATAAATATTTTTAAAAAATCTACTAAAGTTCTTGGCTGCACAAGGAGGAAGAAAGCAGAGTCACCAGAAGGGATTGGGGAAGAGGGGACAGAGAGTAATTTTTTCTTTCTTTTAATCATTATGATGAGAGAGATTTGCAAATGTTGCAGGCTAGAGAGACAGAACCCTTAGAAAGATGAATTTGATAATCAATGGGAGAGAGGAGTGACGGAGTGACATCCTTGAGGCAGCTGGAGGGATGAGGTGGGAGCATCAGTCTTCAAAAGGAAAATGAACACTTGAGTTCAGAGGAAAAATACAGGTTTAAATCTACCTTGAACAGGCCCTGGGAGCTTTAGAAAGGGAAGGGTTGGCCAAGGGCTCCAGCCACCGGGATTTATGTCCATTGCTGCATTTCCCATGGGCTGCTTGCAGCCAATGATGAAGCATGGCAGGGACCCGATTTTCAGGGAACCCACCTTGGGAGGTAGGAGGCTGCTCAGATGGTTCATCTGGGTTCAAGGACTTGCTAAAGGCCTGGCTGAATCTTCCTCAGGTACAAGCAGGCTCACATACTTTCACCCAACCTTCCCTCCTTCACTTGGGGTCAGACCTGCATTGTTTGCCGGCTCCTCCAGCTTTTTCCAGCTTCCTTCCTCTTTTCTCTCAACTGTCTCTTAATATAATCTGTGCATGTTTATATCTACCGTGTCTATTTAGATCTACTGGCATCTGCTTCTTGGAGGACCCAGACTAACACAGCCACCCACAGGCACACAGGTAAAATCAGAAAGCCTGAAGGACGTTCCTGGTGGTCCACTGGTGAAGACTGCATGCTCCCAAAGCAGGGGGCCCCGGTTTGATCCCTGGTTGGGAAACTAGACCCCGCAGCCCACAGCTAAGAGTCTGAGTGTTCCAACTCAAGAGTTTGCATGTAGGGTCTTCCCTGGCAGTCCAGTGATTAGGACTCTGCCTTCCAGTGCAGGGGTCAGGACTCAATCCCTAGTCAGAGAGCTAAGATCCAACATGACTTGGGGCCAAAAACAAACACAAAAACTCCACCAAAACATGAAAGAGAAGCAATATTGTAATGAATTCAATAAAGGCTTTGAAAATGGTCCACATTAAAAAAAAAAAATCTTAAAAAAAAGCTTGCATGCTGCAATGAAGATAGAAGATCCCAAGTCCTGCAACTAAGACTCAGCACAGTCAAATAAATAAATAAATATTAAAAACCATTCCCTCTGATGAGGGGCTTCCCTGGGTGGCTCAGCTGGTAAAGAATCCACCTGCAATGCAGAAGACCTGGGTTTGATCCCTGGGTCAGGAAGATCCCCTGGAGAAGAGAATGGCAATCCACTCCAGTACTCCTGCCTGGGAAATCCCATGAACAGAGGAGCCTAGCGGGCTACAGTCCATGGAGTTGCAAACAGTCAGACACGACTTAGTGACTAAATCACCAACAACATATAATGGAAAGGTAGAAAAAAGACGTGAAGAAGTTGAAAGATAATAAAAACTTTAAAAAACTGAATATTTAAGAAAGAAAAGGCAATGGCACCCCACTCCAGTACTCTGGCGTGGAAAATCCCCTGGATGGAGGAGCCTGGTAGGCTGCAGTCCATGGGGTTGCTAAGAGTCGGACACGACTGATGCACTTTCATGCATTGGAGAAGGACATGGCAACCCACTCCAGTGTTCTTGCCTGGAGAATCCCAGGGATGGGGGAGCTTGGTGGGCTGCTATCTATGGGGTCGCACAGGGTCGGACACGACTGAAGCGACTTAGCAGCAGCAGCAGCAGCTCTTTAACTGAATTTCATTTTGAGCATTGGCCATAAGGCGTATCTTTGACAGCACAGTGTTTTTAAAAATCCAGGTATTTTCCCTTGATATTTGATACCAAGCCCCTCCTCCCAGGGAAGTAACCACTTAATATCTTTGGAACTCACGACCGCTGCAGTTCCTGTGTGGACGTGGTGTGCGTGTGCATGCTAAGTCACTTCAGTCACAGCAGTTACTGATTCCCGGCCACCAGACCTCCCCTGAGTGGCAGGATCTGTCAGATTCAGTGTGTGTGTGTGATGACACACTCATCACACTCGTATGACATGCAGGATGCACTCATATGACAGGCAGGATGTATGACAAAACTGCTCTGACAAATGTCTGCCTTTTTAAACAAAAAGTGTGCCATATATTTTTATTAAATCATAGAAAACTCATTTGTATACAAATTCTTCCATTTGGGGGACATTGGAATATGAAACAGCTGTGTAACAAAACATTTCAAAGATACATCTCACTTTAAGCAGAGACAAAGTTTAAGTTGTCACATTTATTTTTTTTAAAAAATGTTGAAATAATCATTAACACATTATTGGCTTTTTTTCACCTTTGGGCCAGAGGAACGGTATCTCTTTTGACTCCCCGACTCTCATTACTCAAACCAACCATGAGTTTAAAAAGTGATTAACTTGAAAGTTTAATACAAAATCAATTTCTTTTTTGCAACCATGGGCTTTTAGGGCAAATGCCGAATTTCAGGAGATGGTCTCCTTTCACAGGACCTGTTAAGTTTCTTTTCTACAACAGCAAACATGTATAATGGTACAGAATATATTTCAGAATAAGTTAAATATTAAGACATACAGTATGGCAATAATGTCCTACTTTTCTTTCAACCATGTAAATTCCAAAGTTCATCCTAATCTTACACATCTGTAAAAGGGTGAAGACTGAGGGATCCAGTGATACTGAAAATACACAACAACTGTCAGAACCACATTCTCTAAATGCTTTGGCTGATTATATACAAATGGTCCTGCCAGCATCACGCCTGCATTCGTTCCACGGGGGCTCTAAATGAACAGATACTGGAGTTCACCAAGCAAAAACAGGTTTTGAATTTTAGGCTGTCACTCACTCTGCTTCTGAGCAGAGACTCAAAGGTCACACTGTGACATGTCTGCACTCACCCCAAATACTCACATAACATAAACACAAATTAAATACTATCAAACTTATTTTAAATTAAATTGAAGACCACTATTTTTAAGTGCATGAAGTACTCCCCGCTAGCTTCCTGAATGTGTGTTATGGAGCAAGAACATCCCAGGGAACATCCGTGTTCCTACATATTAAAGAGGCCAACCCGCTTTCTCTGAGAACTCCCTGGAGTAACACATGAGACCTATAGGGGGAAGAAAGCAATTCTCCAATCTAAATGGAGGGAGAGTCTCGGTCATTTTCCCAAACTCCAGTTTGGATTTCAGACTCACTAAGGCAGGAACTCAAAAATGTGATCTTTGGGACTGGCTCCTGGTGTCACCTGTGGTGACAGTCTGTGTCCTCAGGACACTTCATTGACCCTTAATACTACAACCTCCCTTCCAGCTCCCCTCTGGGTCCTGGGCCCCTGTGGTCAAGACACAAACCTGGCACTGTCCCAGGTGATGTGTAAACAAATCTGGGAAAACCGCATTTCTGCAAGTGTTTGCTCTATCAGTGAAAAACCTCTTGGGCTGAGAAAGATAACAGGAAACGCTGCCCCTATGACAGCTTCTCACAAGGCCTCTCTTCTGTTCATCCTGCTCTTGAAGACTATGAAGTCAACCCACACACTCTTTGCCTTCCTTGCCCCAAATGGTATTAAACATAGTGAGAAACTTTGGACTACCTTATTCCTGAATTCTGACCAGTGCTTATTCAAGCCAAGTCATCTACCGTCTTGTTACCGCAGGTGACTAGGAGAGGAGGTGAGGCTTCTGTGCAGGTTGGGGTTCTGGCTGTGTCTGTTCCGGCTGCGGACAGATGAGAACATGGTGTTGCAGCCGGGGACCTTGCATTTGTGCAGCTGGCGGAGGTGCACGGTCTTGTAGTGGGCCCGGAAGGTCCCCTTATTGCTGTATGTCTTCTGACAGAGGTGACACGTCAGGGGCAGCCCGGAAGGGAAGCTGGTGAGGCTCTGGTCAGCCTTCCCCATCAGGACGCAGAGTGGGTAGTCCTCCGCGGGCACCAGGCCTGGCCCATCACAGCTCCCGTCGCAGTCCTCCGTGAGCACAGCGCCCTCCTCGCTGGCCCCATCTGAGTCCCAGGAGGAGTGGCTGCTGCTCTCCGACTTTACGCTCGAGGTAGTGCTCAGATCCAAGACGGTGCCCTCGCTGGGCAGACCAGAGGCATAGCTCTGTAGGCCGGCACTGTGGACCTGGGCTAGTGGGTACACCAGACTGCCCATCCGGCTCATCCCCTTGAAGATGACAGACGTCTGGGAGGCTTGTGGTGTGAAGGCTGCCTCTTGGTATGTCTCCTGGGCTGTATCTTTCAGGAGGTAAGCTGCCCGGAAGGGGTCTTCACTGCTCTCCAGCGCTTCTTGGGGCAATACTTTCTGGTGGAGGTTTAGGTTTGAACTGTGTCTACAAGAGTGAAAAGGTGGTTAGCAATGGGTAGGGCTGTCATCTTTGTTGTTTTAAAGACAGTCTTTGTTCTGAGTAGAGACACTAGGTAGATACCGGGAAAGCTTGTGGCGTGAGGGAAGTGACGCTAAGGGGCTCAGGATGCAGTGCCTGTATGGTAGACACTGCCCACTGCCGTCCATCGCTTGTCCCAAGTCAGCATCTGACCAGGGGAGTTGACAGAATGTGTAGTTCTCTTCAGCTTGCACAGTTTGACTGACATGTAAGTTCCTGTACCTCATCTTTGGAGAATGGCTAGACTGCTTCAGTTAGGCCCATTCAACTGGTACACTAAAACCAGGAGATCCCAGAAGAAAGCTGGTCACAAACAGTAAAGAACTAAGCAGAGGACTTTATTTCAATGAAACCAGGAGACACGCTCTTCTAGAGCTGTACTATCCCAAATAACGGCTACTCATAAGCAGCTACTGAGCGCCTGAAAGGTGACTAGTGTCATATACTGAAATAATATTTTGAATAGACTGAATGATAGGAAATACATTACTAAATTTACTTGTTTCTTTTCATTTCTTTTTTTTTTACTGTGGCTACCATAAAACATTAAGATTTCCTATGTGGCTTGCATCATGGACTAGAGCATCTGAATGAAACATCACCACATGGAAGTTCTTCAGGTGAGAGGCTAGAAGTGGTATATATGTGTGTGAGTGTGCGTGTGTGAAATTTAGTTCATATTTGCAACATTTCACTATATACCAGACAGGAATTTTGCAAGTGCAGCACTGTGAGCACACTGCCAATCACCCACCCAATGGTTAGTCCTGAAGGGCAGATAATGAGTATCCATTATGACACACGCCTTTTACTCATAATGTATCATTTGGATGTAACTTGTCAATCAATGCTGGCCTTGCTCAGAGATCCCCTAACTTCTAAGAAGCAAAAATATCCCTTACTACAAGGGCATATTCTCAAAGGTAGCTGGAGAATTATTCTGAGCAGGGAACATACCTCTTCCAATACAGATCAGGATGCATGCCAGGGTCAAACTGGGAAAAATATCCTCACCAAAATAACAAGAAATCTCCAAAGATGTCTTCAGTGGGGGGCTGTGGGGGGGATGTTACTCCAAGTGCATGAAATTTGTTACTCAACTTCTTTTTAATCCTTGTACACTTTCTTTTTTGGGGACATAATCAGAATTATATTCCCAGATCACCCACTTTGCAAGCAGCCCTTTTCCATTGCAACTCTGCCCTGTGATTATGTCAGCGTCCTGGGTTGAAGGGGCAGGTATGTCTCGGCAAAAAACCAGACACTAGATTGACAATTAGATTCCAGGATATACAAGTGGTCAAAAAAAGGTCAGACAAACACATTTACTGGAACCCCGTACAGATGTAAGAGGGATGTAACAGAGGGATGTGATGTAACAGAGGGAACCTCTGGGTCCTGTGCTCAACTCCTGAGGATTCTATGAACACCAAAAGCTAACACGTGGGCAGCGCTCTCTCCTTCTTAACCATCCTGAGGGTTAAATGCACTTTCCAAGGTGCCATGTCCCCTAAGGCCAGTGACAACCACATCTGCAAAACCCTGGGACCATGTGCTGGGCTTTCTGCTTCCAGGACTTTGCTAATGCTGTGCCTCCTGCCCAGGTCTGCATTTCTTCACTTCAACCTCAACCTCACACTCCAACTCTCCCCTCCCCTGCTCCTGACTATGTAGCTTAGCTGATACCAGTGGGTTTCAAAGTGTGATCTGGGTACCCTGAGTGGTCCCTGAGATCTTTTCAGGATGTCCCTCAAGTCAGACTCGTCTCATAACAATACTAAGACATGATTTTCCCTTTCAGCCTCATTCTCTCACTGGTGTGCATGTTTGTGTGCTAAGTCACTTCAGTTGGGTCTGACTCTTTGCAACCCCATGGACTGTAGTCCACCAGGCTCCTGTGTCCATAGGATTCTCCAGGCAAGAATACTGGAGTGGGCTGCCGTGCTGCTACTCCAGGGAATCATCCCACGACTCTTAAGTCTCCTGTACTGGCAGGTGGGTTCTTTACCACTAGTGCCGCCTGGAGTGGTATTCCAGAGGCCACATGACATGTGCTATTTCAATAGACTGAATGCAGAAGCTGACATGAGAATCCAGTCGTCTTCTACTAAAGATACTAGCAAAGAGTAAAACAAAGCCGCTTCTCACTAAAGCTCTTGATCCGGAAAATGTAATTTTTCATAAAATTGTAATAAACTGATTTATTAAGTGATGTGATGTACGTATTAATTTTCAGTTTTAATTTCTGACAGTAAATATTGATAGATATACACCCAAACAGACATAAGTTCTTGAGGTTTTAAGAATTCGTAAAGGGGTTGTGACATCAAAACTTTTGCAAGTGGTTGGTTTAGACATAATGCCATGTAAAAATGATTTATGGGAACCATCCCTAACTTCTCGAAGAATTCGGTGAGATGCCCTCCCACGTGCCCATTATAGTCTGTATCCCCCCAGTTATAGCAGCCTCCACAGTCAGTTGTAATCACCCGTGTACTACTGCCTCCCCACTGGCCTTTGTGGGCAGGGACTGTGTCCAGAGCACTTAACACAGGAGGTGATTAAACACTTGCAGTCCAAGTACCCACAGTGCTGTGGCAGTCCCCTTGATGGGTCCTAGGAAGTGCTGTGGGCAGTAGCCGTGGCTTGAAGACAGGAAGGCAGCTTCCCTCACAGCAACGCAATTCTCATCTCTGACTCAGAAAAATGGTGGTGGACCTGGGACTGCTAGCCAAGTCCTGTTCAAGATGGTATCGTTTTAATCACAGATTCCAGGGAAAACGCAGTGCCAGTTCTAGATTACTAGAATTAGTGGTTTACATTTAGCATGCAAGATGATTTCCTGTGGTGTGGGGAGGAGGCTCGCATCTCAGATAGATCCAAAAACAGGAAAATATTAAATATGTGAAAAATAAATATGAATAGTATCTTAAATACAATATGCCTTCTAACTTAGCAGGTGATGTAGGTCAGAACAATATCATAAATAACAAGGATAATCTGACTGACAGGACTATCCCTTCTTTATAACAACAGCTTATTCATGAACAAATTCTTCTCTCAGAGTCTGGAGGAGGAGGACCAGCTCACTAATTAGGTGTCCTGGAGGTTGGGTGCAACATCCAGCAACGGAAACAGGAATTTTAACAAATATCACCCCTGCCCTATCCTCTCTGCTCGAGACAATGAGTGTGTCCCTGTCCAGGAATGTGTGTGGGAGTCTATACCTTTTCGCCCTGTTAATAAATTAGGGGCTACAATTTGGACTAAGGCAATGGGGATGTTGAGCTGCTTGAAATAAAGCTTGTTTGGACAAATGCAACATTTTAATGTTCTGTGAACCATTTAGCATCTCTAACGCTGCAGGTGAGGGCTGGTTTCATCAGAGGGCTGGTTCTCTCCCTAAAGCCTCCTGGTATCATCTTTCGGTAAGCCTCCTCTTCCCTTTACAGGCTAGGGAGGTAGGCGACCTGAAGCATGTTTCTGCAACCCGAGTTCATCAAGAAAAATAAGACAGGAATGCCAGTGCTGTGTAACCACAGTGATGAGGGGTACTCTAACCCCTAGCAGTTGGCGAGCAGTCTGATAGAAAACCCAGCACCGACAGACCTCTCATCTTTCAACTACATGTCACAGACATGGAAATAACTTGTTAATTGCCTTTACTCTTTGATAGCTCAATATTTCAGACATCTTCAATCAGGCAGTTATTCTTCTTTTCAAATAGAGCAATTAAGTAGAAATCAGAGAAAATGCTTCATTCTGTGGACTTCAGTTTGAAATGAAAGTCAGACAAGCTTTGGGAAGCTACGATCCTAACGTGAAAAGCTCCCTGCCTCCCTTGCTCCTCTAATGTGTGACCTAGTTCATGGTTCCTGATATCCCAAACCACTGGGACCAGATGTGTTTCTGAATCCAGAATTCCTCAGGCTTTAGAAAGGCAAAGTGATGCATACACTGTGATATCACGGTAATGTCCCCATAAGAAATCCATTAACATTTCTGTACTGAATATATACAAAGCCCCACACAAAGGGAGACTCTAAAAGATCAGAGAGCCTCATGTCATTTCATGTCAGGTCTTGTGACTGAATGAGTTTAAACACTGGAGCTGAAGACGCAGGGACCTGGGTCTACAGGACACTCTTCTCAGACCATGGCCCCTGGAATAGCTCAGTGTCCCCTGGGAACTTCGCAATGCAAACCTTCATATCCAGTCCCAGACCTGCTGTGACAGAAAGAGTAGGGGTGAGGCTCTGAAGTCTGCTTTAATGACCCTCCCGGTGATTCAGGTGCATATTAAAGATTAAGACCCATTGCCCTGGAAGCAAAGATCGCCGCCAGGTGTCTTACCTGTCCCTGCTCCTGCGGGAGGGGAAGGTAGCCTTGCAGCCCTCCACTGTGCACGTGTGCATTTCCCGGGAGTGAATGTTTTTCTGATGCATCTTCACACCGCAAGCGTTTTTAAAGGTCTTCTTGCAGATGTCACATTGGAAGCGATTCTCCTCCTTTGACCTCACTGATGCTGGCTGACCCAAGTGCTCCGGCTCTTTGCAATCTTCAAAACAAGGAAAAGCCATTCCTTGGGTGGACAAGGCACCAAAGAGGCCCCCAGCCAGCAGGTGCTGCTGCAGTTTGATATAGTCGGGAAAAGGCATGCAGGGTTCCAGCCTGGGTGTGAGGTGAGGTTCACGGCCATCCTCCTCTGCGTCCCGTGGCACAGTGTTCAACACTGACTTCTGCCCAGTCTCCCTCTCCAAGTTGTGCGTGGCCTGCTCAGGAGTCTGGCGGATGGCTCCACTGGACTCAATTCCTGGCCCGAGACAGCAGGGCCTCTCTTCCTCAAGGCGAGGCCTCTCGGAGCTCCCTGCTGGCGTGTGCAGCTCCTCTGGGGCTCCATCTGACTGGGGGCTGCAGGTCTCCGGCTCGTCTTCACTGACCACCTGCAGGGGCATGTCTTCGTCAGAGCTCAGAGGCTGCCCCTTCTCGTCTGCTGTCTCCACGGTCTCCTTCTCTATTTTGATGGGCATACTGGACTTGCGGGATTTCTTCTTGGGCAGGGTGTCAAATGGCGCTTCGTTGGAAGCCAGCTGTTCCGGGATGGACGAGGACAGCAGAGGGAGGGAGGGCAGCATCCCAGGGGTGTTGGCCAGCTCGGCCGGAGTGGCTGGGCTGCGGTAGAAAGGCAGGACTGGCTGGACAGTCTTCAGGTTGGGGAAGAGCACCCCGTTGTGGCTGAGGCTTGGGAAGGTGGGCTGGCTCCGGGAGTCTTCCACGGGCCCCACGTAGCTGGGGAGAGGCCGGCAGTCTGGAGGGGTCACCCTGCGGCCGGGGCGCCTGGTGCTCTCCGGGGCAGCCAGCGTCAGGCCGCTCCTCAGGTCTCTGTCCCTGTTGTTTCTGTTCATTGGCATGTGCAGCCGGGGATTGGGGTTGGCGCTGTGGCGATTGCGGCTCCTCAGGGAGCTGAACACCATGTTGCAGCCTTCGATGGTGCACTTGTGCTTGATCTTCAGATGGACGGCGTTGTAGTGGATCTTCAGCGTGCCCTTGTCATAGAAGGTCTTCTCACATGCGGTACAGAACACCCGGCCTTTCTTTGTGCCCAGGCTGTTCCTCTCAGGCTTCACTTTGGCCTCTGGGGACAGCTGTGTCCTTTCAAGCTTCGTGACTATGCTGTATGAACTGGAGTCGCTGAAGTGGGTGCTGTCTTCCTTTTTGGTGACAGCATCGGGACAGTTGAGACACGGATCTTTTTCAACCTGAAATGGGGTAGAACTGGAAGTGAGGAAGCTGCTGTCAGGGAAGGCTCCATGGACTTCCTGTTTGGGGTCCTGGCTTTGGTCTTGACTCTGCTCTAGCACATAGGGATCAGGCAGTGACCCTATCAGTGCTGGGGGCAAGGGGTTGAAGAACTGGAAAGGCAGCATGAAGGTCATGTTGTTTATGAGGTTCTCGAAGGGGTGCACGCTGCTGGGGTTTCCTTTGTCCACGGGAGTGGGGAGGCTGGCACTCCGATGGCTGCAGCTCTCGATGAAAGCCCTGATGTCGACATTGGCTGAGGAAGGTGGGATGACAACAGACTGCTCTTCTTTCTCCTGAATTGCCATGAGCTCAACTATGGACTTGGTCTCTCCAAAACGAAGGAACTGCTGTAAGGTGGCCACCTCCTCCTCACTGGTCATGATGCTCCAGTGATCCAGCACTTTTCCCGATGCATCCTAAACCCAAACCAGAATTTAAAAGGACAATTAATTTACTGTTCCTTACCCTTCCCAGGTGGCTCAGCAGTAAAGAATCTTCCTGCAATGCAGGAGATGTGGGTTTGATCCCTGGGTCAGGAAGATCCCCTGGCATAGGAAATGGCAATCTACTCCAGTACTCTAGCCTGGAAAATCCCATGGACAGAGGAGCCAGGTGGGCTACAGGCCATGGGGTTGCAAAACATTCAGATATGACTGAACAACTAAACAGCAACCACCACAACCCTTTTCTCTAAGCAAGCAGTCATGCCATGTGGTTAGGGCCTCCACTAGCATCATGGGACACTTTTGTATATATTAGAAAAAGACACCCCTGGGAGTGCTGGGCTCGATAAGTTCAGTCCTCACTCACCCCACTTTCCTAGGAAAGAAACTCTCTGTGGAAAAATAAACCACAAATGTGAGTGGTGGTCCAGAAGATAGAAATAAAATTATATCACCCAAGCCTAAGGGAAGTTTGGTGATTATTTTCCAGTCTATTTCAAACCAATTGGTAGTCTTGAATTAGGCATTCAATTTTCTCCCACTAAAATTAAAATATGTATCATTTGAACAACAGTAATTTCTTTATCTAAAGAGTATAGATGGGAAATCAGGCCTAGATATAGCTCAAGTATTTATTTGCTGCAGGTTGAATGATCTTTCCCAAGCAACTAACATCAAAATACAAATGAACCTGTATTGATCTATTGCCTGCGTTCACAAAGCAGAGCGGTAATTACACTGGAGTGTGGGAGATTTTTCAAACTCTAGCAAGACCTAACTTTTCCCAAAACTACAATAAATATTTTATCACAGAACATGTATTTGATGGCCTACTGAGATTTTTCACAGTGCATGTAAGAGTTTTGAAGATGATGAGGAATGTAACATCATAAATTTTTCATGCGCTGGAGGTTCAAGGTAATTGATTCCATATTTTTAATCCTAACACTAGAAAGCAAGATTATTAGGATCATTAAATATTGATCTATGTCATAATGTAAGAGCATAATGCTGCTCTACATAAAAGGTGGTTTCTGGCCTGCTAGGGGTCCTGCACTCGAGGTGAGCCTACAGGGTTCCAGAGGAAGCCTGCAGGTGTTGTCAGAGTCAGAGAGAAATGGGTTCACATTTCCAGTCTGCTGCATGCAAACTGAGGGACTTCAGCAAGATCCAGAAGCACTCAGCCTCTGTTTTCCCACCTGGAAAATGGGGATAATCGACCTACCTTGTGAGATGACTAGAAGAGGGACTAAGTCAGTAAATGGTGGTTTTTCGTGCTTGTTTCAAGTTTATGGCCTAGCTGAGTTGGACTGAATGTATGTGAGTCTTGGAAATACATTCATCTGCCCATCTGATTGAAATTTTTACCAAAGTCAGCTGACATTTTCTAGCATAGTGACAGGGAAGAAATGCTGTAGCTGTTTCCTATGTCAGAAAAATCCAGGAAACATGTTCTTTGCCTGTGAAAACACTTTGACAGCCTCTCTGGATAGGAAGCATAAGGTCAACCCCTGGAACACAAAAGAGAGGTGAAACCACTCTGCAAAGAAGAGAGATGAGAAAAGGGATGAAAGGCATAGGATGATGGAGTGATGCAGAGAAGAGGCAAGAAGGCTGGAAGAGAACTGGTAGGAGAGACAATGAGCGAGAGCACGCCCACAGAACTATCACAAGTCACAGAGGCCTGGGAAGGATGATCACCAATTAGGTGGATGGCAGAGGGCTTTAAAGGACAGGGAGGCATGGGATGAAACTGAAACTGTCTGCTGTGCCTTTCTGCAATGTTAAGTTCCTCAACCCCCACCCTCAGTAAAACTGGAAACCAATGATGTCGTGTGTCAGTAAATGCTCTGAGGATGATAAAAGAAATGGAGCAGTGCCAAGGATGGGGCCAACGGCTGACTGTGCGAGTGAGTGTGCAATGTTGACTGTGCAAGCTGGCAAGTGAAACCCAAATCAGAGAACATGTAATGGTCCAACTCCCTGAAGTCTAACAGATACCAGTGCCTGTGTGCTCAGTTATGTCTGACTCTTTGCGACACCACGGACTATAGCCCACCAGGCTGCTCTGTCCATGGGATTTCCCAGGCAAGTATACTGGAGTGGGTTGCCATGCCCGCCTCCAGGAGATCTTCCCAACCCAGGGATCGAACTCACATCTCCTGCACTGGCAGGCAGGTTCTTTACCACTGTGCCACAAGGAAAGCAATGGATTTCTCCCTGAATGTGAGATAGGGCTGGGGCCAAGACGAATGACAATGAAAGGGAGGGATGACTACCGGCAGCTGGAGCACTGGTGGCACTGGGTTACACCTGTTCTGCTCTCGGGGAGTGGCACCCACATCCCCGTACCTGCAGCACGTATCCTCGGATGTAATCCTGGAGGGTCCAGTCCAAGGCGTGCAGGATCTGGAGGACTTCGTCTTGCTTCAGCACACTGAAGAGCCGGTCCAGAAGGATCTTCAGGCGGACAGGGATGGCCTGGGTCCCATAGAGCATGAGGCTGCTGATGTCGAACACCACGTTGGACTGGACGATCTCCACCTGGCTTGTGGGGTACATGGTGGGGATCCTCAGCTTACTCAGAGCTGAAAAAGGAAATTGAAAAAATGTTGTTTTTCAAGATTCTACCTTTAAGAGAAAAACACCGCTTGGGAAGTAGGCTAAGGGCTTAATCTCAGTTATTTGTGCCAATGGAAAAGCCACAAATATGCAAACAATTAATAATCTTAATGGCTATTTGCCTCCACGTTATTCAGAAGAACCTCTAAGACAAAATGGAGCGCCCTGAGAGGCCTCTTTTCCCCTTTCCTGTGGCATGCCTAAGGAGTACAACAGCCACAGGTAAGGACCACACCTGGGAAACTGGTAAAAATGAGGGCGGCAGGTGTGTAATCAAGAGGATGGAAAACCAGGAAGCACAGGGCCTGGGGGAGAAGCTAGACTTGGGTTCTCCCCCAACACCTCAGATTGGGGTGGAGCCCCAGTCTGGCACCCTCCAGATGTCAGGCTTGGCAATTGAGCCCATGCTGTCCAATGCAAGTCACCAGTCAAACACAGCTGTTCAAATTTAGATTTACATTAATTAACATTAAATAAAACTAAAAATTCAGCTCGCCCGTTATGCTAGTCACATTTCAAGGGCTCGCAGCCACATGTGGCTGGTGTAGTGCTGGGTTGTCAGCACTACAGGAATAAAAACACAGGAAGTTCCTATTAAACTTGAATATAGGTTTCAGATAAACAACAAATAACTGGGATATACTTAAACCAAAAATATTAATTGGGATATACTTAGGCTAAAAAAATAATAGTTTAACTGAAATTCAAATTCAACTGAGCATTCTGATTTTTCATCTAGCAACCCTGGGCTAGAGGCTACTTACTGTATATGCAGAGAATATTTCTTTCATTGCAGAACAGCCCTGAAGCACCACTTTCTACATCTTCAGAAGGCAGTGGATAAACACTTTTCAGAGTTAAGATCCAAAGAGATAACACATATAAAGCTCTTAGCCTGTTTCCTGGCACACAGCAGTAACTTCAGATGTTAGCTGTCATTCATGGATATTAAACCTGTTCCTGAGTAACTGCGTTAGTTAGAGGAAACACTACAGGCCAAGGGGGGAAATGGTTACCGTGAGCCACCCATCCATGTCTGCACTGCTCACACTGACGGTGGTTGATCTTCCCTGGTTTGAAGCTTTGGCAGCTGCAGTTCAGAGTACAGCCAATAGCCTACAAGAGAGAACATGGGGACACCCGGGATGTTAGTGATGTGTGGAACACACACAGCATCTACAGGACAGAACACATTCCTCCACTGAGCAGCACTGGCTAAATGACCTATGCCCACTCCATGCCAGACCCGGACATGCATACTGTCCCCTGAAAAGAGGTGCAGCTCCCTGGAGACAGCAAACACACTACACAGATATTCCACATGCAAGGATAGGTTACAACCCTAGAACTCTTTATAAGAAAGGATTACAGGCAGGAAGGAGATAGCCTGCTTATTATGGAAAGGGCATGGAAAGGTGAAGAAGAGTCACATTCTCACTAAATCTATAAGTTGACCAGAACACCAACCCAGAAAGGGATACTGGGGCTGCCTTGAAACAAACAAATAGGAGAATGACCCGAACTGAGAGTGATGCACATGTGTACTTCGTTACTCCCTCCCCCAACAGGGTAGATGCTGAATATCATGACAGATCTGGGGACATGCAACGGCTGACCACACCAAGGATCATTCCTTGACTCCGCTGACTGGACTGTGTGATTGACAGCCAGATGCAGGCTGGACAAGCCCTGCACCAATGCCCAGGTGCAGGTTAAGGTGGTGGGTGTGGCGTGGGAGTGTGGAGTGTGCAAGCATACGACTGAAATGGAAGATACAGATGTAGGTGTCAACAAAGTTCTAGGGTTAAGAACAGAGGTTCACATATATTTTTAAGATGGATTTTTCAAAAGGGGATAAGAGGCTTGAGGAATGTAATCTATTATTAAAGAGAAAAAGCTCTCACTGGAGCTCTGTCAGTGAGATTTCTGGGAGGAGGTGCTGGATGGAATCATACGGTTCGAGAGAGCTTGGACAGCTGGGGAGTGCCTGGGTGTTTGCAGGCATGAGAAAGCCCTACGACTGGGGGTTTAACCTCCATGTGACCATTAAGGGACTGTGTGGCCTTGTGTGCGGACAGGGAAGGAGAGAATCTGGCCAAGGACACATTAAGGAGCATATTAACTAGCCTTCACTTAAAAATCAGTTGTTGGTAGGAGTGTAAAATGGTGCAGCCACTTTGGAAAATAGTCTGACCGATCCTCAAAAACACAGTTACCTTACAACCAACTGATTCTACTCCTAGGTTTAAGCCCAAGAGAACTGAAAACCTATGTCTACACAAAACTTGTACCTGAACTTTAAAATCAGCATTATTTACTAGCCTCAAAGTGGAAACCACCACCATATATATTGATTGATGAACAGATATTCAAAATGTGGTATGTCCATACAATGGGATATCACTAGGCAATAGGAAAGAATGAAGTACTGATACCTGCTAGAACATGTGTGAACTCTGAAAACATTTATGATAATGAAAGAAACCAAGTACGAAAGGTCACAGGCTGAATGATTCGCAATTTATGTGAAACGTCAAGAACAGGCTAATCCATAGAGACCCAAAGCAGACCAGCGGTTACTGGGGTTGTGGGGAGCAGGTAGGATGAGGAGTGACTGCTAATGGGAAAGGGTTATTTTTTTAATTGTTTTCATTGTTTTTAAAGACAGCTTTAAGTTGAGACTATATTACTAGTTCACATATCATACAACACCCATTTAAAGTAAACAAATGATTTTTAGAATATTCAGAGTTGAACAACCATCATCACAATACAATTTTAGAACATTTCCATCATCCCCAAAAGAAACCCTGTGAACAAGTTTATGATAGACATATGCTTTCATTTCTTTTGGATATATTCCTAGGAGTGGAACTGAGTGATCATATAGTAACTCTATGTTTAACTTTCTGAGAAACCCCCAAACTGTTTTTAAAGGTTTATTTTCCCACCAAGGTATGAGGGTTCTGATTTCTCCACATCCTCGCCAACACTAGTTATGGTTTGTTTTTCTATTGTAGTTATCCTAGTGGGAATGAGGTGGTATCTCCTTGTGTTTTGATCTACATTTCTCTGATGGCTAATGGTGTTCAGCATCTTTTCAAGTGCTCGGTGGCCATCTGTGTGTCTATTCAGATCTTGTGCCCATTTTTAAATTGGGTTGTATTTTTAGTATTGTGTCATAAGAGTTCTTTATATATGCTAGGTACAAGTTCCTTACCAGATATATGAGTGGCAAATACTTTCTCCAATCCTTGGATTATCCTTTTACTTTCTGCATGATATCCTTTGAAACACAGATGTTTTCAATTTTGACCAGTTTCTTTTTGAGGTAATGGAATGTTCTAAAGTTCTTAGATAGCAGTGATGCTGCACAGCTCAATGAATACAGTGAAACCACTCAGTTGACTTTTATGGTATGTGAATTGTATTTTGATAAAAATATAATTTTTAAAAATCAGCCCACCACACTATTAGAATGGTCGAAATCCAGAACACTGACAGTATCAAGAGACTCGGAGGATGTGGAGCAACAGAAATCTCATACATTGCTGATGACAACACAAAACATAAAGCAACTGTGAAACTCAGTTTGGTGGTTTCTTACAGAACTAAACACACTCTTACCACACAGCCCAGTAAACTGCATTCCTTGGAATTTAAAGGCATTGAAAATCACACAAAAACTGCACATGGATATTTATAGCAGCTTTCTTCATAATTTCTAAGATTTAGAAGCAACCAAGATGTCCTTTAGCAGGCAAACAGATAAATAAACTGTGGTATGCCCAAACAACAGAATATTATTCAGCATTAAAAGACATGAACTATAAAGCCATGAAAAGACATGGATGAAAAGTAAATGTGCATTACTAATTGAAAGAAGCCAATCTGAAAAGACTACATACTGCACGATTCCAACTATATAACATTCTGGAAAAGGCAGAACTATGGAGACAGAAAAAGTTGGCTTAAAGCTCAGCATTCAGAAAACTAAGATCACGCATTCGGTCCCATCACTTCATGGCAAATAGATGGGCAAACAGTGGAAACAGTGGCTGACTTTATTTTTTGGGCTTCAAAACCACTGCAGATGGTGACGGTAGCCATGAAATTAAAAGACGCTTACTCCTTGGAAGGAAAGTTATGACCAACCTGGACAGCATATTAAAAAGCATAGACATTATTTTGCCAACAAAGGTCCGTCTAGTCGAGGCTATGGTTTTTCCAATGGTCATGTATGGATGTGAAAGTCGGACTATAAAGAAAGCTGAGCACCGAGGAATGGATGCTCTTGAACTGCGGTATTGGAGAAGGCTCTTGAGAGTCCCTTGGACTGCAAGGAGATCCAACCAGTCCATCCTAAAGGAGATCAGTCCTGGGTGTTCATTGGAAGGACTGATGTTGAAGCCGAAACTCCAATACTTTGGCCACCTGATGTGAAGCGCTGACTCATTGGAAAAGACCCTGATGCTGGGAAAGATTGAAGGCAGGAGGAGAAGGGGACGACAGAGGATGAGATGGTTGGATGGCATCACCGACTCAATGGACATGAGTTTGGGTAAACTCCAGGAGTTGGTGATGGACAGGGAGGCCTGGTGTGCTGCGGTCCATGGGATCACAAAGAGTCGGACACAACTGAGCAACTGAACTGAACTGATGGAGACAGAAAAAAGACCAGTGGTTGCCAGGGGCTTGACAGGAGTTGGGGAATGAATAGGTAAAACACAAGAGGGCGTTGAAAATGCTTCGTACAATGATATAATGATAGATACCCAATGTTGTACATGTTTTTCAAACCCGCAGGATGTACAACAACAAGCAAGAACTCTGAGGTTAAACCATGGATTTTGGGTGATTGTGATCTGTCAATGCTGGTTCATCAATTGTTATCAACCAGTGAGGGATGTTGAAAATAGGGCAGGCTATGTCTATGTGGATGTAGGGGTTATATGGGAAATCTTTGTATTGCGTTGGCCAAAAAATTTGCTTCCATTTTTCGGTAAGAAGTTACCAAAAAACTCAAAGTTTTTGGACAGTGCAACACTCTCCTTTCAAATCTTCTGTGAATCTAAAACTGTACTAAAAAAAAAAAAGTCTTTTTAAAAAAATCAGTGACCTTACTTAAATACAGGTTAAAATTGGCATGATTTGAATGTTTTCTATAGTTTCTTTTGGATTACAATGGGCCTGAACAGAAGAACTATACAGAGATCTTCAGGTGAAGGAATAAGGCTGCTGATAACTGAGGTGCAGCAGGTAGCAACAGTGTTACCCAGTCTCTTCTAGAGGCTATGGAAAAATAGGGAATCTAGGGGAAAACGGCTTCACTCTGTACTAAGTTATAGACTGTAGCACAGAGAACTCCAGACGACCAAAACAGTCTCTCACTCTAACCATTCTCAGCTGGGGTACACCATCCCCAAAAGGTGAGAACTGGTCTATTCTTTGTATGTGTAATGCACACACATACATACATAAACAGATATACAGTAGATGGCGTGACACTAAAATTTCATTGGGGGAGGCACAGTTAGGAAAAAAATTTCCCAAGTCTCCTTAGATATGTGTGGGAGTGAATAATAAAAAAGATTGAGAAATATTGCTCTAATGAAAGACATTATATTACTTTTTCATTATAGAGTTTCTATTTGTGTATATACATAGACAAATGTATTACATACATAAACACACACATCTAGACTCATATATACATAATTATATAGTTATCTTGGCTGGAAGTGAAAGGATAAAGATGAGTGATGGTTTAATTTCTATTACACAGTCAAAATTTAGAAGAGCATCATTAGGTTAGTTTGTGGCATTCCTATGTCGTCCAGCTTCTAAACTTCTGCAACTCTCTGAACATCAGCTCACAGGTGAGCCAATCATCTATATTCTTTTTTTTTTTTTTCACAGATCTCAATAGCTACCAGCACACTAAGCACTAAACTTCTGAAATATTTCACCACCTACATTCTACAAATATGACTGTCTTCAAGGAAATTTTTAAAAGAAGAAAAGTTCTTATTTTGGATAATGTCCCTCAAGATGCATTCACTCTTTAAAAACAAGGTATCTGAACTATACAAAGTGAATTCACATTTCAAAAAACAGGACCTATCTGAATCAGAGAACGATGTCCTTGAGCACACACCTCCTCTACACCCTAAAGGGTGCTTGAAAAGCTCACTCCTTCGGACCCAGCACAGCAAAACTATAGAAGGAACAATTCCAAACTCATTTCATAGCCTAAGGTTGAAAGTAATTTTTTCTGCATCTCCTGACACTAAGTCAGGATTTCGCCAGCATCACAGACATTCTGAGCTGGGTAATTCTCTGTGATGGAGGGCTGTCCTGTGCATTGTAGGATACTGAGAAGCAACCACGGTGTCTACCACAGTAACACCTCCCCTCGTCCCCAGCTGTGAAAACCAAAAAGTCTCCAGACATTGCCAAATGGCCCCAGCTGAGACTCCGTGATCTAACGTGACTATTCAGATACAGAAGATTCTAGTTTGGGGCCTTAATTTTAATTTTAATCTATAATTCCAGTGTATGAATGCTGCTTTATTAAAAAAAATCATGTAGTTCTATATGAACTTATTTGAATAAGGCTTAATAAAGCTCATTAAACATCTATGGAAATACATTTCAGAGGAATTATTTATGAACTAAAAACAGCTGATTACAGCATCTAAGAAAACTTCCAATATTAAAGTCCTTGGGTTTTTCCACCCATCTCAGAATTCCACGATGTAGTAGAATTATAGCACCATTATCTAAAGACAAATTAACACTCCTAGAGTGAAATCAAACCAAAAATTCTAATTATAGGACGAAAAGTACTCATGTAAATCAAAATGGAAAACTGTTAAAACTTACATCCTTTCTTTTAGATTTTGATACTCATTCCATTCTTCAGAAACATAAAGCAGATGTTTACCACATTCTGAATTCATCAAGGCATGATTATGCTTTTTACGCACTCATTTTAATCAGACTATTTCTGAATTGTTATTAGTCACTTTGATGCTCTACAAATCAACATTCAAAATTCTGGCTTGCTTTTTTGTCACTGACATTTGCTCATTCATCCACCCAGAAATTACTGACACACCTAGCACGGGATGGATGCTTTAGTTATTTGCAGTCGTGGGCTGGCAAGTCTGGAAAGTTATGACCTAGATAGTAGGTAGATTTGAGGGCCCCACTTCCTCTTCTGGATACCTGTGATCTACCTTGAGCATGGCTGGATGCTGCCATGGGCCTCTTGTCAGAAAGGCTGACTGCAGTTCCTAGCAGCAGCCAGGATGGGCGTATGCACAGACATCCACTGCTGGACAGTGCGGGCCTTTGATGGGATTTGAATTATTGAGCTTGAGAACAGAAACTACCCACTTCAAAGCTATTTTCATCTGTAGTACATGCAAACATTTTCATATCACTGAAGATAAATTCAGGGGGATACTCTTGGGGGACCAGATGGAATGGGGCAGGGGAAAAATCAGAGGACTTCTGGGGACTTTCAGACTGACCATCTGAGGGGAGTCATTTGTAATCTGGCTCAGGAACATAACTGAATGATATACCAGCCAGACAGCTTTGTAGCATCAAGTTAATCTGCCTTAATAGTACCCACCAGCCACATGCGGCTATTTAAAATTAATTAAAATAAAAATTCAGTTTTTTAGTCACTCTAGTCACATTTCAAGTGCTCAGGAGCCACAGGTGGCCAGTGGTTACTGCACAGGACAGCAGAGACAAGAACATTTCCATCATCACACAAAATCCTACTGGACAGTTCTGAGTCCAACGGTGAGACGAGCTACTCTTCCAGCATCTGTCTGTCCACACAGTGGCATTCGTATGGAATAGGTGATCTCATTCAGTCTGTACTGCCTCACTGTGGGGCAGGAATTATTCTCAGGAAACTTAAATTTATGGAAGATTTGTAATCTGCACAAGGTCACACAGTTTGTGATGGTGATTATTTATCATGTGTGAGGGACTGTAGTAAGCAGTACCTATGAGCTATCTCATTTCTTACTTTAACCACCCCATTTTATAGATGAGGAAGCTGAAGAACTTCCGGGCTACTTGAAAGTGGTCTCTAATTTGGATATTGAGGGCAGATTATATCTTGGAATACCAATATTTGGTACTAACTGCATTTGTATTTATGGTTTCATTTAATCTCAACGGCAACTATAAGAATATTAAATTTTCGCATGGTAAAGAAACCCCATTCACTGAATAAATATTTACTGTTTATGAGCCAGGCTTTCTAAACTCTGGTGGCTAAAGTGTTGAATGAGAATGGTAAGTCCTTGCCCTTGAGGAGGAGGGAGACAGAATAAACAAGTAAACAGACAAAATCTTTTCAGAATAAGGCAGGTGCTATTAAAGAAACATGCAGAAAGCTTTGCTAGCAACTTTCCTGGGTGGCATAGGGAGGCGGGGTAGTGCCTTTCAAACAGAGTCATCATTAAAAGCTTTTGAAGAGAAGACTCCTAAACTGAGTTACAAGGGATGGCAAAGGGCCAGTAAAGAACTGGAGACCGAAGGCAGAGAGCAGAGCAAGTGCAAAGGCTCTGGGGCATGAAAAGAGGCTGGAGGTGTTCAGGGAACAGAAAGAGGCCAGGGCAGCTGGAGCGGAGTTACCAGGTCCATGGTAGGAAATGACAGTCAGAAAGGTAACAGAACCACTCTGCACAGGATCTCATGCGGCAGGCCAAGGAGTACGGATTTTGTCCTGAGTCTAACAGTGAGTCGTTGAAAACAGTATGAAACTATTAATATTAATATAATGTGATTTGCCTGCTAAAGTGACACCTCTGGATGCATAGCTGGGGAAACTGAGCTCCTTCCTAAACTCCTTCTCATCATACTGAGCATCTTTCTCTGAGAGACACTGCAATCTACAACTGACCTCAGTCTATATCTCGCTTCCTGTTGAGCCATACAGCCTTCAGCTCCATGTCTTGGATTCTTTGACTATAAAGCAGGCTGGATATCTGTTCCTGCCAACCTCTAAGGCTGATCAGCCACATTAATGAGGATATACAGATAGAGAGCGGAAAAGACCAAAGAGCACAGCAAAACTGCTGTTGCTACCAGGCCTATGACAGATCTTAGGTCCTCTGGGCTCTGATGATCTGACTCTGCACAGACAGAGCTACCAAAAATACCCATGATAAAAACGTCCCAAAAAGTTGTTCCATAATGAATCATCCCTGAAAGAGGCAACAAGACAAGTGAAACTCCAAACCTTGTGGCTAGCATTGGGTCTGCTATTCTGTAAGATTTCCAACTGGTATTAAGAGAATAAGGAATGAACCAATTAGAGAGCTGCACCACGCTTATTAATTACAGACACACATCCAATATCCTTTGCCTGATCTGCCTTGGTAAAGAATCTGCCTGTAATGCATGAGACCCAGGTTTGATCCCTGGATGGGGAAGATCCCTGGAGAAGGTAACGGCAACCCACTCCAGTATTCTTGCCTGGACAGAGGACCTGGCGGGCTACAGTCCATGGGGTTGCAAAGTCCAGTTAGTTGCTCATGATGGAGCAACTAACAGTTTTGGCAGCTAGATCACTAAGGACTGACGTGTGTAAGTATAAGTTGTTGGATAGAGGTTTACAGAAAGCTCTTTACAAATGGGAGCTGACTCAGCCAGGGGACTTTTTTTGCCATTCTTCCTTCTTCCCTCTTGGAACAACATAGGTGCAAACATGAGCCCAACCTTGAAATCAGGCCCTAAGGATGGCTGAGCAGAAAGGATGGCAACTATTATTTAGGAGCTTTTTCACTAAGCAGCAGCCAAGTGCCATTCCTAATTTACACACTGATCTTCCTATCGACTCTTGAGAGTCCCTTGGATAGCAATGAGATTAAACTAGTCAATCCTAAAGTCACTGGAAGGACTGATGCTGAAGCTGCTGATCCAATACTTTGGCCACCTGACGCGAAGAGCTGACTCACTAGAAAAGACTCTGATGCTGGGAAAGACTGAAGGCAAAAGAAGAGGGTGGCAGAGGATGAGATGGTTGGATGGCATCCCCAGTTCACATGGGTGAACTCCTGGAGATGGTGAGGGACATGAAGGCCTGGCATGCTGCAGTCCATGGGGTCACAAAGAGTTAGACACGACTTAGTCACTGAACAACAACTTCTATTGACTGTGGAGAAGGAAACATACAAATTACGTAAAAAAATCTGCTATTAATAGTAGAGATCACTGAGGCCAAGTTTAGAGTTTATGGTCCTCTCTTTGAGTGTGAGATTCTAAGGCTGGGCCAGATTCTCAGTTCTAAGCATCATAATTTCCCAACTTGAAATCAAAGGATCTGGTCTGATAAATCACAAATCACTTTTTAAAAGTCACTAAGCTTTGGAGGAAAAGTGATTCAGGTTGTTCCAAACTGTATTTTTAAATGTTGAATATAGACAATTGCTTTTCATATGTTTGAGTCCTGGAAATCTACGCTGCATATCAAAAACTGCCAATCTATAATACAAAACATCTTCTAAAGTGGCTGGACCACCCTTACTTTTGGGGAGAGGACTTCTTTCTTTTCATTTACAGTGACAATGCATTTCCATTCTCTCCTGGGTGCAGATCTAGCCTTCCTAGTTTGGAAAAATGCTTGATTCAAGGGTGGGAGATCTCTATCCCATTGCTCTTTGCCTCTTATACACATTTTGCACTTCTAACTTCTCTTACTAGAATTAGCTTTTTGTTGTTGTTCCCTACTTTCCCTCCTGCCATTTTTCTCTAACTTCTTCCACTTTCCATTAAATTTTTCTAACATATGCAAACCCACAGAGTTACAACTAGGATTCTAAAAGTAGTGTCAGGTATCCCAGGACAACTGGGGTGAAGGGAGAAGAAAATCCATGTGGTCCTTTTGTGTGAGGCAGTTTATCTGCTGCTGGCAGCACCATACTGAAGTCCACCTGGAGAACTCTACATGGACCAGAAGTGCATCATGCCACCGTCTTCCATAGCAGTTTGACAAAATGAAACCAAAATCTTTAGGAATTTTTTTTTTCTGTCGGGGACGGGGGAGTGTCATTATTTGTTTTTAACAAGTAATAGTTAACAGTGGGGAGCCTCGGGCAGACAGGAGGAGGAACTTCCAGTGTCTGCTCTAGGGGAGCAAGCACATGGCTTCATTGGGAAAGGAAAACCATGCATCCTGGTTGACCAAGAATTGCTGAACAGAGAATATGATTTGCTAAAAATTAGTGTGAGTCATTCAGTATTACTAGAACCTAGCAAATTCAAAAGATAGTAAAAACGAATGTAAAACTCACTGGCCACCTTTCGAGGATGCTATGGAACCAAAAAAATGGTAGAAAAAAAAAAAAAAGTAAAGAATCAAGCACGCATCCTTTTTTATACAAAATGTACTGCAGAGCAAGCAAATGGTTGATGAGGCAAAGACTCTCTTTAGAACATTCCAGTGAATAAATAAATGAAGAATTAGAATACTAGCATTCTGCAACTCTTAATGAAAAGACAACAACCAGGTCACTTGCCTCAGAGCTGGAGGATACATACTACTACATATGGGTGTTCTCGCCTCAGAAGTTCGAATCTGAATTAGATCAAGCCTTTTGGTACTGGGGATGGAGGAGTGCTTAAACTTTCCTCACAAAGATATCACAAGGATTGTGTGACATCCTTGTGTGACATCACAAGAAAACAAAACCCTAAATCCAGGCCGGGGAGTACTTCATAAGACAAATGACCCAGCTTTTTCAACAGGTAAATTACAAGGAAAAAAGTAAAATTTAAATTTGTAGATTAACAGACACAATTTATGGACCTTATTTGAATCCTGATTTGAACAAATCAATGATAATATAAACTTCAAGAGACAACTGAAGAAATCTGAACACTTAGAACTTTAACGACATTCCAAGTTATTGTTAATTTTTAGGTGCTATACAGTCAGTATACTGCATTTCTTTAAAAAGAGCTTTTTATTTTAGAGCTACATATTAAAATATTTATGAATCAAACAGTATGAATGTTCAGGATTTGCTTCAAAGGAATTCAGTGTTGATGATGGTGAGGGAAATGGGTAGAAGAAACAGACGAAATGGGATTGGCTCAAAGTTGATCACTGTGGAACCCCCAAGCACGTATCACCAAGCATTCTTAAACTAATCTAATTTTGCTTAAAATTCTAAACAACAAAAAGGGAAAAAAAAAAGATAAATCAACACTCCACCTCTCCCCTCAATTTTAGTTTTGAGTAAGATGGTGTAGAGGGAGGGAGCAATGTTATGTAGAGGCCAGAGGAGTCTTCACGCTCTCAACAGTGCACGCAAGAAACACCACAGTCCTAGGCAAAGAGAAGGCTCACCCTGAACATGTGTGTCAGGCCCAGGAGGCTGATTTCTGTCATGGGCAATGAGAGCTGACTCAGAAAGGCAAAACAGGGTCGGGGTCGGGGTGGGCTGTCCAGATGGGCAGCCACGAGTCTCTCTCTTAGGTTCATGGAATCATCAGGTTCTTAACAATGGGAAGACAAGCGTTTACTGTGAGCATGGTTCAAAGAGGGATGTGAGAAGCCTCAGAAACCGGGAAGGTGGCATCTGCAATATAAAAATGACACTGAAGGAAAACGGACAGAATCTGGTTTCTCACTGCAAGGATGGGGATGAAAAGAGAGGCTGGTCAAAGAAGACTGAGAGAGTGGAGCAGGGTCTGGCAGAGAAAAGGGCAGGTGGGAGGTAGAACTCAGGGAACGGATGTTGGGCCAGGTCTACCTGTGAGTAGAAAGCATGCGTGACACACTTGGAGTGTTCTCTTGCTGCTCAGTTCAAAGAGGGAGATGGGGAAAATACTTGTTCTTTTGATCTCTATAAATCAAAGTATAAACTCTGTGCCAAACTAATTTAACAGCTGTGCCTTTTTTTTTCTTAAAATTATTAGTTCTAAAAACAGAAAATATAAAAAGCAGAAAAATATGCAAATAAGACCATAGAAGCCAAACCAAATATTTCTTCTTTAAAAAACCACGACAACAGCAACAAAAATCTATAGTTATATAAATGGTACAGATACATTTTTTTCTCCTTCATGTTTGAGAGAGAGCTCAGTTGTGATTTTCAGAAACCTTTGATAACAAAAAATGGAAGAATGTTATTCATGGAGGGAACTTCTGGACACAACCGTCAACCTAGGGAAAAAGCAATAAAAACCAAAACAAAAAAACCCAACACATTCACACTTCAGGATAATTCTAACTACACAAACCATGCAAGTTCACCTTTTCTACTGTTGCAAAATAATGATGAAATGAACATTACTAAGTAAAATTCTGCAAACCTTTCAGGGACTTACTGAGAACTAGATTTTAAAGACTATATTAAAAAAAAAAAAAAAATCCCGAGATTTTCCAAACGAAGTTTTTAAAAAGGAAAGATCAGATTTATGTATGCCATTCTGATCACAATCTTAACATTCAGCATGGTGTTACTGTGAAACAGAGTTGTCTGTATAAAAATTTTATACTCATAAGGAATAACGAAAGAAATAATCAGAGGGCTACAGAAGGAGAACAATACTTCTGGAAGTTGATGCAGCGTTGAAAACAACTTTGATGTTTGCTAGCACCTACTGAAGGATCACACGAAGAATCTGTAAGAGTACACAAACTAATATAACTCTGTGAAAAATGTTAGCAGCCTGGATTAAGTTTACTTGAGACAACCATTTCCTCCCACATAGGCTGTTTGGACCTGGCCTTCACAACATTTTATTTGTCTCTCTGTTCTCTCACATTAGCTAACTGAAATTATCAGCCCCCATCGGCAAGGCAGAATCCTCCTGTGATACGTTAGGCTGGTTTATAATCATGAGTCCATGTGTGGACTGGAATAGCGAAAGCGGGTTTGCTTATTCACGCGAAGTTTGAGGAGACCCCAAGTTGGACCCTGGCGAAGCAGGTCTGCTCTGTTTAGACCCACCCTTTCTGGATAAAATAGGCATGTGTCTGAGTAGAGAAATGGGGCTGCATCGTAATCTTGGAATTTCCAGAATTAGGAAAAAGGGCTTCAAAGAATGACAAGAGCAAATACGGTTTTTCAGGTGGAAACCGATGTAAAAGGCAAAAAAAAAAAAAAAAAAACGAGCCCTTTCCAGATGCCTCTTCTGTGCAGATCCAGTTATCTTAACATCTCTCAGAAAAGTCATCAAAAATAAAATATCTAAATAAATGAAATTTTAAAATCTATAGACTGCTCAGAATAGTAATTTTGAAAATCTATTGACTCTCTAAATCTCAACCTCAGATATCAAAAAGATGTGCTGCTCAGCACTGAGATTTTACCTTAGCTGTGATATTTCTCCTCCTTTTAAAACAGGACTGTTTCTGACAAAAGTAACTCATTCTAAATGACATCTGTAGAGGTGAAAATTCACCCCAGGGTAAAGCACTTGTTCCTCCTGCAAGTAATTTACTTCGTGGAACCTTCAGGGCAACTCTAATGGCCACTGTCAAAATAACTTCTAAAGCCATACACAAAAGCTAAAAGACACTTATACCCCTCACCCTGTACGCTGTGGTTTAACTGTACTGGCAAACTGAACTTTTCAAATGTCTTCCTATTTATATTTATCCCTAGGCGTTCATAAATAATAAGTGTATGCTTAAACGACAATTATGATTTGTCCCACAGGGAAACCCATATGGCTCTTCTCACCCAATAGGTTGGTTCATCCTTCTTTCCAAGCTGAGGTACAGAATGCCAGCATGGGCTTGGACACAGGCCTAACTGCTGCATGGGAGAGGTGTGAAAAATTAAAATAATATAAAGGTAACCCTCTGTGCAAACTTTATGCTTCTACTGCAATAATTCCATTTGAGTTAATGTCTAGTGTGAATTATAACCAGAAAAACAGATCATCATTCCACATTCCTGTAGATATCAACAGCCAAATCACCACTTCAAACTCATTACTGATTGAAAAAGAAGCATGATGCTAAATCCTTACAGTTCTGAAGGGAATACAACAATGGACATAGATGATATTCCAAATCAAATTATGCAGATGTCTGAACATGAGTTCCTAATATATGAGCAGTACTTGTGCTAAGTGAAGATTCCACCACTTCTCAGCATTTAGCTAAAACAGAACATGTTCAACCAACTTCCTTGGTGAAATAAAAGTCAGCAAACTTCTAAGGTGAGAAATCAAATAATGACACATCTTATTCTTTTAGGTATGCCACAAAGGATAAAGCTATTCATCAAAATTTATTTTAGCAAAAGTGGTGGCTATCTTTCTACACCTATTTAAAGCAAAAATCAAATCCTGGACAATCTGTAACATTTGAAGTAATGTTCTTTTACGTGATGCACGAAACTTTATTTTGACATATTCAATTTAAAGGAAATATTGATAAATCAAGAGATTTCGGGACAACGGAGAAGCCATATTAATCACTGAACAAAACTATTAACATATAAGCACATATTCGCAACCAAGAGTCTATGAAATCTTATGCCATGAAATCCAACAGCAAATTAAAATAAGGAACAGAAGGACACCAGAAAAAGAAATGACCTGTTAAATGCTGTTTTTCAATTCACTTACTGTCAAGCCAAAATCTTTGTTGCTTTGATAAGAAGAATATGCTTTAAAAAAAAAAGGTTGCTAAATCTGCTCTATGAATCCAAAGCTGTAGGAACACATATTTCCCCCTACACACACACACACACACACACACGCATACACACCGGGACAGGGATTCCCAGGACACCAGCGGGGCCTCTTTTAGGCCCCTTAAGTGTTAACAGCAGAGGCCTGGCTGCGACCAGGCGTCTGGCCCCATTTAAACGCCCTGTCTTCAGAGGGCTGCGGTGAGCACAGCCATAAAACGAGGGGACATTAGTGAACCTTAGCGTGTCTGATCCTCCCCCCAACAACAAACTCTACTCATACAATTAAGGCTGCTAGTTGGCATTCCATTTAACTGTCAAAGTCAGGCCGGTGGCAGCCCCGCCGCCACAAAGAGATGCCTTAAATGAGAAGAACATGTTTCTACACCGCATTTGAGAAAGTTTGGCTCCGAGCTATGCGCTGATTAATATCAGATCTCCTCCTTCACTCGCCGCTCTCGACAATCTTGTCACATCTGGCTGACAAATCCTTAGGAGCTTATGCAAAGCCGGGCGGCCGCTAGGGCTCGGGGTCTGGCCCGAGGGGCAGCGGGGACTACGCAGTGGCCGCCGCCCCCTCCTCCGCCCGCGGGGGGCCCCCGGTCCACTGCTCCGCCGGCCGGGACCCTGCTTGGGAGCGCGGGAGGAGGGAGGTCGCGGCACCTCCGAGCCGGGAAGCCGAGAGCGGCCCGCGATTCGACACCGCCGCCGGCTCCGCAGCCCGGTCCGGCCCGGTCACCCGCAGGCAGCCCGTCCCCCCCAAGGGCCAGAGCCCCGTTTGTTCGGCTCGGACGTGTAAACACTTGAGCCCGACCCCGATTCCCCGGGCTGCGGCAACATCTCGCGCTGAACCGTTCCGCGCACCCGGCAGGTCAGCTGGAACGTTTATAAAAACCTGACCCTGAACCCTCGACTCTCTGCTGTCCCGGGAAGCCCCTCGACTCGACCGCGTCTCCATTTGTAGTTCTGTACAAAAGACTCCCATCCCCATCCAACCACTCCATCTCGACAGAAGCCCCCGTCACTGCCCCTCGCCCGGCTCCGCAATTCTCTGAGGGACCCGAAGGCACGCTCAGTTCTCCAGAAACAAAATCCAGGTGAAAAACGGTCACTTTAAAATAGCAGCTATGTAATTAATTCTGCGGTAAGAGCGGTTGAAACAGTCCCAACGTCCTGGACCGAACAGTGGTGGAGGTGCTGAGGGGGCGGGAAAACGCGCGCAGGGAGGACGCGGCCGCCTGGTCCCTCCCGACCCCGCACTTTCGACGCTTCGACGCGGCCCCGGGGACGCCAGGGGCCCGCCCTCGCCCGCCGACCCGGGTCTTACACCCCGAGCGCGTCGGGCGGCTCCGGGGCGTCGGGCGAGACCGGTCCGGGCGCCCCCACGGGGCCTCCCCGCCGCGGAGGCGCTCCCCTCACGCCCGGCCCCGGGGAAGGGCCGCGCCGCCGCCGCCCCTGCCGCGCAGGTGGCCTTCGGGGAGGTGGCCCGGGGCGCGCCCCCGAGAACCCAGCGGCCCCGGATCCGAGTGGCGTCCCCGGCCGCCCCACCCCGCGCGCTGAGAGGGCCCCGCGTCCGCGGAGGGCGCCGTGCTTACCTCGGCCATCCTGCGGCCGCTGCAGTGCCGGGGCTACCGGCGCGTGTCCCCGTCCCGGCTCGCCCCGCGTCCGCCCCAGCTCGGCGGGCGCCGCCTCATCCAAGCTCCGGCCGTCGGGGCCCGCCGCGGCGAAGTGGGCGGCTCCCCGGGCGCCCCAGCCGCGCCGCGCGGTGGCCGCCCCCGCCCGCCGCGCACCGCGTGTGCCCGCACGCCCGCCCCCTGCGCCCCGGGGGGCGCCCCTCCCCCTCTCCCCTCCCCCTCCCGCCGGGCCGCCGAGTCGCCCGCGGCTCAGGCGCTGCTGCCGCGCCGCCTGGAAGCCGCCTCCCGCAGGGGCGGCCCACGAACGCGCTAAATCGATGCAGCTGAGGCGAGGCCGTGGCCCCCGCAGACAGCGGAGACCTCGCCGGCGGCCGGCGCGGAGGTGTCTGCCCCCGCCGGGCTTGAAGGCACTTGTCGGGAAAGACACGGACGTGTCGATGTTTGCCTATCCCGGGGAAGGGCGAAACGCTCTGAAGTTCTCTCTCTGGCTCCCATCGCGGGCGATGATCCTGCAGCTCTGCCCGCCCCGGGGCGCACTCGGGGTCCCACCGCGGCCAAGGAGAGGGCTGTGCCACCCTCATCACCAAAAACTTTATTTCCAGAGGAAGTGGTGGTGGGGGTGGGGGACGTATCCCAGGATGTGGAGAAAGGAGGGCGCCAGGAAGGTTTATTACAACCGCTAACGGGGCAGTCCCGCTTCCTTTCTGTAGTGTGAGTTAATCAGTTCCCGCTTTACCGAGTCCCGAGGACGAGTGACTGCTCTCTAAGCCTCAGTTGCTTCCGGTGTAGAATGGGATTAAGTTTTCACCTGCCTTATGGGGTGTTAAGGACAAAATGAAATGTCCTGGGAAACCTAATAGGAACTCGGGCCCCCGTGAGGAGAAGGGGAGGCGGCCTGCGGGGGGAGCCTGGCCTTCTGTCCTGGGGACACAGCGTCCTTCACCCCTAGAAACAGACAGACATGGCCTACGGCTGCTGAAACAGGACCCAGCTTTTCTTCTGCCCCGCACTGGGGCAGACGCAGACCCTGCAGGAGAGTCTTGCCTTCTCTCCCTTTTCAGGTCCCTAAAAGAATTCTCTGAAGGCTGGACTTAGTGGGGATCCTGCCTTCTTCTCCCCCAGTTTATCCCACCTACCTTGCTGCTAGTGAAGAACTTTGAAGGAGAAAAAGGAAAAAAACAAAAAAACAAAACCTTGCACATTGTGAAAAAAGATGAGATGGAAGGGAAAAGAAGGGAGTTGCAGTCATTCAGACAGAGGGTCCTGGCTCTGAACCTCACAGACCTCTGAGTGGAAAAGGAGAGAAAGGAGCAGCTGTGGTGTCTGTGGAGGAAAGTAGGAGAATCTGGGCTTCATGGAGTAGTCCAGAGAGCTCCTGCTGCCTGTGCCCAGCAGGCTGAACACACACATCTTGTGTCCTGGTCGTGTCCTGGGTCTGCAGCGTGGTGCCCTTCCATGCAGGTATGAGGTTGCCTGACCTCCTGTGATAGCCTCTCTTTGCCCTGCCTTGGCAAGGTGTTGGCAAGATGCGTTTTCTCACATGACTGTTTTTATTATGAAGCATTGCTTTGTGAATTGCAAACCTAAACAGCTTACCTTCTGTTCATATCTTCCTTCCCACTCCCAGCATTTTGACCTTTCTCCTCCTCTCTGCCTGTTGTAATGCAATGCATCCTTCAGGACCTTTCTCAAATGTCACCGCTTCTCAGAGGCCTTCCCTGATCCACCAGCCCTCCACTCCGCCTGCTTTTGTCCTCTTCTGACCCCCAGGCACTTGCAGCTGCGTCTCTTATTGTGCTTATTACATTCTCTAGCCTGGTCGTGATGTGTCCTTGTCTTGACTTCTTTGGTCATTACTCATCTTAGTGACTTCTGTGTTACGAGTTGCTGCAGCAGACAAAGCCCAGGTTTTGGAGTTAGAATGGTTTGGGTGTAGCTGGTTCCCACAATTGGAAACCGGTTGAGGAGGACAGCTTTCTTGGCCTCACTGTTCTCATCTTTAAAAGTAGGTATGAAGTCCTGTCCCTAGTTAGATAGGTAGAGTCAAATAAGATAGTTTCTGTTCTGTAAACGCTGTTCTCCTCCCTTTCTGCTGCTCAGAAAACTGATCTTGTAATTAATTTAAATTCATTTCCAGAGAAGTTCTTGGTTTCAGCATTCTTGAATGGCCGCATAGGCTTATTATAAATACACTGAAATGTCAAAGACCCAGACAGTGGCCCAGTTAAATACATTTATTCTGTCTCATTGACAATTTTAGTCAGTATCTTTGTGTTGTAAAATTAATTTACAACTTAATTATATTTTAGTAAAACTTTTCACTAGCAGCAAAAATCAGGATCAACCTGTTTAACTCTAGTTATAGACAAGGAGGATTTTTGGCAATACACAACTTGAAAACGTGAAAATAGGCTGTCTGTTCCAACATGCACCGTTGGGATGCACATATGCATGCATGCATGCTCAAGGATGTCCTACTCCTTGCGACCCCATGAACTGTAGCCCGGCAGGCTTCTCTGTCCATGGGATTTCCCAAGCAAGAAGATTGGACTAGGTTGCCATGCCCTCTTCTAGGGTATCTTCCTGACCCAGGGATCAAACCTGCATCTCCTGAATTGGCAGGCGAATGCTTTAGCACTGTGCCATCTGGACACCTGAGGATGCACATATACATTTCTCCAAATGTGACAATTTGGACTCATATAGGGAATCAGTTAGGACTAGATGAAAATTGCTGATTTATTTTCTACAGGTTCATCGAGAACCATATACCTGATAAGTGTGACTTCTGACGTCAGCCTTCCTATTTATTCCCAGATTTGATGGACTTCTCTGCCTCTCCTTGGAAACATGTAAGCAGAAACTGGGCCAGAGAAACCACCCCTGAATGAAGAAAAGGATGCGGCACTGGCTGGGTAAGGACCATCCAGACCATGCTTCTCTTCTTCTACTGGTCAGTAATGGGCATGAGTTTCCTGTCTCCAGGCCTCAGCTTCTTTAGCTGGTGAATGGTGTACCCCAAGGGCCTACCCCGTTCTCACAGTTCTCCCTTTTGGCCTCTGTGTGCTTCTTTGCTTCAGCCTGGCCATTTCACGTTTGTGTCCAGTTTCTTGTTGTAGTGAGCATAAAAAAACGTATCTTCAATGATACCAGGGATTAAAAAAAAAACTTTATTAAAAAGGGTAAAAGTCGAGAAGGCGTAAATTAAGAAAAGCCCTGTGACCTGTTCTTATGGAGGCATAAAGCTGCTCTGTTTTGTTTTTTTTTTAAGTAATTCCTTAAAAAAATATTTTTATTTATTTATGACTGTGCTGGGTCTTTGTTGCTGCATGGGCCTTTCTGTTGTTGTGGTGAGTGGGGGCTACTCTCTAGTTGCGGTGCCTTTGCCCTTGCTTCTTATGGTGGTGGCTTCTCTTATTGTGGCACACGGGCTTAGCTGCTCCATGGCATGTGAGATCTTCCTGGATCAGAGATCGAACCCTATGTCTTCTTCATTGGCAAGCAGATTGTTTACTGTTGAGCCACCAGGGAAGCCCAAAGCTGCTCTTTTTAAGTGAGAGGCTTGTCCCTGTCCCTGAGTGAGGCCTTTCCTGGGAGGGTATGCTAGGATGGCCCACCCTGAGAACTGTTGGTGTATCCTGAGAGGCGGGGCAGCTTGAGCTGGGGTAGGCAGGACAGGTGGGGGTTGTGTGCACTGAGAGCCAGTGCCTGTGTGAGGTGATCAGTTTTTATTCTGCTTGTCATCAGCTGGGAATGTGTGCTCACTTATGCCAGATTTCCTGAGTTTTCCAGAGAAGCTGGAAATATCTTGATATTTAAAAGTTGGCAACTCATTAAAATTTTTGATAAATACTGTTTGAGTCAAACAAAGTATGATTTCGGGCTGAATCTGGCCTATGTGCTGTTCATGTGCACCCTCTGCTATATATAGTGATGTCTTCTTGGGGCCTGGGTTTGTAGTATATAGTAGATGTGCAGTAAACATTTGTAGGGTGAGTATCACTCCTGATGCAAAATGGCTCAATGCCTACCTTAGCTTTAAATGGAATTCTCAAAAAGCCACCTGGAGATTAGTAGCAACCTTTTTGTTCTGGATTCAGAGCTCACTAACAGGCTGATAAACTTTTTTTTTTTTTTTTTTTAAGATTTTTTTTTGATGTGGCCTATTCCCGAAGTCTTTATTGAATTTGTTACAGCACTGCCCTTGCTCTGTGTTTTGGCTTTCTGGCCGTGAGGCATATGAGATCCCAGCTCCTCAGCTAAGGATCGAACCTGCGCACTCCCTCATTGGAAGGCAAATTCCAAACCACTGGACCACCAGGGAAGTCTCTGGGCTGGTAAACTTTTACAGTGTTTATACACTGATGAGACTCCCTCTAGTTGATAATAGTTCTATGAAATATAGAATTGCCTCTCGCTGAAAAACTAATTCTCACGAGAAGTTTTTCTCCAGTGGGAACAAATGAACTTGAAAAAAAATTTTTTTTTGAATTAAAAAAGGGTGTTTTAAACCATGGGTCATAATAAAAAGGAAAAAATCTGCAGCTTTAGCTCTGTGGAGTTTTGGGCACCACTGATGGGAACAGTGTATGTCAGCATGGTGTGTGGGTGGCTGCCCCCCACTGTTCTGATCTTACCTGTGGCTGGAGGAGGAACTGCCCTTGGGCGGTTGGCAGGAGGACTGTGACGCCAGAGGGCTGGACAGGGAAATATCAAGATATTTTAAATATCAAGATATTTCCACCCTTCTGACATGCAGGGTGGGCAGAGAGCCGTGGCTCTGTCAGACGTCTTCGGAGGTGGCCTCACCTGAGTCCTCCACGTTCCTCAGAGGATGGTGTCGGGAAACACTGGGAGGCAAGAGTCCTATTGGCTTGGTCACCTCCCAGCCCAGACATAGACACCTGGTGGCGGCAGGTCTGGGCACATCTGGAGCTCAGCTCAGCAGTGGAACCTGACTAAGCAGCGTTCAGGCCAACTGCACCCCCCACCCCACCGCCCCCAGCTGCCTGCTGAGGGGCAGGCTGGCCTGCTGCAGGCTTGGCCCAAGTGTTGCAACTTCTTCCCTCCAGCCTCTGGGCTGCTCCCTATGGAGAGGAAGGAGATGAGGCTGTCCCAGAGGTGGCAGAGGGTTTTGGTGGCAGAGACCTGTTCCTGTTTCTCCACTTCTCACACAAGGTCAGGGACTAGGGAACCACAATACCCTGAAGGTCCTGCTCTACAGTGGGGAATACGCTGGGTCTTGTGTTGTGGGTTTGGTAGCCAAGACTGCTAAATCTCAAGGAGGGGATGTCAGAAGAAGAGTGATAAATTCTGTTGTAAATTCCCAACTGCAAACAAACCCAGGCCCGATACTCAGCTGCTTCCCTGGTCGCGTCTGCCAGTGCTGCAGTGTGTGAGCATCATTGGCACTCTCAACAATTGGGAAAGAATACTCATTTCTGACACAGACAGGTCGAATGCTTATGATGGTCTTGCAAGTGTAAGGCTTGGAGAAAATTTTGCGAGTTTGGCTACTACTGTTGTTTTGATATGTCTGGGAAATGTGAAGTTAGCTTTTCATTTAATCTGTCCTCCATGGCCTTTAAACAATTGGCGACAGTCATAAGAAGGCCTGCCTTTTGAACAGCTCATTCTCTCTTCACCAAGGCAGTGGAAAGAAAATACAGTGGACCCCTCCCTGTACACTTTTATGTAGTACTACAGTTTCAACTCTGAACTCAAGGAGCTCTTCTAAGTAAAGTTTAGAAAAAATACTTAGTTGTTGGAAATCCCTTAGATTGGCCCTTTGCATATCAAGTTGATGGATTTGGAGTGGGTTTTATCAGGAAAGGGAAACAAGTGAACATGTGTCAAAAGAAAACTTGTAAGGTTCATTATACCTTGGAATATGGCATCTTCTGCAAATTTAATGACCTATTATTCAAGTCAAAGGAGAAAATATTTGGGTTCCTATAACTGAGAATTCAAGATTAGGTCATATTGCTTTTGGAAATTGGGAAGAAAGGGTTAGGGAAGATGGACCATAGGATGGATTTTAAATCATTCTCAATTACCCACTGATATCAAACTAAAAATATTTCTTTGGGAGTATTCTTAAGGGAAAAGAGAGCTGTTGGAAAAACAAACTGAGAGTTATACATTTTAAGTTTTTGAAGCAGTAAAAACCATCTTTGAATTTTTCATATCAAATTCAGAGGAAATAGATTCCTTTTGATAGCCCTCATCTCTGAGACTGAATGAAGATTAACTAGGGGACTTCCCTGGTGGTCCAGTGTTTTAAGACTCCAAGCTCCCAATGCAGGGGGCCCAGGTTCGATCCCTGATTGGGGAACTAGAGCCTGCATGCCCCAACGAAGTTCCCACGTGCTGCAACTAGAGACCTGGCACAGCCAAAAAAAAAAAAAAAAAATTATCATCCAGAGTCTATGCATGAAAAAGGGTTGCAACAGATGCTATGATGTGATTGCCTCCTCAATCTCCATTTCATTCCTTCTAAAGCGTGTAGCAGCTGTTTCTCCTAGGTAGGGACCCAACCTGAACCCCACAGGTGATTGGTTCAGGTGAAAGAAAGTGAAAGTGTTAGTTGCCGAGTTGTGTCCGACTTTATGATTCCATGGAGGGCTCCATTCTCCATGGAGTCTTCCCAGAGAATACTGGAGTGGGTTGCCATTCCCTTCTCCAGGGGATCTTCCTGACACCGGGATCAAACCCAGGTCTCCTGCATTGCAGGCAGATTCTTTACCATCTGAGCCACCAGGGAAGCCCCAATCAACACCAAGGTATTTTCCTAGTCAGAGGGATTGGTTCTGTCGTAGTCCAATCAGCTCAAAGCTCAGTATTTTTGCTTGACGGTTATGGGAAGCCAAATTCTTCTTTCCCCATTGTCATAAAGGAGTCATATAATCTCTGATGTTACCTGTAGCTGAAGCTTTGATCAAACCATGCCCGAAGCCTTCAGCCTTTTAGATTTGTGAACAGTTAAGCCAGTTTTATCATGTAAGCCAATGTGAGTTTTTCCTCCTTACAGAAATAGAAGTAGAAAGCTTCTCTGCTGATGTAGAACTTATATTCAGTTTTACTGGAAGATTATTCTGGGATAAAGGATAAATGAAATACCAAGTGCCCTCTGTTATAACAGTCTTTGTTCAATCTATCACTCTCAGATGATAAAAGATTAGGAGAATCTCCAAACACAGACCTTAAATCCACAAATCCTGGGCAGGTGAGGAGATCCTTCTAATTAAAGCACGTCAGTTTTTCTGGTCATGCTTATCTCCTTGATCCTAAGTAAAATGTTTTCCAGAAATGCACTGACCACATACTTTAATTTTTGAAGAGATTTTTCTTCTTGGCTTTTGAGATTCAGAAGTTAGAGACTGTTGATTCTTACTGTATCTAGAACAGGGCTCTTCTGGTGCTTCTTAAATAGGGGCTCACCTATAAATGTGTATATGAAGGGATTTAAAAATATATTCTTGACTTGTAGCTTCTTAAAAGTACCTTCTTATAAAATGGCGTAATTGAAGACTTCTAAAAATGTAATTGCCAACTGCACTTGGGGATCCACTTTGTCAAACTGTGGCCTCTGACACCTTGTCTTGACACCAAATCAGTTTTGATACCGACATTTCTGAGGTGTGGCTTGAAATCCTCAAATTACCACACAAGTTTTAACAGGCCCGTTTTGTCTGTCACCAGGAGTTTAGTAATTAACAAAATGCCCCAGCACTAATGGTTTATCCAAAGGCAAGTCAGTAAGAGACATTATACAGGAAACAGACCTGTTCGCTCATGAAGGAACTTACAGAAGGAGCACCCCAGGTACACGTTATGCTCAACTTGGACCCAGTCACTGAAGCTCAGTCTGAGACTTCAGAGGGAGACCAGAAGCAAGCCCTGGGCATAGAGCCTATATATTAAAATCGAGTGACCTTCGTAACGTCCGTTCTAGGAGTCACACACCTCCGAATCATTTTCACAGCCGTGGGTATTTCGCAACAGCCTTTGTTACACACCTTCTAATCAAAGTTAGTGGTTTTCTTGGGAGTCTGAAACAGAGCACATAACAGCCAGTGAGTAACCTGCCAGTAATGCCGTGGTGACAATTCTGCTTTGTTCTGTGGGAGTGTAAGAAGCCGAGTCAGGACACCCATCACTCTTCGCGAGTGCTGAGAAAGGAAGGTCTGCAGACTCACAGAGGGGAGTGCTGTCTTTATCTGAGGTGGCTGCCAAGTCTTAAATACTAAAACATGTAGGTATACTTGAGTAAAGAGAAGGCACTGACATTTCAAAGATAACGCAATAGAAGGGAACCAAAAAAAAAAAAAAAAAAAAGAGGAACCAGGTTATTGGGCAGAGATGTAAGTTTACCCCTGAAAAGGTGACCTGTCTTAGAACCTTGCCATCCTCAGATCCTGGCAGAAGGGTCCACACACGTCCTCATGCTCGTGTTTCTGCTGAGCAGGCTTTCTGCCCAGACCTCTCCTCTCACTTTCTCTCTTCAGGACACCCCTAATGGATTGCAGATGTCCCATTTGGTTAGAAGCACGTTTCGGATACATCTGCCCTTCTTGCTTTTATGCAAAAAACACCTGCAAATCTTTATCTTTGGTTAGATTTACCACACATTTGAAGCTTTGAAATCTTGGTCCAGTGGGAAGGAGGCGTGTGTCACCACCCTCTTTCTTCAGTTGGATTCCGCAGTGGTCAATAGCCTTTGGGGGGATATTTTCATTTCTATTAATATTTAAATATAAGAGTCAGGAAGACTTTCACAGCCCAGACCTACTCAACTAGAGACCAATTCATTTCTTAAAGACTAGAATCTATGGAAAAAAAAATCTATGATGCCTGTGGATGGGCAGCCATCATGTGTGTATGTGATTTCCTGATTTTCTGAGTCTTAAGAAGGTAGGACCACAGCACCTGAAGAGGACAATAAAATGTAGGCAGACTGGTGAGGATATGGTTACAGGACCAAATGTGCCTTGAAAATGCATGTGATGTATTATTTCCAATAAGTGAGTAAGTCCCTCTAGGCCCCAAGGAAGTTTTTCAACCACTCCCTTTATTCATTCAGCTTCAGGATATTCCATCCCAGCACCCAGGGAATGACAAATGCCACTTAAATAGTTCTGAGAGAATAAAATAATAAAATCATGAACTGCCTCTGGGAGGCTGAGAAGGAAATCCATATTTAGTGTGGTTTTGCAAGGAAGAGGTAAGCACTGGCTAGCTGAACACTAGCTGTATAGCTTTCGGAGACTGGGTTTTCTACATGTGTTAAGTGATGGAGGTGGAGTAAAGTCATTTGTTGCACAAATAATTATTTTTTAAAAACTTTTTATTTTATATTGGAGTATAGCTGATTAACAATGTTGTGATAGTTTCAGGTGAACAGTGAAAGGACTCAGCCATACATATACATGTATCTCAGTTGAGTTCAGTTCAGTTCAGTTGCTCAGTTGTGTCTGACTCTTTGCGACCCCATGAATCGCAGCACGCCAGGCCTCTCTGTCTATCACCGACTCCTGGAGTTCACTCAAACTCAACGTCCATTGAGTTGGTGATGCCATCCAGCCATCTCATCCTCTGTCGTCCCCTTCTCCTCCTGCCCCCGATCCCTCCCAGCATCAGAGTCTTTTCCAATGAGTCAACTCTTCGCATGAGGTGGCCAAAGTACTGGAGTTTCAACTTCAGCATCATTCCTTCCAAAGAACACCCAGGACTGATCTCCTTTAGGATGGACTGGTTGGATCTCCTTGCAGTCCAAGGGACTCTCAAGAGTCTTCTCCAACACCACAGTTCAAAAGCATCAATTCTTCGGCGCTCAGCTTTCTTCACAGTCCAACTCTCACATCCATACATGACCACTGGAAAAACCATAGCCTTGACTAGACGGACCTTTGTTGGCAAAGTAACGTCTCTGCTTTTGAATATGCTGTCTAGGTTGGTCATAACTTTCCTTCCAAGGAGTAAGGGTTTTTTAATTTTATGGCTGCAGTCACCATCTGCAGTGATTTTGGAGCCCCCGAAAATAAAGTCTGACACTGTTTCCACTGTTTCCCCATCTATTTGCCATGACGTGATGGGACCAGATGCCATGATCTTCGTTTTCTGAATGTTGAGCTTTAAGCCAACTTTTTCACTCTCCTCTTTCACTTTCATCAAGAGGCTCTTTAGTTCCTCTTCACTTTCTGCCATCAGGGTGGTGTCATCTGCATATCTGAGGTTATTGATATTTTTTCCTGGCAATCTTTATTCCAGCTTGTGCTTCTTTCAGCCCAGTGTTTCTCACGATGTACTCTGCATATAAGTTAAACAATCAGGGTGACAATATACAGCCTTGACATACTCCTTTTCCTATTTGGAACCAGTCTGTTGTTCCATGTCCAGTTCTAACTGTTGCTTCTTGACCTGCATACAGGATTCTCAAGAGGCAGGTCAGGTGGTCTGGTATTCCCATCTCTTTCAGAATTTTCCACAGTTTATTGTGATCCACATAGTCAAAGGCTTTGGCATAGTCAATGAAGCAGAAATAGATGTTTTTCTGGAACTCTTGCTTTTTCGATGATCCAGCGGATGTTGGCAATTTGATCTCTGGTTCTTCTGCCTTTTCCAAAACCAGCTTGAACATCTGGAAGTTCATGGTTCATGTATTGTTGAAGCCTGGCTTGGAGAATTTGAGCATTACTTCACTAGCGTGTGAGATGAGAGCAATTGTGCAGTAGTTTGAGCATTCTTTGGCATTGCCTTTCTTTGGGATTGGAATGAAAACTGACCTTTTCCAGTCCTGTGGCCACTGCTGAGTTTTCCAAATGTGCTGGCATATGGAGTGCAGCACTTTCACAGCATCATCTTTCAGGGTTTGAAATAGCTCAACTGGAATTCCATCACCTCCACTAGCTTTGTTCATAGTGATGCTTCCTAAGGCCCACTTGACTTCACATTCCAGGATGTCTGGCTCTAGGCGAGTGATCACACCATCATGATTATCTTGGTCGTGAAGATCTTTTTTGTACAGTATCTATTCTCTCCCAAATTCCCCACCCATTCAGGCTGCCACATAACATTGAGCAGAGTTCCTTGTGTTAAACAGTAGGTCCTTGTAGGTTATCCATTTAAAATATAGCAGTGTGGACATGTCCATCCCAAGCTCCTTAACTATCCCTTCCCCTAGTCCTTCCGCTTGGCAAGCATAGATTCTTCTCTAAGTCTGTGAGTCTGCATCTGTTTTGTAAGTTCATTTGTAGTATTTCTTTTTAGATCCCTCATATAAGTGATGTCATATGCCATTTCTCCTTCTCACAAATAATTTTTGATACTGAGTGCTTTGTATGTGTCAGACATTTCCGGTGCCTGAGGCCACAACAGGCCCAGTCTCTGTGCTTATGAGCGGCCCCTCCACAGAACTGTCACTTCTTGGTCATGACCTGTCAATCACTGATGACCCTGGGTATTGGCTAGAATTTTCCACCCCACCTGGACCTTCATTAATTCCTGGATTTCAGTGTTCTTGTGGTCTGCCTATCCAGTAGTATGGCCCTACGATTCTTGGACCTCTCCGGGCTTCAACATCTCTTCCCTTTCTGCCATCTGTGTATTTTGGCCTATAAAGATATCTAGTTTCCTGACTCCTCTGTTTTCCCTATTAGTCTCTTCCTGGCCTCTGTCTCTTACCTATGAGTAAGAACCCCATTTCTATTACTCAGATTATTATCTCCCATAATCCATAATTCCCTGGCACCACTATCCTTCTGGAGCATCCAACAACCAAATTCTAAACCTGGATCTATACCTTAATCAGCCTCCTCAGCTTCAGCATACAGACTGAGTGTTGATGGAGTAGCAGAATGATGGCGGGGTTGGTGTCTCTACCCCAGCGCCACATTTTCCTGGAAAACTCCGCTTTTTATTCCCCTCAGTGATTTAGCCAAAATACATTTAAACACCTGTTTTACTTTTTTATTTTTTAATTATTTCTTCTCTCTCTCTTTTTATCAGGCCATACCATAGAGCATGCGGGATATTAGTTCCCTGACCAGGGATCGAACCCATGTCCCCTGAAGTGGAAGTGTGAAGTCCTAACCACTGAGCTGCCAGGGAAGTCCTAAACACATGTGTTAAAGATTTTCTCCTCCAGTGTCAGAGGGTGGTGTTCCTCTTCCCTCCCCTACTGAGACCTATTAGTAATACTTTCTCTTTGTTGTATCTTCAGACACTGAATACTAATTGAAAGATACGCTCTTTCAATTAGTTCTGTTGGTCCCAGCCTATAAACATTTTAAACTCTCCCATTTTAGGGGAAGAAACAGTTAACTGTTACAGTGAACTGTTGTATCAGTAGACTCCTCCTTCCAAATCTCCCAGTGTTCACACGCTCCATAGTCCCCTCCCATGTGGACTCTAGGTTTGACCATGTAATTTGCTTTGGGTAAAGGGTCATTGGCAGATGTGATGCAAGTAGAGGCTTGGCAACACTGAGCTTATCTCTCTTAGTTTACAGTAAGTCCCCTACATACCAACAAGCTCCATTCCAAGAGTATGTTCACAAATCCAAGTTGTTCATTAAGTCCAATGAAGTTAGCCTAAGTACCCAACTAACACAATCTACTGTATAGTACTGTATTATAATAGTAGGTTTATAATACTTTTCACACAGAAAATGTGTAACAAAAAAGAAAGAGAACGTTTTTAGTCTTACAGCACAGCACCTTGAAAAGTACAGTAGTACGGAACAACAGCTGGCACTTTTTAGCAGTACCCGCTGCATCACTGTTGCTTTTCCGCTTGCTTCTGGAAATCCTGGGCTTGAAACAAAGATACTGCACTGCTGTACAGTAAAGTACACACAAGCACAACCACTTGAAGAGGATGCACGCACGCGATGATGTATGCCAGACACGTGGACTAATTCACGTGATAGGGCATGTTCTCATCTTTGAAAGTTCACAAGTTGAAAGTTTGCATGTAGGAGACTTACTGCATTCCCTTTTGGAGCCCAGCCACTGAGCGACTTCCCTTTCATTTTTCACTTTCATGCATTGGAGAAGGAAATGGCAACCCACTCCAGTGTTCTTGCCTGGAGAATCCCAGGGACAGCGGAGCCTGGGGGGCTGCCATCTGTGGGGTCGCACAGAGTCGGACACAACTGAAGCGACGTAGCAGCAGCAGCAGCAGCAGCAGCACCACCACCACCACCACCACCATGTTATAAGGATGCCCAGACTGTTCTGCTAGACACAGTGGCCATGTGGAAGAGGCCCTGTAGCATGACTGACCAGTTTGGGAGAGAGGATCTGTGATCACGTGGACAGAGAAGCCTGGTGTCCCAACTAGCCCAAGCACATGACCCACCAGTTGAATATAGCCCAAGACTGACCACAGGAGAGCTGACCAGCAGAAGAGCTACTAGAGCAATTGATAGGATCCTGAGAAATGATATGTCTTTAAGTCATAACTTTTAGAATTATATCTGAAACAACCCTGTACAACAGAAAAACCAGAATATTCCTTTGAATCTCACACCTTCTCCACTCTTTTGTCTTCTTCTTGTCCTAGCTTTTCAGGTGGTCTACACTTGTTGCTCACTTCCTTGTTCCCATCCAACAGGCATCCTTCCACTGGTCACACTGTCCTCTGCTGTATTAGTCTCTGTGGACCACAACTTCCCTGAGTTCCACAGCATCTCATGCTCCTGGTTCTCCTCGTTCCTCTCTCACCAGATATTTTCCACGAGCTTCGTGGGTTCCTCTTTCTCCACCTGCACTTTGGATGTTCCTCAGGGTCTGTCCTCAATCATCTGTTGTTTGTACTTCACACTCTGTCTCCTTTGGTTTAGACCCTGCACTTACAGTATAAACAGTATACACCATCCTAAGCCTGTAGGCCACTATTGTGCATAGTAGTTTTTTTTCCTAAGCAAGCTTACCTCCATGTCTCTGCTCCTATCTTTCTCTTTTTTAAAAGATATTTATTTATCTGTCTGTGTTGGGTCTCGGTTGCAGCATGCAGGCTCTCTAGTTGGGTCATGCAGTCTTAGTTGCCTGGCAGCATATGAGATGTTAGTTCCCCGGGACTGAACCCATGTCCCTGTATTCAAAGGTGGATTCTTAACCACTGAACTGCCAGGGAAGTCCTTCCACTCCTGTCTCTTTTGCCTGGAATAACCTCACCAGCTGAGGTGGAACATTGCTCCCCCACCTCCCTATTGGCTAATTCCTACTCTTCCTTTAGGCTTAGTTTAAGCTCATGGTCCTCCAAGAAGTCTTTGCTGAAAGTTCTCTGTTTTCCTTTTCTAGGCTGGGCTAGATGTCCCTGTTCCTTGCTATACTCTGAGAATAGGTTTCCTTTGCATGTAACACATTTAAATTGTTCTCTTACATGCCCTCCCCATCTATTAGACTCTGCTCCTTGATGACAAAGGCCATATCTTACTAATTTAGTATCTCCCAGGGTTTAGCATAAAATGGTTGGTGTATCATCTTTGCCCAGTAATAGGTATTCAATGAATGATTGTTGAGAGACTGAATTGTAGCATCAATATCCTTTGGAATTCTGTTCCATTTTAGGTTTTCATATCTCTATTTATAAGGGAAATTGGCCTGTAATTGTGTGTATGTAAGTCAAAGAAATTTGGAGTCCATGGACATATTTGTTTTATAACATCAATTGGTAGCTTCCCATTTTCCCCAATGCTATAGAAAAGTTATTATTTTTTTTAACATGGAAATTATGTTGCTCTAAGATTTGACAGCATTCAAACCTGCTGGTCAAATAGATGGCAAATAGATGGGCAAACAGATGGGAAAATAGATGGGGAAACTTCATGGCAAATAGATGAGGAAACAGTGGAAACAATGGCTGACTTTATTTTTCTGGGCTCCAAAATCACTGCAGATGGTGATGGAAGCCATGAAATTAAAAGATGCTTACTCCTTGGAAGGAAATTATGACCAACCTAGACAGCATATTAAAAAGCAGAGACACTACTTTGTCAACAAAGGTCCATCTAGTCAAGGCTATGGTTTTTCCAGTAGTCATGTATGAATGTGAGAGTTGGACTATAAAGAAAGCTGAGTGCAGAAGAATTGATGTTTTTGAACTGTGGTGTTGGAGAATACTCTTGAGAATCCTCTGGACTGCAAGGAGATCCAGCCAGTCCATCCTAAAGGAGATCAGTCCTGGGTGTTCGTTGGAAGGACTGATGCTGAAGCTGAAACTCCAATGCTTTGGCCACCTGATGTGAAGAGCTGACTCATTGGAAAAGACCCTGTTGCTGGGAAAGATTGAAGGCAGGAGAAGAAGGGGATGACAGAGATGAGATGGCTGGATGGCATCACTGACTCAATGGACATGGGTTTGGGTGGACTCCGGGAGTTGGTGATGGACAGGGAGGCCTGGCGTGCTGCGGTTCATGGGGTCACAAAGAGTCAGACATGACTGAGTGACTGAACTTAACTGAACTGAAACCTGCTGGTCGGGCTAGAGGGTTTTTTTCTATTCATTTTCCTTTATTACTCTTCAGGTTTTCTGTTTCTTCTACCTTAGTTTATTTATTTTTAGGCAGAAATGTCCATCTAGTGCTATTTTAAATTAAATCTAATGATGTTTTAAAATTAAATAACACATAATTGTGTGCTGCTGCTGCTGCTAAGTCGCTTCAGTTGTGTCCGACTCTGTGCGACCCCATAGATGGCAGCCCACCAGGCTCCGCTGTCGCTGGGATTCTCCAGGCAAGAACACTGGAGTGGGTTGCCATTTCCTTCTCCAATGCATGAAAGTGAAAAATGAAAGGTAAGTCGCTCAGTCATGTCTGACTATTCGAGACCCCATGGACTGCAGCCTACCAGGTTCCTCCGTCTGTGGGAGTTTCCAGGCAAGAGTACTGGAGTGGGGTGCCATGGCCTTCTCCATAATTGTGTGCATTATATAATAATTTAAAATATTATAGTTATTATTATGTGAATTTTCTCAATTCTAATTTTTTCTTTTTTTCCTCTTAATCAGATTTTTCACTATGGTGTCTATTTTATTTGTTCCTTCATCAGTTTCTTTTATCTTCATTATTTTCTTAATCTTATTTTTCTTAGGATTTCTTTAGTGTTCTATATCTAGAACTTTAAGTTGAATGCTAAATTTCTTTCAAAAAATTTTTGTGCTATGATTTCAACTCTGAATGTATCATTAGCCACATTTGCTGTATGTAGTATATCCAGTTATTTTTCTGGATCATCTCTTACTATATTATCAGTATTTTTCATTGAGCCAGATGTTATTTAAAGCTTTCCAGTTCATTAATGCCTTCTGTTTTGTTCTTAAACTGTATGCTTTATTACTTTACTACACTTTGATCAGAGACTGTAGCAAATATAATTTGTGTTTGTTTGTGTATATTTTAGGGCGTGTCTTGGGAATCTTGGAAGGCTGTTTGGAAAGTGGTGCTGATTTGTGGATAGCCTAAAATAAAAGGGGTTAAAAATACTAAGGGAGAAAAAGTTACATCAACCAACTTTTCTTATGTCCTATTTTTCCTTCACCATTGCACTTACTATCCTGTGTCATAATTGCTTTTTTGTATTTAATGTCAGACTGAGTCAGGCTTATTCATCAGGTATCCCAGTTGGGGCTCAATAAATAAATTTTTTACTAAATAAATAAATATTTTTGAGTTTTCTTTTTTAACCCAACGTGAGATTCCTTGCTTTCTAAAATGGTTCCTGGTTTAATTGCTATACTTGCTCTGACTTAAGGGATTTCATTACATGCTTTTCCAGTATTTCTTTGCTATTTTTCATGCTATTTCAACACGCAAAGTATGTTCTTTTTACTTTGACTGTTTGGAAGCCAACAACTATATTGTTAAACCTAGTAATAATTTTCTTTAAACATTTTATACATTTTTTTGTTCTGTACTAAATCAAAGCTGGTATTTCTTGACTCCCTTTGGCAAAAAGAAATATTATGCTCTTCTGCGCTTTCGTCTTCTTTCTCTTCCTCTTCCCATCCTTCTAAAATATAACCAGTGTAACAAATTGTCCCAAAATGTAGTGACTTAAAAGAACAGACATTTATTATCTTGTAGAATGTGGCTTAGCTAAGACCTATGGCCCAGGGTCTATAGTAAGATGGAGTCAAGGTGTTGGTTGGGGTTGCAGTCATCCCAAGGTTTCTCTGGGGCAGCATTTGTCTCTCACTCACCCATGAGGCTGTTGGCACCCTCACAAGATCTTGTTCCAAGCTCACTCATGTGACTCTTGGCAGGCGCCAGGCCTGGCTGGCTGTTTGCCAGAGTTATCAGTTTCTCGTCACATCTATAGAGCAGCTCACAACAACATGGCAGTGCTTCCTTCAGAGAAAGCTGGCTAGAGCAAGAAATGGTGAGCAAGGTGGAAGCCAGAGTCCTTTTGTAACCTAATCTCGGAAGTGATGTCCCGTTCCTTCTGCTGTCCTTTACCAGAAGAGTGTCCCTAGGTCCAGCTCACACTGGGTAGGAAATTTCACCAGGACCTGAATGCTGGGAGGAAGGGCTCTGTGGGAAACCCCTTAGAAACTGTCTCCCACAATATAAAACTTCCTCTCTTTATTCTTTCAAAGTGTTTTTCTTTCTTTTGTTCTAATATCTCTGTCAGTTATTATTATTTTATTTGTTTTAATTGGAGGCTAATTACTTTACAATATTGTGGTGGTTTTTGCCATACATTGACAAATTATTATTTTTAAGTTGGCTTTGTCAGGTCTTAGTTGTGGCACGTGGGGTCTTGGTTGTGTTTTGTGAGACCTTTCATTGGAGCATGAATATTCTCTTGTTGTGGCCCTTGGGCTCACTAGTTACAGCTCTCAAGCTTTGTTGCTCTGAGGCATGTGGGATCTTAGTTCCCTGACCAGGTATTGAACTCATGTCCCCTGTGTTGCAAGGCAGATTCTTAACCACTGGGCCGCCAGGGGTGTCCCTATATCAGTTATATAGACGTCAGTAATATGCTTTCCCTGTTGCTTGTAAAAACCTGATGCAGATTTTAATACTTATCTCCAATTTCAATAACAACCCCTGTTTATTTTTAAATTATAGCTTTACGATTAATAGTTCCTTTACTAATTTGGACCACAGTGATTTGAATACTCTTGAAGAATCTCTGCTTAAACAGCACTGAGCTTACTAATGTTTTTGAGTCTCTGCAAATCTCAGAATGTTTTTTCTTTTCTTTTTTATGAAAACTTGTGGCTAGGAATGAAATCCTTGGGTGTCACCTCTACATAATAGTGGACTGTATAATGTTTCTCCTTTCGCTCTTTTTTATATTTATTTATTTTGCTGCACCAGGTCTTAGTTCTGGCACATGGGATTTTTCAGTTGTGGCAAGTGAGATTTTTATTAATAGTTGCAGCATGCAAATTCTTGGTTGTGGCACATGAGTTCTGTTTCCCTGACCAGGGATTGAACTTGGGCCCCCTGCACTGGGAGGGTGGAGTCTTAGCCACTGGGCCACTGGACCCACCTCTGGTGTGTCCTCTTGATTTCCAAAGTCAAGTTTTTTCCCCTCCAAATTCTGAGAGCTTTGATAATTAATTCTTAACCAGCCGTTCCTTTTTTGTCAGGAATGTTTATTCACAATTTGGCTGTCAGGTCTGTGTCCTGTTTTTAATATCTGTTGTCTTCTTTTGTTTCATATAAAATATTTTATATTGATTTATTCTGTGTTTGGTGTATCATTCTTGACATTGTCATCTATTTGAATGAGTAGATTCTCTGTATTTTTCATTCTTCTTTTATTACTTTTAATGAAGACCCAATTTCTGCTGTTATGGGTATACTTTTGTTGCATTCTTTTTATACTGACATTTTTCATTGATGGACATAATAAATTCTTTTATGTTATTGGAAATATGAAGCAGCTTTATCTTCAAGTTTACCTACTTGAGGAAGATTTTCCCTTAGGGTCTTACATATTCTTTAGTGCTGTAGAATTTTTTTACAAGTCCCATGTTCCATTTTCCTTTGAGTTTTTCTAAAAAGTCTTTGCTGTGCTTGTCTAAAAGACTTGAGGAACTGGATTGCTTTAAAAATACCGCATCCCGTGATTCATTTTAACATGGAGAGCCCTCCCTGGGACTAGTGCCAAAGGTTCAATCAAAAGGCTGCCAGTGACTCCCTTAGGAAGTTCCTGGATCTGAAAATGAAGGATAGACCAGGAATAGCTGTAGGTTAGCTAACCTAAATCTTTCTTGGAATAAGACTGGTGTATAAATCAATCATTAAATACAGGTCACTCATTCCTCCTTTGCTGAATGGCTGAACAAAGAGAATCTAGAGCAGACCAAGTTCTTTCTTATGAATGGTGGTGAATTATTTCTTTATTTTGGCTCATGTTTCAGCATTTCCTTTTGATCTTATACATCTCAGGTAACTTCTGGCCCAAAGTTACAGTCAGCTGTTAATCTGCCAATTCATTTTTCCCCTATTTTGGTTGATTTTGTTCATACCACTGTCCATCCCTTTGGGTTCACTTTTCTTCTTACTGAAGTAAGCCCTTTGGTAGTCTTTTCAGTGAGCATTGTGAATGGCACATGCTCTTAGACTGTAAATCTGAAAAAGACTTTATTTCGCTCTGACTATAAAAGGTCATTTAGCTGTGTGAAGAATTCTGAACTGATTCTTTTTTTAAAAAAATTCCATCAGAAGTCTTCTGTGATGTTGTCGATGTGTGGTTCACTGTTTATCTAACATCATTCTGTAGCAGGAAATCTATCTTGCCACTTACATAGCTTTAATTTTTTTCTTCTTATCCTTGATTTTTTTCAGTCTCATGAAGATTTGCCAAGGCATGATTTGAGTTATCTTGCTCAATATTTGATATGTATTTCTATAAGAGGAAAAATTCTCAGCCAGTATATCTTCAACTATTGCTGTCTTCATTTTTTTTTGTTTTCTTAATCCAGACTCCTATTAAATATATGTTGGAACCTCTCTATCCTGGGTTTCTGAACTGGTTTCTACCTGGGTTTCTAAACTGCTCTTCAGTTCTGTTCAGTCGCTCACTTGTGTCCGACTCTTTGCGGCCCCATGAACCACAGCATGCCAGGCCTCCCTGTCCATCACCAACTCCCAGAGTTTACCCAAATTCATGTCCATTGAGTTGGTGATGCCATCCATGCATTCTCCTCCTGCCCTCAATCTTTCCCACCATCAGAGTCTTTTCAAATGAGTTAGCTCTTTGCATCAGGTGGCCAAAGCATTGGAGTTTCAGCTTCAGCATCAGTCCTTCCAGTGAATACCCAGGACTGATTTCCTTTAGGATGGACTGGTTGGATCTCCTCACAGTCCAAGGGACTCTCAAGAGTATTCTCCAACACCACAGTTCAAGAGCATCCATTCTTCGGTGCTCAGCTTTCTTTATAGTCCGACTTTCACATCCGTACATGACCATTGGAAAAACCATAGCCTTGACTAGATGGACCTTTGTTGACAAAGTAATGTCTGCTTTTTAATATGCTGTCTAGGTTGGTCATAACTTTCCTTCCAAGGAGTAAGCGTCTTTTAATTTCATGGCTGCAATCACCATCTGCAGTGATTTTGGAGCCCCCCAAAATAAAGTCTGACACTGTTTCCACTGTTTCTCCATCTGTTTGCCATGAAGTGATGGCACCAGATGCCATGATCTTAATTTTCTGAATGTTGAGTTTTAAGCCAACTTTTTCACTCTTCTCTTTCCCTTTCATCAAGAGGCTCTTTAGTTCCTCTTCACTTTCTGCCATCAGAGTGGTGTCATCTGCATATCTGAGGTTATTGATATTTCTCCCGGCAATCTTGATTCCAGCTTGTGCTTCCTCCAGCCCAGCGTTTCTCATGATGTACTCTGCATAGAAGTTAAACAATCAGGATGACAATATACAGCCTTGACATACTCCTTTTCCTATTTGGAACCAGTCTGTTGTTCCATGTCCAGTTCTAACTGTTGCTTCTTGACCTGCATACAGGATTCTCAAGAGGCAGGTCAGGTGGTCTGGTATTCCCATCTCTTTCAGAATTTTCCACAGTTTATTGTGATCCACATAGTCAAAGGCTTTGGCATAGTCAATGAAGCAGAAATAGATGTTTTTCTGGAACTCTCTTGCTTTTTTGATGATCGAGCGGATGTTGGCAATTTAATCTCTGGTTCCTCTGCCTTTTCTAAATGCAGCTTGAACATATGGAAGTTTGCGGTTCACGTATTGGTGAAGCCTGGCTTGGAGAATTTTGAGCATTACTTTACTAACATGTGAGATGAGTACAATTGTACGGTAGTTTGAGCATTCTTTGGCATTGCCTTTCTTTGGGATTGGAATGAAAACTGACCTTTTCCAGTCCTGTGGCCACTGCTGAGTTTTCCAAATGTGCTGGCATATGGAGTGCAGCACTTTCACAGCATCATCTTTCAGGGTTTGAAATAGCTCAACTGGAATTCCATCACCTCCACTAGCTTTGTTCATAGTGATGCTTCCTAAGGCCCACTTGACTTCACATTCCAGGATGTCTGGCTCTAGGCGAGTGATCACACCATCATGATTATCTTGGTCGTGAAGATCTTTTCTTGTACAGTTCTTCTGTGTATTCTTGCCACCTATTCTTAATATCTTCTGCTTCAGTTAGGTCCCTACCATTTCTCTCCTTAATTGAGCCCATCTTTGCATGAAATGTTCTGTTGGTATCTCTGATTTTCTTGAAGAGATCTCTAATCTTTCCCATTCTATTGTTTTCCTCTGTTTCTTTGCATTGATCATTGACGAAGGCTTTCTTATCTCTCCTTGCTATTCTTTGGAACTCTGATTCAAATGGGTGTATCTTTCCTTTTCTCCTTTGCTTTTCACTTCTCTTCTTTTCACAGCTACTTGTAAGGCCTCCTCAGACAGCCATTTTGCTTTTTTGTATTTCTTTTTCTTAGGGATGGTCTTGATCCTGTCTCCTGTATGATGTAACGAACCTCTGTCCATAGTTCATCTATTATTTATTCATTTATTTGGCTGTGCCAGGTCATAGTTGCAGCACACAGGATCTTTGATCTTCATTGTGGCATGCAGGATCTTTAGTTGTGGCATGTGGGATCTGGTTCCCTGACCAGGGATCGAACCCAGGTCCCTGGCATTAGGAGTGCGGGGTCTTAGCCACTGAACCACTAGGAAGCCCCGATCTTTGTTATTTATCTTTCTATGCTCTCTTTGAGTAAATTTCCTGTATTATCTCTCAATATTCTACTTTTTGTATTCAATATAGAATATATTTTATATTAATAAATACATTTTTCAATTTTAAGATTTATTATAAGTTGTTTTTCATATTCCCCTGTTCTTGTTTCATTTCCACTTATTTTGTTGCATAATTTTTTATTCTTTTATGCATGTTACTCATTCATTTACCTCTTTGAAGATCCTGAAACAGTCATCTTAAAATCATTTTCAGGTAGCTTTTTAATTGTCATTTCATCTGGATTGAATTCATCTACTCCTTGTTTCTTTGGGTTTCCCAGGTGGTTCTAGTGGTAAGGAACCCATCTGCTAATGCAGGAGACATAAGAAACTCAGGTTTGATCCCTGGGTCTGAAAGATCACCTGGAGAAGGGCATGGCAACCCACTCCAGTATTCTTGCCTGGAGAATCCCATGGAGAGAGGAGCCTGGTGGGCTACAGTCCATGGAGTCACAAAGAGTTGGACACAACTAAAGCGACCCCTCATTGTTGATTTAAGAGTGGGGACCAGATATAGTATCATGGTGTAAAATTGAGATTAAGGTGGGACTCCCTCACTCATTAAAGAAGCCTGTAAAAAAACAGACTAAGGCTATCACCTGGACCTATGGTTCTTAAAGTAGCCACATTCTTAAGGAGATGAGAGAAACTCTACGTAGCATCCAGGACCTGAGAAAAGCCATGTCATTGCTCAGTGTTTGGATCTGTGTGGTTCTGCAGTGATCCTGGCTTTGGTTCCCCATTTCCCATGTGGTACTTTTTTATTATTTTTAAAGATAATTTTATATTTGGTTGTGCTGTGTCCTTGTTGCTGCGCAGTGAACAGGGACTGCTGTCTAGTCTTGGTACACTGGCTTCTCATTGCTGTGGCTTCTCTTGTTGCAGAGCATAAGCTCTAGGGCGCTTGGGCTTTAGAAGTTGCGGCTTCTGGGCCCTGGAGCACAGGTTCAATAGTTGTGGTGCACGGGCTTAGCTGTTTCACGGCATGTGGGGTCTTCCTAGACCAGGGATCAGACCCATGTCTTTTGCATTGGCAGGTGGATTCTTTCCCACTGAGCCACCGGGAAAGCCCCATCATGGGGTACTTTTGAACTCATCAAAAGTACCACTGCCTGCCAGCTTGTATTTCTGATAAATATGTAGCCCATGGAAGTGCTTATTTTCTATTTGAGCATTATTATACATTTTTAGTGTTCTGTTTTTTACATTTTATCTCTCACTGTCTTTTGGTTAGAGAGGGGCTTAAATTGTGAACTAAATTTTGACTAAGCCCTGATTCCAAATGTATAATTTATATTAGAAGTTCAGTATCAATCTCATATCTTCAGTGTCTCTACATTTCAATAGGTGTTCTGATTTCCAAGGACAATTTTAAAGTTCAGTTTTGAAAAGGAAGTGTTAGGTATGATTCTTTGATTTTGAATTTCTTTTATTATCTGTAGGCCACATACGCTTATTACACATTATTCTCCCAACCACAGCTTCTACCTAAACTGAAATGCCTTATGAATCTTTGAACTGTGGGTATATGTCAAGGGATGTGATCATTCTATTCAACTACCAGTTTAAGTTATTTCCAGCTCACAGTTCTTGTTTATACACATTTGGTTGGTTCTCTCAGGCAGAGATGTTTATTGATGACTTTGCTCCTGGCCCAGTGCAGTCCCCGAGCCTGGGGGCAATCAAGCACACTCGACATAGGTCAGCAGAGGCCCCTCCTGCACCCACGAGGCTCTAGACCTCAGTGCACACTTACGTCATGCTATCTGTGTCCACCAAACATTTGTGTAATGGCCAGAACAAAGTGGTAACTTGAAGGATGGGAGGGTGATGTCCCAATGACTAGGGAAAGGATTTGAGGTGTTAAGTTACTCACATCCTCTTCCTTCTATCTCATGTCACCAAAGAATATTTGCAACCCCTCTACCTCTCTTCTTTGCTTCCTTGGCCCCAGGGCACGCGCGCGTGCGTGTGTGTGTGTGTGTGTGTGTGTGTGTGTGTGTGATTTGACTTGAAAAATACAGAACAAAGTTACATACATTTCTATTATATATCCCAATTATAGTTTCAGTAGATAAATTAAGATTTTTTGATTGGAGTTTCAATATCAAACTCTCAAAAATTAACAGGATAAATTTAAAGAAAAGTAGAAGGACAGACCTGAAAAGCACCATGAACCAATTCAACATAATTAAGATCTCAAGGTATCATATAAATTTTAAACAGCTGTCTTAAACCACTATTGACCTACTCTAAAGGAAGGACTGCTGTCTAGGGTTTAATATGAATTGCTGGGAGCAATGAACTGAAGGGCATTGGGAGAGAAAGGGCTCTCGGGCTCCTATTAGGAACTGAATCCATACTCCTGTGGCCAGTAAGCAGGTGACAACATTCTGGTTGTGGGAGCCTCTAGGATCATGCAGCTGGAAGGACCAGTCCTATTCACCCAGCCTGTGCATGTTCTGGACGGGTAATGCCACAGAGTGGAGAATGCCTGAGGAAATGTGGCCAAGAGAACTGGTACTTCATCACCGATCATGTACTCATTTTGGTGGTTTAAGGTGAGAAGGCTGAGTACCTAAAGTAAGCAGCACCCACCTTAACACTCGCTCAGTGTTATTGTTGTTCAGTCGCTCAGTCGTGTCTGATTCTTTGTGACCCCACGGACCATAGCACACCAGGCTTGCCTGTCCTTCCTTATTTCCTGGAGTTTGCTCAAACTCATGTCCATTGAGTTGGTGATTCCATCCAGCCATCTCATCTCCTGTGTTCCCTTTTCCTCCTGCCTTCAGTCTTTCCCAGCATCAGGGTCTCTTCAAATAAGTTGGCTCTTTGCATCATGTGGCCAAAGTATTGGAGCTTCAACTTCAGCATCAGTCCTTCCAATGAATATTCAGGGTTGATTTCCTTTAGAATTGACTGGTTTGATCTCCTTGCAGTCCAAGGGACTCTCAAGTGTCTTCTCCAGCACCATGGTTTGAAGGCATCAGTTCTTTAGTGCTTAGCCATTTTTATTGTTCAGTTCTCACATCCATACATGACTACTGGAATAACCATAGCTTTGACTATATGAACCTCTGTCACCAAAGTAATGTCTCTGCTTTTTAATATGCTATCTAGGTTTGTCATAGCTTTTCTTCCAAGGAGCAAGCATCTTTTAATTTTATGGCTGCAGTCACCATCTGCACTGATTTTGGAGCCCCTCAAAATAGTCTCACTGTTTCCGTTGTTTCCCCTTCTATTTGCCATGAACTAATGGGACCAGATGCCATGATCTTAATTTTTTGATTGCTGAGTTTTAAGCCAGCTTTTTTACTCTCCTCTTTCACCTTCATCAAGAGGCTCTTTAATTCCTCTTTGCTTTCTGCCTTAAGGGTGGTGTCATCTGCCTATCTGAGATTATTGATATTTCTCCCTGTGATCATGATTCCAGCCTGTGCTTCATCCAGCCCGGCATTTCACATGATATACTCTGTATAGAAGTTAAATAAGCAGGGGTGACAATATACAGCCTTGACATACTCCTTTCCCAATTTTGAACCAGTCCGTTGTTCCATGTCCGATTCTAACTGTTGCTTCTTGACTTGCATACAGGTTTCGTACTATGTACAAGATAGAGAAGGGATTTGTTTCATGTTACTAACTTCTGGCCACATTATATAAATTTTATTTCCTATGTTGTTAATCTCATATTGGAGTTATTTTTTAAAAACTATTTATTTGGTTGCACCGGGTCTTAGTTGCAGCATGTGGAATCCAGTTCCCTGACTAGGGATTGAACCTGGGCCCCCTGCATTGTAAGCATGGAATCTTAGCCCCTGTACCACCAGGGAAGACCCTATATTGGAGTTCTGATAAGGGACTCTCTGTCTCAATACTTATCCCTGTTATAAGAGTACACTCTGCTACTTTTATTCTGTTCTAGTCTATTGTATCAGATTCATTGGATTTTTTTAAAAAAAGTTTGCAAATGTGAATCAATAGATGAATAGATAAACAAAATGTGGTATGTATACAACAGAGTATATTTCACCTTAAAAAGGATGGAAATCCTGTTACAGGCTACCAGATGGATGAACCTTGAGGATGTTATGCTAAATAAAATAGCCAGTTAAAAAAGACAAATACTGTACAATTCCACTTGTTATATGAGATACCTGAGAGTGGTCAGATCCCTAGAAACAGAAAGTAGGATGTTGGTTGCCAGGGGAGAGGGGAGAAGGAAATGGGGTACTGTTTCATGGGCGCAGAGTTCCTGCTTTGCAAAATAGAAGAGTTCAGGTGATGGATCGTGGTGACAGTTGCACAAAAACGTGAATATATATAACACTACTGTACTGTATGGGGTTCCCTGGTGGCTCAGTGGTAAAGAATCTGTCTGCCAGTGCAGGAGATGCAGGTTTGACCCTGGGTTGGGAAGATCCCCTGGAGAAGGAAATGGCAACATACTCCAGTATTCTTGCCTGCGAAATCCCAAGGACAGAGGAGCCTGCCGGGCTACAGTCCATGGGGTTGCAAAGAGTTGGACACAACTTAGCAACTGAACAGCAACAACAACTGTACTGTATACTTAGAAATGGTTAAGATGGTAAATTTCATGTTATATATGTGTTTTTAACACATACACACACACACGTCACAGTGAAGTAATTATGACAAAACAAATGGGCTTCTGTGGGAACATACGGCAGAGGGACCCTGCCTAATAGGAAGTTGGTCAGGGAGGTCTCCCTGGAGGAAGTGGTATTTAAGCCAAGACCTAAGGGGTGAATGAAGTCACCCATGAAAAGGTGTGGAGGGTAGGGCCTGGAGAAGGCTCTAGACTTCTGCAATAGATTAAGTAGCCATCTCCTAGCCCTTATCAAATGGTGCATGTGTTTATTACAGTCAACTGGCTTCTTGCTTTCAGTTTCTTTCCACGTACACACTGGTGCCAGATTAATTTTTCTAGAATACCACCTGGATCATGTCACCCTCCCACCTTCCTGGGTAATCCTTCCAGAACTTTTTTCTTTTTGCCTCCTGAATAACCCTCCACCTGGCACTCCTGGCCCTCTCCACCTGGCCCAACCCTGGCTCTCCAGCCATCCTCTCTCCTCTCCTCTCACTCCCCTGGGTGACCTCTTGCACTCCCATAGTCCTTGGTTATTGTTGCCCGAATGCAGCTTATTAGTTCCTGCCTCAGCACCTTGTCTTAGGTCACTTCTCCCATCAGGACACCCTGCCTTTCCCCTTCCGTGTCCTGGTGCTTTTTGTTCCTTCAAGCACCCTCTCAATTCCTTCCACTCCTTGGGGATCATTCTCTTTCTGGATTCTGTCACATGTTTGCTTTCTTGACCTTTAACCTACCCCCCTCCCTTCCCCCACCTCTGCACACATTACCTGGGGATGGAGTCTTACTCATCATGAGTCCCTAGTGTTTAGTGCCACATCCAAGGGGCTAAAACAACACTTGTCGGTACATAACTGCCATCATGGCAGTTAGTCCTTAGGGTCAGCAACTTATCAGCGGCCAGTGGGAGCTGGCCAGCCCGAGGCTGCCGTCCAGCAGGGAAGAAGCCTGTTTACCCTCAGCCCCGGGCCGGGAGCCCACCTCCAGCACCATTCCGTCTCATCCTGACATTCTTGAGCTGAACATCCCCTGGCCAGGCCCTCCAGATGCCTAACAGGATTATCTGCCTCACCGCCCAGCCCTCCCAGGCGAGTGGCTTTATCCAGGGAGATGGAGAGGCTGTAACAAGCACAAGGCACATTTCCCTAAAACCCAGAGGACATGTGGTTCGGGGCTGGGGCTCTGGTGGTAGGGAGAATGGAGGAATCAGGTGGAAGCCCTGGTTTAACTCAGGAGAAAAGCCACTTTCATGGGCTGCAGTTTTGCACAGCAGCTCCTTGCCTAGCGATCACATTGGCAAAGGCAGCCATCTCCGTGGGCCTGAGTGGAGAAGTGGGGGCGGAGAGCAGGGAGGCGCGGGGGTTGAGAAGTCCACCTGGACGCCATCAGTCTTGCCAGAGTAAACAGAGCTGACAGGGAGTGCTTGCCGGCAGCCTGGTACAGGTTAGGGGGGGTCACAGCAGCGGCCTGGTGACCCGCCTGCCTTAAGGTAGAGACGCTCTGCAATCCGTCACAAAGGACAGAGCTGAAAGCTCACTTCTTGCTGAATGAACTCGGTGTCCTGGCATTCCACACGACTGGGAGTGCACACACTTTTAAAATGCTTGAAATGTAAATCCGGGCCAGGATCAAATACACACATTTAAAGCAAAACAAACAGAAAAGATCCCCCCACCAACCTCAAAGTGGGACCCGTATTATAGATGTCACTCGCAATAAAAAATAATATTTTAAAAGCTCTCTCTTGGTTTTCGAAGCTTGAGGGTTTAGGGGGAAAAAATAGCTGGATTTATAAAGAGAACTTACCACTTAATTATCTAGAGCTCTCCCTTATAACAGCAGAAGCTAACTTGAGCAAAGGACCTTTTATTAAAATCTCTTAATATGGAAGATGGAAATCTCTCTCTTCCTAAAGGACAAAAACCTGCAAACAATTCTTAGTGCAACTGGGAAAACGATAGCAGCATATTTAGCATACTTTACAGGACTCTTCCATATGCTGTACAAAGTAGGAGAGAAATTGTAAATTAAGGAGTTGGAGTAGCTAATAAGGAATTTCTGAACTGAAAGCACCAGTGCAACTACCGTTTATTCCTCCCTTCAGCAGGCACTGAAGTCCTCTTATGTGCCTTGAGTGTGCCGGAGTGGATGGGGGCCACCCCACCACTGAAAGTCATGGCCGTGACCCTCTAGCTCAAAAGACACACAAGTGATTTCTTGCAAGGCTGAAGAGAAACAGTCACTGCCTAAATCTGCCTGCGTTCTCCAAGATGTCCCATTGGTTCTGTGACCTTGGGCAAGTCACTTCACCAGCCCCTGTCTTGTTTCTTTACCTGTAAAAGGAAGATAGTAAAACCCTGATGCCTTCAGGGCATTCCTGGCACTAATGAAGGCTCATAAAGTGCTTTGAGATCCCTAGGATGAAAGTCTTCCCCCGAACAGTAAAGCCTGATTATTATGCTTCGAACACGACATTCCCATGAAAACCCCGGTCAGGCTTGTATCCCCACCTTCCAGTGAATATTTAATAGCAGAGAGTTGTAATAAGTTCTTGAAGGCTGGAGACCTCCATTACTGATACAGAATACACTGCCGTGAACTAGTATATTAAGGGCTATTATCATGAATAATTAAGGGCAGATTCTACTTACTGATTAATGAGCCAAGTATATGTTGTGATGCAGTGGATTTTCATTGTGGCTTCCCCCGCCTGGCTAATGTCGTGAAATTTATTTATTCTCAGCGGATCCTCTGGTTTGCATGGATTCGAAGGTTTACTTCACAAACTAGATTGGCAAAGTAAACTTCTGAGGGATACTTGTGTTTCTACTGAAAGAATAAACCCAATTAGAGCTTTCTTTTTAGTACAGACGAAGTGTTCATTAATGATAATGAAGGGCTGAGCTGCACGAGGCCCCTAAGTTTGTAATTAAACTTGCACAGATCTTCCAGCTTGAAAATATTGAAGAATATCAAAGTCGCATACATTGCCCTGGGCTAAGATGCACGCACGTGAAAAGGAGAATGCTAGCGTATGCACAGACATTTTGGCTGATCTTGGACAATGCTCTACTTCTGATGATGCGTGCACTTTGGAAGGTGGAACCATAATTAGATCAGACGAGCCTCTGGATAACTCACTAAGTCTGAATACTGAAAATCCGTAATTTCTGAATTGAAGAGCATTAAGAAAGTTGTCCAGAGGAGAGGACAAAGTGTCGATTTTTTTTAACATTTCTTTTTTGATGTGGACCATTTTAAAAGTCTTAATGAATTGGTTACAGTATTGGTTCTGTTTTGTATTTTGGTGTTTTGGCCTTGAGTCATTTCGGAATCTAGCTTCCCAGTCAGGGATCACACCCACACCCCCTGCATTGGAAGCTGAATTCTTAACCACTGGACCAACAGGGAAGTCCCCAAAGTGTGGATTTTAAAAGACATGGTTAAGACGAATTACAGACACTAGTGTGTCTGAATTAATTAGTGGGATGACTTAGGTTCTAACTGTCCCAAAGTGATTTTAAGCAAATATTCCAAAGTATTAGTGTCTACATTGTGTGTTCCTTTCCCCGATTTCTCTCTGTGTGATTTTTATAATAACGCTGATGTTGGAATTAGCCAACATAAGGTAATTAGTAATGCCAGGGTACCCGTGACTGTATGAAAGAAAAAGAGGTTACCCTCTGCTAGAGATAAGGGTCATGTTCAAATTTCTGGAATGTTATTTGAAGAGGGAAAGGTGCTGGGTAACAGACGAAGGATGTGATTACACCAGTGATTGCTGTCTTTGCAGCTGGGAAACTCATCTGCAATTCACCTTGATGGGCCAAAATACTGAAAAAATAATTAAGGCCATCCTGAACCATTAGGTTTATAGATAAACAGGGTAAACTAACTTTCAGGGCAATCTGAAATTCTCTTCCTGACTCAAAGCCAAGTTTTGCAAACATATCGTGCAGTGGGGCACCTCCATGCCTTTGCTCAGCAAGTACCTCCACCCGTAACCCACTCTCTGTCTGGGAGACTCCTACTTATCCTTTAAGACACAGATCTAAACGTCCTTAGTTCTGTGGTGCCTTCGTTGGTATTTCCAAATAGAGAAATATACTTCCCTCCTTTTCTTTTTTGGCCATGCCCCAAAGCATGTGAGATCTTGGTTCCCTGACCAGGGATTGAACCCCCACCCCCTGCAGTGGAAGTGTGCAGTCTCAACCACTGAACTACCAGGGTAGTCCCCATTTTTCCTTCTGATCCTCTTACAACACTCAGTTTACACCCTCTTCTATTGTGCAGTATATCCTATTGCAAGTATTTCAGAGTGTCTGTGTCTTCCTTGAGGTCTTTAAGCATCAGGACCATATTTTAATTACCTTTGTTGTGCATTTAGCAACAGGAGTGGTATGACAAAGTGTGTGTGTGTGCATGTGCGTGTCCAGTGCTCTGTCGTGTCTGACTCTTTGTGACCCCACAGACCATATCCTGTCAAGTTCCTCTGTCCATGGGATTTCCCAAGCAAGAATACTGGAATCAGTTGCCATTTCCTCCTCCAGGGGATCTTCCCAACGCAGGGACCTAACCTGGGTTTCCTACACTGGCAGACAGATTATTTACCACTGTGCCACCTGGGAAGCCCTTCTTAAAGGGCTCAATTGGTTCTCAAATTCCCTGGCACATTAGAGTCACCTGGGGATTATCAGAAGGCTGGGGACTGGGGATGTGTGCCAAATGGGTTATGTTGATGAATGCTAAGTAGAATTTTAGGGGTGACCACTTTGTAGATTTTATAGATATGAAATTAAAATGTTATACATATGGTACTTACACAGTGTAATATACCAATTTTACCTTAATAAAATTTTTTTGGTAAATTTTTCAGTTTTTCCTAGTCATAAAGGAAAAAAAACAAGAATCGCCTTGGGAGCTTTTAAAACTATTACCCAGGCTGTGCCCCAGGTGAAGTAAATCAGAATCTTTGTAGGTATGACCCAGACATGGGTACTTCATAAAGCTCCCTTGGATTGTTCCAACAGGCAGCCAAATTTGAGAACCAGAGTCTAGGGCCTAGGGGTCCCGGAGCGAGGCGCCCAGAGAGGCTGGGCTGTGGACAAGTCAAAGTCAGACAACTCAGAGTGGCGAGGACTGGGGTAAATTGGACAGTACACGTCCTGTTTACAGGTTCCCAACTTTTAAAAGATGAATCCACTGTTCACGTCTAATGAAACACAGCTGTGAGCCTGATTTCACCCGAGGGACTTTGATTTGGAAGCCCTGCCTGCGCTCCTATCACCTGGGAGGCCCAGGAAGATTCTCAGAGTAGGTCAGCGCCAGGCCTCAGGAAGCTCCTGCAGCCATCAGTGGCATGCTTCCCAAGGATTTCCCCTGCATTCCAGTCCCTTTCTCCCCAGATGCTACCGTTAATTGGCTCTTATTTATTTCACATGCTTTTACATTTAAGGTGCCTAGAAAATAGATTCTTAAAAAAGCCGCCACAGCACAGGTGCCTACAAAAGTTGAATTTCATCTCGGCAGAGAGGTTTTTTCATAGTGATTACTGCTGACATGGCTCTTGTTGAAGCAAGCTGCTCAGTTCTTCTGCTTAAGGGGGAGGAGGGATGTCGGGTCAGCCACTAGTGTGTTCAGAGAAAATATTGGATAGTCTTCAGGACAGACTCCCTCTCAAGACCATCCATGCAACATGAGGGTGTTTTTTTTTCCTCATAGAGGATTGAAAAAGGTGGACATTAAAAAATCTAAAGTCCCAGGTACGACCTCTGCTGTGTCCCTTTAACGTTCTTCAGGTTCAGAAATCATTGACTAAACTGGGTGTGGCCTGGACAAGGCTGAACGAGTCCTGTCACATTTTGCTCCCAGCTCATCCCCACCCGTTATTAGTAAGTAATTCCTTTACCGAGCTGAGGTCTCACAGTCTTTATCCCCAGGTAGGCCTTGGGTGGGACAGCCACTTGGGTTAGGGTTAAGGTCACTTCCTCTTCCGCTACTGCAGGTCCCCAGAGTCACCATCAGAGGGTGAATGAACAGCATCTGCTCCCCACCTGAAATATCTGAATTTCTTTCCAGAAACTTCCCCATTTTGTATTAAATTGCTGTTCTTCAATCAGCATTGCAAATTAATATATTTTTAAGATTTATTTATTTAAAAAATTTTCTACAACTTCTTTCTGTATAAAACATCTACTTTTCCAGTCAGTATCATTTATGAATTGCTACTTTCTACCTTTTGTTAGGTCCAACCAGTCCATCTTAAAGGAGATCAGTCCTAGGTGTTCATTGGAAGGACTGATGCTGAACCTGAAACTCCAGTACTTTGGCCACCTCATGTGAAGAGTTGACTCATTGGAAAAGACCCTGATGCTGGGAGTGATTGGGGGCAGGAGGAGAAGGGGACAACAGAGGATGAGATGGCTGGGCATCACCAACTCAATGGACATGAGTTTGGGTGAACTCTGGGAGTTGGTGATGGACAGGGAGGCCTGGCGTGTTGCAATGCATGGGGTCACAGAGTCGGACACGACTGAGCGACTGAACTGAACTGAATCTTTTGTTAAATAATATTTTGAAAGCTGGTTCTTTTTTTTAATTAAAATTTCTTTTTAATGGGAGGATAGAGTCCCTTGGACTGCAAGGTCAAACCAGTCAATCCTAAAGGAAACCAATCCTGAATATTCATTGGAAAGACTGATGCTGAAGCTCCAACATTTTGGCCCCCTGATGCGTAGGGCTGACTCAGAAAAGACCCTGATGTTGGGAAAGATTGAGGGCAGGAGGAGCAGGGGATAACAGAGGACAAGATGATTGGATGGCATCCCCGACTCAATGGACATGAGTTTGAGCAAGCTCTGGGTGTTGGTGATGGACAGGGAAGCCTGGCGTGCTGCAGTCCATGGACTTGCAAAGAGTAGGACACGACTGAGCGACTGAACTGAATTCCTTTGCAATGTTATGTTGGTTTCTGCTGTACAACAAGATAAACCAATAAATTATATATATATAACTATATATATATGACTTATATATATATCTCCTCCCTGTGTTTCCTTTCCACTTCCCTCATCCTACCCCTCTAGGTCTGGAAGCTTGTTCTTGATCAGTAATTTGTATTAAGTTAGTGAGTTCTGCAGTGGATAAGAGACTGAAGTCAATCAAAAAATAATATTCAGAGTATTAGCTTTTCCTTTCATGAATACAATGTCTTTGTCTCTTCCAGGTAACATGGGTTCTAGTCAGCCAAAACTGTACCACGTATGCACTGGCCTTTCAAATAATTTCCATGTACGCTTGCTTGCTAAGCAGGAGCTATTTCTTACAACCACTTCCATCTAATGTATTCTTAATGATTACCTTCATGGGTAAATTGAAATCTGTCATAAAAACAGATACATAAACATGTATGAGGCACTAATTTTTCTTTTTTATGCTTATTAAGTATAATAGAACAAATTAATATCTTTAACAAATGAAATTACTGAGATCAGTGACAATAAAGAAAAACAACACCTAAGCATAATGATGGTGACATAAGCATACACAAGTATTTGTGAAATGAATGAATAAGTGATGCCTCACCCTAGACCATATTTCTCACAGATCCATAGCATCTAAGTTTCATGGGGAAAGATGAGGACAGGATGTGATTCCATTTTTGGTCCCACTAGACATTTTGAGCATCTGCTCTGTGTCAGTCGCTACATCAGAACAAGAGAACAAAGAAAGCAAGTAAGTTGGTGCCCTCAGGGAGCTGCCTGGAGAGTGGGGAGATCTAAGAGTGCTCCTGTATGCCCAGCACTCCAACAGAACGGGTGTACTTGGTGCTAGGAAAGCACAAGAAGGAAGTGACTAACTCTGCCTTGGGGCACAGAGAACGTGTCAGAGAAGCTGGGACATCAGGGCTGGGTCTCCGGGACACTCCCTTTCCCAGCAGGAGCCTGACTCTAAGTTTGGGGACAATATCTGCCTTCAAGGGAAAAGCCAGAGTTGGACCCCATGTCAGGCTTCCCAGCTTCTCTTTCCCAGACATCTTCATGGGGAGAAGAGGCAGACACAGCCTTTAAGGCCATCCCTCTCCCTTCCTCCCAAATAAAGCCTCTCATCCAACTCAGCCATCACTCAGAGTACCAAGAACCCCAGTGAAGAGAGAGGGTATCCGGGGTGGACAGTCAGCCTCACAAATAAAATGGTAGAATGTAAAAGCCTCCTTGGTGGCTCAGACAGTAAAGAATCTGCCTGCAGTGCAGGAAACCTGGATTTGATCCCTGGGTTGGGAAGATCCCCTGGAGAAGGGAATGGCAACCCACCCTAGTATTCTTGTCTGGAGAATCCCATGGATGGAGGAACCTGGCAGGCTATAGTCCATGGGGTCACAAAGAATCAGACGCACATGCAAGAGAAACTAGGAATTAAAGCTGTGGTGTACCAAGGCTCATGGGTGGGGTTGGTGGGAAGTGTCCAGTCCACCAGGTTGGTGTGTTTTATCACTGACGTTGTTGAGAATTGTTGGCGATGGAGATAATAGCAGATTGACTTGTGCTTAGTTCTGTTGTTTTTAAATTCTCTACAGACAAGGCACCCCTTATTCCCTGCACCCCAGGAGGACTCCTCCCATGCTCCCTGTTCCATTTGTCAAATATAATAACTTCCTGAAAGTTCAGAAAAAAAAACCACTGAAAATTCAGACTCTTGCCCATGTCTTGGGATTTTGGACAGGTGCTGGCCCTCAATCCAAGGAACCCCACATCTCCAGGATTTGGAACAAATGGATGTAAGATGACATAGGACATGCCTCTAGGACCACTCTGACTCTCTCAGAAATAGTCATCATAGCCCAGTGACAAGGTGACAAAGCTTTCCCAAATGATAATGGCAAGATGTTTTTTTGGACCCAGGAGTATTGATTTGTTGTTAAAAGAGACTCTAAAAAGTCTAAAAAGACTACAGCCAGAATCTTGTGAGCTTAGGCAAGTTACTTAACCTCTCTGTGCCTCAGTTTCCCATTCTAAGATGGATATAATTGTAGTACCTATTGGGTTGTGGGAATTAAATGAGTTAATACATGGAAAATGCTTAGAATGGAGCCTGTCAAAGTAGTAAGTGTTGAGTGAATGTTACCTATTATTGTTAGTGGAGATGAGTCCCATTAAGCTGCTCAAATGTGATGTCATTACCATCTCCTTTGCTCAGTGATTTAGGGTCTCTGAATTCTACCTGAGATAAGATATTTAGGGAAAAGAATTCTCTAAGAACGCATGGTACTCTTCAAGAAGCATCTTTTCCTTGCATGCTTGCTAAACAAGTGGCTTAAATGGTAAAGAACCTGCCTGCAATGCAGGAGACCTGGGTTCGATCACTGGGTCTCAAAGATACCCCAAGAAGGGAATGGCTACCCACTCCAGTATTCTTGCCTGGAGAATTCCGTGGACAGAGGAGCCTGCAAGCTAAAGTCCATGGGGTTGCAAAGAGCTGGACACAACTGAGTGACTGTCAGTATCACTATCATTGCTAAACAAATGTTTTCAGGAGCGGAGCTCTTTGGTGCTATCACAGTAGGAAAACAGCATACAGAACATTATTGTACGAATGAAGGGGGAAGGATATTGTAGAAATACAGCAGAAAGATTTCTATAGTAGGAATACAGCTGAAAGAGTTTGGCCTCCAAAGGCCATCCCCTATTCTATTCTGGCGTTTCCACACTGTTCCTGGTTTCCATTTCCTAAACATCTGAGAGCATCATCTCAGAGAAGGGAGTGCCCCTCTCAGTTTTACAATTCCTTTAAAAAGTGAAAAGTAATTGTTTCCTTATTACAGAAGCACTGTATAATACCTTCAGGAAAAAAATAGCTTAAAAGAAGAAAAATCCATGCTATTCTCCTCACCAGAGACACCCTCTGTAACTGGATCTTTCATATCACATACAGCTTTTAAAACAAAAGTTGGTTCACAATGTATATATTATTTTGTAATTTGTATTTTTCATTTGACAATATGTAATGAACATCTTTCAGGAGACTCGGGGTCAATTCCCTGGGTTGGGGAAATCCTCCAGTGTTTTTGCCTGGAGAACCCCATGACAGAGGAGCTTGGCGAGCTACAGTCCATGGGGTCACAAAGAGTCAGACACAGAGTTAGCAACTAAACAAGTATTTCATTTGCTAGAGGGACCGTTTTTCAACATAGCCTTCATTGTTTAGCATTTAGCTCCTTTCTGGTTTCCAAAATTTTAAACAAGGTTGCTTGGACAACCACCTGAGGATAGCTGTTTGGACATATTCTTAGCTATTTCTTTAGTATAAGTTCATGTAAATGATATTGCAGTCTCAGACTTGAAAGGTTTTAGAGGTACATTGTCAGATCATACCCCCTCCCAGAAGTCTGTACTTTAACCTATGAAAAATTATTTATTTTTAAAATTTATTATTTTTTTATTGTTTTGCCAGTTGAGCAGGTAAAATACATCTTGGTTTAAGACACACACACACACATATATAAAGTATAGTTTTAGGTGTGCAACATACTGATTTTATATTTTTATATATTATAAAATAATCACCACTGTGAGTTTAGTTACCATCTGTCACTGTGCAAAGTTATTACAATATTATTATATTATTGATTATACTCCCTGTGCTGTCCATTACATCCTTACAGCTTTTTCATTTTATAACTGGAAGTTTGTACCTCTTAATCCCCTTCACCTATTTTGCTCATCCCCCTAACCCCCTTCTCCTCTTGCAACCACTTGTTTGTTAACTATATCTATGAGTCTTTGTTTTGTGTGCTTGCTCTTTTCTCTGTTTTTTAGATTCTATATATAAGTGAAATCAATGGTGTTTATCTTGACTTATTTCACTTAGCATAATACTCTCTTGGTCCACTCATGTCACAGACGGCCAGAATTCATCATTGTAAAATGTAAATGCAGTAGTTTGCAGTATATTCTCCAGGTTGTACAACTACAGCCACTATCTAATTCCTAAACAATTTCATCCCCCCTCAAAGAAATCCCATGCCCATTAGCATCACTCCTCATTTCCCCCTTCTCTGAGTCCTTGAAAACCACTAATCTGCTTTCTGTCTCTATGGATTTGCATGTTCTAGATATTTCATATAAATGAAATCATGCACTCCATGGCCTTTTGTGTCTGGCTTCTTTCACTTAGCATAATGTTTTCAAGGTTCATCAATGTTGTAGGACAAATCAATATTTTGTTCCTTTTTATAGTTTCCATTGTATGGATATACATTTGGTTTATCCATTCATCAATTGTAATTTTATGATACATTTTCTGTCAGGAAATAGTATACTTCAGTGATTCTTAAGGTGCGGTCAGCCTTCTGCATCACCTGGGAACTTGTTCAGAATGCCAATTTTCGGGTCTCACCTGATCTACCAAATTAGAGCCCCTGGGGTGGGGTTTAGCACTCCCTGTCTTCACAGGCTTTCCAGGTGATGCTGATGAGTTTGAGAATCACTGCTATACCTTATTGCCCTTCTTTCACACTTTCTTGTTTTTTCCTATGTATATTAATTCCTCTGGCTGAAGTCTAGTGTTTTGGAACATGTATTTGGTTTCTAATTTTGTGAATTCTTAAGGTCTTCCTAAAGTTTTACTCATGATTCTTTCATTGTTAGACTCAATAGTTAACTGGTGTTTAAATCTTTCTCTTGGACTTCCCTGGTGATCCACTGGTTAAGACTATATGCGTCCAATGCAGGAGGTGTGGGTTCGATCCCTGGTCGGGAAACTGAGATCTCATATGTAGCACAGCATGGCCAAAAGAAAAAAGGCAAAAACAAAACAAAACTTCCTCTCCTTTTTTTCTTTCATTTATAAACTCCATCTAGATTATTATTATTTTTCAAAATGTAGATTCTCTTCAAGAAGAAAATATTCACATTTGCATTTAACCTTACTTCATTTAGAAGTTTCCCTGTTTTAGCTGGTTTTATTTTTCATTTATTTTTTAAAAACCAATTATTTTTCAGTCAGAAATGACACAGATGATAGAATTAGCAAACAATTAAAAAAATTTTTTGGCCACACCCTGCAGCATGTGGGATCTTAATTCCTTGACCATAGATGGAACCCATACATCCTGCATTAGAAGGCGGAGTGTTAACCACTGGGTTTGGTTACTAAGTTGTGTCTGACTCTTGTGACCCCATGGACTGTAGCCCATCAGGCTCCTCTGTCCATGGGATTTTCCAGGCAAGAATACTGGAGTGGGCTGCCATTCCCTTCTCCAGGGGATCTTCCCAACCCAGGGATTGAACCTGGGTCTCCTGCACTGCAGGCAGACTCTTTACCAACTGAGCTACGAGGGAAACCCCACCACCAGGGAAATCCCTTAGCTGGTTTTAGAGCTTATGATAATTTCCCTCTTCTTGGGCCTTGAAGTACTATAAAGCATAAAGACTACAGTTCTCAGTATGTACTTCCCCCTGCGTCCTTTTGTCTCCACTGCCTCATTTATGGAGACCATATCTTGAGATGTATCTCGGTATGCATCACCCTTTGCCTGACCTCTTTCTGCCAAGGTTGCCTTTCTCTGTATGGGTCTGTAGAGATAGTTATACCGGGTGGTGTGGCAGTGGGGCAGGAAGAAGGGGTTTTGTAGTGGAATGCCCAAGAGGTGGGCTTGCCTGGTTTTCTGGTGATGATGTACAAATATCTTCCTTTCCTTGTCTTCTGTTGACCGCTGTTTTGAGATACGAAGCCAGATCATTCCATGACCTGAAAACTAAAGGAAGTTTTTAAAAAAGTCTGCTTTTTTTGCCTTATGTTTAATATCAGTTCCTCCTAAGAGTCTTTTCTTTTTTTTTTTTTTTTTTTGGTTGGGGGAGGAGGTATCAGTTTTAAGCAATATGAATTGAAAAAAAAATCCCTCCCCACCCTGTTTTCATGGTTATGTTAGTGACAGGCTGAGAGGATGTGTTGGGGTAGGGTGGCCAGACACTGCTGTGAAGGATGGAGGCACGTTTGCATCAGAGCCTGTGTCTCAGGAGAGAGGTTCTTATCTCAGGAACTGGAGCCAGGGTGTTGCCTCCATAGCATTTTGGTTTAAAAAAATTAAAAAATCACAATTGGACAGAAAGGGACAGAGAAAGTACAAAATGAAAAGAGGCCTGTAGATTCCCAGAATTCTGTCAGTGAGAAGCAAATGGTCACTTTTCAAGGAAAAGGAAGGAAAACACAGAACTAACAGCCATGAGGATCACTCCTGAGCAGAAACAGGACTGAATCCTGATCAAGGAACTTCCAGCATTTGGCCAGCTGAGTTTCAGATCTGCTACTTACTACCAGTGACGTCGGTGAAAACTCCCTTTTTACCCCTTTTTGAACAGAAACGTTGATAGTGGTTATCTTATGCCTATTCCATCATCTTACGTTGAGTGGGTGTTTCTCTGGGTGGTGCAGATAACTTGTATCTTTAGTTCAGATCAAGAGGAACTGCAATCAGGACCTGCACTTGAGGAGTTTCATCTGCACCTGGGCTTGATTTTAATGATGGGCTTCTGGGTTCTGAGCTGGTACTCAAATGGAATGAGACTTCTGGTGGCCTTGGAAGGGTGGGTGTCTTTTGTATGTAGGAAGAATGTCAATAATTTTTGGTCAGAGGGTGGACTTCAGTGGTTTCAAAAACATGTTCACAGTTTAAAAATATTATCCCTGCAAGAGGCAGACCGTAATTCTCTCTCTGTTGTTTGTAGGCTGGACTAGGTGACTTTTCTAATGAACACAATATAGTGTGAAAGCTGTTATGTGACTTCTGAGGATAAATGGTAAAAGACATACTGGCTCATCCTTGCACTCCTTCTCACTGACTGGGAGGAAGCCAGCTACCATGTTGCAGGGACACTCAGACAGCCCTATGGAGGTATCCATGTGGCAAGGAGTTGAGGCCTCCTTCCAATGACCATGTGAATGCGTCCTCTTGGAATCGGATTCTCTAGGTCTGGTTAAGCCTTCAGAGGACTGAAGATCCTGCCAACATCTTGACTGAAACCTCCCGTGAGATTCTAGGCCAGACCTACCCAGCTAAGCTGCTCCTGAGTTCCTGACCCGCAGAAGCTCTGAGATAATGTTTGCTCTTTTAAACCACTATGTTTGGGGGGTAATTTGTTATGCAGCAGTTGTTAATTATTCCACCAATGCACTATCATTCTTGGAGAGCTTGATTCCTGATACCTTTTGATTTTTGACGTCTATCTGGAAAGAGGGATCCAGGTCAAAATCTCTCCAGAGACAGTGCATGTGGCAGAGATCTGCTCAGAGAGAGATACTTGTATCATAGATGTAATTACAGTAGATTGTTACAAGCTGGAAACAGGTGCCATCACATCCAAATCAAGAAACAGTTCACTGAGACTTCCCTGGTGGTCCGGTGGCTAAGATTCCACACTCCCAATACAAGGGGCCCGAGTTCAATCCCTGGTCAGGAAACCAGATCCCCATAGGTCACAACTAAGACCCGGCAGAGCCAAATGAATTATTAAAAAAAAACAATAGTTCACCCTCAGCACCCTAGAACCTCCCTTGAGTTCCCTTCCAGTCATCACCCCTACAAGGGCAGTTATCATCTCGAACAGCAAAGATTAGTTTTGCCTGTTGTTGTACTTTGAAGTGAGGTGAAGTGAAAATTGCTTCAGTTCACTTCAGTTGCTCAGTCGTGTCTGACTCTTTGCGACCCCATGAATTGCAGCACGCCAGGCCTCCCTGTCTATCACCAAAGTCATGTCCAACTCTTTGCGACCCCATGGACTCTGGAGAGTTCATGGAATTCTCCAGACCAGAATACTGGAGTGGGTAGCCTTTTCCTTCTCCAGGGGATCTCCCCAATCCAGAGACTGAATCCAGGTCTCCTGCATTGCAGGCAGATTCTTTACCAGCTGAGCCACAAAGGAAGCCCAGGAATACTGGAGTGGGTAGCCTATCCCTTCTCCAGTGGATCTTCCTGTCCCAGGAATCGAACTGGGCTCTCCTACATTGCAGGCGGATTCTTTACCAATTGAGCTGCCAGGGAAGCCCTGTTAGCTCATAATTAACATAATTCCTGTTGTACTTTATTTAAATGGAATTATACTCGTTTGTGTCTGGCTTTTTCACTCAACATTATGGGATGTACTCAAACTGTTGAATGTAGTCATAAATGGCTCATTGTAATTGCCCTGTGTGTAAAATCTCACAATCTATTATCCATTCTATTAGTGATGGGCATTTGGATGGTTTCCATTTTTTGACTATAACAAAAAGTCCAGGCTTTCGTGGTAGCTCAGTGGTAAAGGAATTCACCCCAACACAGGAGACAGGTCGGGAAGATGCCACAGGCTGAGGAGCAACTGAGTCTGTGTGCCACAGCTATTGAGCTTGTTCTCTAGCACCCAGAAGCCACAGCTACTGAAGCCGGCGCACCCTAGATCCTGTGCCCCACAACAGAAGCCTGATTTAGGCTTTAGTCTACACTGAAGCCTGACCACAATGAGAAGCCCGGGCACCACAACTAAATGGTAGCCCTTGGTTGCTGCAACCAGAGAAAAGCCTGTGTGCAGCAATGAAGATCCAGCGCAGCCAAAAATAAATAAATAAAAATTATTTTACAAAATCCAACCATGAACATGTAGAGATCAATTTTATGATATGTATATCTAAAGATTAACAATTGAGTATGCAAGTTACTTTCCATGGCTTGACTTTCAAACATGGAAAAGAGGAAGCAGAAGACTGTAACGGTTGAAGTCAGTGTTCGCCAGAGCTAATCTGAATCACTGCTGTGACTGAACAAACAGCACAGAGCGACTCCCATTCATTCCTTCATATTTGTTGACTGCTGTCTGGGGAGAGTGAAGTCCTTTTTTCCAGTAGTTTTCTACATGGCATGGAGTAAGGGAATTGGGCAAAGACCCACATGTCTTGGATCAGAGCCAGAGATATGCCTTAATGAAGTTAGTGTGGAGAAATCAAGGAGGGGGGATCTTGGATAATAGACATAATCAGACACTCAGAGTTGGTCAGGGATAGGGTAAAAAAATAAAGGATGTTTCAGGAGGAGGAAATAAAAGGAGAAAAGTAACACAAATTGGCATTTATAGGGCTTCCCTGGTAACTCAATTGGTAAAGAATCTGCCTGCAGTGTAGGAGACCCTGGTTCAATACCTGGGTCTGGAAGATCTGCTGGAGAAGGGATAGGCTACGCACTCTAGTATGCTTGGGCTTCCCTGGTGGCTCAGCTGGTAAAGAATTCGCCTGCAGTGTGGGAAACCTGAGTTTGATGCCTGGGTTGGGAAGATCCCCTGGAGAAGGGAAAGGCTACCCACTCCAGTATTCTGTCCTGGAGATTTCCATGGATTGTATAATCCATGGGGTCACAAAGAGTCGGACATGAGTAAGTGACTTTCACTTTCACAAGTAACTCAACTAATTAAAAATGATTTGGAGGATCTCACAAGTGGGAAGAACATACCTTCATTCCAGTGCTTCTCCTACTGACATCCCTATTGTTAAAGAGGATGGCAACTGTTTTCTACAGTAAACACACACACACACATACACACACAAACCCAGAAAAAACCTTCACTTCAGATACAGCTTTCTGGGATTTCCCTGGTGGCCAAGTGGTTAAGAATCCGTCTTCCAATGCAAGGGGTGAGGGTTTGATCCCTGGTTGGGGAACTAAGATCCCGCATGCCACAGGGCAGCTAAGTCCATGCATTGAAACTAGAGAAGCCCACACTCTGGAGCTCACGCTCTGCGACGAGAAGCCCACAAGCCACAACTGGAGAAAGCCCTCATGCTGCAACAAAGATGCAGCGTAGTCAAAAAAAATAAAATAGATACAGCTTTTTTTGAACCAAAGTTTATTTCATTAAAGATTAATATGTCTTCAATTAAAATGCTGGGAAAGATTGAAAGCAAAAGGAAAAGGGGGTGTCAGAGGATGAAATAGATAGCATCATGGACTCAATGAACATGAGTCTGAGCAAACAGTGGGAGATAATGGAGTACAGAGAAGCCTGCTATGCTGAAGTCCATGGGGTCTCAAAGAGTTGGATATGACTTAGTGACTGAACAGTAACAACAGTATCTGCAATGGAGACCTGGCTTAAGTTAAAAGATACCAAGCTTGTTCACTCATCCATTGAACCTATTGTATTAATACAGGTAAGTCACTGTCCTGAAACCACTGAGTGTCCCTGTGAATGATGGATGGCTCGAGACAAACCAGTTCCTAGGGAACTTACTGCAGCCCATGTAGAGTGGTTATGAAATGGTTAAGGAGCGAATTCCTGGGAAAGCTTGCCACAGGAAGTTTGGTAAAGTTGATGATATCTGCATGGTCGGGGAGACATTTTTAAGTTGTTCTCAGCCTGGAAATAGTTCCTTTCACCAAAACAAACAAACAAAAAAGTAAAAATTCCCTCATGGCTACAGTTGATGATCAGAGATGCAGACTGCTGGGTGGAGAGAGTTTTGAGCAAGCAGAGCATGGTCTGAAGATGGAGCACTGCTAGAGCCATGCAGAGGGCATTCTGTATTCTGTGCAGCAGAACTCATAGCATGGGCACAGGTCTGTGTAGTAGCCAGTAGGAACAGGTCTACTTAGAGCTGAATGAACTGTTGATGAAGACGTGCTTACAGAGCAAACTCTGAGCAACGGTGGGTAAGAGAGAGACAGGTGATCACTATTGATATAAAAACAATGAACAAGGGAAGAAACCATGCAATCCATGTTGAATATGACATTGCAAAGGCCCCAGAAAAGGACATGGAGGTGAGGTACCTCCAAGACAATGACAGAAGAAGAAGATTCCAATGGCTTGTAGGAGACTTCTGTCTCTCACAAAGGGCTGAGGGTCTCATTGGTGGAGAAGTGGCTGTGGTCAACAGAACCCCCTGTGTTGTAGAGTGTTTGCGTCATAGCAACACATACACATATATATCATTCAAATTATTCTGGAAGCAGAATCTGGCACATATTATATGATGAATTCTATTCTTAGTAATATGAGTTACCTGGAGGAGACCAGCCCAATAGATAAAAAAGACCAAATGCAGGGATTTCCCTGGTGGTCCAGTGGCTAAGACTCAGTACTCCTGGTGCACGGGGCCTGAGTTCCATCCCTAGTCAGGGAATTAGATCCCACATGCTGCAACTGAAGATCCTGTATGCTTCAATGAAGACCTGGCACAGCCAAATAAATAAATATTTTTAAAAAGACCGTGAAGTGAAAGTGAAAGTCTCTTAGCTGTGTCTGACTCTTTGTTACCCCATGGACTGTATAGTCCATATGGCCTGAATTCTTCAGGCCAGAATACTGGAGTAGATAGCCTTTCCCTTCTCCAGGGGATCTTCCCAACCCAGGAATGGAACCAGGGTCTCCTGCATTGCAGGCGGATTCTTTCCCAGCTGAGCTATCAGGGAAGCCCCTCCGCCCCCTCCAATAAAAGACCATACGAATTATGAATTTTTTTATTCTAGTTCTGTGAAAAAATATCACTGGTCTGACGGGAATTGCGACATCGAGTGTAAGATGGCTGGCTGATGAGAAGCTGCAGTGTAGCACAGGAAGCTATGCTGATGCTCTGTGATGACCTAGAGGGGTGAGATGGGGCGGGGGAGGCTAAGGAGGGAGGGGATGTATCCATAATTATGGCTGGTTTGCATTATTGTATAGCAGAAACCAACACAATATTTTAAAACCTTTTAAAAATGTAAATAAAATAGACAACCAAAAAGAAAAACAAACAAAATAAAAATGATCCATGAGGATACAACCTGGAAATAACAAAAACAAGACCAAATGCAGTAATTCTTCATCCTGCCTTTAAAGTTCTAAAAAAGAAATTCTTAGCAGATTTCTGGGCAAGGTGGCCTCCACCCAGAGACCAGAATCCACTGTGTTCATTGGAGTGCCCTCAGGGCCTGCTCTGGTCCGACAGTGAGAGTCCTTGATGGGGTGACAAGGAAAACCCAGGCATGTTCTCTCCCAGGGATGTGTCCTAGCCCTACTTTCAAAACATGACGAGTCTGTGCAGAGTTGCTCTGCTGGCAGTGGGCCTGTGTGGACAGTGAGCTTGGCTACCAAGAAGGAAAAATCCAACCTTTTCGTGCATGGTCAAGCACATTCTCTCCCTCCCACCTGGGGGTCTTCAAAGTTACCTATAGAGTTCCCCGCTTGTTCCAGTCTTCCTGTAGCTGCAAGAGGGATTACCATCAGACATACCGTTTCCTTGGAGCTCGCCTGGAAGGAGTGGTTTCTCCAGGGCAGCTGGAAAACCGCCTGGTCATCAGTGTGGCTGAACACAAAGGCCCTTGGGGGAATGTAAGGGAGTTCAGTCCCTCATTTTACAGTTAGAGAAGCTGAAGGACAGCTTCAAACTTAGTTGGAAACCCACACTGTGGATTTCCCTGGGGGTCCAGCGGTTAAGAATCCACCTGCCAACGCAGAGGACACGGGTTCCATCCCTGGTCTGGGAAGATTCCACATGCTGCATGCGGACCAACTAAGCCCAAGCACCTCAATTACTAAGCCTGCATGCCTAGAGCCCGTGTTGTGCCATAAGAGAAGCCACTGCAATGAGAAGTATGGGAGCTGAAATTAGAGGGTAGCCTTCAATTGCTGCAAGTAGAGAAAGCCCAACGCAGCAACAAAGACCCAGTGTAGCCAAAAAAAGAAAAAATGCACACTGTTAGCTGACACATTCCCAGTAGGTCTCCCCGCCTCCCCACCCTAGGCAAGACAGCTCCAATTAGTCTTTCTGTACAGCTGCCTGCATTATATAGATGAGGATCTGGGGGCACAGAGACTGTGGCCTGTCTGGGTCCTACTTTGAGGGTCAGTGTTGCTGTACTTGGGCCAAAGAAGCCCTGGTTCTAGACCCCTTTCCCAGGCTTCTTCCATTAGTACTGCTGCTTGCCTATGGCTAGGAACCCCTACCTGCCATCCCTTCCCCTCTGAAATATAAACGAAAATCCTTCCAAGTCCTTGTTTTCAAACCTAAAGGCAGAGAGACAAAGAGTCTAGGCCTCCAGAAAAGGTGTGTCCAGGAAAGGGGGGTCCACGTTGCTGAGGCCACTCTACCTGTTGAGGTCAGGTGCTTGCGGCAACAGGTATTTCTAAGTCAGGGCAGCTTGTCGGCAGAGTGGGCAGCTGTGGCCACTCAGTCTAAGGACTGCTGCCTCAGAACTTACATACGGGGATATCAGAGTACTCAGAGGGTTTAATCCTCTCTCCGGCAGCCTTTGCCCATGGTATTTCCTGAGGACAGTGTGGGGCCTGCAGCGACTAGCTTTAGGTCTGACTAAGCATTTTTCTCTGGAGAGGAGCAAGCTACAACGAGGACCACATTCCTGGATGGGTGTAAGACCCGGGCGAGAGGCAGAATGAGGTCTGAGAGCCAGGGCTCGTGGCCTGAGGCCTGGCTGTCCCTTCAGAGAGGGGAAGACCTAAAGGCATGTGGCTGTACATTTACACGTGCTGAACTCAACTGCAATGTATGGGTAGGCTTCTGGAACAAGAACAAATCCAGAATTCTCACCAGTAAAGATAAAGACAAGGAGCTTTCCTCTGGGAATCCGTTGTTCCCAGTTGTGAAATACCTGGTATAGGAGGACCCCTACATGCTATAACATGCTGTTGTTGTTCAGTTGCCACGTTGTGTCCGACTCTTTGCAACCCCATGGACTACAGCCTGCCAGGCCTCCCTGAATATTCACTGGAACGACTGATGCTGAAGCTGAAGCTCCAATACTTTGGCCACCTGATGTGAAGAAATGACTCACTGGAAAAGACCCTGATGCTGGGAAAGATTGAAGGCAGGAGGAAAAGGGGGTGACAGAGGATGTGATGGTTGGATGACATCACCAACTCAAGGGACATGAACTTGGGCAAACTCGAGGGAGGCCTGGTGTGCTATAATATATGTGTGTTTCAAAGTAATTTTTTTGGAAACTTGACCTTGGGTCCTTTCTGAAAGTTTGTGCCAATTTAGAAAATTGCTGTTGTTTGTGTATAGTGTGAGATATCTATTAACCAGCAGGCCCTCCAAAATAAAAATATCCTTTTCACTACTGTATGGTGATAAAGGCCAGAACAGTGGGGACCTTCGTGGGTGGGCCGTTGACAGGGAGGTGGTACAAAGGAGCTTTCTGGGGAGCTGGAAAGATTCTAAACCTTGCTCTGGGTGGTGGGTGTGTATGTGTGCATGTAAAAATTTTAAAGTCATCAAGGTGTACACATAAGATATGTAAGATTTGTGCAATTTTACTCTTAAGTTATCTCTCAATTTAAAAAAAAGAAAGAGAAATTTAAATGCTGTTTTCATTGCTTTGATAAACTCATAGTTTGGGCAGGAAGTTTTCATTTCCAAAGCGCTAGTGTAAGTGACTTCCATATTTCAAGCCATCTCTGGGCTCTCACTATAATACCTCTCAGTGCCCAAGCTCTTGCCTCATAAAACATGACCGATTTTTAAGGGTCAAAGACGATTTTCTCCATCTGTCATTCTCATCCACAGCAAATTTGGACATGTCATTCAGGACATGGTACGGAGGTCCTGATGAAATTGGAAAAGCATTCAGAGATAAAAATCATTCTGGGATGAATCCAGACACTTCCTGCCCATCTCCAGATGTCACAGAGCTGGAAGCCACCCTCCCGGGGGAAGTGATTCAGTCGGCCTCAGCCAGATGTGTAGGAAGCTGCGCCGGCCCTGTGTGCTAACACTGTCCCGATTGTGCAGAGCATATGCTCTCAGTCAAGAGTGAAAAATGCAGGCAGGGGCACATGCCAGGAGTCTTTCAAGCATGGCCCACCCGTCAGCCTACAGCGCCATGCACTGATCCGTCCAGTCAGCAGATGTGTGTCACCACCGCACAGGCCGGGGCTGGTTAAACGGTAACAGAGCCCAGTGACCTAATACACACACTCAGCCCTTCCTGAGAACCTTGTGCTGCGGCTGTTAGGCTATAGGATGCATGTCAGCTTGATCCCAAGACCGCCTGCCTGGAACATCTGTACTGGAACTGCATGGAGTGGCAGCCACACCCTTGCCAGCACCCAGCAGTGTGTCAGTGACCTTGCCCTGCAGACCAGCAGCCTGCTGGTGCCCAAGTGCAGAGTTTGAGCTCTGTGTCACTGTGAATCATCTTGAACTGCAACCACATGCAACCACATGGCAGGCTGTTTGGGAAACACTGTCTAGTCACCGTGTTCTCTCTCGGGATCTGGCTTTCCAGGGGCCTGGGGTGCCTACAGGAGAACCCCTCCCTTCTCCCAGCAAGCCTTCTAGCCTGCCCCCTGCCCCTCTTGTTAATAGGTGTGTAGGATGGCCTGAGTGTGGGATTTGCCCCTCTGTTGTAAACTCTGAGACAGACTTTGCAGGAGGCCTGCCTGGTCTGACTAAAGAGGGGTAAATGTGACTCCCCTGGTGACTCAATGGTAAAGAATCCACCTGCCAATGTAGGAGACAGGGGTTGGATTCCTGGGTTGGGAAGATCCCCTCAAAAAGGAAAATGGCAACTCAGTGTTCTTGCCTGGAAAATCCCATGGACAGAGGAGCCTGGCAGACTACAGTCCGTGGGGTCTCAAAAGAGCTGGACACAACTGAGTGATGGAACAACAACAAATGTGCCTGCACACTCGCTCACAGGCACCAGCACACACTTCTACAGGTGTGAGAGGAAAGAGGCACCCACATACAGTGTACTTCAGGACAAGAAACGGACAAGAGGTAAGGGTAGAGAAACCCCAGATGAAGCCCGGAAGCCCCAACAGCGGCAAATACTGCTCTGAGACAGAAGTCATGGTATGTGGTTCTCATGGGCAAGTATACCTGAGCGGAAGTAGAAATATTTCTCAGCAGTCATTCCCACTTACGGCTCAGAAACAGGCCTTGGTGAGCTGTGCCCCTCGTGCTTTTATCTGCAGACCTCCCAGCCTCTGTGGAATTCACTGATGGCGCATGAGGACTCTGTTCCCCAGGCATTGATAGAGCCCGTAGGCTGTCATTTTTGGCAGAGGCACACACCTGTTCTCTTTTCACCCAGACACCAGGAGAGCCAAAACAACTTTAGTCATCACTTCAGCTCATCAACACACACACACACACACACACACACACACACACACACAAAATGAATGCCTTTTTGTCTACACAGGATCTAACTTTTTAAAAAGTTTTATTTATATTTTTGGCTACACCACAGCATGCGAGGATCTTCGTTCCCCGACCAGGGATGGAGCCCACGCCCCCTGCAGCAGAAGTGCAGAGTCTTAACCACTGGACCACCAGGGAACTTTGTAATCACGGCTCTGGTTGTTTAAAAGCCAGTGGTCAGAATGGCAAGACCAGAGGAACTTCCTCATCCACGGTGTGTTCCTGTCCCTTTGGGTGTTAGCAGTACAGGCTTGGGGGACTGTGCACATAGGTCCATCTGCCAGTCACCCTTTCTGTACCAGGCACTAAAAGGAGTTGCTCAAAAATGGGCTGAACCTCACATTTGTGGGATGGATCCCTCCCCTGGCAGAGAGATTCCTCAGGAAAAAGCAGTGGTCATGATAATACACACCTGGGGCTCATCACCAGTCATTTACTTGGCTTTAGTATTTGTTTTTGTGCTTACGTTGGAACATGGGTCTGCCTAAGGCTGTGGGAATTCACAGCACTTTAGATAAACTAAATGTTCTTCCCCTTAAAGACCTGACTCAGGCAGAACCGGAGGTGGTTTGGTCTCCTCTCCTCTTCTCCCTGCTCAGAACAGGCATCAGGAAACCCTTGGTCTTTCCTGGTTGGGGGGCAGGCAGGGGCGGGTGGGCAGGAGTCTTTGGCTGTCATGGTGTCAAAGGAAGTGGCTGGCCTTGGGGAAGACCCCACTGTCCTCCCACCTGCCTCTGTGCAGCAAAGCTGCCACCTCCCTATGACACCCAGTCTCCTAAAAAGCTTCTTCCTTAACAGCATGGATTTGAGGGGCCACAGAGAGGGCAAAAACGGGGTGCCTGCTGTTTTACAAAAGTGTTTATTTTGTAATTGTACCTTGTATATTTTTGCTTATTTGGTGAAAACTGTCCTGATGGCTCCTTACCTTCAGGGGAAAAGACTAGAGAGGTGAATATAAGGTTGGAAATTATAGAGGAGAGTCAGTACTCTACAAAGAATGCCATCCTTAGAATGTAAGTGTCCCAAGGCCAAGGCCCTTTGTATGTTCTGTTTCTCCAGCACTTGAAGTACAGAACAGCACTTGGTCAACAGGGATGGTCAACAGATATTTGCTGAATGAGTGAGGTGAAACAGTCTGTTTAAAAGGCCTTACCATCTCTAGAAATTCTGGACTGTCATTTTTCCTTTCTTTCTTTCTTTTTTAATATTTCTTTCTTTCTCAGCTGTGTTGGGTCTTAGTTGTGGCATGTGGGATCTTTCATTATGGACTCATCATTGTGGTGTGCGGGCTTAGTTGCCCCGCAGCGTGTGGGATCTTAGTTCCCTGATCAGGAATTTAACCTGCATCCCTTGCATTGAAAGGCAGATTCTTAACCAGTGGACCACCAGGGAAGTACCTGGGATGTTGCTTTCTTAAAAACAACAAACAAACAACCACCCTCTCCCCAAATCAAAACCTAGGGGGAGAAAAACCCCAAACAAACAAAAACCCTCATTAACTCTTGATTTTGATAGGAAAGGGTAAGGAAGGTCCGCCTGGATTTATTTGTTCATTCAGTATATGTTTCTTACACTGCAGTCCTTTGCCAAGTCCCGGTCCGGAACCCGTGGGACTTAAGCCAATGAAAGAGCACACCCCACCCTCAGAGTAGCTCCCCGGCCAGTGTCAGACAGACCTGGGCCCTGATTATCACTGTACAATGTGAGGAGTGTTCTCCGGTCCTGGAGAGGGGCTCCATGAGCCAGGGAGGGAATGACTAACTTCTGACTTTGCCCCTGGGGCCTTAGGGAAAAAGGCTGGGACTTGAAGCCGTAACAGGAGTTCACATGCCTGGCAAGGGGCAGAGAGAGGGAAAGAGTCCAAATTCTCATCTTGGACCATGGTTCCATCAGATTACACACTTACTAGAGCTGTTGACAAGGAGCCAAATGGACAAGCAAAAAGTTGGCTCTTTTCCCCTTGTCTCTCTTCTCTTGGGAGAGATGCTAATGAACAGCAGTGGCCAAAAAGGCGGGCGAGAGTAAGGAAGATGCTGGGTCATGGGCCAAGTGGATAGCCAGCCCCTTCCGACTCTCGCAGCCTGGGCCATGTTTGGTGTCTGTGATGCAGTTGGATGCCTCATAACCTCATGGCTTCTCCATCAAGCTGGGCCCTCAGCCGACAGAGGTCCCAACAGTGACATCCACTTGTTTTATCACTTTGCAGAGAGCCAGCCTCTGGGGGTTGCTTGATCAGGCCAACGTGATAACATGATACGCAGGGATTCTCGAGACAAAGAGTAACTGCTCTTCAGAGAGTGGGTGCTGCTAAAAACTGGTTGCCCGTTAATTGCTGAGAAGTAGAATATGCCAAGGTATCTTAATTCAAATCTTACCTCACCGTCCTAGGGACCTTTTGTTGCTATAAGTAAGGATGGTCCTTGGATCCAAGAAGAAAATTAAAGGCTGCTCCTGAGATGAGCACAGTCATTTGGATGAAAGAAAACACATGGTTGCATTTAGAAATCAGATCTCGACAAGACGAGACACCACCTCCTGCCCAGAGACGATGGGGCCACAGGAGGCAACACTGGAATTTATGTGAGGGTACTTTTTGCCCTTATTACAGTGAGGGAGCCTGACACAAGTTTCAGGCGCTAATTAGTTCTTGCATCTATTGCCATCAGCGCACGTCATGCGTGCCCATTTTCCTGATGGGAAGACTGACGAGGAGGAGATGGGTAGAAAAAATGTGCTGGGAGAAAGACATGCTGACTTGTCTGCTTAGCTGTGTTTGCCCAGGCAGAGCTGTGCCTTGTTGCTTTTGCCTGAGGGCGTTCATTTCCTGCTGAGCTCATAGGCTCTGCCCTGCAGGGTTTAGGTCCATAATCCATCCCTGATTTTAGAATAAAAATGGCAAAATATACTATGCTGGACAAAAGGGCATGCTTTTTTAAAGTTTTTTAAAATTTATTTTTAATTGAAGGATAATTACAATGTTGTGTTGATTTCTGCCACACATCAAGATGAATCAGCCATAGATATACATATGTCCCCTCCCTCGTGAACCTCCTTCCCACCTCCCTTCGCATCCCACCCCTCTAAGTTGTCACAGAGCACTGATTTTGAGCTCCCTGCATCATGCAGCAAATTCCCAGTGGCTGTCTACTTTATATATGGTAAAGTATATGTTTCCATGCTGCTCTTGTCAATTCATCCCACCCTCTCCTTCCTCCACTGTGTCCACAAATCTGTTCTGTATGTCTGCCTCTCCATTTCCGAGGAAGCACATGCTTTCTGGAGTCAGCCTTCTCAGGTTTAAACTCAGGCAAAGGCACTTACCAACTGTGTGACCTTGGCAAATTTCTGTTTCTTTTTTTAAAAAACACTTATTTATTTGCCTGTGCCAGGTCTTAGCCGCCCCGTGTAGGATCTAATTCCCTGATTAGGAGTCAAACCCGGGCCTCCTACATTGGGAGTGTAGAGTCTTAGTCATCAGACCACCAGGGACATCCCCCTTGGCTAGTTTCTTGGGTAAGAAATTGTGTCTCAGTTTCCTCAGCTACAACATGGCCTTGATAATAATTCTTTTCTTGTAAGATCATCATTAGAATTAACTGGTTATTTGTAAAGCTTTTGAATAATACCTGGCCCACAGGAAGAGTTACGCATTAGATTGATCTGTGTGAAATTACCAACACGTGACTGCTTTTGACCTACGAAAAGCAACAATTTCATATTATTCATTCTGATTTAGATATAAAAGAGTTTTAATATAAATATTTATAAAATAACATAGTATTTCATGTTCCTATTGTTATTGCTAGTTATTATCACTTAGTTTATAACTTGATTATTATATTTATAATACTGGTTTATAATATGCCTATTTTTCATTTACTCTTTCAAATATATTTTGAGAGAAATGTGCAAATTCTTTTTTTTTTTTAATTAGATGTCACAGGATGGTGTGGGTATCATGTGCCTGAATTGGTAACCAAAGTCTCCAGCTGAGAAACAAGGAGCCTGCATTCTGGGGTTGGGGAACTGTGGCCCAGGGATGCTGGGGAAACCACCTCTGCAGAAAGTGTGGGCATCACCCTGGCAGCCTCAGCCTCTCGACACTGGCTGGAGGAGGACAGACTTAGCCTGTCAGGAAGAGGAAAGGGCTGTTTCTCTCTTGAAGCCAAGGCACGGATGCCTCAGAGAGAACCCTCGTCAGATTGATAGGATGTGAGCCTGATGTGGTCCTGGCTCACCAGGAACCAGTGAGCCCTTGACACAGCCTGATACAGCAGTACCTAGGTGTGGGAGAGGGCCTTGGGGTGAGCTGCAGGGTGGGGGCTGTGGGAGAGAGGGGAAAGGAGCTACCTTCCCATTCCTTGGCCTCTGGCCTTGGAGTTTCAGTTCCAGCCAGAACATAAAATCTATTCTGCACAGATCCGTGCATTTATTTATTTATTTATTTTTTAAATATTTATTTGGTTGTGTCTAGACTTGGTTGCAGCATGTGAGCTCTTCATTGTGGTGCAGGGGCTTCTTTCTAGTTGTGGCTCAAGGGCTTAGTTGCCCTTCAGCATGTGGGATCTTAATTCCCTGCCCTGGGATTGAACCTGTGTCCCCTGCATTGGAAGGTGGATTCTTAACCACTGGACCATCAGGGAAGTCCTGGCCCAGGGGTTTCATAGTGAAAGTTTGAGGACTGGTAGGTTTGGGAGCCTGTGACCACTACTGAATGGGGCATCAGAGTATGCAGCAGGATGCTGGGAGCTGGGGCCGGAAGACACAATCCAAGAGTCTGAAGGGGTCATCAGTAGCTCTGGGAGGTTCCCCGGAGGGAGCCCTTCTTAGGTGCTCTATTGAAGGCACCACGTGCTGTCATTAAGCCCATGTGTAGTGTATTACTGCTGTGTGAGAAAGAATGTCGCCCCATCTAGGGCAAGTGGGAGAGTAGTTATCCTTCACTTATTCCTCCAGGCCCCAACACTGGTCCCATTTTGGAAAGATGGAGGGAGGGGAAAGGCTGATGAGAGAGACCACAGAACTCAGCAGACACAGCCCCAGATCTAGCCTTACCTGGAGAAAATGAAGAAGTCTCTGAGTGGGGTGTAATAATAGCAGAACGTACATAGTGTTTATTTTGTGTGCCTGGCACTCCTCTAGTGCTTTCATTTCATCTAAGCCTGGCAACAATCCTATGAGGTAGGTACAATCATTATTCCCATTTTACAGATGAGGAAAATGGGGGCACAGAGAGGTGCAGTAAATTGCCAGAGTTCTCAGTTAGTGAGTGTTGAGTTGGGATTCCAACCAGCACAGCTGGATCCAGAATCTATAGTCTTTATAGTCTTTCATGGAACCCAACAAAATATTTTTTTTAAGTGTGTTTGTTGGGATGGTTCACATTCATCTTTTTTAAAGTCTTTATTAAATTTGATACAGTATTGCTTCTGTCTTGTGTTTTGGTTTTTTGGCCCTAAGGCATGTGGTATCTTAGCTCCCTAACCAGGGATAGAACCCACACCCCTGCATTGGAAAGTAAAGTCTTAACCAATGGACCAGTAGCTGCTGCTGCTGCTAAGTCACTTCAGTCGTGTCCGACTCTGTGCCACCCCATAGACGGCAGCCCACCAGGCTCCCCCTTCCCTGGGATTCTCCAGGCAAGAACGCTGGAGTGGGTTGCCATTTCCTTCTCCAATGCACGAGAGTGAAAAGTGAAAGTGAAGTCACTCAGTCGTATATGACTCTTAGCGACCCCATGGACTGCAGCCCACCAGGCTCCTCCACTCATGGGATTCTCCAGGCAAGAACACTGGAGTGGGTTGCCATTTCCTTCTCCAATGCACGAGAGTGAAAAGTGAAAGTAAAGTCACTCAGTCGTATATGACTCTTAGCGACCCCATGGACTGCAGCCCACCAGGCTCCTCCACTCATGGGACTTTCCAGGCAAGAGTACTGGAGTGGGGTGCCATTGCCTTCTCTGAATGGACCAGTAGAGAAGTCCGCAAAACTAAATCTTAAAAATTGAAATAAGACTATTTTTAAAGCAACAATAACAAATAAATGGATGAACAAAATGTGGCCAAGAAGTTATAAGCCAGAAGGAAATGTCGTCAAGGGTGCTACTATCCAATAGGAAAAGAGGGTCTGACAGAGCATGACTAATACATTTTCAATAAATAAAACAAACTTATTAACCTGCCCCAATGGGTTGAGATTCCTTGATAAAGTGCTTTCCCAAAGACTTCTCAGCTCCTTCCCAAGAAAGTCTGTGAGGCAGTCACTATTATCATTTTAATTATACAGATAAGGAAACCAGAGGTTCAGAGGCCTTAAATGAATTGCCCAAGGTTACTCAGCGATAAGGAGGATCTTTGAAAGTAGTTCTTACTGGCTTCTGGAGAAGGAAATGGCAACCAACTCCAGTATTGTTGCCTGGAAAATCCCGTGGACGGAGGAGCGTGGTAGCCTACAGTCCATGGGGTCACAAAGAGTCCGACACGACTGAGTGACTTCACTTTCACTTTCACTTCGCTGGCTTTAGAACCTGTGCTTGGAATGCCTTTGGTTCTGTGGAGCTGGCCACATGAAGCTGACATTCAACATGAAGCTAATATAGATTTTTACCATGCTTCTGGTCTAGTTATATGGACAAGACATGGTGTAGAACTGGGTTATGAGGGAGAAAGGTGGGAAGACCCATGAGACGGAGGTATACATTTGACTTCTTAGTGGGTAGAGGAAAGAGGGGCTCAAAGTCACACTGTGCGTGCGTGTGTGCTAAGTGGATTCAGTTGTATGCAACTCTTCGCAGCTCTATGGACTGTAGCCCACCAGGCTCCTCTGTCCATTGGGATTCTCTAGACAAGAACGCTGGAGTGGGTTGCCATTTCCTCCTCCAGGGAATCTTCCCAACCCTGGGATCAAACCTGAGTCTCTTGTATCTCTTGCATTGGCAGGCAGATTCTTTACCCCTAAGCCATCTGGGAAGCTGAACTCACCATGTTGTTGTTGTTCAATTGCTAAGTCCTGTCCAAATCTTAATGACACCATGGAATGCAGCATGCCAGGCTTCCCTGTCCTTCGCTATCTCCTGGAGCTTGCTCAAACTCATAGCCTTTGAGATAGTGATGCCATCCAACCATCTCATCCTCTGTTGTCCCCTTCTCCCCCTGCCCTCAATTTTCCCCAAACACAGGGTCTTTTCTGAGTCAGCTCTTCTTATCAGGTGGCCAAAGTATTAGTTTTAGCTTCAGCATCAGTCCTTCCAATGAATATTCAGGACTGCTTTCCTTTAGGATTGACTGGTTTGATCTTGCAGTCCAAGGGGCTCTCAACAGTCTTCTCCAGCACCACAGTTCGAAAGCATCAGTTCTTTGGTGCTCAGCCTTTTTTATGATACAAACTTTCACATCCATATGTGACTACTGGGAAAAAGCATAGTATTGACGATATGGACTTTGTTGGCAAAGTGATGGCATGATCTTAGTTTTTTGAATGTTGAGTTTTAAGCCAGTTTTTTCCCTCTCCTCTTTCACCCTCCTCAGGAGGCTCTTTAGTTCTTTGCTTTCTACCATTAGAGGAGTATCATCTGCATGTCTGAGGTTGATGTTTCTCCCAACACTGCTCACCTATTTCATCTGTTGATCGCTTTCCTGGGAACAAGACCCCTCCTCTGGAAAACGCAAAACCTAAAAGGGAGCTAGTCCAGCCGTTTGCACTCAAAAGGCAAGTTTTTAAAACATTCTAGGGATGGTGACTGATCTAAAGGGCTTTGCTGTCCCAGCAAGGTAAACATTTAGACTAACAGCATAGTAATAGGTTGTAATTCATAATGTCACACGGTGGTTAATAAAAACTTGGGAACATAATCCATGATGAGTGCTCTTAAAATGGTTATAAATCTAAACACTGTGTTTCCTTCCTTGTGTTCTAATTGCAGAGGTGTTCAAAATTAGTCATATAGCACCATGAAGATTTAATGCCATCTAGGGTCACCAGAAATACATATGAAAAATTAAAAGGCTATACTGACAGTTTAACTGACGGTTGACGGAGTTCAGGGTTCTACCTTCTCTTCTCAAATATTTTTATATATTTCACCTTAAAGGTGAGGTCTAAGTAAGAGAGTCTCTTGAGCATCTCAGGCTTCTAAGTTGTATAATTCTGGAGATTTTCTATCTTTCCTAACATTTAACTGAGGAAATTCCAGGTTTACCAGATATTCTGTGCTTGCGAGAGTTTGTATTGAGTATTTTATCAAACCAGGATTAATGAAATAATGAAAATTTATTTGTATGGAATCCCATCTTAAAAATAGGAAAGAAAGCTGGTGGAATCTGCAATTTTAAAATTGCTATTACAAAATGTTTTGAAATTTAACATTATTGTTTTATAGCTTTAGATTGAGAGATTCTCTTCTTGAGAAGTTTTATGCCAGTGAGAACTATAGTGACGTATCATTTTCTTTCCTGTTATTGATTGTTTATGCCTTTTTTCTTCTTAATTAATATTGCCAAGGGTTTGGCTACTGGAGTGGGTAGCCATTCCCTTCTCGAGGGGATCTTCCTGACCCGGTATTGAGCCTGGGTCTCCTGCATTCCAGGCAGATTCTTTACTGTCTGAGCTACCAGGGAAGCCCCTTCTATCAGTCTATATAGACTCAACTTTTGTTCTGTAGACCCTCTCAATTGTCCTTTCACTCTTTATTTCATTGGTTTTTGCTCTTACTTTTATTATTTCCTTTATTCTCCCTTATTTGGGTTTTCTCAGTGTCCCAAGATAAACACTCAGATAACTGACCTTCTGTTTTTCTAACATATACATTTAAAGACATAAATTTCCTTGTAAGCCTAGCATTAGCTGTAGTCCACACATTGTCATATCATATATTCATTATATTTATTAAAAGTTATTTTTGTTATTGATGTATAGGTAATTGTACTGCAATCTTGGAACATATGCCATATGCTTTCAAAACTTTGAAATTTGTTAAGACATAATTTTTGACCTTGAATCATATGGTCAATTTTGGTAAATGATCCCATGTACACTTAAAAAGAATAGTGTGTTTATTAGGTAAAGTGTATGTGTGTGTAATTATATCAACTTTATTCCAATCTTTCCATGTCGTTGCTTACCTTCTGTTCACTATTCTATCAGTTACTACTGAGAGAAGCATGTTAATATTCCTTGTGTGTGTGTGTGTGTGTGTGTGTGTGTGTGTATTAGTAGCTCAGTCACGTCTGACTCTTTGTGACCCCATGGACTGCAGCCCACCAGGCTCCTCTGTCCAGGGAATTCTCTGGAGTGCCATTTCCTTCTCCAGGGGATCTTCTCGACCCAGGAATCAAAACTGCATCTCCTGCATTGCAGGCAGGTTCTTTACCATCTGAGCCACCAGAGAAGCCTGTTAATTCCCTTACCATGAGGTAAAGCTGGGCTTTAGTCTGCTCGAGCACCTCTCTCTCTCTACTGCTGCTGCTACTGCTAAGTCACTTCAGTTGTGTCTGACTCTGGTTCTCCCTTAATTCCTAGAGCCATAGTCCTTCAGGGCATCCAGAGGAAAGCCCGGCATGTTTACCTCCTCTTTCATGGTCCTCAAAAATTCGTTTCACCCCCGCTCTTTGAGACCACTGAGAGTTCTGTTCAGCTTCTTGACTGCCCCTTGGCAGCTTTCCACTGGGATCCCAGTCTCTCCACGGCTGCCTTGTAATTGACAGATCCCTCCAGGGGAAAGTGGTGCCTCCTGCTGCTCACCTCTCTGTGCTTCCCTCCTCTCCAAGATCTTGGCCCCTCAGGTCGGCTGCCTGCATAGCTCTTGGATGACTTCAAAAATGTTTTATTTTCCTTAGTATTTATCCAGTTTCTCTAGTTGCTTTTTGACAGGAAGTTCAGTTGGCAACAAGCTAGGCTGCCATTGTTGGAAGTAGAAATCCCTTTTCAGAGAATTTTTAGCTCTTAAAAAACATTCATGGGTATAAAATTTGAAAAAAAAAATTAAGAGGAAACTGATCCCAGGTGGAAAGAAGTACCTTCTTTATGTCATTCAATTAAAAGCTTAAGCCACAGGCATGGTTAATTGATAATGTGTTTGGTGAGATGGTTCACTTTGTGTCCTTGCTCCCTAATTGTAATAATTATACACCAAAAGTAATAAAGAAAAGCAGTTCATTATCCACAATCTCATCCTTCTGTCACACTGCTTTAAAAAAATCCTATTTTGGGGGATGTACCCTTATGATGTGTCCTTTGTGAATAAATTCTACCTATGGTGTCATAACATATATGTATATATATTTTATCATTCAACATTACTTCAAAAAGATATTCTGCCAGTCTGTACAGTCCTAATTTTATGTGCTTACTCTGAATTTCCTTGCTTCAGCCTACTTGTTTTAAAACTTTTATTTCCTATGCAAATTGCCTGTGTATCCACTTATTTGGCAGAGGTCTTTATTTTTAAAATTAAGGGTATCATAAGTACTTTGAAATGGCTTTCTTTCTAAATCCATGATATTTTATTTTCTAAGCTTGTATTATTATTATTTCACACAGTCAAATGTATCACATATTTCCCATGTAATCTCTTTGATTACAGAGAAAGGCCCTTGCATTTGCTGAATGCAAATTAACATTAACATTAATGTTAACATTAATGTTTTAAAAAATAACATTATGATTTAAAAAAAATATCTACTTGACTGTGTTGGGGTCTTAGTTGCAGCATGCAGGATCTTTTTCTAAAATTTTATTTATTCTTAATTGGAGGATAATTACTTTACAATATTGTGTTTGTTTCTGCCATACATCAGCATGAATCAGCCACAGGTATATATATATTGGCTCTTTGCAGCAGGTGGCCAAAGTATTGGAACTTCACCTTCAGCATCAGTCCTTCCAATGAATGGGTTTGTTGGAATAAAAATAATTTGCTTGCTTCTTTCCTATTGGTACTTTGCTACGTAAACCTCCCTTCCTATGTCCATGGCAGACATCACTAGTTGATCATGAGGACTTTCTAGTTGAGCCACAATATGGCCTCAGGGGCTTCACAACCTGACTCCCAGACATCACAATCAATGGATTGCATTTGTTTGTGAGATGAAACCTATATAGCACCCAGCATCATCTCTGTATTACATTCTTCCTCTTTTCTGACATTGGAAATCTTATGCCTTCACACAGATCTCCAGTTTTGTGATGTTTATATGTTTGTTTTCCCCTGCCCCCACTTGTTGACCACATTTACAGGCTCATGTCCATCCTCACCATTTAACAACGGAAGACTCTCCTAACATCCACCTAACTGAAACATTGATGGCAAAATAGCCATGTTGGGTATTTCTATACCAGCAGTGAGTTGCATAGCAGTCTTTCCCAAAACTGAGGAGAATAATTCTCGAAGAGAACTCAAAAACCCAGCCTATTTCCCCAAATATTCTGTGGAATTCCCTGAAAGATTTTGAGATGTAAATGATGATCAAGACATGGCCCCGAAATGGCCCCAACATCTGGCGGAGAAGACTTTTCATTATGAAGTTTCCTTTTGAACTCATATCAGACTATTTATGTTACAAAAGTAGTTCATACTTGTTTACTGTAAAAACAGCCACAAAATACAAAGTAAAACACAAAAGTCCCCTTATTCCTTTCCAATTGCCTAAGGGTAATTACTGTTGAAAGGTCTTTTAAGACAGTCTTCTATGTATATATAAATACATAAGCGTCTCCCTCTATGTGCAGTGAGAATTTTCTTTTTAACAAGCATGACATTATACCAGAAGTATTATTCTGAAATTTGCTTTATTTCTTCCATATGATTGATACATGTATGTGTTTATAGATTCATATCCTTCCAAGTCAGTACTTTACAACTCTACTCCATTTCTTCATAGCTGAATAATTTTTCATGTATGGATATACTCTGGTTATCAAAAGTGAAAGTGAAGTTGCTCAGTCGTGTCTGACTCTTTGCGACTCCATGGACTGGACTGTAGCCTATCAGGCTCCTCAATCCATGGAATTTTCCAGGCCAGAGTACTGGAGTGGGTTGCCATTTCCTTCTCCAGGGGATCTTCCCGACCCAGGGATGGAACCCGGGTCTCCTGCATTGCAGGCAGACACTTTACCGTCTGAACCACCAGGGAAGCTAACTATTATCACTTATCAAACTATTCTCTAATTATTGGATTTCTACTCTATTACAAATAGTGCTGTAAAGACTGGCTTTATGAATTGTATGTAAATACTTGTGTACATACATGGTTATTTTTATAGGAGAGATAACCGGTAATGAAATTTCTGGATTAAAGGATGTGTTAGAAGATTCTCTGAGAATATGCCCTTCACCTTTACTAACATTCAATATTATCAGTCTTTCTGATTTTTGCCCAAAGAGTAATCTTTTAAAAAATGTTTACATTTCTCTGGTCATTAGAAGGTTAACCATTTCCTCACATATTTATCAGCTATTTGTATTTCTTCTGTAATTTGCTTGTTTTTATGCTTTGCCCAGTTTTCTAAGGTTTTCTTTTTATTGATTTGAGTATTGTTTGAATGTATTTATTTCAGTTGGATTTTGATTGTGACTGCACATTGAATCACCTAGGGAATGTGTAAATAATAGGTCCCAACTTGAGAAATATTCTTTTAAATTTTTATTTTTTTTATTAGTATAACTGCTTTACAATGTTGTGTTAGCTTCTGCTGTACAACAAAGTGAATCAGTTATATGTATAAATATATCCCCTTCCTATGGAGCCTCCCTCCCACCCCACCCCAATCCTACCTCTCTAGGTCATCACAGACTATTCTGATTCTAATGGGCTGTGGTGAAGTCCATGTTTCCCAAGTGAGTCTGATGTGCAGTCAAGGTTGAGAGTCTCTGGTCCAGGGAGTATGTGCTTTAGGTAGGATGGAGGTCAAGGTTTTAGGAATAAGCAATTAAGGAGCCGAGAGGTCAGGCTATTAGGAGACTTGTGAATGTAGCTTCTGTAGTCTGCTTAGACTGTCATAACAAAATACCGTAGACTGGGTGGTTTAAAGAACAGAAATTCATTTTCTCACAGTTCTGAAACCTGAGATTTGGACTTCTGGAGGCTGAAGATCTAGCAGGATTTGGCTTCTGGTGAGGGCTCTCTTTCTGGCTTGCAGACAGTCGCCTTCTTGTGAAGCCTTCGCGTGGCAGCAAGAACATGAGCTCTGGTATCTCTTCTCCTTCTTATTAAGAAAATTAAAATATACATTTTTGGGGGGCAGGGTCAGATGAGCAGTCAGGTTTGGGCTGGAGGTAGGTGTACATGCCCTGGAAGCACAGGAAACCCTCTAATCTGATTTTGTAATTTGCTTAAAAATGCCATAGGATGAAGGCAAGGAGGCCAAGAGCAGGAAAGTAAAAGGAAGGGGTGGGATGGGGGACGGGGTGGGAAGGAGGTTCAAGAGAGAGGGGATATATGTATACACATAGCTGATTCATGTTGTTGCATGGCAGAAACCAACAACACTGTAAAGCAGCTATGCGTGTGTGCATGCTTAGTTGCCCAATCGTGTCTGACTCTTTGAGACCCCCATGGGCTGTAGCCCACCAGGCTCCTCTGTCCATGAGATTCTCCAGGCAAGAATACTGGAGTGGGTAGCCATTCCCTTCTCCAAGGGATCTTCCTGACCCAGGGATTGGGCTGCGGTCTGCTGCACTGCAAGCGGATTCTTTACCATCTGAGCCACCAGGGAAGCCCCAAAGCAACCATATGCTGATTAAAAAAAAGAAAAAGTCAAGGTGGGAAGTGAGATGCACAGAAAATCAGGAAGACTGGCTCTGCTGTCAACTTTTTTCTGATCTGACTTTCCCATAGAAGGGGTTGGAGTTATTGTTGAGGTCTCTTCCAGCCCTACAAGCCTTTGGCCAGGAGAACAACACCCACCCTTAATCCTGTATTTGGAATTTAACTGTCCAATGTTAAAGGCAACAGTAAAATTTCCATGGTTCTTTTTTAGAATGAAATCCTGCAGTCAGGAGGAAAGAATTAGGACCATTGTGTCCGATGGTGTAGCTGCCACATCTTTACATCTGCCTGAGGTCCGAGCACAAGCTGGAATCAAGATTGCCGGGAGAAATATCAATAACCTCAGATATGCAGATGACACCACCCTTATGGCAGAAAGTGAAGAGGAACTAAAAAGCCTCTTGATGAAAGTGAAAGAGGAGAGTGAAAAAGTTGGCTTAAAACTCAACATTCAGAAAATGAAGATCATGGCATCTGGTCCCATCACTTCATGGGAAATAGATGGGGAAACAGTGGAAACAGTGCCAGGCTTTATTTTTGGGGGCTCCAAAATCACTGCAGATGGTGACTGCAGCCATGAAATTAAAAGACGCTTACTCCTTGGAAGAGAAGTTATGACCAACCTAGATAGCATATTCAAAAGCAGAGACATTACTTTGCCGACTAAGGTCCGTCTAGTCAAGGCTATGGTTTTTCCTGTGGTCATGTATGGATGTGAGAGTTGGACTGTGAAGAAAGCTGAGCGCCAAAGAATTGATGCTTTTGAACTGTGGTGTTGGAGAAGACTCTTGAGAGTCCCTTGGACTGCAAGGAGATCCAACCAGTCCATTCTGAAGGAGATCAGCCCTGGGATTTCTTTGGAAGGAACGATGCTGAAGCTGAAACTCCAGTCCTTTGACCACCTCATGTGAAGAGTTGACTCATTGGAAAAGACTCTGATGCTGGGAGGGATTGGGGGGCAGGAGGAGAAGGGAACGACAGAGGATGAAGTGGATATGAGTCTGAGTGAACTCCGGGAGTTGGTGATAGACAGGGAGGCCTGGCGTGCTGCGATTCGTGGGGTCGCAAAGAGTCGGACACGACTGAGTGACTGAACTGAACTGATGGTCTGACTGAACTGAACTGACTGATCTGAGGTCCAAGCAATGTAATGCCAAACATTAACCACTGTATGTGTGTGTGTGCTTTGTTGCTTTGGTCGTGTCTGACTTTTTGCAACCCCATGAATTGTAGCCCTCCAGGCTCTTCTGTCCATGTGATTTTTACGGCAGGAATACTGGAGTGCGTTGCCATTTCCTCCTCCAGGGATCTTTCTGACCCAGGGATTGAACCTGCATCTCCTGTGTCTCCTGCATTGCAGGCAGATTCTTTACTGCTGATCCTGTTTAATCCTGTAATGATGTTTAAAGTGCAGAGTAGTGGCTTTTAAATATGAATCTTAAAACATTTACAGTATGTACGCATAAGGTACATTTTTAAAAAGGTTAAAGGAAAGGAGAGCTTTGTAGTATCAAAATTTATTCCTGAATTGAAGGCAGCTATGCTCACCACTGTACCACCAGTGCTGCTTTGCTCCTGAATTGCTTGCCTGTTTTCCTTCCACCAATATCTGAGCATCTTCCATGTGCTGGGAGGGTGACCAACCATCTCAGATTTTCCTGGACATTTTTGGTTTTAGCACTAGAAGCTCTGTGTCCGACAAACCCCCTAGTCCTTAAGTAAATAGGGACAATTGGTCAGGCACTCTACAAGGCACTGAGTATGAAGTGGTAAGCAAACAATTATAATAGCTCATAGCATATCCCAGTTATTGGGTTTCCAAGGTGGCGCTAGTAGTGGTAAAGAACCTGCATAAGCGACTTGGGTTTGATCCCTGAGTCAGGAAGATTCCCTGGAGGAGAGCATGACAACCCACTCCAGTATTCTTGCCTGGAGAATCCCATGGACAGAGGAGCCTGGAGGGGCCTGGAGGGCTACAGTCCATGGGGTCACAAAGAGTTAGACACGACTGAAGTGACTTAATACACACATATCCCAGTTATTAGAGGTAAAATGTACATGAGTGAGAGAACTCATCCTTCTATCATATATTTTTTCATAGATAGCTCCTAAATTTTTCTTCAAATGTAAGTCTCCAGATTACCAAAAGGTGGTTCTGTTGTACTTGACTGTGGTAAAATGAAAACACTGAGAATTATGAAGTATTGATTAACAAAATATGAAGTTGTCTCAGTGAACCGAAGTGACCAGTTTCTTTATAAACTCAACATCTGTTCAAGACTGTTAGTGACTTGCAACCAACCTTAAATCATTCTTTCGTCTTTTCACCAGCACATAGTTTAATAGCAATTGGAAATGTCTGTATGAAGTATTACCTTATAAAGTACTTTTACTGGAATATGATAGATATACACAGTTATATCTGTGTGGCTTGGTGACTTTCACACAGTGAACACACTGAAGTAAACCATCTTAAAGCACTGGTACCATATACCATCTCATTTAACATTCACAGCCACCCTGGAGGTAGGCAAGACAGATTTTATTTATTTATGTGAACTCTACAGGGTGAACATTAAAAAAAAATATTTTATGTATTTAGCTGCATTGAGGTCTTAGTTGTGGCACGTGGGATCTTTCGTTGCAGCCCTTGGGTTTCTCTAGTTGTGTTCTGGAGGCTTAGTTGCTCCAAGGCATGTGGGATCTTAGTTCCCAGACCAGGGATCCAACTTGTGTCCCCTGCATTGGAAGGCAGATTCTTAACCCCTGGACTACCAGGGAAGTCTCAAGACAGGTATTTTTATTTCCAATTCACAGCTGAGCAAATTGAAGCTGAGGCAAATTAAATAGCTTTTGCAGCATCCCTCAGCTAGTAAGAGGCACAGCCTGGATTTGAACCCTCGTCTTCTGGCTCTCATTGCCAACCTTCTGGCCTCTGTTATCTCTGGCAGAGCGACATAAAAACCACAGGAAGAATGAGGGAGGAGGTGGGAGGAGGAGATCTCACTAAATCACATTTCTGGGCGGTGGGACGCCAAGGAGGATCACTCTGTTTATTTGCTCTCAGTAAAGAAAAAATTCTGAATGTTCAGCACAACTGGACTTAACATTAAGACCTCTTTCATTAAATTGCACCATTTCCTATAAACAGTAATTTGTCCTCAAACATTCCCAGGGTGGAATAGACACAGAACAGACACATACTGAGTCCCTCTTCGATGTGAAGACTCTCGGGGACAGTTTACAATTAACAATTCCTGTTAAGAATGCACAGGCTTTCCTTGGAGGACTTTGAAATTTGTAGGCAAGATCATAAACAAACAGCTGCCTTTTAAGAACAGTGAGAGGCCAGAAAAGAGGAAGAAATTCCCTCCAAAGAACACCATTGGGACAGCCCTCGAGAGGTGGACTAGCGTGTGAGCGGGGCCTGAGAATCACTCAGTCTGAGAAGGTGGGGGAGTAGTGGTTCAGGTGACTTGAGGAGAAGAAAGCAAAGGACATTTGTTATGTAACCACGACTGTCAGTGGAGCTGGACTGAAGGAAGACCATGATTGGGTTCTGACCGCTGTGCCTAGCTCTCGGGCTAGAGCTATCCCTACACACCCCTCTGTTTATGCAATCTACCTTCTCCCAAGAAGCTACTGGAGGGAATTATATACCTGGCAGTTTGAGAACAAAGGTAAACAAAGGGCAGACACAGCCTGAGGTCACAGAGTGAGCTGGTAGTAACATCACAGATTTCTAAAGGGACGGGTAGTCTGGTTGCAGCTGCGAACGCCTACAGGGAGGAGGTAGGCACTTGCTTGGGTTCCAACATTCTCCCTTTAACATGCTTTTCCTGATGATAGCAGCAGATTTGGTGCACTAGTGAGTCCTTCCACACAACCTGATCTGATTTGATTCTCAGTCAACCCAAACCTACAAGGGGCTGCCTCCCAGGGACCCAAGATCACCTCAAAACAGCCAATGCCGTGGACAAACACACTTCCTACCCAGGGTTGCTATATCCTAAAACTGTTGCTGATTTTGGCTCTCTTTAGAAGATTGAAACATTTCTGGACTCAATTTGAGGGCACTATTGCAGATATGAATTTAAAGAACCATGCACGCGCAGGAGGTGACTATGTATGTATCTACTAGGCAGTGTGCTTTTTTAAAACAAATTATTTATTTATTTTTGGCTGTGCTGGGTCTTTGTTGCTGGACGGGCTTTTCCCTAGCTGTGTTGAGCGGAGGCTCCTCTTCATTGAAGTGAGAGGTCTTCTCATCGCAGTGGCCTCTCTTGCCGCAGAGCATGGGCTCTAGGGCATGGGCTTCAGTAGTTGTAGCACGTGGGCTCAGTAGTTCCGGCTCCCGGGCTCTAAAGCACAGGCTCAATAGCTGTGTCCATGGTCTTAGCTATCGCACAGCATGTGGGATCTGTCTAGCCCAGGGGTCGAACCTGTGACTTCCGCATTGGCAGGCAGATTCTTTACCACTGAGCCACGAGGGGAGCCCTGCATTTTGTTTTAAAAACAGAAACTAATATAGAACTCAGAGTTCAGTAAAGTGGTCTGTGATAAAAAGTTAACAAGTCTACGTTTGAACAGAATCAGAAACCAGATGCCAAGAACTTGTGTCTATTCTCCTAATAGAAAATAAGCTTCCTGGGAGCGTGGTGGTGTCTATCTGGTTCCCTGCTGAATCTCCAGTGCCTACAACAGTTCTGCTTAGTTACTGCTTGAATTACTGAATAAGTCTGGGTGGTAGAAATGACCACATGGCCTCTTTTCCCTTCCTCACTCCTGAGGCTGGCCAGAAGTGTTCAGTTATAATAGATTGCAACCCATCCCGTTATCCTCTCTGCTCCTGTTTTAACTCAGTGGTTCGTGGGCTTTTCCATGAGAAAACTGGAGTTTTAGCAACATAAAAAAGCATGTACACACACAGATCCTCACTTATTCACTCACCCTCAGAAATGTTGCAGAGACTGGCAACACTCAAGTCACTCTGTTCATAGGTTTACATCAGATTCTAGTGCTCAGTGGGGAAAACCTGGTGGGGATTCCTGTTCACACTGGCTGCAGTGAGAGTGCCTGACTCCCACAGTGACAAAAGCTGACCGAATACCCAATAGCCAGCAGTTCTGTGCCCAACTCCTGGGCATACAGGCTGTAATTCATGCCTCATGCCAGCCAATTGCTCAAACTGATCTTGCCAGGCACAAGAATTTCTCTGCTCCCTATTTAAAAATAGTCCCCCAAATACACTTCTCATTAGATTTATTTTTCTTTCACGTCATTCTGCAATTTGAGCTAGCACACACAGCACGGAATAATTAAATGTGAAGTCAGACCGTGCCTGAAAAGTTAGCCCTGTTGCTCTGAGTCATCACCCCCTCAATTCAGCTAACAGACCTTCCTCAGATGCAGGGTCCATGGGGAGGGCTGAGGCAGGAAGACAGGACTGGAGAGGCGGGGGTCAGCTTGGAGTTTCCCAATCAAACCTCTTCCCTCCCCCACCGCCCTCTCCTCTTGTTGGGAACTCTCTTAAAGCAGTCACGTCTTCTATGAAAGGCAAGGCCTGTCTGGACACGAAGCTGCCACGGAAGGTCCTCCAGGCAAAGCTTCCCATAGATGGTTTGGCCAAATTCATAAATTAAGTTGAAAATTTGATCCTGCTTGCTGCCAAGCGGGGCTAATTAATTTCTGTAGAGACTGATGAACAGGAAGCACACTATTCACATTATTTCATCAACAATTAATTCACTAAGCTCAGATTCATTAGCTTCCTGGCATCTACCATCCCAAACAGTGTTGGAAGGTGTTTGTGGAGGGAACCCGGCTATTTTAAGCCTCCTGGAGAACACCTGAGGCTTAGCTGCCTCCTGGCAGGTGACTTCACCCTCCCCTGGAGAGGACTCATTAGGGATTGTTTTGCAGCCCCGGGAGGCAGGCCTGGGTGGTGCTCCATTCCTTCCTGGGATGTTCTGGAACTTTGTGGCCTCCCTGGCAGGGATAAGCCATGCTCTGGGCTTCATATTAATCGCTGCTTCACTAATGAGCTTCACAGATGCCCTAGGGTGCTCCCAGGGACCGGAAGCTGGAGGGGAAGGAGCTCCAGCTCAGGCGGATTCAGGGCTTCAGGTTAGTCTCTTTAACTCCACTTGTCCTTCCGTCTCAGATTCTCTCCAGACCAGAAGCACTGTGTTCTAGAGCCAAAGTTCCCCAAGTCAGAGCCATTCATCAATCAGCAGGCACCGGAGGCAATTATGGGTGCAGTTGGGGAAGGCTTCCTGGAGGAAAGAAAGAAAGTGAAAGTCGCTAAGTCGTGTCTGACCCCATGGACTATACAGTCCACGGAATTCTCCAGGCCAGAATACTGGAGTGGGTAGCCTTTTCCTTCTCCAGGGGATCTTCCCAACCCAGGGATTGAACCCAGGTTTCCTGCATTGCAGGCAGATTCTTTACCAGCTGATCCACACAAGGGAAGCCCAAAATACTTCACATGAATGTAAGTTCCACAAAGACAGAGACCCTGTCTATTTTGTTCCCAGATATACTCAGCTTTATACCCAACTTCTAGCACAGGTCCTGACACATAGTAGCTGCTTAACAATTGTGAGAGATGGGAAGAAAGGAAGGGAAGGAGAGAGGAAAGGAAGAGGGACAGAAAGAAGGAAAGGTAATGATCTAAGCTGAAAACTGAGATGACTATGAGCTACTCACAGATAGGAGAAATGCATGAGATGGCAGTCAAAGCCATGCTGTACAGTTGTACAGGCTGTGCACTGCACATTTTGGGGCACAGTTCAGATCTGTGTACTCAGATCTAGAATTACGCAGTATGCAGCCTGCATTGCTACAGACAGCAGTCCTAGCAACAGAGGGATAGAGTGTTTTAGGTCGACGGTGCAACATGTGCAAAGACTTAGAAGTAAACAAGGAAGACGAGGCGTGTTGAGTAACTAAAGAAAGTCACATTAGCTAGAAATCTCCTTCAAGGTGGACACTGTATTTTCTGCTTCTCAGTGTATTCCATAGGGTATCTCACACACAGTGGCAGGTGAGGAAAGGTCCCTGAATTTAAGTAACCTTCGCCTTTCCTGTTAGTATAGGTAGAGGGCACCCAGGACTCCATGCTGATGTCAAGCCCTGTGGCCTTGCCCAGTGCCATAAGCAAGCTGCTCTCTCTTTTGGGGACCCCAGAGGTGAGACACTTCCAGGCATTGTGCTATGGCCCTAGCAGGAGACAGAGGCCTTCCAGTGGTTCCAACTGTCCCCATTTTCCTCTTAGAACTGGGAAACTTTTAGGTAATTGCTTGAGTTTATTTTCATTGTACTATCTCAGAATGTTAGAGCCATCAAGAACTGTAGAAGTTGTTTTGTCCAGTCCCCACTTTACTCTTGAGGAGACTGTGACTGGGAGAGTGAAATAAAACCACGCAGGGCCACCCAGTTACTTGGCAAAGGGGCCAGGGCTTCACCCTTGTCCTCTGGAAGTTCCTGCATTTCAAAAGCCAGCATTCCTCCCCCTCAGTGCCTGCCTGACAGCAGGTGAGGTGTGCTCAGTGGTCCCGGCCAGCTTTGAGTCTAAGCCAAAGTGATGAGTCCTAAGTGATGCTGTGTGGCTCCGTCCTTGCCGTGGGGCTCCCTAGAACCTTATCCTGCAAGCCTCTGGACCTCAGAGAGTATATGGAATGCAGATTGACCAGATGGGCATTGTGGGAAAAAATATGAAAATGTTTGGGGAGGGCCACTTCCAACACCCCCAACCCTCCCAAGGAACCTGCAAGTTGTCTGCATTGGACAGGAACTTTGCCTGCAACCCTGGTTAGGTGACAGTGGGCATCCTCATTCAGGCTGAGGAGGAGTCATAAGAAGCCCTGCAAGGACATACTCCCACAAGCCAGCCACAGGCGCGCACACAGGAAGATGATCAGATCAGTTTACCTGGCCAGGCTCCACCCTTGTGACAAGGAACAGCTGAGGAGAATCCTGACTGGGAGATTCTGGCTCTCCTTTTTAGCAGTGGTCATATACATGATGGGGCTTCTCAGGTGGCTCAGCGGTAAAGAATCCACCTGCCAATGCAGGAGACATGGGTTCGATCCCCTGTCCCAGAAGATCCCCTAGAGAAAGAAATGGTAACCCACTCCAATATTCTTGCCTAGGAAATCTCATGGACAGAGGAGCCTGGTGGGCTATCGTCCATAGGGTTGCAAAAGAGTTGGATGCTACTTAGGGCCTGAACAAAAACAACAACATACACATGACATCCTCTCTGTTCGTGAATTTCCCTTTCAGTCTCTCATAGTACACTTGTGGCTAATCAGGCATGGGCCCACAGGGCAGGCAAGTCAGAGTACTTAAAGCCACCCTCTTTAGAAGGCTTGACTTGCTGGGACCCTGTGTCCTTGGGAGAAAGCACTCCCATGTCATCCCAGGGAAAAGAGCCCCAGAAGTGCATCACGACTTCCCCATTCCCCCTGGGTGCGCTTAGAAGCAGGACTTTACTGAGGCTCCAGTACTGGAACATTTTGCAAAAAAAAAAAGTTCACTATTGCTCTCTCACCACTACAAACAGGAACAGAGGTTGTGTTTCAAAGTTGAAATTCTTCACTTAAGGAAGGTTGAATAGGGTTTCCCCAGTGGCCTAGTGGTCGGGAGTCTGTCTGCCAGTGCAGGGGCCATGGGTTTGATCCCTGGTCCAGGAAGATCCCACATGCCGAGGCATGACTAAGCCGGTATGCCACAACTACTGAAGCCCACACGCTCTAGAGCCTTTGCTTCACAAGAGAAGTCTCTGCAATGAGAAACCTGTGCACCGCAATTAGAGAGTAGCACCCTCCCTCCGACACTGCCACAGCTAGAGAAAGCCTGTGTGCCCAAACAGACCCAGCTCAGTGAAAAACAAATAAATTACTTTAAAAAAAAAAAAGTTGAACAAGCCAAAAATGGGACACTTAGCTTTTAGGGTAACAAGGCCCTTCTTTACAACTCATAAAAATGGGTGAAGTCTGCATTCATGCTAAAAGCTGTGCCAGGGTGCCAAGCAAATGCCAGCAAACTTTAAGAAATTTCTGTCTGACTGAGAATAAATGGTACAAGATGAAAGAAAGCTATCACTCAGATGCCCGAGAAAGTAGCAAAACCTTGTGGGAGGAGTAGAAGAGATCCTGGACACCATGAACGTCTTCTAGTTGGAAGGGGTAAAAGTTGGAGGGAAGGAGAAGAGACCCAGGGCTAGGGCTTGAGGTTTAGAAGCGGCACGAAGCCAGAGGCTTGGAAGAGTGGGAGGAGATGGGGGGAGGGTACGTTTGAAAGAGCAGATGTCCAGCCAGCAGCCCCCGGAGGCACATCAGGCAAATGTGAAGGCTGCTGTGCTGGAAGGTCCGGTGCAAAGGCGGCGTCATTCAGCCCCGGCCCCTGGTGGCCCAGAGGTCTTCTGGGAGCAGGGCCCAGGGTTACAGTCCAAGGAGAGGGTTGGCAGGAGAGGAAAGCTGTTTATGCACCAATCCAGGGCCCTGCGTGGAGAATCCAGATGCCAGGATCTCGGCTCTCTCTCCATTTACTTAGGTCCCTGGGCCACTGAATGGTTCCCAGTTACAAGATCAAAGAGAAAACCAAATCAAATAGCAGCATTAAAACCAAGCCAGGCAGGAGGAGGATCGAGAAACTTTGAACGTCCGGTTTTGATTTTTGACTTGTGGGCGATGAGGAAACAGATCTGAAGAAAAGTCTGGTTGTACAAGGATGAAATACCCAAAGAGGAGGAGATGCCATAAAATAAGGATAATGATATAATAATAGTAGCAGCAACTAACATTTATTGAACAGCCACTAAATGCCAGATGCAAACTTCTAAATGCTTTAATCCTTACCAAAAAATTCAGGCTTATTATAATATATATATATCATTATTATCACTACCCCCCCCCCCCCCATTTTAATAAATATGGAAACGGAGGCTCCGAGAGATTCAGGAACTTACACAAGGTATGAGAGCAAGATCACACTTCTGAGAAATATTTACTGCAAAAAAAATACATTTTATGCAGTATCCGCTTTATGCTCTCTATAAAATTCAGGAATGCTTTCAAGACACAAAACCTGAGTTAAGATGAAAGAAAAAAATAGGAAGGAAGCCGGATGACATAATGATAAAATGATGTGAATCTGACATGTTATGGTGGAATTTGAAGCCTTAGAAGCCATAAAGAGCAGAATTTATACTGGAGAAAATGAACGTGGAATCCGTTTCTTCATCTGTTGAGGGCATGGAGGGGAGGAGGGGTGACAGGGAATGGTGTTTAGGTTGAGAATCATGAGATGTCCAGGCCCAGGACTCGGTTCTTTCATTGGAAACATTGACGCATTTCATCCGTCTGGAAAGATCTGGATTTGATCCCACCCAAGGAAAGAGGATCAAACCAGATGACTTCTTTGTTTGCTTTCCAGCTCTTCCATTCTGTGAGTTTTTCTTCTATCGACAAGCATAAATGGGTCCTACCAAAAGTTAGGTTTTTTGATAGTGACTTGGGGTGGGGGTGGTGAGGCTCTTAGATCTATTTACTTTTCTCCTATTAAAAAAATTCCAGTTTCTTCTGTGGGGCCCACACCTCCCCCACTCTGAGCCTCTGAACTTTGGGTGGGTCTCCTTCCTTGCTTCCAGCTCTTGGAGATGGCACTGGTAGCCTTCTGCTCCCTTTTCACAGTGGGATTTCAAGCTGAGCTCTAGCAGCTGCCTTCTGACCCCAAGGGGAGATACTGTGTGAGAACAACACCAACACTCTGGAAGAACAGAGCTGTGTGGAGTACTAGTAATATCGGTTGGCCCCTGCATTAAGTTGTGCCTGACACTTAGCCCTATGCCAGGACTATCCAGTAACATCAGCCAATAAATTCTCTTTTTGCTTAAGCCAACTTGAGCAGGGCTTTCTATCACTTGTAACCAAAAGATTTCCAACTGATTCGATTGGGTAGAATAAATCAATAATAGAGTCTAAAGGCAAGCTTACTTCTCTGAGGAACTGTGGCTGCTGGATGTAGCATTAATATTAACATCTAGCTCATGAAAACATCTTAAGATACTTTTCAAGAACATTCAACAGAAGGAAAATCAATGAGCTATCCATAAAGGTCATATACATAAACACGACTTCATTCATGTGTGGTTTTAGCATTTTAAGTGCCCTGAGGGCTCCCTTCATAACCTTTGACCCTCAGGGTCTCAAAAACCAAACGAAATAAGAAATGGAACAAATTGAAGGTGACATGACTTGTTTCTCTACCCTGATGCCAAGTCTACCCAGTTTGAAGACAAATCTGTTGTTTTCCAAATCGGTAGAAATGCTCCATCTCCCATTAGACATTCTATGCTTGTGTTAGAAAGAAAGGTAAAAAGAAGACAGTCTCGTTTGTCCATCTAACACCCTCCCCTGACTCTGTTCCCATGTTCTGGACATATTACCTCCTTCCATTCTCTTAAGTTTGCTATGCTTTTTCCTGCTTTTTCCTTCACATATGTTTTCCTTCATAGCACCTACTGTTGTTAGCCATAAAATGTTTCTCGATATTCATTGAATGTCAGAGTCTTTCTCAGCGAAGGTCTGCACGCAGTGGCTGCATAGGTTTTAGCCTCTATACAAAGGGCAACCAAACAAGAAAGCAGTACTTTTTGAATAAGTGAAGGACTATTGTATGAATGACTGCTTGTTGTATTTTGGGGGTTAAAAGAGATGAAGGAGTGAGTTTGTTCATGCAGTATTTTTGATTGACACTTTTTTTCTTTCTCTAAGGCTTTTTCTTTAATAAAAGGTTGATTTTGTCAACCGATTTTGAGCTTTGATTTCATCAGAGGAGGGGAGAGGAGGTGAGGATGCTCAGAACCCAAGGGACGGAGGAAGGTGGGACTTGGTGCTGCCTAGAAACTGGTTCTGTGGGTTGATTCCACTTCTGGAAGGGAATCTAAACAGCTGGTGCCAGGAGTCAACACAGCTGGTGGGTGGTTCAAATTCTGATTTAGAGTAAAAGGACATTAATACATCTATCCTGCTCAGAATTTCCCAATTTGTCATTATCTGGAGACCTTGGAGAGCTACGAAGGGAGTGGAATGTGAAGCAAACACACACCAGCTTTCTTTTAAAAAAAAAAAAAGTGCGAATGATGCCTCATCCAGTGGGGGAATATTATGTATCCATTAAAATAGTTTATGTGAAACATGATTATGCTATAGCATGAAGTCTAAAAACAAAAATAAGAAAACAGAAAAGGAAGCAGGACTCAGTGTTGTAGCTACAGAATAATAACGACTGGGCTGATAAATACACCCAGCCTGGCAAGGCCTGGCTTGCCTCCCCAGCAGCATCTCTTATCAACCCTCCTGCCAGAGGCCCCTGCCCTCTGCCCTCCAGCTATCCTGAACCCACATTTCACTCATGCCTTCCTCCCATCACCATCCCTCCCCTTGCCTGGACACCTCCCTTTGACTCTCCAGGTCTCAAATGTCTCTTCCTCTAGAAACCCTTTCCTAAACCCAGAGTCTGACTGAGGAAGAGTGCCGAGGTCAAGCCCCTCCAGTGTATACTTCTGGGTCATCACACTCACAGGGTCTCTCTCCATAGGCTGTGAGTTCTGTGAGGATGAATGGGCCATTCTTGTCCCATGCTTAGCACTCAGCACAGTGCCAGGCACAGGGTCTCAATAATTATGTTGACTATAAACCTTAAGGAAATAGGCCAAAATGTTGCCAGTGGTTGCCTCTAAAGTACGGCAACTCATGCTCATTTGTTTTCTTTCTTTCTACTCTTTTGTTTTTTGTTTTTTAGTTTTCTATAATAAGCGTGGGGCTTCCCAGATGGCGCTAGTGGTAAAGAACCCCCCCTGCCAGTGCAGGAGATGCAAGAAACAATGGTTCGATCCCTGGGTTGGGAAAATCCCCTGGAGGAGGGCATGGCAACCCACTGCAGTATTCTTGCCTGGAGAATCCCATGGACAGAGGAGCCTGTTGGGCTACAGTCCATAAAGTTGCAAAGAGTCGGACACGACTGAAGCTACTTAGCACACATACCCACACACATAATAGGCATGGCTTACATTTATGATAGGAAAACAATAGTAGCCTTTTCTGTTGTTGTTGCGTGGCATGTGGGATCTAGTTCTCCAACCAAGGATCTAACCTGGGGCCCCTGCATTGGGAGCACTGAGTCTTAACCACTGGACCACCAGGGAAGTCCCAATAGCAGGCCTTTAACTGTAAAATATCTCAAGAAGGCCTGAACTGCAGCAATACCAACACTGTTTTCTTTTTTGTTTTCATAGGAGAATGGTGGAACTTCATCTACATTTTTTTGGTCTTTAAGGCAAAACATACAAATCTAGGAGGAGTGTCCTGTGGCCAGCAGTCTATGCAGGGCTGACTTCTGACATTCTCCCAGCCAAGCTTCCTATCCTGGCCACCTCACCCTGCCTGGGACAGGCTTTTTTGACTCTGTTTCCAGCAACAGAACAGGCATTAGTCTTAGCAACACCTTGCTGAATGCCTTGATACCAGTTTTAGGAATAAAATGAACTTTGATTGATGCAAAGTACGAAGTGTTTTGTGCCAGTCTTCTAGAAATTTGGGAAGGCATGCCAGGGAAAGTTTCCCTCTGCCTTAGAAACAATAGCACAATTGGCAGGTGTGTGAAGGTAAAGTTATACTCTAATCTAGAGGTGAGATTTGAAGCAACCTCAGGACTTCACTGGCAGTCTGATCTAGTGGTTAAGACTCTGTGCTTTCGATACAGGAGGCAAAGTTTCATTTCTGGTCAGGGAACTGAGATCCACATATTGTGTAGTGCAGCCAAAAGAGGAAAAGAGCAATCTCAATCTTCTAGCAATGACTAATTACAAAAACAAGCGAAAAAAAGAAAAAGGAAAATGATTAAGAGGATGCTCATTTGCACACCCTAGCAAGTTCACAAGGGCCAGGCTGTCCCATTCACGCCCTGGAAACCCCCAAGAACATGGCAGAGCCTCCCTTGGGGTCTGTTTTTGGGGACTTTGGATACAATTCTAATGAGCACAGTCTGGGCCTGTAAAGAATCTCAGATCATCATGTCCTAGGGGTGTTTTCCACAGGGGCACACTGCCTGCCACTGCAAAGTCACCCAGGACTTGGCTATAATAGCACAAAATAAAGGACAAGACACCAGCACTAGAAGCAGCCTTTAAAGAGCATCTAGTGACATCCACCCCTGCTTTTACAGAGAAAGAAGCACAGAGAGGTTAACAAGTCTGCTCCAAGTCACACAGCAATGAAAGTAACCCTGTGATATAAAATTAACGAAGAGGATGCTCCCAGCCTCCTGGCTTCCCGAGCAAAGGTAGCTGTAATTTAGGGTCAGCATGACCAAATGAGATCGAGGCAGGCAGGGGAGTGAGGGGAGTGAGCCTTATATCTCAGGGTGCTTCCTAACAAAAATTCTTTTTATAATTTTTAATTGGTTCTGAAGAGTGATTATCCTCAGTTATCTGAAATACTGATTTCTAGGCTATGTCCCAGTATTGCCAGGCAGATGAACTCCTTAAATGGTTACTTACTTTTTTCTATTATTGCTAAATGAATTCAGTACCCCCACCCCATCCCCACCCCCATAACACACACTGAGATTTCCAAGGGATTCCACTGGGCAGACTGGGTACTTTATGAGGGCAGGGTCCAACTTGCCCATTGTTGTACAGTGCCTGCAGCTGCGCTTTTTCTGGATGATTGAATAAATGAATGAACAAATGAGTGAATATTCAAGATTCAGTAGTCAGGCTGTCCTGTTTAACTTTTGATGTAGCACACCCATGTCTTGAGGCCAATTCTTAAAATCCATATTGTAGATGCATTTGGTATGACAGGAAATAATTAAAACACACCATAAGCATTGAGGGAATGCTTGTCAACGCTCATTTCTATAACCGACAAACAATGTGGAAACTGCATTTTCCCCTGTAAACCAGGGTGTGCTGACATGTGGGGAAAAAAAAACTCACCTTCAACACAATATGTAAAACCTAGTTGGGAAGAAAGAAATCACAGAAAGTAGTGACTCTCTGTATTTTTGATTCAAGATTTACACACATGTAGTTTTATATTTGGGCTTCCCTGGTGGCTCAGAGGTTAAAGCGTCTGCCTGGAATGCGGGAGACCTGGGTTCGATCCCTGGGTCGGGAGGATCCCCTGGAGAAGGAAATGGCACCCCACTCCAGTACTCTTGCCTGGAGAATCCCATGGAGGGAGGAGCCTGGTAGGCTACAGTCCATGGGGTCGCAAAGAGTTGGACACGACTGAGCAATAAGGAAGGAAGGAAGTTTTATATTTGGGCTTCCCTGGTGGCTCAGACAATAAAGAATCTGCCTGCTAATGCAGGAGACTGGGGTTTGATCCCTGGGTGGGGAAGATTTCCTGGAAAAAGGAGTTTGGTGGGCTAGGTCCATGGGGTCTCAAAGAGTCGGACATAACTGAGCAACTAAGTACACACACATTTTTGTATTTGTTTTTTTTTTTTTGCAAACTTACCTTTTCTTCCCTGGGTAGCTGTCAAAAACATTTTCCCATTCAGTTCTCTTATTTAGCACCTCCTAAAAATAAAAGCTATTATTTCTTTTAATGAGCAAAATTTGGGGATCCCCTCCTTCTACTCATCTTCATATTCTCTGAGACTACAAATTAAATCAGGATGCACCTCAGGTCTAGACTCTCGCAGGTGTCATTTGAATCACAGATTTAAGCTGTTTACATCCCACATCATTTTATTTATCCTTCAACATCAGGGCTCTGTTTAATTAAAAAATTCTCTTTGGTCCTCCTGCCGAGTTTGTGCCATCTCGGTGCGAGGCACAGAGGTGGTTTTGCTCGAAATTCCATCTCTGCCTCTGTCTGCTCTGACAGAACACTTCTGGCCGCCCAAATCCTGAGCTTGCTTTCCTTGAGTATCGGGAGTCTTGAAAACCACAGGCGATTGCCAACGACGTCTCCCTTTTACAAGCTGTTCTCCAAAGGCTAACGCTGATCTTCCCCAGACGCTAAATCATAACCTTCGTGTTTTTCGTATTTCACATTCTAGCCGCAATTTCAACATCCCATCCCCGTGACATTAGGGAATGATAAATCAGCGGGCGGGACAGCTCCCCTGTACAGACTGGTACGGGCGGACCGGCTCTGCCAACGCCCTCACTCCGGCCAGATGTCGGAGCCCCGCGGGGTTAACCCTTTCCCACAGCTCAGCTCCGCCTGGCCAACCGGAAACTTCCCCAGCAGCTGTATTTAACAACTAACACAGGTTTTGTTTCTCCTCTTTTTAAACGTTCCTCCTTTTTGTCTTTTCCCTCCTTTCCTTGCCTTGCCAAGCCCAATAGAGACAAATAAAAATGCTATCGAACCACGTCTGATGTAAATGTTTATTTTTTCTTAAATCAGTCTGTATTAAAACCATTTTGCCCTGTCCTCTTCAATGATTAGTATTAGAGGAAAATGAGGGTGGAAAGACTTTTTTTAAAAGTGAAGAAATACTTAATCCTACTGTTTTGTTGCTGTTGTTATCTTTTAAAAGTAGCTTTATTGAAGCATAATTTACATTCCATTTTCAAAATGGAATTCATCCATTTTGCCAGGACCATGCAGTGGTTGGGTTTCCCCCGTGGCTCAGGGGTAAAAAACCCGCTTGCAGTGCGGGAGAGTGGCAGAAGCCATGGGTTTGATCCCTGGGTCGGGAAGATCCCCTGGAGAAGGAATTGGCAACCCACTCCAGTATTCTTGCCTGGAGAATCCCATGGACAGAGGAGCCTGGTGACTAAGCAACATGCAGTGGTTTGGGGTATATTTATAGAATTGTGCAACTGTAGCTGTAATCTAATTTTAGAACATTTCTATTTCACCCCCCCCCCCCCCCAAAAACCTGTTAGTGCCCATTTGCAGTTACTTCTGTACTGACCCCTGCCAGACCCAGGTAACTGTTAATTTACCTTCTGTCTCTATAGATTGCCTTTCCTAGGTATTTCTTGCAAGTGGAATTATACAATAGGTGGTCTTTTTTGTGTGGCTTCTTTCACTTAGCCTAATGCTTTTGAAATTCAGGGCTAATGGCTTTTATAAGAAGGCAGACCCATTTGAAATGGTCAGACTGTCCCAGGTACTATAGAATCTAATATGCACACGCTAAGTGTGCACTCAGAGTACATGCTGTGTAGACGTGTCCCATGAAATAAGGTGAGAGATTCACTCCTCTGTTTAGCTTTAAGTTCTAAGGTATGGTGGTCGGTGGGGGGTGGGGGGTGGTACTGTCAGTCATGGGCCACGTGCAAACACAGAGCATTTCAATTAGTAGTTGGTATTGGTTTTGTTTTAGAGACAGTAAAATCCAAACCATTCAATTCACCTGTTATTTAAATAACAGATCAAGGCCAGATAACTTTATTAAGAACTGGAGCTTTAAAACTCTCCCCTTTTCATATCATCTAATAAGATTAAGAAGAGGTGGCAAGAAAACACAGAAGAACTATACAAAAAAGATATTCATGATCCAGATAACCATGATGGCGTGATCACTCACCTAGAGCCAGATATCCTGGAATGCGAAGTCAAGTGGGTCTCAGGAAGCATCACTATGAACAAAGCTAGTGGAGTTGATGGAATTCCAGTTGAGCTATTTCAAATCCTAAAAGATGACGTTAAAGTGTTGCACTCTATGCCAGCAAATTTGGAAAACTCTGCAGTGGCCACAGGACTGGAAAAGGTCAATTTTCATTCTAGTCCCAAAGAAAGGCAACTCCAAATGTTCAAACTACTGCACAATTGCACTCATCTCACATGCTAGCAAAGTAATGCTCAAAATCCTCCAAGCCGGGCTTCAACAGTACATGAACTGTGAACTTCCAGATGTTCAGGTTGGATTTAGAAAAGTCAGAGGACCCAGAGATCAAATTGCCAACATCTGCTGGATGATTGAAAAAGCAAGAGAGTTCCAGAAAAGCATCTACTTCTGCTTTATTGACTATGCCAAAGCCTTTGACTGTGTGGATCACAACAAATTCTGGAAAATTCTTAGAAATGGGAATACCAGACCACCTTACCTGCCTCCTGAGAAATCTGAATGCAGGTCAAGAAGCAACAGTTAGAGCTGGACATGGAACAACAGACTGGTTCCAAATCAGGAAAGGAGTACCTCAAGGCTGTATGTTGTCACCCTGCTTATTTAACTTATATGCAAAGTACATCATGAGAAATGCCAGGCTGGATGAAGCACAAGCTGGAATCAAGATTGCTGGGAGAAATATCAATAACCTCAGATATGCAAATGACACCATCCTTATGGCAGAAAGCAAAGAAGAGCTAAAGAGCCTCTTGATGAAAGTGAAAGAGGAGAGTGAAAAAGTTGGCTTAAAGCTCAACATTCAGAAAATGAAGATCATGGCATCTGGTCCCATCACTTCATGACAAATAGATGGGGAAACAATGGAAACAGTGACAGACTTTATTTTCCTGGGCTCCAAAATCACTGCAGATGGTGACTGCAACCATGAAATTAAAAGACGCTTGCTCCTTGGAAGAAAAGCTATGACCAACCTAGATAGTATATTAAAAAGCAGAGACATTACTTTGCTGACAAAGGTCTGTCTAGTGAAAGCTATGGCTTTTCTAGTAGCCATGTATGGATGTGAGAGTTTATAAAGGAAGGTGAGTGCCGAAGAATTGATGCTTTTGAACTGTGATCTTGGAGAAGACTCTTGAGAGTCCCTTGGACTGCAAGGAGATCGAACCCGTCAATTCTAAAGGAAATCAGTCCTGAATATTCATTGGAATGCTGAAGCTGAAACTCCAATACTTTGGCCACCTGATGCGAAGAACTGACTCATCGGAAGAGACCCTGATGCTGGGAAAGATTGAAGGTGGAGGAGAAGGGGACAACAGAGGATGAGATGGTTGGATGGCTTTACCGACTCAGTGGACATGTATCTGAATAAGCTCCAGGAGTTGGTGATGGACATGGAAGCCTGGCATACCACAGTCCATGGGATCACAAAGAGCTGAACATGACTGAATGACTTAATTGAACTGAATAAGATTATATATATTACGGCACTTTGCATAGTGAAATAATATACTCGCAGGGAAAGTATTTTTTATGCTAACTAATATATATCGTTTAAAGAGTAAGAAAGAGGAAATAACACAGAAGAGGAGGTCGAAGCTGAGCAAAATGAAGAGAGGAGTGAAAAAGAGGTTGAGGTTATTTGTGGGGCCATGAAAGGGGGTAACCTGTCTCTACCTGACCCAGTTATATTCTCGGCAGTTAGTGATGACTTTGCAGCTTTTTGACTGCTCTTTCAAATTGTCATCATTGAATATTTGCAACAGCTGCCCTGACAAGAAACCCTTTTCCCACCTAACGGTTATGGCCAGCGTGTTGATTCACAGCCGTGGCTGCACATCAGAAGACCCTTTGGAGCTTTTAAAAAATTGTTTGTTTATTTGGCTGCTCTGTGTCTTCATTGCTGTGTGTGGGCTTTCTCTAGTAGCAGAGAGCTGGGGCTACTCTCTTGTTGCAGTGTGTGGGCTTTTCACTGGGGTGACTTCTCTTGTTGTGGAGCACGGGCTCCAGGGCACACAGGCTTCAGTAGTTGCGGTACATGGGCTTAGTTGCTCTGCATGTGGGATCTTCCTGTATCAGAGATCCAACCCGTGTCCCTGACATTGGTAGGAAGATCTTTACCACTGGACCAACAGGAAAGTTCCTCTGGGGAGCTTTTAAACTCTACTCATGCCCAGGTTGGATCCTAAATCAATTACATCAAAGTCTCTGGAGGTAGGGCCTGGGCGTATTTTTGAAAAGCATCCCCAGGTGATTCAGTTTAGGGCCAGGCTAGAGAATCAGTGGGCTACACAGAGCAGTGCCTATCAAATTTATATGCTTATAAATTACGTATGAGCTTGTTATACTGAAGACCCTGATTCAACGGATCTGAAATGGTGGCCTGGGACCTTTAGAACAAGCTCACAGGTAATACTGATGCTGCTGCTCCTCAGCCACACACTGACCAGTGAAGAGCTAGAGAAAAATCCAAGATTTTTTGCATGCACGGGATGTTCCATCATCTGTCTCTGTTCTGGACTAGCAGCGTTAGCATTACCTGAGAACTGACTACAAATGCAAATCCTTGGGCCTTACCTTAGATTCATTAAATCAGAAATTCTGGGGGCAGAACCTAGCAACAAATCGTTTTAATATGCTTTACAAAGGCCTGTATACTCAAAGCTATGGTTTTACCAGTAGTCATGTATGGACCATAAAGAAGGGTGAGTGCCAAAGAGTTAATGCTTTCGAATTGAGGTGCTGGAGAAGACTCTTAAGAATCCCTTGGGCAGCAAGGAGATCATGGGAAGGACTGATACTGAAGCTGAAGCTCCAGTATGTTGGCCACCTGATATAAAGAGTTGACTCCTTGGAAAAGACCCTGATGCTGGGAAACATTGAGGGCAGGAGGAGAAGGGGACGACAGAGGATGAGATGGTTGGATGGCATCACCGACTTGATGGACATGAGTTTGAGTAAGCTCCAGGAGCTGGTGAGGGACAGGGAAGCGGGCATGCTGTAGTCCATGGGGTCAGAAAGAATCAGACACGACTTAGTGACTAAGCAACAGTGATAATCATTTTATAATTCTGTGTTACTAAATCAACCATTGTATACATATATTCCCTCCCTCTTGGACCTCTTGGACCTCTCTCTCATTCTACCCTCTATTCCACCCCTGTAGGTCATCACATACCGCTGAGCTGAGCTTCTTGTGATTTATAGCAACTTCTCACTAGCTAGCTATTTTACACATGGTAGTGCATATATGTCTATCCCAGTCTCCCAGGTCTTCCCACTCTCCCCTTCTCCCCACCCCTGCCCCGTGTCCGCACGCCCAATTTCTTCACCTGCTTCTCTATTCTTGCCTTGGAAATAGGTTCATCTGTACCATTTTTTCTAGATTCAAGAGCGTTAATTTTAGATCAAGCATAATAACATGTCCCATCTATATTTTATTTCAGGGTTGGGGGACATGTAAAGTTAATTATGATGGTCTCTAGTAGAAACCTTGTGAATTAGAAGCACTACTTTGTTTAGTTTCAAAGTATGCACAAATGTGGAAGGCTCCAGGTGGTGGCTTCACGGCGGGAGGAGGGACCTGGGAGCCTGGCAAGTGTCCTAGCTCTGCCACTGACCAGGTTTCAGGGCCCCCTGGCCTTCCCAGGAGGCTCAGTGGGAAAGAATCCACCTGTCAAGCAGATGTGGGTTCTATCCCTGGTTTGGGAAGATTCCCCTGGAGGAGGAAATGGCAACCCACTCCAGTATTCTTGCCTGGAGAATTCCATGGACAGAGGAGCCGGGCGGGCCCCAGTCCATGGGGTCACAAAGAGTCGGACATGACTGAGTGACTAAGCACAGCACTCATAAGCACAGCGCTCATACATAGGGCTCCCTGTCACTCGTGCTTATCTGCAAAGGAAGATGCAGTCTCAGATTATTAGCTCTAGAGATCTGTTCTAGCTCTAGTTGTTAAACTGTAAGTTAGGGCTCCAAATGCTCTTTAAACTGAAGGGAAAGCCTGACTTCAGAGATGTTTTCTCCATTAAAAAAAAAACAACCTTCCTATTTTACAGAAAGGGTTAAGTATCTAATACGCCCTAAAGCATCAAGGGCTTGTCTCGGCATCCCATCCTCCTTACCCCTGATGAATTGCCTGACACTTCCCTGATCTTGCAGCTCTTTTCTTTAGAAAATAACATTTGGTTCCTGTCATGGCAGAAGCCTGGGCTTTGCTGATTTAAGGCAATAAAGGAATGTGACAGAAAATTTAAATACTCTCATATCTATAAAAGTATGAAATACAAATGTTAATATAAAACACTCTACATTGCCTCGTTACGTACAATAGAGTTATCTCTAATTGTGAGCGGTTCAGTTACTATTTGTTCATACCTAATTCTCTTAAGGAAGTGCATAACTTGGATGGAGTTACAGTTTTCTACACTTTTAGGCCGTGTTAACTCAACTGTCACCTTGAGGTTCAGTTGTTCAGTCACTCAGTCCTGTCTGACTCTTTGCGACCCTGTAGTCTGCAGCAGCACGCCAGGCTCCTCTGTCCTTGGGATTCTCCAGGGTTCTTTTTATCAGTAGTTCAATAGGTTTAGCAGGCAATGACCAGAGTCCCCTGTCTGTCTTCAATTGCTTTCTTTGCTAAACTAGGAATTTCACATCTTCCTTCCTTCATGAATTCAGTGAATATTCACGGGATGACTTCTACATGGTAGACTCTGTGCCAGAACCTGGAGTCATTGGCCCGTCCCTGGTCAGGGAACTAGATCCCACAACTAAAGACCCTGCATGCCACAGTGAAGACTGAACATCTTACGTACCAAAACTAAGACCCTGCATAGCCAAATAAAATTACAAACAAAAACAGTGAAAGTTCAGCCTAGTAACTGAATTTTTGACAGATCCCATTAACTCATATACTTTCCCTAGTAGGTTTCTCTCCCATCCCAAAGGCAGCTATTCCAGATGTCTCCCAATTCCTACTCAAACTCCGTCCTACTTTCTTATCAGATATTTTCCATCACCTTCCTAGGGCAAACAGAGGCCATGAATGCAGTTCTTTTGGCTTTGCTTTCCTCTGCAGACATACTCAGTTACCATAACTTCACTCATTCTCATCTAGAGCTACCCATTTATTTTTTCTGCCCTTGTTTAAGCCCCAGCTCAAATATCACTTCCTGTTTAATACCATAAGAATAATGGGAGGGGGGTTCATGTTTGGGAACGCATGTACACCCGTGGTGGATTCATGTCAATGTATGGCAAAACCAATACAGTATTGTAAAGTAAAATAAAGTAAAAAAAAAAAAGAAAAAGAATAATCACAATACCATCACTAACAGGTAAAAATCTGGTCCTGGGCTGAGCATTGAACAGGATTTATCTGTTTCATCCTCACAGAAAACTATGAGGAGGGCATCATGTCCATTTGGTAGACAAGAAATGAAAACTTCGGTTCAGTAACTTGCCTTGCTTTGTGTGCATGCTCAGTCTTGTCCAGCTCTTTGCAATGCCGTGGACTGTAGCCCACTGGCCCAAATTCTGTCCCCGGAAGTTTCCCAGCAAGGATACTAGAGTGGGTTGCCATTTCCTACTCCAGGGAATCTTCCCAACCCAGGAATTGAACCCACGTCTCCTGCATTGGCAGGTGGATTATTTACTACCGAGCCACCCGGGAAGCCCAGGTTAAGTAATTTACCCAGCATTAGACGAGGGTGGAGATGGGTTTCAAGCCTGGATCTGCCTGGAACTCAGAGTCCTGCTTCCAAGCAGGGGATGCAGTCTCCTGGGGCTCCCCCAGCCCTGTCATTTGTATCCACCCTGTGCACACACATCCTCTCCCCACACCTGCTAATGCTGTCTGTCTCCTGTCTGTTTTCCCCACTGAACTGGGAGCACCCAGGGGAGAGAGACTCTATCTGATGCATAATGTCCTCCCCATTCTGCCATTCCTGTTGCATGGAGGCCACCAGTGGAGTTTTACTGACTGAGGGGATGAGGTCTGACCTGGCAGAACGCAGGGCTGCACCAGAGACTGGTCTCCAGCAGAGTGGTTAGTCTGCTATGAGGTGGGCAGTGGCAGGTAGGGGGTTTGCTGTGCTTAGTCGTTCAGTCATTTCCAGATCTTTGTGACCCCATGAGTGGAGTGGGTTGCCATGCCCTCCTCCAGGGAATCTTCCCAACCCAGGGATCAAACCCAGGTCTCCCTCATTGCAGGTGGATTCTTTACTGAGCCAACGGGGAAGCCCAGTATGGGGTTTACCTCCCTGCATTATTTACCGTTTATTCAACAAATGTTTCTTGTGTGTCTTCTGTGTGTCAGGCACTGTTTTAGTTGCTGGAAACACAGTGGGTGAGCAAAGCAGACAAAAAAATCCCCACCCTCAGGAAGCTGATATTCTAGCAGCGCAGGCAAATGAGTTTGCCAGGCACTTTGCCCACATTTCCAGTCCCCACTTCTTTCCCAACCCTAGGTTGGGGTGCTTATTAGGTGATTCCTTGTCAGACATTCTCAGATCTCCTAAGAGTTACATCTCCTGTACTTACTGCTCAGGCTAAACAGCTGTGTGCACTCAGTCGCTCAGTCTTGTCCAACTCTTCGTGACCCCATGGACTGTAGCCCACCAGGCTCCTCTGTCCATGGGATTTTCCAGGCAAGAATACTGGAGTGGGTTGCCATTCCCTTCTCCAGAGGATCTTCCTGCCCCAAGGATCGAACCCTTGTCTCCTGTGTCTCCTGCATTGGCAGGCAGATTCTTTACCACTGAGCCACTGCAGAAGCCCAAACAGCTGAAGAACCACAGATAAGGGCAAGTACTGAACAGACAGTCTATAGGCTCAAATGTCCCCTCCCCGCAAAACCTCTACAGGTATCGTCCTCCACAGGGTTCTTTTGTAGTCTGGATACATCATGATCCATTTCCCATTTTTCTGTGACTATTAAGTTGTGAGCTGAGTTCCTTGGGAGGGTGAGAAAGAGTGCTTTAAAAAAAAAAAAATTTGTTTGGCTGTGCTGGGTCTTAGTTGCAGCATGCAGGGTCTAGTTCCCTGACCAGAGATTGAACCCCAGACCCCTGGATTGGGAGCACGAAGTCTTAGCCACTGGACCAGCAGGGAAGTCCCAAGAGTGCTTTTGGAGTCATGTCCTATTGGGTCAGGGGGCCTTCGCTTCCTCTCTTCTGGGTGGAGAGCACCTTGGGTGCTGGAGCTCACCCATCTCCTCCTTACCCCAAGCCGGGGATGGGAAATGCTCTTGACCTCTGGGCCTTTCCAGGACTGGATGAGGTGGGAAACTGCTTCCGGAAGCAGCTGCTACAGTGATTCCATCAGGCCATCCATCGGTCCCCAGTCTGACTAGGGTTCTCGCACGCCTGTTTCAGAAGAGATCACAGACAAGGCATGAAGCCTATGCAGGGTGTATGCCACCTTAAGCCCTAGGAGAGAAAGAAAGGCTCTTTGCTCTGCCACACGCCTCAGTGCACCGTGCTGCCTGGTGCCCAGGAGCCTGCTCCACTCTGCTGGGGGTGGGGAAGGGAGAGGCTCAAGCGCTGGCCTCTGCCCTTGAGTGCTGATCACGCCTACCTGAGCCACCTGGGGCCTGGAGGGAGAGCCGGAGATGCTACCACCTTTCTCAGGAGCCCCCAGCCTCTGCAGGACGATTTCAGAGCCCCAAGCCCTGGATCTGCTACTGATGGCACGTTCCAGGCAGAGCCACTTGCCCAAAGTGTGCAACCCAGCCCTCGGCCCTGGTCCTGCAGTCCCCTCCTTCTCCCTCCGGCCCATCCTTGTCTCCAAAAGGAAGTTTCTATGCTGGGTGTGTCCCGATCGCTGATTCCAGAGTTACAGAAAATGACCCATCCAGGGTGAGGGTTGGGAGTGAGTCCTGGTCACAGACACATGCCCAGGGTCCTCCACGTGTCACCAGACAGGCGCCCGCCCTGCCCTCTGGGCTAATGAGGGCCACCTCTGGGTGGAATCTTCTCCCATTGCACGTGGTTCCCAGGTTCTCCTAGGCATCCGTGGAAGGGCCCCAAAAACCTAGTACCAAGGGGTGCAGCAAGGCGCTGGTCTAGCAGCGGCCTAATTGTGCCAACTCCAGCCTCTGGAGTCTGTGTTCTCTGTGCCCTCCTCTGAGGGCCCCTCAGGCAGGGTGTCTGGGCCAGGACACTGCCTTTCCCAGACTGAGCCTGGGACGGGCGCTCCCCAGCACCGTCAGCATGAGGTCATCCTCCCATTAGGGATTTCCTGTCACTTCAGTTCTCCCTGGAGACCGTCACCACCCTCCGCCCAGCCCAGGGCTCCCAACTCACCTTGGGGGCATTCATTACAAGCAGCACCAGCCCTGCCCTCCAGGCTTCATCTGCACCGCAGATGCGGGACAAGTCTCACCGCGATGGAGAAAGTGAAGCCCTGTGGGTGAGCCCGTTCATTGGTGGGTGTTCTCTGCACTGGACAAGCCTGCTTTCCTGAGCATTGACCCTTCTGTGTCCCATCTGGGGTTCACCCTTTGGTGCTTGGCAGAGGTCTCCGGGGAGACTAAGACCTGTTGGCAACAAGGTGCCTTGGGGGCCACAGTAAGCACACAGCTTCCTTGAAGTGAGGAAACTGCACGAAGCAAACTCTGGACAGCGTCAGAAGATGCAATTATCAGGTGAATCTTAGGCTAAGAATGTGGGGATTCACCACAACCTCTGTCTCTCCCTAGTCAGATTGTGGTGGCACAAACGCCTCCCTGCTAGGATGTGGTTGGGGGCAGGGAGGGAAAACCTGGGTGTGTGCTCACACTGATTTCCAGCACGCTGTGCACACAGTAGGAACACAGCGAACCTCTGTCCACTGTTAAAGCTATGATTTTTCCTAGGGCTTATTTGCTCTATCAGTTCTGGCTAAGGGAGGAGGCAGGGGTCTTGAGGTGGTGGGTAGGGAACTGAGGAGGGTGGGATGAACTGAGAGACTGGGATTGACGTATATATGCTATTAATGTGCATATTGTGCTCAGCTGTGTCCGACTCTTTGCGACCCCATGGACTGTAGCCTCCCAGGCTTCTCTGTCTGTGGGATTCTCCAATCAAGAATACTGGAGTAGGAAGCCGTACCCTCCTCCAGGGATCTTCCCAACCCAGGTATTGAACCTGCATCTCCTGTGTCCCCTGTATTGTGGGCAGATTCTTTACCCACTGAACCACCTGGAAAGCCCATACAGTATCGATACTTTATATAAAACAGGTAAATAATGAGAACCTACTGTTATTGCACAGGAAACTCTACTCAATATTCTGTGATGACCTATATGGGAAAAGAATCTAACAAAGAGTGGATATATGTATATATATAATTGATTCCCTTTGCTATACAGTAGAAGCTATTAATAACACAACATTGTAAAGCAACTATATGCCATTGAAATTTTTTTTTAAATAGTGTAGGGAATATCTAATGGCTACAACATCTTTGATACAGAAAGACTGATAAAATTTAAAAATTATTTTTTCCAAATTAAAAAAAAAGAAACAGCAGGCTGTTTGGGACTGGATCAGGACTCTGAGGGGTACATTAAAGGGAGGGCTGAAGGCAGGAGTAGACGGAGTGTTTTCAAGAGGTGGGGGTGGTGGTGGAGGTGGAGGAGGAGGGATTCTGGGGGATAATTAGGGCCCAAGTTCAAAACGGGAACAGAATGGGAGAGGGGGACTTCTCACTCTGGCGGGGGCTCAGTAGGTGAGGACACCAGGCACCTGTGCTGCACTGGGGCTTGCTGTTATAGAGTTCCAGGCACTAGCGTCTGGGGGTGTGTGTCCTGTCTGGGCTGGCCCCTTTGGTCACAGTGTCACAGTCACAGGCGCCCCCAAGTGGCTTCAGAGCAGCACACCTGAAGGAGGGGATGGAGTTCAGGAGGAGAGCATCTGTGGTACGCCCCCCCCCCCCCCCCACCGCCTCCTCTAAGAAATTACCTGCCGAGGCTTTGAGGGTGCCAGGAAGATGGCTCAAGATGGGTCAGGAGACACTGAAACCAGATGAGTTTTTGAGAATGTGTCCCCATTTGTATCTACAGACTTGAGAAATCTGAGAAAGCTGGAATATTTAAGAATATAATATTTTATTCCCTCGTATTTCTCGCTTGTCCTCCCCTCAGAGGCAAAGAATCTGTGCAGAAGACCTGGGTTCAGTCCCTGGGTGGCTCAGAGGGTAAAGTGTCTGCCTGCAGTGCGGGAGACCGGGGTTCAATCCCTGTGTCAGGAAGATCCCCTGGCGAAGGAAATGGCAACCCACTCCAGTACTCCTGCCTGGAAAATTCCATGGACAGAGGAGCCTGGTAGGGTCCATGGGGTCGTGAAGAGTCGGATATGACTGAGCGACTTCACTTTCACTTTCTGATTACAAATCAGTATTTGTTTACAAAGAAAATTTGGACAGTACTTGGATTTCCTTGGTGATCCAGTGGTGAAGACTCTGCACTTCCAATGCAAGGGGCAAGGTTTCAATCCCTGGTAGGGGGACTAAGATCCTGCATGAAGTGAGACATGAACAAAAAAATAAATAAATATATAAATAAAATGGTTAGTACTTTAAACAAAAGAAAACTGGACAATAATATAGAGAACACAGAAGGAAGACAAAAATGACTCAAAAGCTCATCCCCAGAGGTAACTACTGTTTATAATTGTATATCATACATACTGTTTTTAACTTACTTTATCAACTTAAAACTGTATCATGAATCTCTTCATATCTGTAGGTCTGCTCAAAATTATTTAACCAGTTCTTCTGTTGGACATTAAGGTGGCTTACAACTGTTAGCCACAAAATAAAGCTGTGATGAATAGCCCTATAAGCAAATTTTGTACATATACTCAATGAGTTTCTTAGGATAAATTCCTAGGAAAATAATGACTGGTCGAATAATGGGCACATTTTTAAGGCTTTAATACACATTGCCAAATTGTCTTTCAGAAAGGCGGTTTCAATTTAGACTCCTGCCTACAAAGTATTGGAATATCTATTTCCCCACAATCTCACCAAAATATGGTATTATCAATCTTTAAAAATCTTTGTCGGTTTGAAACTAGAAAGAGATAATGTTTAGTTGTTTAAATTACCATTTCTTTGATTTTTAATAAGAGCTAATAATACATCTTTTCACTTTTTAACTTCCTATGTAAATAGCCTGTTTGTGTCATCTGTTTATTTTGTTGAATTTTTATTATGTATCAGACGTTAGGGTTTTCTGCTTGATGTGTTCAGCTTTCTTTCGTTAATTTTCAGGAGCTCTTGAAATAGTATTATTAGCCCCTTGCTCATCATGCTTTGAAGACTTCATTCCTATAGTTTTAAGCTTTTTTCCTTATAGTAATTTTAAATATTTATTTAGTCAGAATTGTCAGCTTTGTTATATCAGGAAAGGTTTTCTCCTTATCAACAATATAAAAATATAATTGTCTATTCTCATTCATTTTTTATTTTCTCACTACATTTCAATCTTAATTCTTTAATACCTCTTGTATTTATTCTGGTGTCTGACATAGTTAAAAACCTAACTTATTATTTTTTCAAAAGTTTGGCCAATTTTCCCAACATCTTTGATCGTATAGTCTGTCTTGCCCCCAAAGATTTAACACATGATTGTTTTAATTAATCCTCTTTTAATTTTCCTATTTATTAGCCATTTGCATTTCTCTTTTGGTGAATGGTCTGTGCATGTGCTTTGTCTATTTTTCTATTACCGCCTTCATCTCTTATGGATTAGAAAGGATATTTTATATATCGAATCACAAATTCCTTTTAGCTATTATGTTGCAAATGTTTCCCCCAGTTTGAACTCTAAGAATTAATTTTCTGGCATAGAGGCTTTACATTTTCTCTAGTCATATTAATCTTTTAATTTATGATTTCTGATTTGGTTCTTGGGTTTGGATAAGCCTTTCCCTTGCCAAGATGGCACAAACTGTCACCTAGAGTTTACTTAGCTTTCTTTCTTCTTTCCTTCCTTCCTTCCACCATCCACTCAAATTTATTTGTAGTTTATTTTAATCTGTTATATTGGGCAACAATCTAATTTTGTCTTTTCTCAAAAGAGTTACCTAACAGGCCCACTCTTGTTTATTGAATGGTCTTTTACTCTCTTATTTGAAATGTCACTTTTATCATAAATTTTTGCATGCAGCAGGTCTTACTCCTTGCTAACATCCTGTCGCTGCCCTGCTTTTAATTCTGAGAATGCCATCCTACAAAACCCTTGTCCTGCATCATTCTAGCCTTCCCCTCTTACTGCTTCTCCTCTCTGGATGCAGAGAGCTGCTGGGGAAATTATTTAATTCTGCTGGTTGCCGTTACTCGAAATCCGCAGTTTTCCATCTTAGCTGGACCCTCAGCTTTGCCTTACAGTCATGTCAACTCCCTTGCCCAGTCTTGTAATAGCCATTACCAAAGCTCCATCTGCTTTATCCTTTACCCCATCACCAGCAGATAACCTCAGCTTCTATCTGAAAGTGTGTGTTAGTTGCTCAGTAGTGTCCAACTCTTTGTGACCCCATGAACTGTAGCCCGCCAGGCTCCTCTGTCTGTGGAATTCTCCAAGCAAGAATATTGGAACGGGTAGCCATTGGAGTGGGTACTCCTGCAGGGTATCTTCCCGACCCAGGAATTGAACCTGGGTCTGCTGCATTGCAGGCAGATTCTCTACCGTCTGAGCCACCAGGGAAGCCCTCTATATGAAAACATATGTTCTATCGGATCTTTCTCAGTTCCGACTCACCCACTAACTTTTCCTCCTTGAGGAACCAATCACTGTTGGTATTTACTGAGTGCTTATTCTGTGCTGGGCACTCTTTTAGCCACTTTACATGTGGTTCATCCTCACAACTGTATGAGGTGGGTCTTCTTATTATCCTCAGATAACAGGAAAAGAAAGATGCCAAGTTATGTAATTTGCTTCAGGTCATGCTACAGTAATGACTGACATGTAGGATTCAAATCCTAGTTATGCCTTGATTGTTCAAGCTCTTGACCATGATCCCTTTTCATCTTCACATGTGTTAATGGATGGGGAGGGTGGACTACCTTGGTTTTAATCTTCCTTCTCTGGTGTGTTAGTAACATCATTCATTTCTTCATTGATTCAGCTCTTCCACAAATACTCAAACTCCTTCACTGTGCCAGCCACTCTGCTGAGGATACAGCAGGAGGTAAAACCAGACACAGTCACCATTCTCTTGAGGCTGACAGTCTATTGCAAAAAGAAATTCACCAAAGCACGACACCCACATTTAAACACACAAACACATCCCATGTAGGTGTTTCAAAGGAAAGGAACATAGTTCTTTGAGAGTGGACAGGAAAGGCTTGAGGAGCAGGGGGTGAGGGTGTTAGGAGAGTGCCTTCCTGAAAAAGTGAACAGTGAGCTAATAAGCTCAGAGCAAAGGATGAAGAGGAGTAGATTATGCAAAGGGCAGGGACGGGCAGGATTCAGGCAGAGGGCTGTATATGTCAAATGGTTCTCTACATGTTTAGTGAAATGTTGTGAGAGGTTGCTAGGCAGACACTCATAGACACAGGGCCTTGCTAGGATCTCCACCCAGGCTCAGCCCATGGCTGCCCCAGGCCATGTCCCTGAGTAATGACCTTGGACCTGGAAGGTATGAAAGGAAGGAGGTGAGCTCTTCTTCTAGTTGCTGTGTTGTGACTGCAGCTCTTCTGGCAGTGACTTGTGCCCAGATCTGATGCCAAATGATAGCATTTGTCCACAGACTCTCCTGCCTTTTCACAGTGTTAACACCTTTTATTGAAAGAGCCATTATGGTTCTCTATGGCAGGGTCCCCAGCCTCCAGGCTCGAATGCCTGATGATCTGAGGTGGAGCTGATGTAATAATAATAGGAATAAAGTGCACAATAAATGCACTGTGCTTGAATCATCCCGAAACCATCCTCTTGCCCCTGGTCCATGAAATACTTGTCTTCCACGAAACCTGTCCCGGGTGCCAAAAAGGTTGAGGATTCCTGCTATGGGACGAGGGCTATCAGTTTACAAGGCAAATGTGGGCGTCCCTTGTTTTCAGGTGCAAGGACTTGTGTCACTGAGGGACACTACTCACCGCCCGTCCCACTCCTTGCTCTTCTTGGGAGTGGAGTTCGGTGTCTGCTGAGTCACTCAGTCCTGTCCAACTCTTTGTGACCCCTGTGACCCCTGCCAGGCTCCGCTGATCATGACATTTCCCAGACAAGCATACTGGAGTGGGTTGCCATTTCCTTCTCCAGGGGATCTTTCTGACCCAGGGATCAAACCCACATCTCCTGTATTCCCTGCACTGGCAGGTGGATTCTCAACCACTGGACCACCAGGGAAGTCCCGTGAATTCCTTTTTGTAAGAGAAACAAGCTGTGTCTTCTCTGTCCTTGCTGTGGAGGAAACATGACCTGGTGTTTCTGGAACCGTAACAAGCATACTTAGGTTCAAATTCAGGTTTAGGAGTCAGCTCATCCTCTCAGCCAGAGAGGATAAAAGAGCCAAGACAGAGGGGAAATATCCATGTGACAGTCATGTCTTTATTTATTTTAAAAAGAGTTATCTTGGACCCCAGAGATTACATTTTTTAAAATCCATTGCAGGGCTCTGGCATGGACCCTGTTGTATAAAATACACAGGGTGGGGATGTTGCTGGAGAAGTGGAAGTCCTCTGAAGGGATGTAGGGGAAAGGTAGACCATAGGCCTTCTGAGACCTTAATCATCATTAGTGGCTGGGATGCTGATGTGTCTGAGAAACAGCAGGGCTGCTGCTGCCAAACAAAACCAAATTTATCAGCAAATGGGGCATTGCTATGACAGTTTTCAATACAGGACCCATTAAGTACTGAATATCACAGGCCATAGCCAAGCCTCTTCCTCCTTTTATATGGTCCCCAGATCCCATTCAGTCCCTTATGCAGTATGTATTTACTTCAAGAGGAGCATTCCTGATTCCCATAGAGTCTAGGTTTCCATTTTAGCTTGAATTTAGAGTTAAACATGTAATTTGTTTGCACAGCAGTAGTCTTTGATACAGATGTTTATCTTGTCTGGAAAGTGTTTGGAGGTATGAAGCAGCCCTCAGAAGTCAACTGGGTCTGTCTCTCTTCCAGAAAAGGAATCCCCTCTGTATAAGTTCAAGGTCAAGAAAGAGAAAGCCCAACTCACAATAGTTCAAACAATAAAGGGATTTATTAGTTTTTGTAACTTGTAGAGCAGAAGGAGGGCTGGCTTCACCCAGTAGCTTAGTGAAGAAATTATGGGTGGTGTTTCTTGCCATCTCTGTGCTCTGACTTCGTCCTCTTGGGAAGCGTTAAGTATTAGTTGCTTAGTCGTGTCCTACTCTTTGCAACCTCTGTAGCCCACCAGGCTCCTCTGTCCATGGAATTTTCCAGGTAAGAATACTGGAATGGGTTGCCATTTCCTTCTCCAGAGGATCTTCCCGACCCAGGGATCAGACCTGTGTCTCCTGCATTGGCAGGCAGGTTCTTTGCCAGCTGAGCCACCAGGGAAACCGCATCATAAAGGATACACTACAGCTAGTTAGTCCACCTCCAGCTTCCCCTTGCCAGCAGCATCCAATGAGGGCACACCTGAAACCTTCTGTTCTTTCCCACCGTACAGCTTACTCACTTCTCTGCCTGCCTTTGAATCTCTGCCAAAATGCATGTGATAGTAGTTGATTCCCTTAGCTGAGCAGATTCAGCATAAGTAGCCTTTGCTTTCTTCACTTGTTTGGGCTTCGTTTACTTCCACTGAGTAGATGCTCAGTAATTACTGCGGGAGGAAGAAAAGAATGAAATATAGTTAGGAAATCTAAGTAGATTTAATTTTCCCCCAGATTTATTGAGATATAACCGACACGTCATTATGTAAGTTTAAGGTGCACAATGTGGTATACGTAAATAGATATAATATTTATTTGCCAATTGCACTTCAATAAAACTGGAAAAAACCCACATTAAAAGAAGAACGGAGATGCAGATATAGAGAACAGACTGGACACAGAGGAGGATGGAGAGGTGGGATGAATTGAGACAGTAGCACTGATATATATATACTCCCATGTGTAAAATCGATAGCTGGTGGTAAGTTGTTATTCAGCACAGGGAGCTCAGCTCAGTGCCCTGTGATGACGAAGAGGGATGGGATGGCAGGTGGTTGGGTGAGAGGAGGGCTCCAAAGGGAGGGAATATAAGTATACATAATATGGCTGATTCACATCGATTCACATTGTTGTATGGCAGAAACCAATGCAACGTTGTAAAGCAATTATCCTCCAATTTAAAATGAATAAAAAATAAAGGAGACAAAAAAGAAATAAAGAAGGAACTAGGTAATCTCTGTTCCTTTGCTTAGATGGACTACTGGCTTTTAGGCATTTGATACAGTTTTGGCTTTTGTTTCAGGGTAGCCACTTCTTTAGAGTGTTAAGAAGTGCTTTTCATCAGTATTTATTTAATTTTTTCCTTGAAATGTAGTTCTTTGACTTCTGTAGAAATTGACAGAGTAAAATAAAAGCACATGGTCTTCCTTTCCCGTCTATCATCAAATATCCATTACGATAGGCAAATAGAAAAACAAATCTCCCTCAGCTTCGGGAACGTAGGGTAAAATTAAACATGTGTCAGAATCTAGGAGGAGTAGATGCTACATACAGCTCTGTGGGGCTGGAGTAACAGCTAATTCCTCCATGCCTTTGATTGTAAAACAATGCCAGGTGAGACCCAGCCTTGGCTGCTCTCCACACCAACAGCCCCTAACTCATTGCTTTGCCAGCAGGACTCACCTGGCCTGTCTAGAGGTGTCTTGCCCTCTGGCACATAAATGACTACGCCCACCAGAGACTGGGGAGGGGGCCAGGGAAGACTTTGTCATCAGCAGAGGATGCCAGAGCTGAGAAAAAGGAGACCGCTAAAATCTGTCCGTCAGGCTTCCTCCTGGCCTCATGCACAGGCAGGACTTAAAATCCAGAATCGTGTTCTGCTTCCCCCTCCATATCCTCTGAAACAACAGCCGGAGTCACCAGAGGGAGCTTCTTCCTAGGCGTGCTGGGTGTGGGCTCTTTGAATTGCCTGGAGAACTGGGATGGAGATCACCTCCCCACCCCAATTCCTATTAGGTGCAGAACAAAGGTCAGGAAACCTGCCCTCAGCCCCAGGTGTGAAAGGGAGATGGAGCCTCCCAGGCACACTGGCCACTGTCCACCTGGAGACACTGTTTGTTAAAGGGTGGAACACCGGAAAATAGAGCTTTGTGTAAGAAAAATAAAAACAAAAAGCAAAAAAACCTCTAGCATTAAAAGACATATGTGACAGTGAAACTGAGGAAAAGACAGGCCCTTTTCCATTCACTCTTTTCTAATTAATTGCTTTGTCTGCCTGGTGCGCGGGCTTCTCTTTACGGCGGGTTCTCTTGTTTTGGAGCACAGGCTCTAGAATGTATGGACTCCAGTAGCTGCGGTGCGCTGGGTGTGGTTATGGCACCTGGGCATAGTTGCTCTGAGGCATGTGGGTCCTTCCTGGACCAGGGAATGATCCCATGTCCCCTGCACTGCCAGGCAGATTCTTAACCACTGGATGATCAGGGAAGTCTCTGCATTCAACCTTTTATCTTAGCTCCTGGAACTGGGTTTGACACATAACTCATCACTTCATAAATATGTTTTGAAGACTGAGGGTAACACAAAAGCAGTTTACAAAGAACCTGCTCTGTATTTTTAATAAATAGCAGTCCTTTCCTCTCTTAAGACTGAGCAGGCCATGGAAAGAAAAGAATGTGGTGTCCAACTCACCTGAAACATGGTGTTTTGATTCACTAGGTCTGGGGTGGGGCCTGGGAGTCTGCATTTCTAACAATGGTCTAAGCAAGCCAGTGCTGCTGGGGTACCTCAGAGCAGTAAGAAACTAACAAGGACTTCCCCAGTGGTCCAGTGGTTAAGAATCTGGATCTTCCAGTGCAGGGGATGGAGGTTCAATCCCTGGTCAGGGCATTAAGATGCCATAGGGCTACTGAGCCCGTGTGCCACAGTGAAGAGCCCTCGTGCTGCAACTAAGACCCCATGCAACCAAATTAATTAATTAAAAAAAAAGAACAGTTTGGGAAGTAGCTCCACGCAGGAAGCGTTAACTCTGTTGCCATCTCTCAGCATCACGATGGACAGCTCACTTCTCATGAGACACAGAAAATGCAAATGATGGTCCAGTGTAGAAACCAGTTACTCTAGAAGTTAGAGAAGATACAGAAAACAATGTATATTTCCATTCAAATAAAAAGGAAATGATATTCTTGGGCCAGCCTTGCTATGAAGGAACAAAAGCTTTTCATCACGCTTTGATTAAAGGTAAGGCACTTCCTTAATCTGGACCCGTGGACTAAACAGCTGGTCAGATCCCAGTTTGGAAAATTATTGCCAAATGTCGCTGACTCTCCCTTACCAGGCTGGTTCTACACTTTGGTTGGAATTCTGTGCTTCGGACAAATGGATGCTGAGGCGATTACTTAGCTTCACTTGACACTGCAGGCCCTGGGACTTGTGCGTGATTATGGCTAAAACCACCGGTAATGAACACTTCCAAATTATGACTCATTCCGCTGAGCTGACTCTTCACAATGTCTGCTCAGCCTGTTACAGTCCTGATCACCCCTCTTGTCATCTGACTTGCAGACGGGTGCCTGATCTCCTTTGATATACTGTACATGACATCCCAACAAACCCTTCTCTTTAATCAAAGGCATCAGACATATGCCACCGTCAGAAGTTGGGTGGGGCAAACACAGAGCAGATGTGTTCCTGCAGGTCAGATGGAATGAGTGGATTTGCAACATACACTTGGCATAATCTTTAAATTAACCCTGGGATCTAATTTTAAAATAAAGCTCCACTTTTTTTTTTTTTTTTTCACAAGGCAGAGACATTGTAGCCAGCAGCTTTTAACGGCAGTGAGAAAGCAGAAGTCCTGAGATAACTTTTCATAAATCCCTTTAGGAGGACAGCATCACATATGAAAATTCTTGGGCCACAGAATCTCACCGTTTAAAGTATCTAAAGAAAAAACACGGTCATGTTCAAACACCAAAGAGGATATGTATCTATTAATTTTATTTATTTGAAAATTAATTTAAAAAATTATTTTTTGGCCACACCACATGGCATGTGGGATCTTAGTTCCCCTACCAGGGATTGAACCCATGTGCTCTGCATTTCTACATTGGAAGAGTGGAGTCTTAACCACTGGACCATCCAGGAAGTATCTGTATCTGTGAAATTTAAATCAGCCTTGCAAATAAAGACAAATACATTACTGACCATACATATTAATTTTTAAAATAATGTATATTTATTATTTATTTATTTCTGGTCTTCATTGCTGCATGTGGGCTTTCTCTAGTTGCAGCAAGCAGGGGCTACTCTCTCATTGTGGTGCACGGGCTTCTCACTGCAGTGGCTTCTCTTGATGTGGAGCACGGGCTCTAAGGTGCTCAGGCTCAGTAGTTACGGTGCACAGGCTTAGCTGCTCCGAGGCATGTGGGATCTTCCTGGCCCAGGGATCAAACCCAAGTCCCTTGCATTCACGGACTGATTCTTAACAACTGAACCACCAGGGAAGTCCTACACATTAATTTTTAAAAATCATAATGCCAGATGTATGCCTAAAGTGGGATGAAAAGAAGTATTGTTTTTTTCGAACAATTCTGTAGCTTTTTTTTTTTCTTTCAAAAAAGGAGCAGGTACTCAGCAAAGGGTCTGTACTGATGGTTGTGCTCAAGAAGTGCTAGGCTGAGATGCAGATGGTGAGCCAGAGGCTGGACTAATTATCTGGCAAGGGCCCCTTTTTTGGTTGTTTAATTTTATTATTGAAGTGTAATTGCTTTACAATATTGTGATAGTTTCTGCTGCACAGCAAAGTGAATCAGCTATATGTACACACTTATCCCCTCCCTCTTAAGGCTCCCTCCCACCACCACCCGCCCCTCCCCCCGCCCCTCCCCCCACCCCCACGGCCCCACCCTACCCCTCTAGATCATCACAGATCACAGAGCATCAAGCTGAGCTCCCTGTGTTATACAGCAGCCTCCCACTAGCTATCTTTTTTGCATATGGTACTGTGTTTGTCAGTGCTACCCTCCCAATTCATCTCATCTTCCCCTTCCCCACTGTGTCCACATGTGGCAGGCTCCCTTGTAAACTTGTGATGTCTGAGGTTCTGTGTCTGAGATAGCCACCTGTTTCCTTCACTGCAGCTTGAGGCTGCTGGGTGTGGTCAAGGAAGGGCCACACTGGATGTGGCTGTTTGGGTCTGGTTCCCTCCCACCTCACCCCACCCACCCTGTAACCGGCCTGCTCACCATACCCAGTGCTGCCCGCTGAACCTGCCATAGCAGACTCCTCTCCTGCCCTGCACTGCCTCTTCTCCCAGCTCCCCTTCCCTGGCTGATGACACCTGCCCCTTTCAGCCCTTCCCTTTTGGCCATCCATATCACTTCACAAAGAATCGGACACCACCGGATGACTGAAAAACACCAATAAAAGGCAGTCACTTCCAGAAAGGGAGAGAGCAATCAAACTGCTCTCCAAGAATTCTCTCCTTTACCCACAAACAAGCTCCTCGTTTCCATCTTTCTCACTCTGGGGAAACAAGGGGAGAAATAGAAAGACTATATTCTTTGTTTATGTAGCTTTGAATCCTAGCTCTGCCACTACTATCGGCTGACCTTAGACACCAGTCTGTACTTAGCTACAAAGCAGGGAAATGCTGGCTATAGTTAGGGAAGTGTTCAGTCAAAACTCAGCAAGTCCTAGTACTCAAAGGCAGAGGAGAGGATAGATATCCTCTGCCCAAAAGGTGAACCCAGACCCTGTTGGGAATAAAGCTAACGTAAAATGCATATCTCAGAGATCTTTGTGGCCTTTCCCGAAGAGCAGAAGGACAAAACCCCTTACGGTCGGGGTCAGAAGGAAGACTGTTACACTCTTGGAGGATACAGTAAGTCCCCTACATATGACCCTCCAAGTTGTGAACTTTCAAAGATGTGAATGTGCGGTGGTATGTAAGTTTGTTGATGTACATGCATCCTCTACGCGTGATTGTGCTTGTGTGTATGCTACTGTACAGGACTATATGGAGGACAGTATGTCAAGCCCCGGCTGTCCAGAAGCATTCTCTGCCCCAAAGGTGAACCCAGCCTGCTGCTGCTTCTGTCCTGTACCAGCATCATGAGATTTTATCCAGTCAGCATTTCCACAGGACCAAAATCGCCAGCAAATGAACACAAACTCTTAATGCTCAATTATTTGTTTGTAGACAAGATGACACTCGAAGCCACGGAATAGAGTGAAAGACCCAACCATACTCATGCAAAGGCACCGTACGTTTTCCAGAAGACCATGGTCAATAGTGGGAAATGCCTGCTGGCAGGAAGCTTTTAAATTGCTGAGACCATTATGTACAGCAGACATGATTTGAGCAAACATCTCTTAGAGTCAACATATGAATGGATAATGGACTCTATGAAAAGAAGGATCAATGAGGTACTGCAATTTGTAATCAGAGAGAGATGGACAGATGCCTGGGGAGACAGTCGGATGTTGGGATTACACCTCACCCAGGTTTTTATGAAAGCCTGGAATTGGGAGTAAACAGACTGGCTATAAAGTTCAGCAGCTGTAAAATGTTTCAATCTTTTGTAAGATTTCAGTTTAAGGTAGTAGTTCTTTCTTTAAATTAATTTTGTTGGACTGTAGTTGCTTTCTAATGTTCTGTCAGTTTCTGCTGTACAGCAAAGTGAATAAGCTGTATGTTTACATATATCCCCTCTTTTTTGGATATTCTTCCCATTTAGGTCTCCACAGAGCACTGAGTAGAGTTACTTGTGCTATATGGTAGATTCTCATTCGTTATCTATTTTATACGTAGTATCAGCAGTGTATATATGTCAATTCCAATCTCCTAATTTATCGCCTTCCCTTTTCCCCTTTGGTTTCCATATTTGTTCTCTACATCTGTGTCTCTGTTTCTGCTTTGCAAATAGGATCATCTATACCATTTTTCTAGATTCCACATATATGTGTTAACATATGATATTCGTTTTTCTCTTTCTCACTAAGGCAGTGGTTCTTACCCAGAGGCAATTTTGCCCCTGGGAGGACATCTGGCACTATCTAGAGAGATTTTGTCACCATTGGTGGGAGCAGCTCTGGTCAAAGCCAGGGATGCTGCTAAACTTTCATAAAGGAGAGAATCTCTTCCACTCTCCATCACAACAAAGAATTATCCCATCTAACATGTCCAGTGGTGTTAAGGTTGAGAAACCCTGGCATAACAGACAAACAGCATGAAAGATTTTTAGAAGGGGTGATAATCCACAACTCCTTGAAATAGGTTGTGTACCCTAGAGTGTGAAGTTGGACCTTCCTGAGGAGTAAATAGGATGTGTCCTCTATAGCATACATCCTAAGGAAGAGGGAGAGAAGCTGTATTCTTGTTGTAAAACTAGGCTTCAAGACAAAGCAGAAAGAAAAGACATGAGAAGGCAAGCAGTCCCTATAATCAGTTACATAGTTTATCTTGGTCATGCTCTTTGTTGCTAGCTGGCTCTCATAAAATCAATCACTTTTGAGAATCTTGCATACACAGTAATTGAGAAAAAAGTTATTAATGAGACATAAAGAATGTTGTCATCAGCCCATGTGGGCTGCTACAGATCTCTTGGATCCAGGTTCAAAGACAGAAGGGAATACCGTAAGAGCCAGGCTATTGCACTATCCATATTCCAATACAAGTTGCATAGCATTACAGTGTTGGAAAGCCTCATTTTCTTTGGTGTTTGGATCAGGAGCCCAGCTCGGACCTGTGACAAGCTCACATTTCCACCAACAAATGCCGGGGTGTCTGCCCAGTATCACTTCTAGCTTTTTTACTATACCTTCTGCAGCACATGAAAGAAACTCATCTATGTTCAGGAGTCATAAAATAAACTAGGTTTGGGAACAGGGCAGAATTTTGTCTCATTTCAAACATATCTTAGGTTTTTAGATGTCCATGAATAAACTGATTTAACTACTTACCATTTAAAAATTTTTTAATTTTTATGAATTTTTATTGGACTATAGTTGCTCTACACTGTTATGTTAGTTTCTGCTGTATAGCAAAGTGAATCGGCTATACATATGTGCTAACTCACTTCAGTCATGTCTGACTCTTTGAGCCTCCATCGAATGTGTGCCTGTCAGGATCCTGTGTCCCTGAGATTCTCCAGGCAAAGATACTGGAGTGGAGTGCCATACCCTCCTCCAAGGGATCTTCCTGACCCAGAGATTGAACCCGCATCTCTGCGTCTGCTGCACTGAAGGAGGATTCTTTACCCCTGAGCCAACCGAGAAGCCACCCCGTGCCCCTCTGCCTCTGGCCTCTTTTTTGGATTTCCTTCCCGTTTAGGTCACCACAGAGCATTGAGTAAAGTTCCCTGTCTTATACAGTTGGTTTTCTTTAGTGATCTATTTCATACACAGTGTTCAGTTCAGTTCAGTTGCTCAGTCTTCTGACTCTTTGCAACCCCATGGACTGCAGCACACCAGGCTTCCCTGTCCACCACCAACTCCCGGAGCTTGCTCAAACTCATATCCATTGAATCAGTGATGCCATCCAACCATCTCATCCTCTGTCATCCTCTTCTTCTCCCACCTTCAATCTTTCTCAGCATCAGGGTCTTTTCCAAGGAGTCAGTTCTTCACATCAGGTGGCCAAAGTATTGGAGTTTCAGCTTCAGCATCAGTCCTTCCAATGAATGTTCAGGATTGATTTCCTTTAGGATGGACCGGTTGGATCTCCTTGCTGTCCAAGGGACTTTCAAGACTCTTTTCCAACACCACCATTCAAAAGCATCAGGTCTTTGGTGCTCAGCTTTCTTTATAGTCGAACTCTCACATCCATACCTGACTACTGGAAAAGCCATAGCTTTGAATAGACAGACCTTTGTCAGCAAAGTAATGTCTCTGCTTTTTAACATGCTGTCTAGGTTGGTCATAACTTTTCTTTCAAAGAGTAAGCGTCTTTTTATTTCATGGCTGCAGTCACCATCTGCAGTGATTTTGGAGCCCCTCCAAATAAAATCTGTCTGTTTCCATTGTTTCCCCATCTATTTGCCATGAAATGATGGGACCAGATAACATGATCTTAGTTTTCTGAATGTTGAGCTTTAAGCCAACTTTTTCACTCTCCTCTTTCACTTTCATCAAGAGGCTCTTTAGTGCTTTCTGCCATAACGGTGGTGTCATCTGCGTATATGAGGTTATTGATATTTCTTCCAGCAATCTTGATTCCAGCTTGTGCTTCTTCCAGCCCAGCGTTTCTCATGATGTACTCTGCATATAAGTTAAATAAGCAGGGTGACAATATACAGCCTTGACGTACTCCTTTTCCTATTTGGAACCAGTCTGTTGTTCCATGTCCAGTTCTAACTGTTGCTTCCTGACCTGCATACAGATTTCTCAGGAGGCAGGTCAGGTGGTCTGGTATTCCCATTTCTTTAAGAATTTTCCTCAGTTTGTTGTGATCCACACAGTCAAAGGCTTTGGCATAGTCAATAAAGCAGAAGTAGATGTTTTCTGGAACTCTCTTGCTTTCTCGATGATCCAGCGGATGTTGGCAATTTGATCTCTGGGTCCTCTGACTTTTCTAAATACAGCTTGAACATCTGGAAGTTCACGGTTCATGTACTGTTGAAGCTTGGCTTGGAGAATTTTGAGCATTACTTTGTTAGTATGTGAGATGAGTGCAATTGTGTGGTAGTTTGAGCATTCTTTGGCATTGTCTTTCTTTGGGATTGGAACAAAAACTGACCATTTCCAGTCCTGTGGCCACTGCTGAGTTTTCCAAATGTGCTGGCATATTGAGTGCAGCACTTTCACAGCATCATCTTTTAGGATTTGAAATAGCTCAACTGGAATTCCATCACCTCCACTAGCTTGGTTTGTAGTGATGCTTCCTAAGGCCCACTTGACTTCACATTCCAGGATGTCTGGCTCTAGGTGAGTGATCACACCATCGTGATTATCTGGGTCATGAAGATCTTTTCTCGTACATTCTTCTGTGTATTCTTGCCACCTCTTCTTAATATCTTCTGCTTCTGTTAGGTCCACATCATTTCTGTCCTTTATTGAGTCCATCTTTGCATGAAATGTTCCCCTTTTATCTCTAATTTTCTTGAAGAGATCTCTAGTCTTTCCCATTCTATGGTTTTCCTCTATTTCTTTGCATTGATCTCTGAGGAAGGCTTTCCTATCTCTCCTTGCTATTCTTTAGAACTCTGCATTCAAATGGGTATATCTTTCCTTTCCTCCTTTGCCTTTCGCCTTTCTTCTTTTCACAGCTATTTGTAAGGCCTCCTCAGACAGCCATTTTGCCTTTTTGCATTTCTTTTTCTTGGGGATGGGCTTGATCACTGCCTCCCGTACAATGTCACAAACCTCCGTCCATAGTTCTTCAGGCACTCTGTCTATCAGATCTAATCCCTTGAGTCTATTTGTCATTTTCACTGTACAATCGTAAGGGATTTGATTTTGGTCATACCTAAGTGGTCTAGTAGTTTTCCGTACTTTCTTCAATTTAAGTCTGAATTTGGCAATAAAGAGTTCATGATTTGAGCCACAGTCAGCTCGCAGTCTTGTTTTTGCTGACTGTATAGAGCTTCTCCATTTTTGGTTGCATTGAATATAATCAGTCTGATTTTGATGTTGACCATCTGGTGATGTCCTGTAGTCTTCTCTTGTGTTGTTGGAAGAAGGTGTTTGCTATGACCAGTGCATTCTCTTGGCAAAACTCTATTAGCCTTTGCCTTGCTTCATTCTGTACTCCATGGCCAAATGTGCCTGTCACTCCAGGTGTTTCTTGACTTCCTACTTTTGCATTCCAGTCCCCTATAATGAAAAGGACAGCTTTTTTTGGGTGTTAGTTCTAGAAGATCTTGTAGGTCTTCATAGAACCGTTCAGCTTTAGCTTCTTCAGCATTACTGGTTGGGGCATAGACTTAGATTACCGTGATATTGAATGCTTTGCCTTGGAAATGAACAGAGATCATTCTGTCATTTTTGAGATTGCATCCAAGTACTGCATTTCAGACTCTTTTGTTAACTATGATGGCTACTCCATTTCTTCTAAGGGATTCTTGCCCACAGTAGTAGATATAATGGTCATCTGAGTTAAATTCACCCCTTCCAGTCCATTTTAGTTCGCTGATTCCTAAAATGTCAACATTCACTCTTGCCATCTCCTATTTGACCACTTCCAATTTGCCTTGATTCATGGACCTAACATTCCAGGTTCCTATGCAGTATTGCTCTTTACAGCATTGGACCTTGCTTCTATCACCAGTCCCATTCACAACTGGGTGTTGTTTTTGCTTTGGCTCCGTCTCGTCATTCCTTCTGGCGTTGTTTCTCCATTGATCTCCAGCAGCATATTGGCACCTACCGACCTGGGGAGTTCATCTTTCAGTGTCCTATCTTTTTGCCTTTTCATACTGTTCATGGGGTTCTCAAGACAAGAATACTAAAGTAGTTTGCCATTCTCTTCTCCAGTGGACCACATTTTGTCATACCTCTCCACCATGACCTGTCCCTCTTGGGTGTTAACAGTGCATATTTGTCAATCCTGGTGTCCATATTCACCCCATTTTCCCCCTTGGCATGCACACATTTGTTCTTTCTGGTTTTGTCTTTATTTCTGCTTTGTAAATAAGATCATCTATACCAGTTTTTTCAGATTCCACATATATGTGTTAATTTGCAGTATTTGTTTTCTCTTTTTGACTTTCTTCACTGTGTGTGACAGTCTCTAGGTCCACCCACATCTCTACAAATGGCCCAGTTCATTGCTTTTTATGACTGAGTAATCATCTATTGTATATATCTATGTACCACATCTTCTTTATTCATTCCTCTTTTGATGGACATTTAGTTTGTGTCCATGTCCTGGCCATTGTAAATACTGCTCCAGCGGGTCTTCTGGACCCAGGGATCGAACCCAGGTCTCCTGCATTGCAGGCAGAGGCTTTAATCTCTGAGTCAGTAGGGCAGACCCCCAGTGAACACTAGGGTGCGTGTATCTTTTGGAATTATGGTTTTCTCTGGGTGTACATCCAGGGGTGGGATTGTTGGGTCATATTTTTAGTTTTTTAAGGAACCTCCATACTGTTCTCCTGCCTACTATTTAAAAGGGGATTTATCTTCACTTTTCTGCTAAGTTCTGAAGAATTGTCTTTGCATCTTTCCAAGTCTATTCTCATACCTGATTTGAATTGGATAGCTCTTGAAGTCTTGTTGTATTAGCTCTCCCTGCTTCTGTAATTTCTGTTGGGTTCCTTCTCCATCCTTGGCTCTCATCCAGTGACTACAGGTTGGGTATTTAATAGGATGTCCCTTGATTTGGGTCAATGGTGTTTCCACTGATTAAATTTAAATTTTTAATGTTTGGCAAACATGCCCCAGGTGTGATGTTGTGTTATTGTCTGTGTATAGCCTTAGGACGGACATAATGTGAGTTTGTCATAATATTGGTGATGTTAACTTTGATCACTTGGTTAAGACAGTATCCACCAAGTTTCTTCTCTGTAAAGTTCTATTTTACCCTTTGTAATTATGGGAGATATTTGAGGTTATATAAATATCCCTTTATATATCAAACTTTCACCCACTAGTTCTAGCATTCACTGATAATTTTAAAACAATTATTCTTCCAATTGTTATTTCTTCTATGCATAAGGAAGAGCTGTCAGCACATATTTATTTATATCAGAGTGCACATGTAGATTTTGTATTTTATTCTATGGGTTAGAAGTCATCCAATTTGATGCTCAAATGTTTTCTCATGATTATTTAATTTGATTCCCAAGTTATTTGAGGTTTAGCCAGTGGGGATCTTGTCAGGTAGGCTTCTGTGCCCTTTAAATATGTTCCCACTGTTTTTAAAAAACATATCCATATTTTCTGGTGGGATGAGATGTTTCATCTCATGGTATATTGTACCATATATTGTATATTGTACCATACCTTGCTCCATTCCTGGAATCAGCTCTTTTCCAGGAAGCCATTATCCTATTATAGAAGAATACTATTTTGAAATCACATGTGGGTCCTGGGAGTGTTCGTTGCTACTGGAATCATTGCTTCTAGGCCCTCCAGCTCTCAGGGCTGGGAAAAATATCAATCTCTAAATCAAAAACTTTATAAAGCATTCATGCTGATCTTTTTATTCAGTCCAACACTACAGGGTTTATTCTAGTCTTCCTGTTGCCAGGTCTTTCTTCAGATAGATGTATTGTGATTATTTTTCTCCCACCAGGTGGTTCTCCATTTCATCTACTTAATGATGTCTTTTTTAAATTTTTATTTATTTATTAGGCTGTACTGGGTCTTAGTTGTGGCACGTGGGATCTAGTTCTCTGGCCTCTGCCCAGAGAGTGAACTCAGGCCCCCTGCACTGGGAGCAAGGAGTCTTAGCCACTGGGCCACCAGGGAAGTCCCTCAGTGGTGTCTTTTGATAAGCAGAATATTTTTATTTTGATGTCATCCAGTTTGTCAAAAATTTCTTTGTGTTGTGTGTCTTTTACAAAAAATATTTGCCTATTCTCCTGGTTTTTTATCCTAGAAAATTTGTAGTCTTAACTTTCATGTTTAAATCAGTGATCCATCTCATATTAATTTTTTGTGTGGTGTGTGATTGGAGTCAAGATTCGTTTTTTCCCACATGTTCATCTGATTGTTTCAGCTCCTACTTACTGAGAAAAATTTATTTTCCTCCACTGAATAGCCTTGGTGGCTTGGTTGAAAATCAGTTGTCTTTATATGTGTGGGCCTATTTCTGGACTCTGTTCTCTGCCAGTAACCTATTTATCTGTTGCTACATTAGTGCCGCATTCTCCTGATTACTGTGGGCTTATAGTACATTTTTAAGAATAAATGTATTTATTGTTGGATTCATTGGCTCTTCATTGCTGTGCATGGGCTTTTTCTAGTTGCGGTGTGTGGACTTTTCATTGTGGTAGCTTCTCTTGTTGTGGAGCATGGGCTTCTAGGGCACACAGTCTTCAGTAACCCTGCAGCAGGTGGAATCTTCCCCAACCAGGGATCAAACCTGTGTCCCCTGCGTTGGCAGGCAGATTCTTAACCACTGGACCACCAGGGAAGTCCTATAGCACATTTTGAAATCAAGTTGTGTGTATCCTTAAGCTTTGTTATTTTTTAAGATTCCTGTGACTGCTCTAGGCCCTTTGCATTGCCACTTATAGTTAACTCATCTATTTCAACAAGAAATGTCCTTTGGAAATTCAATTGGAATTAATCTACAGATTAATTTTGGGGAGAAATAAACTCTTAACAACAATGTGTCTTTTAATGTATGAACTTTGGTTTGGACTTTGACCCTTTGAATTTCTCTCTCACAAAGTCTGTGTGCATGTATGTATATATATGTATATATATTGGTCAACTCTACTCAATAGAAATTTCTTTACTCTTCTTCCATTGAGCTGAAAACTTTAACTGTGAGCACTTACCTTCCTGGCTCAGAAGCGGGGAGGTTATGTATTAAAGATAAGTTGATTTTGGGAAGAGTTAGTGGTAAGAATGAATAGGAGGGATGTCCCTGGTGGTCCAGTGGTTAAGACTCGTGCTCCCAATGCAGGGAGCGTGGGTTTGATTCCTGATCAGGGAACTAATATCTCATATACTGTGATGTGGCCAAAAATGGGAATAGGAGAGAGAGGCATGGACTCTTCTCTCTGTACTTGTAGGGAGCACAGGCTATGGCTTTCCTGTATGAAGGTCCAGTGTGGGAAAGGGGTAGTTAGAAATGGGAAGGGGAGCATCTAGAGCTAAGATTAGGGAATTCTGGGGGAGAGATCAATTGTATACATTTGGCTAATAACTGGTATCTGAAGAAGCTGAGAGAAAAAATAGCCATCTTAGGCAGATACATCCCATGTAAATATATCTTCCCCAAAAGAACATATGTCCCATTCAGGGCTCAGCTGAGTCTTTGGGTCTGAAAGATAAACAGACTTTCACTTCTCAGGTCTGGTCACTGGGGTGAATATTTCACTGTAGCAGAAAATATGACAACAATAACATAATATAAAAATGGCTATATGGGACTTTCCTGATGGTCCAGTGACTAAGACTCCACGCTCCCAGTGCTGGGGGCGGGAGGGTCAAGTTCTATCCCTGTTCAGGGAACTAGATGCTATATGTTGCAACTAAGAGTTCACATCCTGCAAATAAAGATCTTGCATGCGTGGCATGCTCAGTCGCTGTTGTGTCCGACTCTTTGCAGCCCCCATGGACTGTAGCCCACCAGGCTCCTCTGTCCATGGGATTCTCCAGGCAAGAACACTGGAGTGGGTTGTCATTTCCTCTTCCAGGGGATCTTCCCGACCCTCGGATTGAACTGCATCCCTTGCACTGGCAGGTGGATTCTTTACCCGCTGAGCCACCTGGATGCCTCAACAAAGATCAAAGATGCCATGTGCTACAACTAAGACCCAGAGCAGCCAAATAAAAAAAAATAAAAAGCTACTATTTATTGGGCACCTGTTCTGGATAGGTTTCATTTTTTCAACAACCTCTGGGGATAGATAACAGTTAGTTGTAGTTGACAGATGAAGAAGTTAAGGATTTGAATAGTGAAGTGTACTGGGGCCACGTAGGTAGAAGTAGAAGAGGCCTTTCAGTAACTCCCACACCTCCTGGTCTCTGCACATAGCACTGATCTACACTCACGTTAAATCTCACAGCCGTGATGCCCCTGAGGCCTCATCACACTGAGGGAAGCCCTGCTGACGTCTAATCTACCTGCTTGGCAACTTCTCTTCTCCATAAATCTGGACAAAGGCCAGGGTGAGCTTCTCTGTCAGATTCTGTCTCCGCTGTGCCTTCATTAGTCCAACGGAGATGGAACACTGTGGCCATCAGGACTGGAAATTAGGCTTGGGAAATCCCCGGTGGTGTTGAGGCCATTATCACTCAGCCTGGGCTGGCTTCTGGGCTTTTAAGTGCATTAGAGCACTCTGCATTGACTCGATGGGCTGCTCCATGCTGGCTGACTTGTCAAATTACCTCTCATTTGTACAGCTCACCTGATGTTGCTGAAGCACTTTCCTGGCATCGGGAGCTGCTGGTCCATCCTGAGGGATCTGGGGACTGAGCCTTGTTTTACAGAAGGGGAAGCTGAGACCTGGCTGTATCGAGTAAGTACGTATTCAGTCTCCCTCAAATGCTTCATGTTTGTAACTGGAGTGATTGTTTTTTTCATGTGGCTGAATCTCACATTTCAGTATGATAGCTTAATGAGTCTCCGAGTGAGGCTATGTTTGGGGGATCAAAGTGAAGCAGAGAGGGGATGATTCTTTCATTATAGCATATGTATGGGTCCTGTTTGTTGTTTTTGTTGTTAGTCACTAAGTTGTGTCCAACTCTTTTGTGACCCCATGGACCGCCAGGCTCCTCTGTCCATGGGATTTCTCAGGCAAGAATACTGGAGTGGGTTGCCATTTCCTTCTCCAGGGGATCTTCCAGACCCAGGGATCAAGCCCAGGTCTCCTGCATTTCCTGCACTGCAGGCAGATTCTTTACCACTGAGCCACTGGGGAAACCCTTAGATGTTTGCTACCTCTCATAGCATCTACTACATGCTAGGTTTGGAACTAGACAGACACTTAGCATGGAGTCTGAAGGGGATATACAACCAGGCACAAAGCAGAGTCTCCAGAAATGGTTCAGGCCAAAAGAACCCCAACAGCTAGCAGCTGGGGCCGGGCATCAGTCCCCCAAAGTTCTAGGAGAGACACACTAAAGATGGGAGTCCAAGCAGCCCCCTCAGTGAACTGGACCTCATATTGGAGGTGGACCCAAAGCTGGTGGGAATTCCTTGTGTTGAGCCAGTCTGCCAGGAGCAGTGACCTTATTTTAAGTCCCTATCCATTGGAGGCTTTGCAGGTGGCACAGTGGTAAAGGATCTCACTGCCACTGCAGGAGACGCAGGAGATTCGGGTTTGATTGTGGAGTCAAGAAGATCTCCTGGAGAAGGAAATAGCAACTCGCTCCAGTATTCTTGCCTGGAAAAACCTATGGACAAGAGGAGCCTGGTGGGCTATGGTCCATGGGGTCACAAGAGTCAGACACAACTGAATGACTGAACAACAACACCCATTTGGGGAAGGGAGCCTGACAACTTCCTACCTAAGTCTGTCATTCTGAGATACAGGAGTCAGACTGAGCTTTTCAGTAGGGACAGTAGGAATGAGGAGCTTGGAAGGGCCAAGGTCAGGGGATGAGACCAGGGCTCATGGGTAAAACTTCCTAGGTCTACAAAAGTTGGGAAAAATGGTGTTTCTGACTGCTGTCCTAGAATCCAGATGACCTTTCCAGCTAGTTGTATCTCTTTACCACTCTCTGAAGCCAGGAATCTCTACTGCAGTGAAGTTCTAAAAATGTAGAAATATAAAAATAATTGTGGGGAGTTCTGCAAAGGCTGTTTCTTCAGTACGGGCCCTTCGGTTGGCCTGGTAGGAGGAGGCAGCTCTGAATGAGGAGTATCTGTAATCTATATTTTGAATAAGTCAAAAGGAGATTCAGAGGCAAATAGAGGATTGAGGCTGGTGGCTCTGACCGTAACGAATCGACCTGCAATGCAGGAGACCTAGGTTCGATCCCTGGGTCGGGAAGATCCCTTGGTGAAGGAAATGGCAATTCTAGTATTCTTGCCTGGAGAATGCCATGGACAGAGGAGCCTGGCAGGCTACAGTCCATGGGGTCACAAAGAGTCAGACTTGACTGAGCGACTAACACTTTCAGGGGATGGTGGAGACAGTTTTACAAACACCAGGAAATCCATTGGCACTCGACCCTGTTTAGGGCCATATGCAGAAGGGAAGGAAGTCTCCAGCACATCAGCTTCTGTGTAGGATCCTCAAACAGACTCACTCTAGCCTGTCACCCAAGTCCCTTGCCTAGACATTGGCCCAGTCTTAGGATCCAGATTTTTGTGCTCTGAGATTCTGCTCATTGTTCCTCAAATTTTTAGCCCTGGTTCTTTTGGTCCAACTCCCTGGCTACCCCCCAACTCCACCCCTTGCTTCACCATCAGCCGTCCTAGTTGCTCTCCTGGAACTTGACCACCTGCTGTCTGGGTCCATTCCCAGCCCTCTTCCCACCACTCCATCCCAGTGAATGACTACACAACATGAAGTTGGACTGCTGCTTGTTACAAGTAAGACTTTGACATTGAGAAACTTCTAAAAGCCGGCAACCCAGGGAAGACAGGGCTTTTGTACCTAATTTTAAGGTCATCCAGTGGTTTGAATACCACATTCCCACTGCAGGAGGCACAGGTCTGATCCCTGCTTAGGGAACTAAGATCCTGTATGCTGTGTGTAGCCAAAAAATAGAAAGAAAAAAAAGTTAATTGATGGCACCTAGAAGCTGGAATTTTTTTATGTTTCTTTGACTTTCTCTTTCGGAGTGGACAGTGAAATTGTGGTACCTTGAGAGATAAATAATTTTAAAGAACTTGTAGATTTTATTTAATAATCTAGGACCCTGGGGGGGTCCTAGATAGGTCCTATCATCTAATGAGAAGTCCACATATGTATGTTGACTCTATATCTCTCATGAAGAGTTCTCAGAACTCAAAGGTAGGGGCTGATCCAGCAAATATCTTAAATTTGTGAAACGTGTGTCTTTCTCTTCACTTCCTTCTCAGAACTTTCCACAGTGTCTAGAACTCTACTCAATTCATCATAATGGACTAAGGCCCACTAATGATTTCGTTAGAACTTAATTACCTCTTTAAAGACCCTATCTCTAAATACAGTCACATTTCTTTAAAAAAAAAACAACAACATTTATTTGGCTCTGCTGGGTCTCAGTTGTGGCATGTGGGATCTAGTTCCCTGACCAGGGATTGAGCCCAGGCCCCCTGCATTGAGTCTTATCCACTGTTCCATGAGGGAAGTCCCTACAGTCACATTCTGATGTACTCAGGGTTAGGACTTCAGCATATGAATTTGGGGGACAGATTTTTACCACCTCTTCCCACACCCCAGCCTTTCTCTGGCACCCAAAAAGTTCAGTGGCTTCTACAAATGGTATCTTTTTATATTAGTCTATTCCTACTTGGATGATGTTGGTATGTAGAATTTTTAGAGTCTAGTTGTATTAGGTATTGAAGTTCATTGTTGGTGATATTTTGCAAATATTTCCTATTTGTCTTTTTGTTTTCATCATTTAAAAAACCACATAATTAAGAAATGATTGCTTTTGGATATTGAGTGATAGTTGGAGCTTTCTCTTGTGATAGAGATGAATATAAATAAAATGGCAGAGAATGTTAAGGAGATTGGCATAGCTGGCATCTGAAAATACCAGATGGAGGACAGACATGGCTGAAGCAGGTATGCCTCTGTGGGGCCTCAATTCCCCCCAATCCTGCCCTGTTATGGGATAAATGCTCCCCCCTTCATCCACCTGCCTGTCCTCTGGCCCATGCTAATAATAACCTTTGGAAAAAATAGCCTTAAACTTTCCAGCACTTCTATTTTTCTCTACTCAGGAGCATAGTATAGGAAATCTGGGGTAAAAACCATGAGCAAGACTATAGTTAACTATGGTTTTTCCTGTGGTCATATATGGATGTGAGAGTTGGACTATAAAGAAAGCTGAGTGCCAAAGAATTGATGCTTTTGAAACGTGGTGTTGGAGAAGACTCTTGAGAGTCCCTTGGACTGCAAGGAGATCCAACCAGTCCATCCTAAAGGAGATCAGTTTTGGGTGTTCTTTGGAAGGACTGATGTTGAAGCTGAAACTCCAATACTTTGGCTACCTGATGCGAAGAGCTGACTCATCGGAAAAGACCTTGATGCTGGGAAAGATTGAGGGCAGGAGGAGAAGGGGGACACAGAGGATGAGATGGCTGGATGGCATCACCGACTCGATGAACATGGGTTTGGGTGGACTCTGGGAGTTGGTGATGGACAGGGAAGCCTGGTGTGCTGCAGTTCATGGGGTCGCAAAGAGTCAGACACGACTGAGTGACTGAACTGAACTGAACTGACATGTCAAGTTTTTCTAGTTTTCTATCCAAGAATGTGTGGCCCAGAATACAGACGGTCTGATGTTTGTGGGGGGAGTGGAGGGGACAAAACTGGAAAATCATTAGTTGCCCTCCTGCTCCCTACCTGGGACTGTTAGATCTGTGCACAACCAGAGGAGATGCATTATTCTCTGAAGGAGGCTCATCTTGAGGGGAATATTGATTTTGACCACAGCTATCCCTGTCTCAAAAGTCATTTCATGTTTGAAAGAAGTGATATAGTTGATAAATGAAGATAAAAATATCTCTACTCGATATGACTTAGTAATCATCATATTCTGTCTTTTAAAAAAATAACCAGCTGGAGTTTCTATTACTGTTGCTGCTTCTAAAATGACCCTTTATGGGAGGGGTCTGGGCATTTATCCCAAGAGGCTGCCATGTTTCTAAAACTCTTCTTAAGTGCAATGTCCTTTGAGTAAAGTCCACACCCTTTGAGGCTAAAGCAGAATTTCAGAAACCCCCCCCAAAGCCTTAGAAGACAGGTAGGAAGTCAGTTTTGCAATCCTGTAGTGACAGAAGTTGACTGATGATCAAGCTAATGAAGCTTAAGTCTCAGAGTCTCTAGCTTGTTAGGGTCTCTTCTCGGGGTCAGCAGGTTCCCCTCCAGGACTAAGTGGAGAAAGCAGCCACCCCAGCCTACCTCTGCTAGGCCGCATGCTTGAGCTGCATGTCCGTCCTCTACGTGTGTCCTGTCCCGCCTTCCTTCTGTGCTAGGAAGCCATTCCCCATGCCCCCCACTCAACACCAGTAACACCCCAGACCCTCACTCCAAGCTATTGAAGAGACCAGGAGTGCAACTGGTTGTTATTGTTTAGTCACTAGTGTCTGACTCTTCTGTGACCCCATGGACTCTAGCGTGCCAGGCTCCTCTTTCCATGGGATTTCCCATCAAGAATACGGGAGTGGGTTACCACGCCCTCCTCCAGAGGATCTTCTAGACTCAGGGACCAAATTCGCATTTCCTATATTGGCAGGCAAATTCAGGGGCATTTACAAAAGGCTCTGAAGTTGAAGGCAGCTATTCTGAATTATCAACACTAAAAAAACAGATTTCCATTAAGCATGCTAGAAGAAATACTGAATTACTTTTCTAGTCTGTCGATAGAGAACAATGTCACAAAATCAGTGTCATATGAACAAGCACTCAAAGTGTATGAAGCCCAGAAAGGGTAGGAAAAATGTATCATAGCGTTGTGTCAAGCAATTAATGAATGATGGTGATTTAAGTAATTTTCCTGAATTGTGCCAGTTACCACTTTATTGCCTCTCAGTTCCTACCCAGCCTCCTGTGCTCTGCTTTGTCATACCAGGGGGACCATGTAAACACTGCTCCTCCATTTGCTGGTATCGTATCAAGCGTTGCTCCAGAAGGGTGCTGGAGGGCTGCTGGAGGACAAAGATGCTTCTCGTTTCCTGCTTCTGGATTTTCCTGCCTCTCTTCTTGCTTCTGGGGCTTATCCTCATGCAAGTTTCAGGGCCACCCCAAGGGGTGGTTCCAGTGGTTTCTGCTAGCACTGCAGCCAGCTTCTGGCAAGGCTCCCAGGCACCCAGCAGGAGGAATACCAACAAGCCTCGCTGGTGCCCTGATGGGCAACTTTCCAGTGCATTTCCCTGCAGAAGCTTTTCAGGAAGTTCCACTCGCATCCTCAGGAAGTGTAGTCCACAACCTGGCACATGGTTTATTGCTTGTCAGACCTGGCCGAGACACCTCAGTGAACTGCCCCACCATCCGATGGGCCACACCCATACACCCTCTCCATGAAAGTCTGAATCTCAGCCCTGGTGGGGGTGGGACAGTGGGGAACTCTTCCAAATATTTTGTCTTTGCTTTTGGTATTAAGTAAAAAAAAAAAAAAAAAGAAAATCATTGCCAAGATTGACGTCAAGGAAATTACCCCCGTTTTCTTCTAGTTTTATTATTTTAGATCTTACATTCAAGTCTTAAATCCATTTGAGCTGATTTTTGTGTATGGTGTAAGATAGAGAGAGGTCCAATTTCATTCTTTTGCATGTGGATATCCAGTTTTCCCAGAACAATTTATTGAAGAGACTGCCCTTTCTCTATTCTATATTTTTCACTCTTGTTTCATAGATTAATTGATCACAGAGGTGTGGGTTTATTTCTGGCTCTCTATTCTGTTTCATTGATCTGTGTGTCTGTTTTCCCCCCCAATACCATATGGTTTTGATTATTATAGCTTTGCAATATAGTTTAAAATCAAGAGATGTGATGCCTCCTAATTTGTTTTTCTTTATAAAGATTACATTGGCTATTTGTGGTCTTTAGTGGGTTCATAGAAATTTCAGGATTGTTTTTACTGTTTCTGTGAAAAATGCCATTGGGATAGTGATTGCACTGAGTCAAGTCTATAGAACATTTTGGGCACTTTGGGTTGTATGGACATTTAAACAATGTTAATTATCTACACTGAGAATTAAAAGATATTGTTGAAAGAATTTGAAAGACAAATAATTGGGAAAATACTCTGTGCTCTTGGATTGGAAGAATTCATAGTGTGTGTGTGTACACACATATAACTATTATTTATTAAAAAAAGAAAATTCTGTCATTTGTGATAACATGGATGAACTTAGAGGGCATTTTGCTGAGTGAAATTAGACAGAGAAAGACAAATACTTCATGGCACTACTTGTATGTGGACTCTGGAAGAAAGTTTAACTCATGGAAATAGAGCAGAAATGTGGTTGCAGAGGGTTGGAAGGAATAGGGAGAGGTTCGTAAAAGGGTATAAACTTTCATTTATAAGATGAATAAGGTTTGAGGATTTATGTATATATGTCCCAATCACTATAGGTGATAACACTGTATTGTATAAATGAAATATGCTAAGAAAATAGAACCTAAATATTCTCACTAAAAGGATAAATATGTGAGGTGAAGGATAGATGTGCTAATTAACTCAGTGGAGGGATCTTTTCTATATATATATATGTGTGTGTGTGTGTGTGTGTGTGTGTGTGTGTGTGTGTGTGTGTGTATTGGAGAAGGCAATGGCACCCTACTCCAGTACTCTTGCCTGGAAAATCCCATGGACAGAGGAGCCTGGTGGGCTGCAGTCCATGGGACTGCTAAGAGTCGGACACGAATGAGCGACTTCACTTTGACTTTTCACTTTCATGCATTGGAGAAGGAAATGGCAACCCACTCCAGTGTTCTTGCCTGGAGAACCCCAGGGACGGGGGAGCCTGGTGGGCTGCTATCTCTGGGGTCGCACAGAGTCGGACGCGACTGAAGCAACTTAGCAGCAGCATATATATATATATATATATGTATATATGTATGTATGTATGTATGTATGTATAAAATCATCACATAGTATACTTTAAATATCTTAAAATATCTTTTGATGGAAAAGGGGAAACAGGACAGGAGAAATAGAAAACAGATATCAAGATGGTAGCTATAAATGCAACCATATTGATGATTAATTAAATGTAATGTTTTAAATACTCCAGTTAAAGTCAGAGATTATCACATTGAATTAAAAAAAAAAAACTATATGCCATCTACAGGAAACCTGCTTTAAAATAAAAATACACATGGGTGAAACCTAAAGGATGAAAACCTATCCCATGCACACATTCATTAAGCACCCCCAAAGCCTGCCTAGTTACTGTAGTAGCACATGTACAAGACCAGCTCTGTTTCATCCATAAATTTGCCATTCCTCTCTAATTGTACCACACAATGAAGCTGTACACTTGTAGTATCTCCTCTGGGAGGCCTGGATGGGAAGTGACTTCTATGTTGCAAAATAAGGTCTAATCCCAGTCCTCAGCTAACACATCCATTGCTACACAGGGTGTCCTTCCAGTAGCTCTAATTCAGATATCACTGTTGCTTCTACATAGACCCTTTTCCCCTCCAAGCAGCATTACCATTCATTCTGGGGATATTTTACCCCTGGAAACCACTGTTCAGCTGCCAAGGCAGGAACCTCTTGGCTAAGTTTTATGATATTCAAATGGGCACAGCAGGCACTGCACCACACTTCCATCATCCCAGACATCTATGGCCTTTCAGCTGGAAGGAAGGACGGAGCCGCCAGTAAAGCAAGTCAGTCTAACTGGTCAGCTGCGAGGCCGTCTCTGTGTTGTGGTCTCTTAAAACCCCTCTGTCAGACTCTGAAGAAATCCACACATCTGCTGGTGATTAGGGGAGCAAAGAGGTGGTCTAATCCCCTCTGCATCCAGAGCACACGCACACCTAATTCTAAAGAATGTCCAACGAATTCCTTTTAAAAATGTAGCTTGATTCTTACTGAAGTGTTATGTGCACACAATTTTAGAAGTCAAATAATACCCCACAACTTACAGGAAAGGAAGCGCTCCTTCTCCCCAGCCTGCCTGCACCCTACTTTTTGCTCCCCATCTCCACCACTCAGAATGCATGCTTTTGAACCATTTAGCCTTTTCTTCTCTTTCTCTCTTTTTGAACATTGCTATTTCTACATAATGTGTATATATTACTAGTTATAATTTTTTTAATTTTAGAAGCAATTTATTGACTTCCTACTACTGAAATACTGTTATGACTTCAATCCTCTGGCCCCTGGCATCTATTGATACCCATGTATTGGGGTGGCTGAAAAGTTTGTTTGGGTTTTTCATTGGAATGAATTTTCTGCCCAACCCAATACTTTGTGACTCTGTGAATTTGACTATTCTCAGTACCTCATATAAATGGAATCAAACAGTATTTGTCTGCACCTAATGTGTATTGAAATGCATTATATATGTATTTAATATTTATTTGGGTGGGTTGAGTCTTGGTTGCAGCACATAGGATCTTTCGTGAAGTGCATGGACTTGGTTGCTCCACGGCATATAGGATCTTAGTTGCCTAACCAGGGATTGAACCAGTGTCCCCTGCATTGCAAGACAGATTCTTAACCATTGGACCACTAGGGAAATCCCTGGGATACACTTTCAAGGTTAATTTACTATATGTCCCACAAACATTGCACCTCTGTTTTCCCCCTAAACAACCATATACCCCTTCCCCATCTTCCTAATTTATAGTGTTTTGGTCAAATTGATATTTTGCATTGTCATTATTTTGATTATGCAAATATTGTTCACAGCTATACCGTGTATTGTATTATGATTTTATTTCCCTTGTTATATAATTTAAAATAGTTGCTTTACTTTTTATTTACTTAGTTTCATAGCAGTTACTTATCATTGATTCAGCCCCAAACATTCTCAAAGAACCTGAACAATCCTCTTGTAAATGTGTGTTAAGTCACTTCAGGCATATCTGACTCTTTGCGACCCTATGGACTGTAGCCCATCAGGCTCCTCTGTCCATGGGATCCTCCAGACAAGAATACTGGAGTGGGTTGCCATGCCCTCCTCCAGGGAATCTTCCCGACCCAGGGGTTGGACCTGTTGCTTCTCTTACATCTCCTGCATTGGCATGCAGGTTTTTTTTTTTTTACTGCTAGTGCCATCTAAGAAGCCAAAATAATCCTCTTACAGGGGTCAAACACACCAACTCATCTATCAGTTCCATGCTTTCCCCTTATCGGCAGCCCTCCTGAAGCCCACATGTCAGAGCTGAGTGGGGGTGGGGTAGGGAAGAAGGCCCTTACCGAGTTCACTTCTCCACTCTCACCCAGCGTTTCTCTGGTCCAGCCCTTCTGGAGAATAAGTCTCCTGTCTTCCACAAAGAGAAGCAGGGTCATTCCCATGGCTTTGCAGCCTGCACTTAGATCTGGGGGCCCAACTCCTCCTTATTAGAGCTTTAAACCAGCTCTCCTTTCTGCCTTGCACTGCCAAACCCATCCTATTCTTTCTCTTTGAAGGTGTCTGTGCCTTGATTTCTGAAACTTTCCAGGCTTCTTCACTGGGAATCATTTTTTTTCTTTTTTTTAAACCAGTTTCATTTCCTCTACAGGCAGTCGGATTTTTGCTCTCAGAGCTCAGTGAAGGCAGCACCATTTATTCAACTGTTTTCAATTTTCCCAAATTTGGTTGACATCTCTAGTCTGTCATCTCTTCTCTGACTCTCTTTCTAATTCTCTTAGTGTCCTTCTGTGGGGATCGGGGAAGAGGTGGAGATAAACATGTGTTATGTCTGCTTTGTTTAGCTGAAAAACCTCCTTCAATCAATTCTTAACTTCTGTTCTAGTGATAGAATCAATCTGTTTGCAGTCAAAAGGGGTGGCAGGGGTGAGTCTACCCAGGTTCATGCCCTGTACCATTTAGGAGTAGTCAGCCATAGAGGTTTTTTTAATTTTTATTGGGGTATAGTTCTTTACAATGTTGTGTTAGTTTTCTTCTGTGCCTCAAAGTGAATCAGGCATACATATACAGATATCCTCGTTTTTGAATTTCCTTCCCATTTAGGTCACCACAGAGCACTGAGTGTTCTCCGTGCCATACAATAGGTTCTCATAGGTTATCTGTTTTATACACAGTACTGTATATATGTCAGTCCCAGTCTCAGCAGGCTATAGAGTTTTAAGGGACCTTTATGGACAATCATGTTTGTCTTCTCAGTACATCTCCCATGCTTGACCCCAGTCTGTGATAACTACTCAGTGCATGAGCCAAAACAGTTCCCTTTGGAATGCTTCCTTGCCATTTCCTACTCCCCACTCCCAGTTTTTTTTTTTTATTCCTCATATTCTCCCTAAAATGGTTGCTTTTGCTCATGGCCTTGGGTGTGCATTGTCAATCTATCAGTCCTTAGCAGTGAATTTCTCTCTTTTGTTCATTGTTGGAGAGAGGGTGGAGGGAGTCTCACATTCTGCTGGTTGGATGGAAAAAGACCATTATGGTCATCTGGTCTCCAGGTGGATTATCTAAAATACATCAGCTATCTGTGCTCTTGGCATATCTCCTGCATTTTATCATTCTGAAGAGTATCTGCCTTCTCCCCAGACTTGGGTTATGTTAGGAGCATCCTTTGGAATTATCTTAGCCTTGCAAGCCATGGGCTCTAGGAAAAGAATGGAGGAGAGAAAACCCATAAATGTATTTTAAATATGTTGGATGTATTAATTAGCATTTGCGATTTCCCAGTCCTTTTATTTATTTACATTAGGTTTTAAAACAAATTGCAATATATTACCTTTAAAAACAAAGTGCAATATATTAGCTTTGAAAACAAAATGCAATGGAGCTCAATACACTTGTGTTACAGCTCTTGCCTCTTTTCATTCTGTCTGGGCAGGCCTCAGTAATTTGGCATAAACCCTCTATATGCTATGTAATTTGATTAAATAATTCCCTATGGTGTACCAAGTTCTGTAAAAATCCATTTTTAAACGGTAAAGTGGAACTAAGACACTTTAAAGAGATAAATCTGATACCTTGGGTAAAGATTCTGGGGATTTGTTAAATATGTACCATAAGCATGAAAATAAAGTTAAAGTATTCTTAGAAGGAGTGGTTAAAAATAATTATTGATATGATTAAAAGTAGAGGAAGCAGAAAGATATCAAAAGTTACCTAAAATATCTCCAAAATAATAGACAGGGGCGTTGTGAACAGTTGTGCAGGTTGTATCCTGAACAAGATGTTCAGCTGAGGAAGTGAACCTGCATTCCACTCCCCAAGTTAGGTGCCCCTGGGAACGCATGAACGCTGTAGGGTTTATGGGAGCAGAGACTACTTTATCGTATGTGAACTGAATGGATCCCACAACTATGAACTTTGGGGAAGTGTATCATTAAGGGGCTTCCCAGGTGGCGCTAGTGGTAAAGAACCTGCCTGCCTGTGTGGGAGACAAAAGAGACGGGAGTTCAATCCCTGGGACAGGAAGATCCCCTGGAGGAGGAAATGGCAGCCCACTCCAGTATTCTTGCCTGGAAAATTTGATGGACAGATGAGCCTCACGTTCACAAAGTGAACAAAGGGTCACAAAGTGTCAGATGTGACTGAAGTGACTTAGCATAGCACACAACAATGGATGTTTTAGCTTTTAGGAAAATCAGGCTTCTCCAGGGCCCTCCAGCAGGTTGGGACCCAGATTGTGTGACACCTGGTAAATTCCTTGCTAGACACTTTATCTGTGTATTGTGGACAGGAAGGAAGACCAGGCCTGGGCCTCCAGCTCTCTGACTGCACAGCTGAAGCACCCAGTTTAAAGAGTTTAAAAGGTTCTAGGTATTTCGAGAAACTTGCGCATTTCCGGCCATTCAATTAAATCATTTGCAAAAGCCTGAATGTCTAAACTTCCAAAGCCATTTAAAATTAGGCCCTATGTATGCCTGGAAGTCAGGAAATAAGACAAAAGTCAAGGGGTCAATACTGTGTAAAAGGTGAACTCAGATCTCAAGGGAGGGGTCTACCAGCATCCTCAGGGAGTGGGGCAGTGGCTCAGGTTGTTTTCCTGAAACTGAAGACCTTGGAAACCTGCTGGGGCCAGGTCTGGAACATCTGGCCTCTGTCTGTGGGGAGGGGATCCACACCCCCGCCCCCTTGCCCTGGAGGTGTGTGTCAGGACCAGACTTGTGGGGTGTGAGCTGCAGAGAGGCCAAGAGGAGATGGGGCTCCTTCTCCTCACTGTCAGAGGGGAGCCTGGTGGGAAAACATGGACTCCCAGGACCACATTCAAGTTGGGGGAAGGGGGCAGGAGGGATCTATTGCCAGATGGACTCAATTTTCTACATAAAAATCAGGTGAGGTCGTTCCCCAAGCATCAGTGGGGAGAGAGGAAAAGCAGAATGGAAAACAGAGAGGAGACGGGCCGTTTTTGAAGTTTTTAGCCTTACAATGCATTTGCACGGGGGTGGCCGAGATTAGGTAATTGGTGATTTTTTTTTGTTTTTAAGCAGAAGTGGTGGATCTGCAGAAGGGGGGAATTCAGGGCATTTGTTCATTGTCATTGATTTAAGCATTATGATTTAATTTGTTTTTTAAATGGCTGCTCTTTGTAGTCAAAATCCTTCCAAGTTATGAACTTTAGGTAATTTTTTGGTGCAGCTAGAAGAATGCACATGTTTCACGGGTACAGCTTACTATATTTTCGCCAGGGGAGCCCTGTCCTGTGCCCTGCACCCAGCCTGAGAAATGGAACATTAGCAGCCCCTAGAAGCCTCACTGGGACCCCTTCCAGTCCTGACTGCCCCTCCCATGGGTCAGTAGTTTCCTGATTTTTAACAGCTTAGGTCAGATTTGTTTAAAACAAAATGAATTTAAAAGTCCTTCCAATTATGACCTGCAGACCCTCAGGTGAGATCTTAAGTCACTCATTTACTTCTCAGATTTTGTGAGGTGATAGAGTTCATCAGGTTCTTTTTTTTTTTAAATAGGTGTTTTTCTTTCTTTTATTTTTGGAGTGCTAGGTCTTCCTTGGGGCTTCCCTGGTGGCTCAGTGGTAAAGAATCTGCCTGCAGTGCAGGAGATGTGAGTTTGATCCCTGGGTCAGGAAGATCTTCTGGAGGAGGGCATGGCAACCCACTCCAGTATTCTTGCCTGAAGATTTCCATGGACAGGAGCCCGGCGGGCTGGGCTCCTGTCCATAGGGGCCGCAAAGAGTTAGACACGCCTGAAGTGATTCAGCACTCACACATGCAGGTCTTCCTTGCTGTGTGTGGGCTTTCTCCAGATGCAGGAAGCGGGGGCTACTCTCTAGTTGTGGAGCATGGACTCCACCGAGTACAGGCTCAGTAGCTGTGGCACACAGACTTAGCTATCCCATGACATGTGGGATCATCTCGGATTAGGTCTTCTCGAACCTGAGTCCCCTGCAGTGGCAGGTAGATTCTTAACCACGGACCCTCAGGGAAGCTCCCTAGTGTACTTTAGAGCAAGGACTGTTCATATACATCAAAGTCCTGATTCTCTCCAGGCCAGTGGGTAGACTTCCGAGGCCAGAGTTTGGGAGGTGGGTCAGTTACCTCTTACTGGGGCCACTTTATCTCTCTGAGCTCGGTCTCATCATTAAATGAGGAACTGTACATATCTCCCAGGCTTGCTGTCAGAGTGCACAGTGGCATGTCCCATACACACCATGGCTTCTTTCCCTTCGCATGTCCAGGGGCCTCTGATGGTCCAGGTCACAGAAAGTAGCTGCAAGCCACCAGTTGCATATTTCAGGGGCAAAGACACGTTTTACTGTTGTACAAGATCTGGCAAAATCAGGTTCGGAATCCCACACCCACTGGGGCGAAGGTGATGACAAACAATACCAGCCTCTGATGTTTACCAGAAGAGTAGCTGTGCCACAGGAGAGAAAATGTTGCTCCCATTGGCAAGGGAAAGACAAACCTGGAACTCAGCCCGTCCAGATCATTTAAATACAAAGAATCCTGTTTATAGTGCATTTCCAGTGCTCATAGAATGAGCGTGTGTTAAATAAGAAAAGCTACATCCTGGGGTTTCTCTAAGACTGTTGAGGACTTGTCACTTACAGCCTTGCTACTCAAAGAGTGGTCCCTGGCCCAGCAGCACGTCTATGGGGTCGCACAGAGTCGGACACGACTGAAGCGACTTAGCGGCAGCAGCAGCAGCAGCAGCAGCAGCAGCAGCAGCAGCAGCAGCAGCAGCAGCAGGGGCTTGTCAGAAATGTGGAATCTTAGCCCTTGGGGAAGACCTGCATTCTACCCAGGCTTTAATCAGAGCCTACATTCTACCCAGATACCCAGGGGATTTGTGTACACATTAAAGATTGAGTGAGTGTGTGAAAGTCACTCATTGTGTCCAACTCTTTGCGACCCCATGGACTGTAGCCCACCAGGCTCCTCTCTGTCTATGGAATTCTCCAGGCAAGAATACTGGAGTGGGTAGCCATTCCCTTCTCCAGGGGATCTTCCTGACCCAGGGATCAAAGCCAGATCTCCTGCATTATAGGTGGATTCTTTACTGTCTGAGCCACCAGAGAAAGCCAAAGATTGAGAAGCACTGCTTTATGGAGCTGCAGAATCATGTTTGACCATGTTTTAAGTTCTGCTGTTTTGCTTTGAGGTTCCTCGCTACCCCCTATGGGCAGTCATCGTAACAGCAACAAACCAACTTTTAAATACACACCAGCACAGACACTGTGTAAACTTGTAGGGTTACAAAAGGCACATTCAGAACAAGTGGGAGATTCTTGGTACTGGCACACAGACAGAAATATAGATCAATGGAACAAAATAGAAAGCCCAGAGATATATCCACGCACCTATGGACACCTTTTTGACAAAGGAGGCAAAAATATACAATGGAGAAAAGACAATCTCTTGTTAAGTGGTGCTGGGGAAACTGGTCAATCACGTGTAAAAGAATGAAACTAGGACACTTTCTAATACTATACACAAAAATAAACTCAAAATGGATTAAAGATCTAAATGTAAGGCCAGAAACTATAAAACTCACTCTTAGAGGAAAACATAGGCAGAACACTCTCTGACATAAATCGCAGCAAGATCCTCTGTGACCCACCTCCAAGTGTAAAGAAAATAAAAACAAAAATTAACAAATGAGATTGAATTTAACATAAAAGCTTTTGCACAATGAAGGAAACTATAAGCAAGGTGAAAAGGCAGCCTTCAGAATGGGAGAAAATACTAGCAAAGAAAAAAACTGACAAAGAATTAATCTCCAAAATACACCAGCAGCTCATGCAGTTCAATACCAGAAAAACAAACAACCCAATCAAAAAGTGGGCCAAAGAACTAAGCAGACATTTCTCCAAAGAAGACATATAGATGGCTAATAAACACATGAAAAGATGCTCAACATCACTCATTATTAGAGAAATGCAAATCAAAACCACAATAAGGTATCATCTCATGTCAGTCAGAATGGCCACTATCAAAAAGTCTACAAACACTAAATGCTGGATAGGGTGTGGAGAAAAGGGAACCCTCTTACACTGTTGGTAGGAATGCAAACTGGTATGGCTACTATGGAGAACAGGGTAAAGATTCCTTAAAAGTCTGGAAATGGAACTGCCATATGACACAGCAATCCCACTGCTGGGCATACATGCCGAGGAAACCAGAATTGAAAGAGACACGTGTACCCCAGTGTTCATTGCAGCACTGTTTACAATAGCTAGGGCATGGAAGCAACCTAGATGTCCCTTGGCAGATGAATGGGTAAGGAAGTTGCGGTACATATACAGTATGGAATATTCAGTTCAGTTCAGTCGTTCAGTCATGTCCTACTCTTGGTGACCCCATGAACTGCGGCATGCCAGGCTTCCCTGTCCATTACCAACCCTTGGAGCTTGCTCAAACTCATGTCCATTGAGTCAGTGATGCCCTCTAACCATCTCATTCTCTATCATCCCCTTCTCCTCCTGCCTTCAATTTTTCACAGCATCAGAGTCTTTTCCAAGGAGTCAGTTCTTTGCATCAGGTGGCCAAAGTATTTGGGAGAAGGCAAAGGTGGGATGATTTGAGAGAATAGCATTGAAACATGTATATTACCATATGTGAAATAGATGACCAGTGCAAGTTCGATGCACGAAGCAGGGCACTCATACCTGGTGCTCTGGGACAACCCAGAGGGATGGGGTAAAGAGGGAGGTGGGAGGGGAGTTCAGGACGGGGGGACACATGGGCACCCGTGGCTGATTCTTGTCGATGTATGGCAAAAATCACCACAATATTGTAAGGTAATTATCCTCCAATTAAAATAAATTTAAAAAAGAAGAACTAATGGGAGATTCTTGAAATACCAAATGCTAAGCACCTTTCTGCAACATTTGTAAATGCACCAAATACTACACTTAAAGGAAACCACAATTTCTTCTCACAAAGCAGTGGAAAGAGAATATGAAGTCAATCTGGGGATTGATTTCTCCTCTGAAATAAGGGGGATTATAGGAAAATGGGGGCTTTCCAGGTGGCTCCGATGTTAAAGAATATGCCTGCAGTGCAGGAAACCAGGGCTCTTTCCCTGGGTCTGGAAGATCCCTTGGAGAAGGGAATGGCAACCCACTCCAGTACTCTTGTCTAGAGAACTCCTGGGGCAGAGGAGACTGGTGGGCTATAGCCCACGGGGTTGCAAAGAGTCAGACATGACTGAGCGACTAACACACACACACATAGGAAAATGAGTGGAAAACACACTTTTTAGCAGACTGACAAGCATTCTTTTCTTAAAATCGAACGTCTGTGTCTTTGGGGGTCTTTTTAGAATGATCCTGTGATCTATAATTCCATAATTATTACCTCTAAGTCCTGAGAATTGGTGTCTTAATGTCCTTCAGTGCTTCATTTAGCAGATATTATAAAAGGAATCTGACATTTTTCCCCTGGAGGAATGGGGACACACTTAGAGCATTAGTCCCAGTAGGTGCCTGGAGCAGACGGGCAGAGGAGACGTGCAGGCTTGGACTGCTGGGGTCCAGGGTCAGAGTCTCTGGCCAGGGAGGGTCACAGACTTCTCTGCAACTCCATGAGCAGTGACCAGAAGAGGAAGGAACCATGTGTAGTCGTGATACTAATGAGGCTGTCTTGTGCACTTAATAAAGCTCTTCCCCGAGTCCTGTCACACCTGTGAGGTCACTGTTGTCAACCTCATGGTCCACGGAAGGACCTGGGGAACTTGCAGGTTCAAGGACAAAGCCACAGACAGATAGGAGTTCTCTGTCCCCCATGGCAGGGCTGCTGTGGACCCGCCCAGATGGGCCCATGGGAGAAGCTGGTTTCCTATGCTCCCTCCCTCCGCTGACCCTCCTGGCAGGATTCCTGGCTTAGTTCAGTCTCTGACCGCAGAACTGACGCCCACCAGACCGTGGGAGTCAGTGCTGGCAGGACCCTTGTTCACATCACCTTGGACATGCAATGCGAACATGGCCCCTCACGCCTCCTTGGTTTTCGAACTGCATCTGCCTGGACCACAGCTTCTCCCTGATCGCTTCACCTCAACACACAAGTGAGAGTGGTAGTTGCTCAGTCCTGTCTGACTCTCTGCAACCCTGTGGACTGAAGCCCGCCAGGCTCCTCTGTCCGTGGGATTCTCCAGGCAAGAATACTGGAGTGGGCTGCCATCCCCTTCTCCAGGGGATCTTCCTGACCCAGGGCTCAAACCCAAGTCTCCTGCATTGCAGGGAAATTCTTTCCTGTCTGAGCCACCAGGGAAGCCTCAACCACAACTTCTTACTAAATAGAATAAATTGCTTTGAGTCTTCATAGTCATGCATTCGCTAAATGAATTATGTTTGTGGAGGGGCCCTAGGCCTCTACATTGTCTTCTGGTGTTGGGAGCATGGCAGGAAATAGAGTAGAATACTCTTAGCCTTCTGGGGCTGCTTCATACAACACAGTAGCCACTAGTCACATGTGGCTATTTAAATCTTAATTCATTAAAGCCAAAGCAGAAATTGAGAGCCACTGTGGCCACTTCTTAAGTGACTCATAGCCGCAGTTGGCTAGTGGTTCTCAGATTTGGACAGCACAGGTAGAGAACATTTCCATCATCATGGAAAATTCTATTAGAATTTCTGTTCTGTCCTACTGCCATGGAACTTAAAAAAATTTTTTTTAATTTAAATAACTTTTTGTAAAATTAAGATTTATTTGGCTCATGGGATCTTTTGTTGTGGCGCATGGACTCTCTAGTTGTGGCACGTGGGCTTATGAGTTGCTCTGAGGCATGTGGAATCTTAGTTCCCCAAAGAGGGTTCGAGCCTGTGTCACCTGCAGTGCAAAGGCAGGTTCTTAATCACTGGACCACAAGGGAAGTCCCTGCTGAAGAGCTTTTATTCATTCTGGTGGTGGAGTTGGATAATACAAAATTAAAGATTAGATATTATGAAAGTATCAGGCATCTAGAATAAAGAGCTACGGAAGAAGAAAGAAAGGGAGGAAAGGGGGATAGAGAGTGATGGAACTGGGATGCTGGGGGCTGCTTAGCAACCACCGGCTCTGCTGACTACTTCCTTTCTTGAAATTCCTCCTCTGATACCATGACCACCACCCTCTATTTATTATTCTGCTTCCTCTCTGGATAATGTCTTAGTGACAGAGCAGCCCTTCTTGAGATTCTTACACAATGAGAACTGTGAGGCAACCCTTGATTGGCCAAAGTCCCAGAAGCGACCCAAAATCTCAAGGTTTCCAAACTCCAGCAACATTTTTTGCACTCAGCACCATTCAGATGAGCTGCTGTGACAAGACTAGAGGTGTTAGTGTGCTCTTAAAAAACTGAAATGTAAGTAAATGACCTACAACTAACCACCATCAGATAAACTTACAGTTCCTAAATGTTCATCTCGCCCACTTTTCAGAAGCACCACAAGGTGGCAGCAGTAGTTTACAAAAGCCACCAGGGCACCTCTCACTAATTGCTCATCTCCGGCATTTATTTCAAAATAAATTGTGGGGTAAAATGTGAAAATGAAAACTGCACTATGCAATTAACAAAGACTAATTAGAATTTCACCATGACCTAGAATGCTTAACTGAATGTTTTTAGAGCATAGAATAACGGAGTCATGTATTGTGTATAACCATGAAATGGATTAAGTCACCAGTTAAGTATATTTACTGTCACTGTTGATCGTAGCCCTTTATCCAGTCCTCATTTTGAAACACTCAAGAATGCTTCAGTGTTTTTCCTTTCCATTTTAAAATGGAAAGATTTCTCTGGCCTTTTCTTGAACCGATCAATTGATTTTCCATCAGCTTCATGTAAAACAATAAGTGAAGAAAATCTATACGTTTGTTCCCAGTTGTGGTCTTGCAAGTTCAAGGCAAACTGCCACGGTGAACATCGGGGATTCATCATATCTGCTCTGTTACCTCATTGATGGGCACATGTCTTTCCCACATGTGCACAGTGAAAGGCCTACGGAGTTACAAGGAAAGCAAAATCATAGCCATGCTCTCAACTTTCTGCTGCAAGCAGGTATATGAAAATATTAAACTGGGAGAAGGAATGCTTCTGGGTCAAGTTTATCTAGATACTTGGCATATTGTACAAATGCTATTTCATGGGCCAGAGCTCCACCCTTTCATGCACGAGCAACCCACAGTGCCTCCCCAGAACAGAGTCTGGGTGAAAGCTTTTTATTTTTTTCAGGGAAAAAAAGAGAGTAAAGTTGGAAATTGAGAGGCCATGGTTAAACTAACACTTTAGGTTTATTCAAGGCTGATGTGTTTGAACTCAGCTCTCCAAAGACAGCCAAGAACTGCAGTCTGAAGCTTATATGATGCCACAGGATTCACGTCATGGAATTCAAGGAAAACGGTAGCCGCAGATCTATGTCTCTTTGACACTCCCTGACTTTATATGATACTGCTCTCTAATGGCCATGGGCAGTGAGAGCAATTATAGCTATGCTCTCTAATGGCCATGGGCAGTGAGAGCAATTATAGCTATGCTCCAGAAATGGCAATTTGCAGTTAGAACTGTTCAAGTCTTTGTTGCACTAACTTCACATCTGGGGATCCGTTCTAAGGAACTATTCCTAAATACAGAAATACGTTCTAATATGGAAAAAGACGTTTCATGTAGCATTATTTAAGTGATGAAAAATTTGGGGGAAAATCCTTTAAATGAGTAGTAATAGAAAACGATCAAATATAATTTGACATGTCTACATAATTGGTTATTAAGTTGTCATGAGAATATGTGTGTGAAGACTAGACAGTGTAGAAATGCTCACATAATTAAGAGAATAAAGAAGAAAATAAAGTAGTATGCATAGTCACGATCCTGCTGTGTTTAAATTTTGCATAGAAAAAGGCTGTGAAAGAAAAACATGCCAAAATATTAAGAGCAGTTGCTTCAGTGGTGATTCCCAAGGTAAAATTTCCTTCTTTTTTTAAAGATATTTTTTATGTGAACCAATATTAAAGTCTTTACTGAATTAGTTATAATATTGTTTCTGTTTTGGTCTTTTGGTCACAAGTCATGTAGGATCTCAACTCCCTAGCTAGGGATCAAACCCACACCCCTTGCACTGGGAGGCGAAACCTTAGCCATTGGACTACCAGGGACGTCCCTGCCTTTTTACTGTTTGATAGCTTCAAATTGTAGGTGTTACTGTGTCATGGAAAATCTATACTTGTGAAAACTTTTATTTTGAATTTAAAATAATTTCATTATTCTTTTATCTTAGAATTTCTGTTTAAGCTGTCTTCTTCTCTCCATCTTTCCTCCCTTACTTAAAAATCAACACCCTGCATCCTAGTCTCAAACTGGTTCATTTTCTATTTCAGACAAAGGAAAGTGGACTCACTCTGGTCTCTGGTGGAAGCTTCTCAGCTGGCTGGGGCTAGAGCATGAGCTGTTTTAAGTGGATGGAGGTGATGAGATGACCCTAGTCCAGGTGCCCTGGCCACAGCTCATTCTAGCCATGCTATGGCTTCCCTAAATGATTAATTATTGATGCTGATAGAGAATATAAGGTCAAATATTTTATAGAACAATGGTAACCACTAGTGGGTAAAAATTGAGTATATAACTTCCAAAAATAAAGAAGGAAAAGCAGAGAAAAGCTTTGAAACAAATAGATACTAGTGATAAAAGGAGCTATTTTTTTTTAAAAAAGTTATTTATTTGGCTGTGCCGGGTCTTAGCTGTGGCATGTGGTATAGAGTTCTCTGACTGGAGATTGAACCCGGGCTCTCTGCATTGGGAGTGCAGAGTCCTAGCCGCTGGGCCACTAGAGAAGTCCCAAGGGAGCTATTTGAAGGGAGGCAGGGACAGATAGCATGCATGATGGGATAATATTTGGAGACGCTAATCAGCAAGCTTCCTTTCCTGCCAATCCCCTGCCCAAGGCTCTTCTGCTCCTGCCCACACAGACAGCTGTGTCATTCATGACCGGGCCAGGCGTGAGGACTGCCTAACTGACAAGCTGGCCTGCCCACAAGAAGAGAGAGATGTGAATGCGCAGCAGCATTGTCCTCTGTGGACCAGGGAAGGGAAAGGGGAAGAGGGAGCAAGTGAGATAAGGAAAGGAACACAGGAGAACACCCAAACCTCTGGCAATGGGCCGTCTGTCCAGAGTGCCATGACGGCATCCCTCTTTGTCATGGACCTTGAAGGTCATCAACAGCCCAAGATCCTTCAAATTAGGGTGATGCTTGTTTGTGCCTCAAGACTCTCCCATTGGTTTCATTCCATGCAGACAGCTCTGTCAAACAGCCCCAGACATCTGTATTCTCTTCCTCTAAGCAGATTGAGGAGCTATGGGCCTTTGGGCCCTGGAGGGTTGATGGTGATGTAAAAGGCAAACCTTGAATTGGCCAACATGACTCCAGCTAGTAGGACTTTGAAATCTCCCTCTGAGCTAGGAACTTCAGGAGAACACATGCTTCCACTAACCATGAACTTAGAACTATACCCTAGAAACTGAGAATACACATTATTTCTAACCTCTGTGGTACATTTATAAAATGTAACATAATAGACTATGTTGAAAGAAAAGAACTTAAAGACAATAGTACCACAAGTCTCAAATTTCATACACCATGAATAAGAAAAATCAAACCACCTAGAAAAGGTTTTCAAAAATTGTCCTGAATAAAATTTGGATTAAAGGGTAATTTCCTCTTTGTAACTGCAATTACAAATTTATTTAGAACACAAGCAGAAGAGCTATATTATATAATGAAAACAAAGTGTGAAACCTAAGCCATATCAAGGAGGAAAATTCATAGCTTTACATTTGCCGACTATAAAACCAGAAAGCATAACGAATAAATAAAGCACCTTCAACTGAAGGAACGAAGGAATCCCCAGATAAACATTAGTGGGCATTCGCGTTTTGTTTGTAGGCAATTGTTTTTGGCTGCCTAGCTTCTGAAGCTTCTCCTCCTATCAGGGCAATCCACCATGATGTTGGTCTTAGACATGGAGAGCTGAGGCAGAACATCTGGACTTGTTGATCAGATGCTGCTCCCTGGAACTGGAACTGTGAACTTGGAATGAGTGCCTAAAAGAAATAGAAGCAGCTTAGTGGTCATTCTGGTAGCTGTAGCCTGGACATGTGGTACAACCAGCACATCCCAACAAGCTGGGGATCTGACTACTCAGATTCCTAGTTTCTGCTCATCCCCCTACCTGGTTCCCTACAGCCTCTGAACATCTGGGCTGCACGATATCCTTCTCCGGTACGTTCTTCTTCTGGTCTAGGGTCAGTTTCTACTGTGAATAACTTCAATCCCCTGAACAAAACAGAAGGAAGGAATGTATAATAAAGACATAAACTAACGAGAGAAAAAAACCCATAGCAATGATGAATAGACTCAAGTTTATATTGGTTGTTTTAAACAACCAATAAAACTGGCAAATTTCTGAGACTTATCACAGAAAAAAATAAGAAAAGTCACAAATGCTTGTACGAAGGAAAAATGTATATGAATGATTCTGAAGTTATGAAGTGATGAGACTATGATGACAGTTCTACACTTGATAAAATTAAGAGATAAATTACCGAAATTAACTGAGCTGGAATGTGCTATCATCCAAGGGAAAAAGGTTAAAAAGTTTTATTAATAAAAAATTCAAACCCCTTCCCCCCTTCCCAAGGGCGAAGACTTAAGGAGACTTAAGGAAAAATTAAGGAGACTGACTTAAGGAGAAATTCCTTCAAACCTGTTCTATTTAAATTACTTCTGGACACAGAGCAGGAAAGGCAGGTGAGCCTCTTCCAGGTGGCCCTGGCCCCTAGTTGCCCTTGCCTTAGTAGCAGTTCCCCTGGAGCAGAGCCTCCTGTTGAGTGGAGGTCAGCCTGTCGCATGAACGGGTCATCTTGCTATACTCTTTGGACCTAGCTGTTACAACCCTCACACCTTCCAGTTACCTCTCTGTGGCTGGTGTCAGCTGTATGTAGGTCATTCGAGCACTTGCACAAGTCATGCTGATTAACCCTCTGGATGGCTGCCTTTATCTCCTTCACTAGGTTCCTTCATTACCTCCCCTATCCGAGAAAGAATGCGCCAGTCCCACCCTCCAAAGGGAAAGTGAGGGAATGTAGGCACAGGGAGATGTAGATACTAGCCTCACTAGGACGACCTCAGGAATAAGGGAGTTGGGAGCTAATGTCAGAGAGGCTGGGTGACTTTTATCCTGCAGAAATACAGGTATCAGGAGTGGACGCCAAGGAACAGGTGTAAACTGGGGCTCTGAGAGTCCCTTGGACTGCAAGGAGATCCAACCAGTCCATCCTAAAGAAAATCAGTCCTGAATATTCACTGGAAGGACTGATGCTGAAACTGAAACTCCAATACTGCCTGGCCACCTGATGCGAAGAACTGACTCCTTGGAAAAGCCCCCGATGCTGGGAAAGCTTGAAGGCAGGAGGAGAAGGGGATGACAGAGGATGAGATGGTTGGATGGCATCACCAACTTCATGGACATGAGTTTGAGCAAGTTCCGGGAGTTGGTGAAGGACAGGGAAGCCTGGTGTGCTGGGGTAGCAGAGTCGGACACGACTAAGCAACTGAACTGAACTGAACTGAACTTGGTCATCCCAGATAGGATCTGTTGAAGGTGCAGAAAGAGGAGCTTCTTCCTTTTAGGTGGAGACTGGAGGAGGAATATGATTGTTTCTTTTAGTGTTAGGTGCTGCTAAAAGTGGTTTCTAGGTCTTGGGGGGCCCTAGGGACCTTTGGGGGTTTCCCTGGTGGCTCAGATGGTAAAGAATCTGCCTGCAATGTGGGAGACCTGGGTTCTATCCCTGGATTGGGAAGATCCCCTGGAGGAGGGCATGACAACCCACTCCAGTATTCTTGCCTGGAGAATTCCCATGGACGGTGGAGCCTGGCGGGCTACAGTCCATGGAGCCACAAAGGGTCAGACATGACTGTGTAACTAATTCAGGGACCTTTGGAGGCCAGCTTCTAGCTCAGATGCTGGCTTGTTGGGTGCAGCTCTGACTCAAAGGTCAATGGTATGCTTCAGATCCCTGGCTAGGCCTCCATGCAAAAGGGTGCCTTGTAGCTGACATGGTAAGACTTACCGAGGGAGCTGGTCTCCTCCTGGGGTGAGTTTGCCTGGATACAGAGCTTCCTTTAAGGCTCCTTGGAGACAGTTGCTCTTAATATAGTTGACAGTGGGCTAAGTGCTGTATGGAGGCAGCACCGTATTTAATAAATTACCCAGTAACTTTTGGGCACGTAGAGTGCCGGATTGCACCCAGTGGGGCTGAGAAGAAACAGATGCGCCGCCCACACACCAATTCCTCCTATTACAGATTCTGTGTTCTGTTACCTTTCTCTCCCCTTAAGTGTATTACTGTTTCTGGGGTTTTAAGGCAAGAATGCTGCAGTGGTTTGCCATTCCCTTCTCCAGTGGACCACTTGGACGGCAAGGAGATCAAACCAGTCAATCCTAAAGGAAATCAATCCTGAATATTCATTGGAAGGACGGATACTTTGGCCGCCTGGTAGGAAGAGCCGACTCATTAGGAAAGACCCTGATACTGGGAACGATTGAAGGCAGGAGGAGAAGGGGACCACAAAGGACGAGTTGGTTGGATGGCATCACCAACTTAATGGACATGAGTTTGAGCAGGCCCCGGGAGATGGTGAAGGACAGGGAAGCCTGGTGTGCTGCAGGCGGACACAACTGAGCGACTGAACAACACGCTGTATTAGGGGGCTCCTGCATTGCAGACAGATTCTTTACCATCTGAGCCACCAGGGAAGCCTGTATTATGAGGGCGTCCGTTTTTAAAAACAGAAACCTACCAAAAATGCCCCTGAGGGCGGCGATATTTCCCAGAAGCATAGCGAGGTGATTCCTCTGTCCCATCCAGGGCAGTCCTACGTACGGCCAGATGCATCCGGTCCCATGCCCTGCAGACAGCCCTGTATGGCTCTGCTCTCGGGACCCGGGGACATGCCCACGCCGCCCAGCTTCGCAGGCCCATTTTCTCCGCAGCTCCAGTCCTCCAGGGTCTCCACGCAACAATGAAGCGTGGGCGGCCCCAGCGGCCTCATTTGCATATCTCCGCGGCTTGGCCAATGGGCTGCGCATGGGCTTTGGAACGCAGTGTTGCCATCGGCGTGCGCGTGTGTGTGCGCGTGTGACAGCGGCTGTGGCCGTGGCCGTGGCCGTGGGAGGCCGGCCCGGCGGAGCCCAGCCGCGCGGGGACCGGCCCCGGCGCCCGCTCCCCCAGCGCATCGCGGCCGCGTGGCCCGGCCGAGTCCGGGGACCAGCAGCCCCGGCCGCCGCGCCGTCGCGATGTCGGTGGCGGGGCTGAAGAAGCAGTTCCACAAAGCCAGCCAGGTAGGGACGCACGGAGGAGGGAGGGAGGAGGGCCAGGGGAGCAGCGGTCCCCTCGAGGCTCCGGGGCCTCTGAGGCTCCGGCGCCCTTAGGGTCCTCTTTGAGGGTTCGATTTCTTCCCGCCTAAGAGGGCGCGGGGGTGGAGTGAGGGGCCGCCGGCTCTCCTCCGCTTCTTGGCGCCTCCTTCTTGCTAGCCCCCAGGCCCCCTGCTCCATCCCCAGCCACTGAAATTCCGAGAGGTTCTCGGGAGGGGAGGTGGCGGGCCGCAGGGGCTCGGGCGAGCAGAGACTGGGCGTCCCGAGGCCTGGAGGCTCTGCTCCGTGCCTCTATTCCCGGACCGGCGCGGGGAGGAGGACCACAGAGAGTGCAGGGCCGGCAGGGCCTCCCTCGAGTCCCCCACCTTTTGGTTGGGAGACTCCCCCTCCCCCGGGGCACGTCCTGCCACCCCTGGGCAGCCGCGCGGGCGTCGGCGGATCCGGGGATGCTGTGTACTTGGCGCTCCCGGCCTGGACATGGACCCCGCCTGCCTGACTGCCCGCAGCTCCTGGCTGGGCTGTCTACAGCCGTCCTTCCTCCCGCATAGTCTTCCCGGTGTCGGCCCGGGCCTGGGCAACCAGGCTCCCGTTCTCTAAGAGCTGCTAGTTTTGTGGGAAGACACTGAGACAGACACGTAAACATATAGTGTTGGACACACCTCCACGCACAGTGGATGGCAGATAATAAGATAGGGGCATCAGGGAGAACTTCCGGGAGGAAGAGTCGCATCATTTGAAAATTAAATATGAGAAGGAATTGTGGTGGAGGGTGTGGGTGGAAAGGATAGGCGTTCTGAACGGAGGAAACAGGAAGACAGGCAAGCTGGCATGTGATTGGTGTGTGTGTGTGTGTCTGTCTGTCTGGATGTTTGTTGACAAGCAAATTCGTATTCTAAGATTTCAGTCTCCCAGCCATGGCAGAACTCACATGGTAAAATCAACCCTATATCGGCACTGCTGGGTCTGATGACAGATTTCATTCAGAATTCACATTTCTGATGAGGTCTTATCTTGCCTCTTTCACACATTGGTCCCTGAAAAGCAGCTGGAATTAGAAGATTCTTTTCTGTCTGTCTCATGTTGAAAAGTGCTGCCTGTTCTCTCACTCACATCCCTTCCATGAAGAAACTGGGTGGTGTGCAGTTTCCAGCTGGGGATGCTGGGAGGTTGGTGATACTATTAGGGTAATGAGGAATCCTGGATGAGGGGCCAATTAGGTGATCAGGGAGATGATGGGGTCACTGCAGGCGGGCTTTGGACACTTTGAAAAATCCATGAGATACTCAGATGACTCTGGCCTGGGGGCCAGTGGGTGAGATCCAGATTGGAGCTATGGACTTGTGGGGATTTCCAGCCTCAGTGGAGATTTTAAAATATAAGTGCAAATGGAAGTCAAAAAATGCACAGTGAGTTATATTCATAGACTGTAGGGAGCACGCACATTTAGGGACAGTGTTTAGGCCCGGACTTGATAAGCAGTGACCACTCAATAAATATTTATTGGATAAGTGAAAGCATGGGGGTGGAGAAACACAAGAAGGGAAGAACTAGTAGAATGGAGGAGAGCAGAGTATCATGGGAACCTAAGAAGTGGGTGCATTTAAAGGTGGGAGCAGGGACTTCCCTGGTGGTATAACGGTTATGACTCTGCACTTCCAGAATAGGGGGTGTGGGTTTGATCCCTGGTAGGGGAACTAAGATCCCACATGTGATGCAGCCAGAAAGTAAAAATAAAATAAAAGGTGGGAGCAGTTAGCAAGTCTGCCTTGAACTCAGTACTGAAGGGTGGGCAGCCCAGAGGCCTATTGCCTCTGTGTTCAGGGCAGTGTCAGCTTAATCACTAGCTAGCTAGGCTTGCTACAGGAGCTTTCTTAGCTCAGTCGCTCAGTCGTGTCTGCCTATTTGTGAACCCATGGACTGCAGCTTGCTAGGCTTCCCTGTCCTTCACCACCTCCCAGAGTTTGCTCAAATTCACATCCATTGAGTTTGTGATGCCATCCAACCATCTCATCCTCTGCAGGGTACTAACCTCTTTTGAAAGATATTCTTTTACTGAGAATAGACTTCATGGGAGCAAACCTTAGAGATGAACAGGACACAGCCCTAAGAGGATTGAAATTGGTTTCTGACCACTAACCGGAGTGAGTGGTTGAAATCCCAGGAAGTTATTGACATTGGTAAATAATATGCTAAAGATGATGTCGTTTAGTTTAACTACTCATCATCAGTCCATTAAAAAAGGAAATGAGCAGAGGGTCTAATTTAGTCTTTTTGCATGAACCGAAATCTTTCTGTGACTTTATCTGAAAAGAAAGACATCACAGATTCTCTCTGGGCTTTACAAATCACATTTTGTGGTCAAAGTGCCTAATAGATATGTTTTTATCTATTCTGAAAGTCTTTCTAAGAAATCTTGCAGTGGGACAGATTTGGTGGAGAAATTAGACTAGGCTTAATATAATAAGAGGGAGCATGATCATAAAAAGTGCCAGATGTTCTTCACAGGCAACATTTTAACAGCAGGTTTTAATTCACATAGAACTTTCCCAGGGCTGGGGAAAGGGAGGCTGGGATGATGTCAATGGTTTAATAATTCCCAGGGATCCAGACCTGGCTGTGCCACTGACCAGATCTGTGACCTGGGAAACATGATTTAACCCATCTGTATAGTGAATTAGACGACTTAGAAGCTGTATTTGTGCATGCTCAGTCATGTCTGACTCTTTGCAACCCCTTGGACTGTAGCCCCCCAGGCTCCTCTGTCCATGGCATTTCCCGGGCAAGAATACTGGAGTGGGTTGCCATTTCCTCCTCCAGGGGATCTTCCTGACCCAGGGATCAAATCCAGGTCTCCTGCATTGGCAGGCTGATTCTTTACCGCTGAGCCACCAGGGAAGCCCTTAGAAGCTATGTTCCTGTTCTAAAATTTCTTGTGATGATCACACAACTCTGAAAATATGCTAAAAAACCCACTGAATTATAGACTTTAAGTTGTGAATTGTATAGTATATAAATTATATCTCAAGAAAGTATATAACTAACCATATCTCTATCTTTATATCTAATATATCTCAGTTCTGAAATTGTTAAGTAATTCGCTTAAAGTATTTCAGAGAAAGAGAAAGATTATAAAGTGGACCTTTTATAAATAAGGGAACCAAGACCTTGACAAATTGAGGTGATTTTTCTCAATGATAGAAAAGGTGAAATAACTTATAACTTCCTGGTTAAGTGCTCTGGCTTTCTTAATACCTTACCTATCTCTGCAGGAAAAAAAAAAAAAAAGCCCCCTTACTTTACAGAGAATGAGGAACTCTAAATCCCAGGGATTATGCATCACTTTGGCAGCATGGAGACTAAAAGGAAAGAGGAAGAAATCAACTAAAATGAGAAGAATACAAGTTGAGCTAATAACAAAATTTAATTAATCCTTTCCTTCAACATTTGGGATTATAACCTAAGGGTCCCACGATCATAATTAAAAACTTTTTTCTCTTGAAAAGGTTTTTTTTAGTACAGAGGTTTACTCTTCTACTGGTAGGGATGCAGTTTGAGTTATTAGAGATAAATACAAATATCTTGGGCTTCCCCGGTGGCTCAGGTGGTAAAAAATCTGCCTGCAATGCAGGAGACATGGGTTTGATTCCTGGGTGGGGAAGATTCCCTGAAGAAGGGAACGGCAACCCACTCTAGTATTCTTGCCTGGAGAATTACATGTACAGAGGAGCCTTGTGGGCTACAGTCCATAGGGTCGCAAAGAGTCAGACTGAGTGACTAACACATACACAAATAGCTTAGAAAGGTCATGTGGTTTCTTGTTAAGTGGTGTGCCTGACCAATAAAAATGTAACTCATAATAATTATATGTCGCCACTCATTGATTTGTATTAATTATGTTCACGTCATAGTAATTTTCTTGACAGCATTTTATTTTGGCTGCAGGATGCTTAGGCCACATCTGTGCTTACTGTGACATGGACATTGTTCTAATAGCTGTAGTATTTGTTCCCTTTCTGCACTTCTAGGAGCTGGTTCCCCATCCCATGAAAGCCTGATTTTATTCTTTCCTCTTGTTCTTCTTGCCCCAAACTAACCAGCTAGTCAGGACACAAGAGGGGTGATGACTCTTCATGTTAAATTTTCTTGTTTTTACTAGCAATGTTCTATCACGTGACCCAGAAACACAATAGGGTGTGGGGAGCTCCTAACAAAGCTCTTTTTTTTCGGTAATTTCCCCCTCTTTCCCTTTTGATGCCTGAATCAGAAAAATGATGAGTGGTCCTAAGGGGCCAAGACATTCTCTCTGTAATGACTAAGTGCACAGGCTGGCCATTTATGGGTAAACACTATAGAGAAGGATATTCTTTGTAAATTATGAGAATCTCTAGGGAGGCGGTGAATGTCTCTTGTTTCATTTTCTCATTAGGGAGAAAGATAAAAATGCACTTTGCAAAGTCCATAATGATTCTTTGTTTTTTATGTAGGTGCATCAGAAAATGTGTTAAGCTGAAACTTGCTTGCTTCTTTCCACATAGACTGCTTGATAAATTAATCCTTGGGTCTATGTGTTAACCATATATTTTTAACTTGGGATGCTAGAGTAGATGTTGAAACTAAATTGGTTTTAATTTTTTAATCTCTGAAGAACATAGTATAATTCCAGCATTTCTTACCACTGATGCCTTTTCTCTAAAGTAAAAGTAATTTAGGCTATCTCTTAGAATTTGATTAAAAATGCATTTAAAAGCAGATTTGTGTGTGTGTGTGTATGGATATACTATTTGTTTCAGATTAATTTTTCAACTTTATTTAAAAAATGACTATAAATTATATTTCCCAAAATTAAGTGGGGGATGTGTGTGTATCTTATGTATTTGGAGATTGCTATTGGTTGGTGATGGACAGGGAGGCCTGGCGTGCTGCAATTCATGGGGTCGCAAAGAGTTGGACACAACTGAGCGACTGAACTGAACTGAACTGATTGTTGGCATACTTTACCCAGAAAATGAAACTGCCAATAAACAGAACCGATACACGACTTTATTTGACTAAATAATAGGTGAATGTATTCTGGAGATTCTATACCAGCCAAGTGAGGATAGCTAGATTTTGGTCTCCTGTGTTGCAGGCAGATTCTTTACCAACTGAACTATAAGGAAAGCCCTTACTTTTTGCTAGAAACCTGGGAAAGTGTTAAATTGGGGGAAAGAATCTGGAGGAATCCAGTTGGTATTGGGAAGACATTGCTGCAGTTCTATTTGAGTTCTTCTGTGAGATGCCTTTATCATGAGCTCTTCCCTTGCAATTCCCAGGCTCATCCCCACTTGTTTTCACCACAGCACCAGCAGCAGTGACCTTCCTGAGCCCAGTGTCCTTCCTTCTGACTTTGTCTTTCATTGGGTGGAAGTGTCTTTTCCACCGGCATTTGGCTAAGTCCTTTTCAAGCACTGACATCACCAGGTGCTTTGCCAGATCAAATCATCCATCAGTGGTAGAAGCTGCTGCTGTTTCAGGCCGGATAGCATGGGTACTCTCTACCAATGCACCTGATATCTGAGTTGTATGTCCTCATCTGAATCTGTGTTCCTCCTTGCTCTTGGGCAGAGACTGCCTTGTCTGGGTGTTGTGACCTCCAGGTTGCTGAGTCTGAGAGTCACTTCCCAGCTGACACTCTGCGGCTTTTGACCCAGTGTACCGTTCTCTGCTTACAACCCCTTCTATGCTGGTCTGGTTTTCCTCTGGCCTCAGTGGCTGTTCCTTCAGATCTCCTTTAATGGCTCCTTCTTGTCCCCTTGAACTCTAAATCCTGGAGTGCCCCAGGGCTCTGGCTTGGAATAGCTCCTCTTTTTCTCAACCTTGAACTCTGCCAAGGTGTTTTATCCAGCCTCACAGATTTATAAACAATCTGTACATTGATTACTCTCTAAATTATGTTTCTGGCCTAGACACTCCTCCTGTTCACAGACCCATAACAAACTTCTAAGTCTAACTGCCTACGGCACCTCACTTCTTGGATATTTAAAAGGCTGTCAGACATAAGATGTTCAAACCTGAACTCTTAATTTTCTCCACCCCAACCTGTTTTTCTATTGGTGGTTCGTATTTAAGTCAGTTGTACCAACATGTGTTCAACTGCTCAAGCAAAATAAGACAAAAACAAGATTCATCTTTGATTGCTTTCTTCCTCTCATCCCTAATTCATCAGAGAGTGCTAATAACTATTGGTTTTATTTTCAAAATACATCCCTCTTCCATTTATCTCTCTCTGGCTCTGCTTCTACTATCCTCCTGACTGTCACCTCTTGCCCACATGGTTGCTAGAGCCTCCTCACCAAATTCTAGAACTTTGGAAGCTAGCAGCTTCCTACCAGCTACAATCCATTGACCCACAGTGACCTGAATGCTCTTCTGAAAATGTATCTCAGACCATGTCATTCTGTGAATGTAATGTAGACTGCTTACAAGTCTTCAGTGCTTCAGTGGCACCCAGCTGTGTTTAGAATAAAACCCAAGCTTCCTCCTCTGGCCTGTGAAGCCTCACATAACCTGGCCTCTCCCTTCCTTCTCCTGCTGCCATTGAGCCACACCGGCCTCTCTTTGCTCCTTTAATGTGCTGAGGTCTACTTTTCTTTGGGCCTTTGCCAGAGCTGTTCCCTCAGCCTAGCATGCCTTTCCTCTAGATCTTTGCAAAGTGTTTCCTTATTGTTGTTTAGATCATAGCACAGATTAAAGGCCACTTTGTCAGAAATGTCTTCCTGACCATGCAATTCAAATGTCGTATGCCCTCTCTATCACGTTGCGTAACTTTTAAAAAATATTTTAAAAATAATGTATTTATTTGTGTTTGGCTGTGCTGGGTCTTTGTTGCTGTGCACGGGCTTTTCTCTAGTTGAGGCGAGCCGGGGCTGCTCTCCAGCTGCGATGCGTGAGCTTCTCACTGAAGTGGCTTCTTCTGTGGACCACGGGCTCTAGGGCACTCAGGCTTTAGTAGCTGCAGCCCCCAGGCTCTAGAGCACAGGCTCAGTCGCTGTGGCGCGGGGCTCAGCTGCTCCAAGGCATGTGGGATCCTCCCAGACCAGGGATAGAATCCGTGTCCCCTGCCTTGGTAGGAGGATTCTTTGCCACTGAGCCACCAGGGAAGCCCACGTTGCTTAACTTTAAAAGAAAAAACTGTATCATAAATATTTTGATGACTATATTCAGTACAGATGGTTTCCTTTCTAATCCCATGTATTTTTACTTTAAAAATATATTTAAACTTGGGGGATAATTGCTTTACAGTGTTATGTTGGTTTCTGTATGACGTGAATCAGCTAATGGTTTGTCATGGATTTTTGTTTCTATACGAAATATTGGTCTTTAGTTTTTGCACTGTGTCTAATTTCAGTATCAGGTAATACTGCTTTAATAAAATGAATTGGGAGATGCTTACTCTTCTGTTTTCTGGAAGAAATTACACAAAACTTATGTTAATTCTTTTTTAGACATTTAGTAGGAGTTTCCAGTAAAACCATTTGGGCTTGGAGATTTCTCATTTGAAAAGTTCATTAGTTTGTGATTTTTTAAGGAATCAATCCATTTCATTTAGGGTTATCAGATTTATGTGTGGAGAATTATATGTAGTATTCTTCTCTTAATCATTATCAGTTCCCTTATTATATGTGTATAGAGTTGATTTTTGATACTGATAATTCCATACCTTCAGCCTTTTTCTCTATCAGTCTTACTAGAGGTTTGTCAGTTATATTGATTTTTTCAGAGAACCAGGTTATTTCATTTTCTCCATTGTTTCGCTTTTTCAATTTCATTGATTTCTGCTCTTGTTTTATTATTTCCTTCCTGTTACTTGCTCCGGTTTACTTTGTTCTTTTTATAGATTCTTAAGGGAAGCAGATTATTGATTGGAGACCTTTTTCCTAACGTATGCAGTGAGTGCTATGTATTTTCCTCTCAGCACTGCTTTAGTTGCATTTCACTAATTTTGATGTATTTTATTCATTTGATGTATGAACATATATATATGTATATGTGTGTGCATTGCATCTTCTTGTTGGATTGATCCTTTTATCATTCTGTTATGCCCTTCTTTTTCTCTTCTTACAGGCTCTGCTTTAAATCTGTTTTGGAGTCCCTTTTCTTTTTTGTGTGTTTATGTTTTATTATAGATTTTGTTTTCCTGAGGTTTGTATATGTGGTGTGAAAATCACTCAGTTGTGTCTGACTCTTTGCAACTCCATGGATTATACAGTCCATGGAATGTAGTCCATGGGATTCTCTAGGCAAGAATACTGGAGTGGGTAGCTGTTCCCTTCTCCAGGGGATCTTCCCAACCCAAGATTGAACCCAGGTCTCCCACATTGCAGGCGGATTCTTTACCAACTGAAATTTATATATAACAGCGGTTATATATAACAGAGGTTACTGATAACCTCTTAAGCTTGAATGTATTTTAACAATCTTGCATTTCTACTCCCTTTCACTTCACATTTAGTAATTTGACTTCATATTTATATCTTTTTAACATTTACCTACTTATTGTGGATATTTTGTCATTGTTCATTTGTTCAGTTGTGTCCAACTCTTTGCAACCCCATGGACTACAACACACCAGGTTCCCCTGTCCTTCACTATCTCCCAGAGTTTGCTCAAACTCATGTCCATTGAGTTGGCTCTTTGCATTAGGTGGCCAAAGTATTGGAGCTTCAGCTTCAGCGTCAGTCCTTCCAATGAATATTCAGGGTTGATTTCCTTTAGGATGGACTGGTTTGATCTCCTTGCAGTCCAAAGGACTCTCCCAAGAGTCTTCTCCAGCACCACAGTTCAAAAGCATCAATTCTTCAGTGCTCAGCCTTCTTTATGGTCCGACTCTCACATATGTACATGACTACTGGAAAAACCATAGCTTTGACTATATGGACCTTAGTTGGCAATATGAGATCTTTGCTTTTTAATACACTGTCATAGCTTTTCTTCCAAGGAGCAAGTATCTTTTAATTTCATGGCAGAAGTCACCATTTGTAGTGATTTGGGGGCTTAAGAAAATAAAGTCTGTCACTGTTTCCATTACTCCTCCGGTAGAATCTCTGCAATTGTAACTATCCTCCTGTTCGTGGATGTCTAGCTGGGGGTGTGATCTTGACTACACCATGTCTCTGCCCCTCCTACTTCTCCCACTGTGGTTCCTTCTTTACATCTTTTGTTCTGGAAAACCTTTTTTTGCTAGTCTTTGGGTCATTCTTATCCATAGTTGACCTGTACATAGTTATAATTTTGGTGTACACAAGGTAGGTGGGCTCAGGGTCATCCTACTCCACCATCTTGGCCATAGCCTCATGACGGCAGGATTTTTAAAATAGAACCTCGGGCCTTTCAGAATTATTTTATGAGACTCTAGATCGTATTTAAATTGTCTGTTTTTATTGGCTTTCTTTTCCGCTGCTCTGGCAGGGGAAGGTGGTGGCATTGCCTTGTTACTTCCAAGTGGGGGTTAGCGTCCAGGCTTCTCAGTTAGACTATTGACATTTGGGGCTCATGCCTCCTTACTGCTGTGTGGGAGGGCATTCTGGTGCCTCACTAAGCTTCTGCGGACACCCCTCTGGCTGAGGTGGATAGACGTGCCTTGTTGCTGTTTCCCACGTGGCCATGGGAGGGGTGGCCTCCTTACTGCTGGGTGGTGGTAGAAGTCCTGACTTCCTACAAGGCCTCTTCTGGCCTCCTCACCCAGAAGAAGGGTGAGTGGGCTGCTTAGTACTGCTGTGGGAGTGGAGGTCCAGGCTCCCCGACATGGTCTCAACTGACACTGAAGGGGTGGGAGGAGCCGGCTGGAGCTTATCGCCTGGCAGGGACTCCCTACTTGGCTTTCTCTGGCACCACCCAGGGAAAGAGAGAATTGGGGGGTGCTGGGTCATCTTGTAATCATGTGGCAAAGACGCAAGTTCCTGCATTCCACTCATCCTTTACAGTGTCAGTGGGGATGGGGTCCCAGTTCTTTCTATGGTGTTTGGAGTAAAGCTGGAGTAGAGTGTGTGCAGGCTCAGTTGCTCAGTCGTGTCCAACTCTTTGCGCCCCTTTGGTCTGTAGCCCGCCAGGCTCCTCTGTCCATGGGATTTCCCTGGCAAGAATACTGGAGTGGGTTTTCATTTCTTTCTCCAGAGCATCTTCCCAACCCAGGGATCAAATCCGCGTTTCCTGTGTCTCCTGTATTGCAGGAGGATTCTTTAACTGCTGAGCCATTGGGGATGTGGGTATTATCTAGTAATTTCTAATAGTTTAGATATTGTCTAATAATTTCTGTGTTGCTAGACTGCCCCTTGCCTGGTCCTTTGACAAGAGAGAGCAGGCCTTTATTGAGTTTATTTGCCTGTTTTCCTGTGTCTGTTGGTATTTCTAGACTGCCACTTCTTCAGCTCCAAGTCTTGGATTATGAAGGAAAAAGAAAATGGAAGCTCACTACTGTGTCATTTCTTGGGCCCTGGGGTGCCTACTCAGTGTACCTCCTTTTCTCCACCTGCTTGGGCCTTCCTGGGTTTGTGTTATATATAATGCCAAGCATTTTGGTTGTAATTAGTGAGAGGAATAGAGAAAATGTATTTATTCCATCTTCCCTGAAGCAGAAGTCCTTTGAGTTATCCAAATCAAATCCCTTCTGAGAGGGTCTGACTGTCTGGTCGTTTCTTGCCCAGTTTGTCCCTTGTGGAATCCTAAGTCTTTTGAACACCACTAGAACCATCCGCTAATATTGAATGAACATTCAGCAGGTTTTGAGGACTGGAACCTGGATAACCTGCTTCTGTTGAACTCCAGCCTATTGTTTGCCTGGATGCTCTTGATTTGGGGGAGAGGGGGAGAAATGTTCAAAATCCAGATTTTTAAAAAATGAAATTTCCAAGTTTTGAAATATTGGCAATTCATTTAAATTTTAAAAGAGCTGTGCAGGGCCAGAAGAAGCATGTGTGATGAGTTACCATGGTGCACCGCCGAACGGTCGACTCGCACACATGGTTTATCTGCAGGTTAACTTTTCCTCAAGCTTGAATAGTAGAAGGATAATTCCTGGGCACTTGTGGTGTGGCCAGGAACTTGCTTAGGAGATGAATATGGTCTCTGTAGAGACAGCTCTTGGCTTTTTGTCCTGGACGTTTCCTGGAAACCTTGTTGGAAGGCAGATTGGATGGAACCAAGCTGCGTGTTTGCCCATGTGCATTGTGTTAGCCTCTTTGATGGAACTTGGCTGGCTTGATGTGGGAACTGTGGAACGATCAGGCTTGAGGGCAGAGAGCTGTCGAGTCCTGATACGAATTCGTCAGTGCTGAGCAGACAGAGCAGCAGAAGGCAGGCTGTGAAGAAAGTGGGCAGCCTCACGTGACTGTGAGAACGCTGGCAAGAATTGAGGGAGAGTGAGCACTTTGCGTTTAGTGACCTACTTGGGACTAATCTGAGAAGAGGATGTAAGAATAGATGGTTTCTAGAATAGCCTAAGGCAGATAGGACCCCTTCCCTGATGTTCTCATTGAACCTTGGCATCTCATAAGTCAAAGTTATGTATCTTAAGAAAGATTTTGATTAATTTTATGTATTGGGTTAGCCAAAAAGTTCATTTTTTTCTGCATGATGTCCCTGAACAAAGTTTTTGGCCAACCCAATAACTTGTTAAATTTGTTTAACAAAATTAACCGATATCCTTGAATTTTATTTATCTTGGATCCCTGCTATTCAAATTGACATCTTAGATCAAACACTTTTTCCAAGAAAAGACAGAGTTTTCGTCTAAACCTTGTGGTCATATCTCTTCAAGGGCTGAGTTCTCCGTATGATGGAATGATATTCCAGACCAGGTGCAGTGTTGGCAGTTATGTAGAAATGTAGAAATTTCAGAGTGAAACAACCTATACAATGGCCTGATTTGGCCATAAATAGCAAAGACTTGGGGCTTCCCTGGTGGCTCAGTGGTAAAGAATCTGCTTGCAGTGCAGGAGACCTGGGTTCGATCCCTGGGTTGGGAAGATCCCCTGGAAAAGGAAACGACAGCCCACTCCAGTATTCTTGCCTAGAGAATCCCATGGACAAGAGGAGCCTGGTGGGCTATAGCCCATGGGGTTGCACAGAGTCAGACCCGACTGAAGAGACTGAGCGGTGACAGCAGTGAAGACCTAGACATTTGGAAGCTCGGGGCCAACAATTCACTTTTATTTCTCTTGATTTTCAGCCGTGGGTTTCTTTCCTGGGAAATAGTGGATGGAGGCTCAGATTTATTTTGAAGGAGTAGAAGTGGGTATGGTGCTTTCCCGGTGGCACAGATGGTAAAGAATCTGCCTGCAATGCAGGACTTACAGGAGGCACAGGAGATGGAGGTTCTATCCCTGGATGGGGAAGATCTCCCAGAGGAGGATATAGCAATCCACTCCAGTATTCTTTTTTTTATATATATCTTTGAAAAGTGTCCGGAGAAGGCAACGGCAACCCACTCCAGTACTCTTGCCTGGAAAATCCCGTGGACGGAGGAGCCTGGTAGGCTGCAGTCCATGGGGTCACGAAGAGTTGGACTGAACTGACTTAGCAGCAGTAGCAGTTGAAAAGTGTCTTTATTTTTATTTATTTATTTCTAATTGAAGGATAATTGCTTTACACTATTGCATTGGTTTCTACCATACATCAATATGAATCAGCCATAGGTATACATATAGCCTCCACTCTTTTTTTTAAATTAATTAATTAATTTTCAGTATTCTTGCCTAAAAAATTCCATGGACAGAGGAGCCTGGTGGACTGCAATCCAGGGGTTCGCAAAGAGGCAGACGCAAGTGAGCATGCACACTCAGGATGCACACATGTGGCAAAATTCTGATGTGGAAGCCAGCATGGACCCACCAAACTGAACTGTCTGCGTTTTGGGTGTATGATTTGTACATCGATAAATCTTGGCTTCAGTCTGCCACTCTCAGTTCCTCCCTTAATTTCAGCCTGGCATCTATGGTTCTTTTCAAATCTATTTGCAAGCGATGTGCAAAGTCCTTGAATATGGTTGAACCTCCAGAGAGGAAAATCTTGTAGAGACGACGTCTGACATCAGCAAGACAATTGTCAATGCCTTCATCTACAACTTCTGAGATAGGTTGAGTAAAGCCTGAAGTAGCACACTCTAGATGAAAAGAAAATTCAGGTCCTAAGACTCGCTCGGTAACCAACACCTGGACTTCTCTGGTGGTCTAGCAGTTAAGAATCTGCCTACCAATGCAGGGGACATGGGTTTGATCCCTGGTCCCAGAAGATTCCATAAGCTGTGGGGAAGCTAAGCCTGAGTGCCACAGGCCATCCGCCAGCCCATACGCCTGGTGCCCATGCTCTGCAACAAGAGAAGCCACCATGATGAGAAGCCTGCACACCACAACTAGAGTGTAGCCCCTGCTCTCTGCAACTAGAGAAAAGAACCTGTTCAGCAATGAAGATCCAGTGTAGCCAATAAATAAATAAAACACAAATTTAAAAATTGCTGTATAATGAGATATCCAAAAGGTTAAACAAAACAAAAGCAACACCAATGGAAAATTCTTTGTTTGAGATAGAATTGATTCTAGTATACTGTTTAATGCACTTTGATCCATCTGTTTATACTTACCAAGTTCTTTTACTAAATCTGGGCAGGCATACTATAGTGTTCTTTGAAGTTTCCCAGGATTGCTCTGAGGGATTCCTCTGTCTCCATCTCCCAGCAATTGCTGAATAACATATGTTCTATTTCATCCTGTGTTTGGAATGTGTACTTAATATAGCTGACAATCACATGCCCTTCAGTCACAGGGATGACCTGAGTGATACTGATTCCACTGTCTGGTATTGTACCAAAAGACAGACTGTTCTGCTGCTTGTCTTGAGGTCTAGTATGCAGCTTAGGCGAGAATGGCCTGCCCAGAAATGTACAAGCCTAGAACATTATTTCAGCAGTGTATTCCCTGTTGTCTGGAGTATTCAGTGGAGATTCAATCCAAAAAAATGGTCTTCAGGTTCTGCTCTTAAAGATCATTTGATCCATAAAGCTTTCCATCAAGTACCAGTCTTCAACTATGCCCTGGCAGATTGGCCACTTTTAAAATATTTATTTTTATGCATTTATTTACTTGGCCATACCAGATCTTAGTTGCGGCACTTGAGATCTTTAGTTGTGGCCTGTGGGATTTTTTTTAGTTGCAGCATGTGGGGTCTAGTTCCCAGACCAGGGATTGAACTTGGGCCCCCTGCATTGGGAGTGCAGAGTCTTAGCCACTATACCACCAGGGAAGTCCTGATTGGCGACCTTTCTTTTTTTTTTTTTACATATGAAGGTTTTCCTGTTGCTTCATCAGCAACAAAGAACTCTGGGCCACCAACACATTTCATCCGCTACCTTTGAGCTTGCTCATCCATTTTTGCTGACTTCTTAATAGCAATGCCCTGTGCCACAGTCTGCCGCACAGGCTGGCAGCCATCCACAGTCTTCCTCATCACCTGCTGCTGCCACTGCCACTGTCTGTTTGGTGCTGGTTGGGGCCAGGGCTGGGCAGGGGGAGATAGAAGCTATCTTGACCATCCGCAGCCGGCTGCTATCTTTGTCATGGAGTAAAGGTTAGAGACAGGAAGCAGAAGTGGAGGCAGGCTTGGTCAGTGGCTACCTCTTATACAACCAGGCAGGCAGGCTCTCATGGAAGTCTTTAGAAATGCCTATTGAGACTGAATGACTGTTGATGCTTGCATTCTTTTCTCATGAATTCAGGCTCGCAACTTTTATAGAAAATGGAGACTCCCAAGTGGTACAGTGGCAAAGGATTCACCTGCCAGTGCAAGAGATGCAAGTTAGACCCCTGAGTCTGGAAGGTCCTCTGGAGGAGGAAGCAGCACCCACTCCAGTACTCTTGCCTGGGAAATCCCGTGGACAGAGGAGCCTGGTAGGCTGCAGTCCATGGGATCACTAAGAGTCAGACACGACTGAGCGGCTTCACTTTCACTTTTCACTTTCATGCACTGGAGAAGGAAATGGCAGCCCACTCCAGTGTTCTTGCCTGGAGAATCCCGGGGACTGAGCACAGGGTCCCAATAGGTGAATAACTGGGGTGTTGCACCAAATTAAAATATTCTGTTTTTGTATTTTATGTTCGTCTCTGGCATCTACCTTATTTTGAGCTTTGACTTCCATAAATTAGGAGTCTGAACTTTTTTCATCCAGGAAATGTTGTCTTCATATCCAGGAAGAATGTTTTGCAGTCAATCAACTCATCATTCTATGAGTATAATAATAATGCTAATTAGCTTTTTTTTTTTTGTAGAGGTGCTGAGTACTGTGCAAAGTATTTTTAGAGGCAGCATCTCATTTCATCTCTTTGATAACCTCTATCAAGAAGGTACTAGCCTATAATGGAAAAGAATCTAAAAAAGAATGTATATATACACACACACACACACACTCACCCAAATATATCTGAATACCTTTGCTATATACCTGAAGCTAACACATTATAAATGAACTATATTTCAATTAAAAAATGATTATTGACAAAAAATAATGTACTCATCATATTCCTTCTTTTACAAGAGAGGGAATTAGGCTTGGCAAGGTTAAGTGAAACTTGCTCAAGGTCATACAGCTGGCAAGTGGTCTTGTAAGGACTCAAGGACAGGCCTCTGCGATTCCAAGACAAATGCAGTCCAGTATTTGTCACCATTGCATGAGATAAATCTGTTCCTACCCTCCACCCTCTTCCTCAGGATTTTCAATCTTTGCATAAATTCAGGGTGTTATCATTCATTTGAACCATGTGTCACTTGTTTAGCCTCTATTGAATAGAAGTTCTCAGTCAGAAGTTGGTAAATTGCCCCATGAGTCAAAGACAGCCCATCGTCTATTTTTTTGCATAACCTGTGAGCTAAGAATGATTTTCACATTTTTAATGACACATGATAATGACATATGATTAAAATTTCAGTGTCTGTAAATAAAGTTTTATTGGCATATACACCCCAGCTCATTTCCATGCTCATATGTCTATGGCACAAAGCAGAATCAAATAGTAGTGACAAGGGACAACATTGAGTGCAAAGCCTGAAATATTACTCTCTGGTCCTTTACAGAAAATGTTTGCCAACCTCTGTTCTGAGCTGTACGTCTAGGGAATTTGCATATGCTGGTGTGAGCATTCCTGAAACCCTGGCCAGAACGCTGAAAACGTTTTGTCTGCATCTGCAATTGGCTTGTGTGTTTTTGGAGGCTTTCCAGTCACTTAACAAGTCTGATTCATCCTGGTGACCTGGATACATTCTTACTTTGTAATTCAGGAGACTCGAGTACCCCGAGGTCACCGGCTGTCACACACCTACGGACTCCTCTAGCCAGAGTTTACACTGCTGAAGAGGAATGACCTAGGTGTTTTTACTAGGGTTGGGTAGAGGTTGTTAGGTGTTTTGCCATGCGTCTCTCACTGTGATTCCTCACCAGGGAAGCAGCACCGATTCCCCTCACTGGGTTCCCTCCTCTCCATGATTGCTCCCTTCTTGTTTTAATTATTCCGACTTCATTTTGCGTTCTCCTTTGCTTCATTTTGAAAGAGTACCAGTTGCTTTTCTTGCCAGTTCTCTACTTACTTTTCCCAGGGCTCAAAAATGATTCTTGAGGATGATGTCATTTCCATGTTTATCTTTCCTCTCTAGCATGACATGGATTAAATATGTATATTTTAATTGGTGAGCCGTGTTCTCAGGGTGTTGATCATTCTAAGGACCATGGCCAGTTTCAGCCTCAGTTAACCTGAGTCAATTTGCACAATAACCATGGAATGTTTTGGCTTCTACTGCAGCAGGAGTGCCTCATATAAGTTGTATAGGCTTTTCAGAAACTGCATAATTTCATGCAGAAATTATGCAAACCAGATGGTACCCTTTCGAGTTGCCAGACACGCATATTTTAAAGAAATATGGTGTATCTATTCTCCTTGGTAGATTTAGGTGGAGGTTCTTTGGGAATGGAAATCAGCTGAAATTGTCATAATTGAAAAATTCTTGGAAGCTTGTCATCAAAATAAGGACTGTAATATCAGAAGACTGGCATAGATTGTTAAAGAACAAATATTATTGGATTTATTTAATTTACTTCTCCAAGGATGAAAAGCACTATAGACAGCATGACATGTTCTTTCTTTGATAAGGCTATTGATTTGCTCACTGAGGTCTCTTGAGGGTATTTGGGGCAGTGAGAAAAGGTGGGTGTGAGGCAGGGGTAATGCACGGGTCCATAGGAGGAACAGAGAGGGAGGGCCAAGCCATTTAACCGAAAGCTATTGGGATGGGGTCATGTCTCTCTGAGAAGGCAAGACCCAGGACAATTTGCAGGTTAAGGAAGGGGCAGAGCCTTGGGTGAAGGCTCCCCTGGTGGCTCAGAAGGTAAAGAATCTGCCTGCAGTGGAGGAGACCCAGGTTTGATCCCTGGGTCAGAAAGATCCCCTGGAGAAGGGAATGGCTATCCACTCCAATATTCTTGCCTGGAGAATTCCATGGATGGAGGAGCCTAGCAGGCTACAGTCCATGGGGTCACAAACAGTTGGACATGTCTGAGTGTGCGTGCATACAGGGTTAACTACTGTTACCTCCATTTCTCCATCCCTTTCTCCACTTTCATCCGGTTTGCGTTTCCAGGGTATTTCCTGCTTCTTGTGTTGGGGGTGAACCTCTCCCTAGTCCCCAGTAGTAGCTGACAGCCTAGGTGCAACTTGATGTGTTTGCAAACAGTATCTTTCTTCCTGTTTAACTAGAAACACAAGCATCCTTTCATATTGAATGGTCCAGTAACCCTGGGGCACAGCAGTTTTAGACTTCAATCTGCCTCTGCTTTGTGATCTTGGGAGAATCACTTAACCCATCTGGGCCTCCACTTTGATGGAAAATGAAGAGGCTGAACCAGTGTGTCCTTTCCAGGTGAAATCAAGAAGGGGAGTTAAGCCTGTTGGACAGTTTGTGCCTGTTGTCAGTAGGGGCTTCCCAGGTGGCACAGTGGTAAAGAATTTCCCTGCCGACACAGGAGACCTGAGTTTGATCCCTGGGTCTGGAAGATCTCTTGGAGAAGGAAATAACAACCCATTCCAGTATTCTTGTCTGGGAAATCCTATGGACAGAGGTGTCACAAAGTCCATGGTGTCACAAAGAATTGGACTCAGTTAAGCACAATCATTTGATGTTCTAACTACCTGCTCTTTGTTGCAAAACTTTTATTTAATCTGGGTCCTCCCCTCCCCTCCTTTGAGCAGTTCTCTTAGGCTTATTTGAAATGCTGCCTCTCAGGCTTAAGTCCTAAAAATTCCCACGGAATAAAACATAACTCTTCACTTTTAGGTTGTGAATATTTTTTAAGTCCACAGTAGCCAAGTCAGACAGAAGTGTGGGTAACCTGGAGACTCCATACTTGTGCCTGGTATCTGAAGTCTGGGCAGTCTTGTGGGATGGAGCCTTGAAACCTATGGAGTCTGATGTGAGCTTTGGGTAATCAGTGTCAGAACTGAATTGTAAGACACTCAGTTGGTATTGGAGAATTAGGGAATTGGTTGTTGGGTGGAAATGAAAACCCACACATCTGGTGTCAGGGTGTTTTGAGTAAAAATGGATCCTTGTCTCTGATACTTTTGTAAGAAGATACACAGGCTGGGACATTGTGAATCTGGGTTGACGTTGAAAGAATTGGCATCACAGGGGAGAGAAAGAGAACTCCTTCCCAGGAAGCTTGGTGCCCTTCCTGAGCTCACAGGGTTAGGTCATTTTTTTTTTTTTAATTGAGTGAATTGACAACAGGGACTCTGAAATGGAGAAAGTTTGATGGAGGCAAGTGGAAATGACCTTGGATAATTAAACAGCAATGAGGTTCTTTACCAAACATCAATGACTGAAGATTTTCAACTTGTCAGTATTGTGTGAAGCATTTCTGTGGGCTAGAACCTTCTCTGGATTTAATTTTAGCATTTCTTCAAGAGTCTTAAGCTGTTTCTTGAGCATGCATTCTTGCAATAGGGCAGACTTTTGTGAAGTGGTGTGGGTAAGATTTCAGGATCTGAACATCTCTTCTCTTTGGAATGTGTTGAAGCTTAAAGTGTAAGCGAATTCAGAGCCAGAGAGATACATGTGGTGCATGCACTGTTGCGGTATGGAAATCGGTTTCAAAAGGAGGTTGGTATTTGAAATGTGCTCTGAAGAGTGGGGAGAATAAATGACATTTTAGGGTGTGTCTTCTGAGTCACAAGCAAACCCTGCTTGAAAATTTCGGGCAAGACCTTTGGATGACACAGAGCTTGGCTTGTCTACTTCATATTTGCTGTGCTTCCATAACGTTTGGAAGAAGTTAGCCTGCTTGGGAATATGTTGAATTAAGGAATATTAGCCAACCAATGAAAGAGGAGAAAAGCTGGTTAAAGCTAGACAAATCTTCCATTCTTAGAGGCCTTACTTCCTGATGTGATGCATTGCAAGGTCATGGCAGCACCCATAGGGCTTCCCAGGTGGCTCGGTAAAAATCTGCCTGCCAATGCATAGACGCTGGTTTGATCCCTGGGTTGGGAAGATCCCTTGGAGGAGGCAATGGCAACTTACTCCAGTATTCTTGCCTGGGAAATCCCATGGACAGAGGAGCCTGGCGGGGGCTATAGCCCTTAGGTTCGCAAAGAGTCGGACAAGATTTAGCATGCATGGCTGAGCACACATGCATGGCTGAGCACACATGCATGGCATCACCCAAAGGTGAAATCTTGCAAATTCATTTGTAAATCTAGTAATATTGGTGTTGAAAATGAAAAGCACTCATTTCACTTGCTCTTTGAATAGTTTTATAAATGTAACCAATGAAATCCCACACACAATACCATTTATACATTCTCTTAATTTCTCTTAAATACTTTATAGTTACAGGTTCAATAGGTATGATTCTTATAAGGCTTAAAAAGTAGATGAAGTATGTGCATATAGAAATGCCTACAAAGTTATTACTGTCATTATACCTTATTACAATCATTATATTCAATACAGGGGCTTATTTCTTTATCCCATACCCCCCAGATAAGGGACTGTGGTCACCTGTAGTCCCCTGCAAAACATTAGTACCCAAAATGTAGTGAAGCTCCATGGAACTGGTTAGAGTTTGGGACCTGGACTCAGAATGTGGGTCCTTTCTCCAGAATCATGCAGTGTGAGCTCGCATCTGTTCCGCGGCCCCCTCACTGGTATCAAGTGGTCAGCAGGACTTCCCTACTCCATTCCTTTCACTGGGATCCTGTCCAATTTATAGGTCAGTTTTTCAGCAGACTGGCACCTTTTCCTGAAAGAACACATCCTGCAAAATATCAAGGACTTGCTAGGCTCCTGGATTCTGGTTCCATTTTCCAGGACTTTATCTAGATCTTTATCCATTTGGCGCCCAGGCCCTGTTGTTTTGTATTTGTTCTTTTTCAGTCCCTTAGTCATGTCTGACTCTATGCGACCCCATGGACTGCAGCATGCCAGGCTTCCCTGCCTTCACGATCTCCCAGGTTTGCTCAAACTCATGTCCATTGAGTCAATGATGCCATCCAACCATCTCATCCTCTGTTGTCCCCTTGTCCTCCTGCTTTCAATCTTTCCCAGCATCAGGGTCTTTTCCAGTGAGTTGTTTCTTTGCATCAGGTGGCCAAAGTATTGGAGCTTCATAATGGTTTTTTATTTGTTTGCTTCTTAAAACCCTACATAGTGATGGGATTTCATATACCTGACTCAGGTCCCAGTGCAACTAGTTAAAACATTGGTAATCATTTACTCAAGCTTCCCTGGTGGCTCATTGGTAAAGAACTCACCAGCCAAGGCAGGAGACACGGGGTTCAATCCTGGGTTGGGAAGATCCCCTGGAGAAGGAACTGGCAACCCACTCCAGTATTCTTGCCTGGAGAATCCCATGAACAGAGGAGGCTGGGGGTCAGTCCATGGGGTCACAAAGAGTCAGACATGACTGAACTTGCGTGCAGTCATTTACTAGCGGTTGTAATCAGTACAGTTCTCATTGTTTACCATTCTGTGGTCATTTTATTGACTATTACTCATGGAGTCTCCAGGCCAAAAGGAGAGTCTAGCACTCCAGCTAGGCACTCAGTAAATGTTTGTTTAGTGAATGACGCATGTTTCCTTGAGTAGATTTGGGTCTCCTTGAGGACTGGAATTGTCTTACTGTTTTGCTGGGACTTAGCACAGAGGGGGAACAGGATCCTGGTAGTCACTCATTACATACGTATGAAAGAATGAATGGGGCAGACATTGCTGATTGTGATTACGGAGTACCTTAAAGCAGTTGGACAGAGCTTTAATTCTTGAAAGGTTCTATACTGAACCCAAACCTGGAGCATCTCATGAGATTCTCTCCCTGCTTCTTCTGTTTGAGTCTCTCCACCAGCAAAAAGATGATGACTTGCTGAAGGCTTGGATGATATAGAGCACTTTTTATCAAGAAGCTTTTTAAAAATTGTTATGTAACTGGTTTTTTTAGACATAATGTTATTGCATACTTAGAAGACTACAGTACAGCCTAAACAACTTTTTTATGTGCTGGAAAACAAAAATTTCTGTGATTTTATTGTGTTCATCACTTTAGTGTGATGGTCTGGAATCAAACCCACAATATCTCCAAGGTATGCTGATATAAACCAAACTATGAAGGATATATCTTAAGGAAATTTCAGTTTTAGATTTGTAAAGAACATCATAAAAGTACTTTTTGCTCCAATATTTTTGTCTCCTGTTGACTTACACATTTTTTTAAAAAAATTCACTTTGCTTATCATGGTCCTGTTTAATGGGAAGGAAAAGGTGGAATTCAGAATGGGGTTATTGATATCACAAGGAGAACAGACATTTAAAGGTCAATTTATTATTTTCTTGTTAGGATGTAAGATCTTAGTTAAATATGAGAACCTATCTTGCATTTAAGACTTATTAGCCTCCTTTAAGACAGTTTGTAGGAAAGGAAAGAAATTTGATGATTCATTAGAAAAATAGGTACTTTATAAATCATGTTAACTGCAGTAGTTTCATTTTCAGACAAGTTATATAGAGATCAGATTTCTCTCCAGGAATAATACAAACTTCTGATCTGAAGAATGACTTAAAGTCATCTGAAGATGTGGCTTTGGTTTTAGACTGTGATAACTGCGTGTCTAAATCACAGCCTTCTCTCTGAGGGTCTAGTTTTGTTGTTGTTTAGCTGCTCAGCTGTGTCTGACACTTTTGTGACCCCATGGACTGTAACCCACCAGGCTTCTCTGTCCATGGGATTTCCAGACAAGAATACTGGGTGGGTTGCCATTTCCTCCTATAGGGGATCTTCCTGACCCAGGGATCGAACCCTAGTTTCCTGCTTGGCAGATAGGTTCTTTATTGCTGAGCCACAAGGGAAGCCCCAAGGGTCTAGTTAGTGTTCAGGAATTACCTTCTCCTGGGGATGATGCATTTTCTTCACAGGTGTGGTGAAACTAGAAAGCTGACTTGCAGATCAAAGGTGTGAATCATTTACAGGGCTTGGTAATCACAACAGAAAGCTTTTTGCACCTTTCTTGGGCTGCCTCAGAGCTCCAGCAGTTCTGGTACTCAGTGTAAGTGATGTCTGTAGCAATTGTCACATTGCACGGCTGCTGCACTTAACTGCTGCTACTTCCGGATTCAGTTTCGTATTGCGCCCAGTTCTCAGCACACCTGTCTCCCATTACTGCTCAGGAATAGGGCTTCACATCGTACATGGTGTTTGTGTCTTACTGGTTTCTAAGAGCCTCTTTATATAGTTTGCATCCTCGCCAACACTCGGTATTGCCAATACTTTAGTATGTATGTAGGGACAACACATTGGTGTTTTACTTTATGTTTTCTTGGAGACCAAGAGGCTGAACATTTTTATTTATTCATTGGCCACTTGAATTTCCCTTTTGGTAACGTGCCTGTTCAGGTACTTTGTCCATTTAAAAGTAGTTTTCTTTTTCTTATTTATGGCGGTTTTAAAATACATGCCGGGTACTGGCCTTTGCTGTTACATGTCGTGCGCATGTGTTCTCCTACTCTCTGGCTTGTCTTTTCACTCTCTAATGACTGGATGGTGTCTTTGGACAAAACGAAATTGTTGTTTTAATGTAATAGAATTTATTTATTTACTTACGATATTTTTATTAGTCCTTCTTATCATAGCTTCTGATTTTGAAATCATATTTAGAAAGGCTTCCAACTGAGATTACACCAATTTCACCTACCTACGGTGGCTTTATTTATATGGTTTCATTTTAAAAATATTTATCTATTTATTTGGCTGTGCCAGGTCTTGGTTGTGGCATGTAGGATCTAGTTCCCTGACCAGGGATCAAACCCAGGCCCCCTGCATTGGCAACATGGAGTCTTAGCCACTGGACCTTGAAGAAAGTCCCCCATTTTTAAAATACTTAAACTGTGAATTCACCAGAAAATTTTTTTTGAGGCTATAAGGAATCTGCCTGCAATGTGAGAGACCTGGGTTCGATCCCTGGTTTGGGAAGATCCCCTGGAGGAGGGCATGGCAAAGCACTCCGGTATTCTTGCCTGGAGAATCCCCATGGACAGAGGAGCCTGGGGGGCCGCATTCCACGGGATCTCAAAGAGTTGGACACAACTGAGCAGTTAAGCACGGCACAGCACATAGTTATAGCGATGCTTTTTTCCCCTCAGTGTCATGAATGTGGTTAACTGTTGCTGTTTAGTTGCTCAGCTGTGTTCAACTCTTTGTGACCCTATGTACTGTAGCCTGCCAGACTCCTCTGTCCATGGGATTTCCCAGGCAAGAATACTGGAGTGGGTTGCCATTTCTTATCTATAATGTGGGTAGTGAGTTTACTAAATAATGTGGCCTCTCCCTATTGATCTTAAATGCCACCTGAATTGTCAAACCAGATCCTACATATTGGCTCTATTTCTATACCTTCTATTCTGATTGTTGCTCTTTCTATGGATTTGGGCATTTTCTGTTTTTTTTTTTTTTCTTTTTACATTTTTATTTTCGAGATGAGTTTTAGGATCTATTTATCAGTTTTATCAAAGTCTTGCCATTAAGAGTTGTTGGGATTGTGTTAGATAATTACCTGTGGAGAAACAGCTTGTTTGGGATTTTTGAATCCTCCCACTTAAGAATTTACCATGTTTTGCCATTTACTTTTGAATTCTTTTATGTCCCTCAGTAAAAATTTTGTAGGCTTTATTTCAATATAGGTCTAACAAATTATTCTTAAGTACTCGAAAGTACTTAATGTTTTTTGTTGCTGGGATGAACTGGCTCTTTTTTTCTGTGTGTTTTTTAGTGTGTGACTTTTCAAACCCCTCTCCTTCAGAGCTCAAAGGCTTCTAGGAGTGGCTGAGAAGCTGGGGAGCATCATAGCTCTGTTCTTCCTTGTTTACTGTCATAGGTTCTATTTATGTGAACAATTCTTCTGCTTAAAAACATGTAATTTTCCTAGCTGGTTATTATCAAGATTTGAAAATTCATTTTTGTGTGTACTTATTTTTAGCTAATGACCGTTACTGCTATCTTTCATTGGTTTTAATTTCTTTTTGGTGATTCATCTTGGATCTTTCCAAGGAATCACTTGTTCATTTGAAACATATTTATTGAGTACATACTATGTACCAGACACTTTTCTAGGTGCTTGGGATGTGTTTGTATAAAAACCCAACAAGTATATGACATGGTAGGTTCAAAAGTCATAAGACCTTGGGAAAAAAAGAAAATGTAGAACAAAGGGAAGATGGATTGGGAGTTCCCTGGTGGTCCAGTGGTTAAGAATCTGCCTTGCAATGCAGAGGACCTGGGTTTGATCAGTAGTCAGAGAACTAAGATCCCATATACTGGGGAGTACCTACTGAGCTCAGTTGCCCCAACTGGAGAGTCTATGCATCTAAACCAAAGATCCTGCATGACCCAGTGAAGATCCTGCCATCAAAACTAAGATCCAATGTGGCTAAATAAATAAATAAATAAATAACTTTTTAAAGAAGGGGGGATGGGTTGGGGCAATACAGGTAGGCATGGGGGCAGTTGCAGTTTTAAATAGGATGGTCAGTGTACATGTCATTGTGAAGGTGACATTTAAGCAAATACTTGGAGGTGAGGAAGGTGGCTGTGCAGATATCTGCTGGAAATGTGTGCTCAGCAGAGGGGACAGCTTGTGCAAAGGCCCAGGGGCAGGAGCCTGTCTGAGTACCAGGGCAGGAGAGTATGCTTTTTAAAAGAACCACACATTTAAGAAATTTTTCTTGGAAAAGGATAAGACATAAAGATGAGGCAGTGGAGCTGTCTATGGAGCAGGCCATTTAGCTCAAGCCTTGTCTTAGGTGAAGAATACAGGATAACATAGGTTGGCCTGCTTCGGAGTTGAAGATTGGGGTGGCACGCCCTGCATGTACTAAGATTAGAACCCAAGGATATTGTTATTGGAGTAAAGTCCCTCCCATGTACACTGCCGAAGGCTGGGGGACAGCGAGGACTATCATGATGATATTCATGTTTTGCTTCCAAATGATCATTGTGGATTCTGGCTTTATTTTATTTTTTAAATATTTATATATTTTTGGCTGCACTGCATCCTCACTGCTACCAGAGGACTTTCTCTAGTTGCTGTGAGCCCGGGCTCCCCTTGTTGTGGAACATGGGCCCTAGAGCATGGGCTTGGTAGTTTTGGTGCGTGGGCTTAGTTGGTCCGCGGCATCTGGGATCTTCCTGGGCCAGGGATGCAACCCATGCCCTCTGCCCTGGCAGGTGGATTATTGCCTATTGTACCACCAGGGAAGTCTGGATTCTAGTTTTAAATTAGTTTATACTTTCTCTGTCTCATTTCTTCCTAGCTATTCACCCAGGAGATCGGGACTTCTCGGTAATTTGTTGCTCAAATGTGGGAGAAATGAAGAATTTTGCTTTTAAGTTAAGACTTCGTATTTCAAATCTGGTTTTATTGCTGTGATAAGTGTCAGTTCCTGTTAATAGGTTGGTCAGTGTTGGATCTTCTTTAACTTAAGAACTATACTTATACTCTTTTTTTAAAAAAGGATTTCTCGATGTGGACCATTTTTAAAGTCTTTATTGAACTTGTTATAATATTGCTTCTGTTTTATGTTTTGGCTTTTGGCCGTGAGGCATGTAGGATCTTAGCTCCCTGACTAGGGATTGAAACCCCAGCCCCTGCATTGGAAGGTGGAATCTTAATCACTGGACTGCCAGGGAAGTCCCTCTATTTACAGTCTTAAGAAGACAGTTTAAACTTTTGGAGATGAAAGAGCAAAGTTCGTTAAAGAATATGCTACTTTTATAATGCTTCTATAATTATCCTGAAATATGAATAATTCAGGGATTTAACCCTAGAATAAGTAGAAACTATCTTTTGAGAATTGATGCTTTCAAACTGTGGTGCTGGAGAAGACTCTTGAGAGTCCCTTGGAATGCAAGGAGATCAAACCAGTCAGTCCTAAAGGAAATCAACCCTGAATATTCATTGGAAGGACTGATGCTGAAGCTGAAACTCCAATACTTTGGCCACCTGATGTGAAGAGACAAGTCATTGGAAAAGCCCCTGATGCTGGGAAAGATTGAGTGCAGGAGGAGAAGAGGGCAACAGAGGACGAGATGGTTGGATGGCATCACTGACTCAATGGACCTGAGTTTGAACAAACTCTGACAGAGAGTGAAGGACAGGAAAGCCTAATGTGCTGTAGTCCGTGGGGTCGCAAAGAGTCAGACATGACTTAGTGACTGAACAGCAACAATCCTTTGCTGTCTCAGTGAGTTCACAATCATTTGGGGGGAGATTCTTCCCTGGGCCTCACCTCCGACCCCCAGCCTCACAAAACCTATTTAAAATTATACTCTTGGAAAAAATTTAACCAACAGCTGTTCAAAAATAGTTGGTATGGAGGTTCATGTTTCTTTTATTTGGTCCTTTCACTCTGGGCCCACACACTTTCGCCACCCTTAATGGAGCACGCCGAGTGCTAGGTTAGCAGTGAATGCATTAATGTATGGTTTGCCCATCAACGCTTGTGTTGAAGGAGAAACAGAAGAGAGTGTCATGGAGGGCCTAAGTATTTTTTTTTCTTATTTGGTAATACAAAGTGCTTTTTGTTATTAATGCATGTGCAATCAGACAACCTCATCCAGAATGCACAGTGGTTCTATAATATGGCTCTGCCTGGTGCAAAATACCTCATTTTGTATAAAAATGCAGAGTTGCTTCATGTAGATAGAACAGAAAGAATCTTTGCTTTATTCACATATGAATAAAACGTCTTTGTTCATGGAAAAGAAAAGTGCCTCTTATTGTTTAGAAGCTGTGTGCATTTTAAATTAAGCTGATAACACACTATATTATATCTTTCAGGGAGAAAAATATCGTTTTGCTTTAGACAAGTCTGGGCCCTGATGCCTTATCTGGTGGCCTAAGTGATTTTTTGCAGTTTGGTTATTATGTAAAAGACATCATGTCTGCCTCAGTTGTCTGTGAATTGCTTTCGCAAATTTTTATAATTTTAACCTAAACATTTTTTTCCTTGGCATATAGTGTTTATATTCTCTTGTACCACATAGGGTTTGAAACAGTTTACAGGAAATTTTAGAAGTAAAATGTGAAAAAGAGTAATTGTGACCAGGGAAAATATAAATACATTGTTGTAAAGTCAAGGCTTGTGGAGGTCTGTGGGAGTATGCATGTGTGCCTAGTTGCTTCAGTCATGTCCAGCTCTTTGTGACCCTGTGAATTGTAGTGCGCCAGGCTCCTTTGTCCATGGGGGTTCCTGAGGCAAGAATACTGGAGTGGGTGGGTTGCGATGCCCTTCTCCAGGGGACCTTCCTGACCCAGGAATCAAACCAAAGTCTCGTGTCTTTTGCACTGGCAGGTGGGTTCTTTAATGCTAGCGTCAGCTGGGAAGCCCCCATGTGAATAGATGTTCATGTAAATATGCATGTGAGAAGGTCCGTGGAGTTGCTATTATTGATCCTCACATTTGTTGTTGAGCTTCCTGGCAGCCAAAGTGAAAAGAGCAGAGCAGCCAGTTAATGCTTTCTCTGGGGCTCTGGGAAGGGTCACTTAGAGCATGTTCACCAGAACGCAGCAGTATGGGAGTGAGGCTTGCCCTCTGTCTCCCTGATGCTTCCCTGGTGACTCAGATGGTACAGAATCTGTCCACAGTGGGGGAGACCCAGCTTTGATTCCTGGGTTGGGAAGATCCCTTGGAGATGGGAATGGCTACTGACTCCAGTATTTTTGCTGGAGAATTCCATGGACTGAGGAGCCTGGTGGGCTACAGTCCATGGGGTCACAAAGAGCCAGACACGACTGAGCCACTTTCACTTTCTTTCAAAAGAAAATTGGCCAATCAGAAGAGCAGATTGCATGAGGGGATACTGTGGGCCCTGGCATCCCAGTGTCTGAGCCTTAGGCCTTGCTCTTTATAGAAGGCATGTCCTCTGCAGAGCCACCTGTGGAACAAGTAGAAACAGGGCTGGCAGAAGTGTCTGGTGTCCAGTCCCTCTGACTCTCCAGCTCCACATGTGAACTTCTGGCCTCTTTTGAAGTGGTTACTGGTCCTTAGCAAAGTGAGAAAAATATAAGGACAAATAAGGGAATGAAGCAGATTTCTAGCAAATCTGAATTTACCTGATTTCAAAGATTATCTTCTTCCTAGGGAGCTCAGCTCAGTGCTCTGTGAGGACCTAGATGGGTGGGGTGGGGCTGAGGGGAGGGAGGTTCAAGAAGGGGGGGACATATATATAGATGTGGCTGATTCACTTTGTTGTACAGCAGAAACTAACGCAACATTATAAAGCAACTCTGCCGCTGCTGCTGCTAAGTCGCTTCAGTCGTGTCCGACTCTGTGTGACCCCATAGACCGCAGCCCACCAGGCTCCACCTTCCCTGGGACTCTCCAGGCAAGAACACTGGCGTGGGTTGCCATTTCCTTCTTCAGTGCGTGAAAGTGAAAAGTGAAAGTGAAGCCTACCAGGCTCCTCCGTCCATGGGATTTTCCAGGCAAGGGTACTAGAGTGGGGTGCCATTGCCTTCTCCGATTTAAAAAAATGTTTAGACGTGCAAATATATGTGTATAATTTTAGTATTGAAAGGACTTTATTCAAATGAAACAGCAAGAAAAAAGAAGTGTACTTTCCTAATAAAATGAAAACTTAGAAACATTTTGTTATATGGTAACAATAATACATTAATAATATCACTATTACATTTAATATAACAAACACTAATTTATTGTATTTAATGATAATAGGATTATTATTATTATATATCTATTGTCTTGGTTTAATACAAAGTATTTTATAATATGATTAGATAATGGAAAGTGTGTGTGTGCTCAGTTGTGTCTGACTCTTTGTGACCCCAAGGACTGGAGGAACCAGGCTCCTCCATCCCCCAGGATTTTCCTGGCAAGAAAACTGGAGTGGGTAGCCATTTCCAATTAATGATAAAAATTATGTTTTACGTTTTTATTATCACTACTACTACTGCCATTACTGGTGCTTACTACTGTAAAATACCAAAGTCCAGAGACTGCTCTTCTCTTGGCCTGTGAGCATCCCCACCAGCTGCTTAATCTCCAGGGCCCCAGTGAAACGTGCCAGTCTGCTCCCCCAGTGTTCCGAGAGTGTGCCCTTCCCCTGCCCAACTCGCCTTGGCTTCTGAGAAGCCATGCTCGACCTTCTCCATCCTTTCTGGGATCTCCTCCTAGCACCCCCACCCCACAGGGCGGTAGGCTGTCGTGGTGCCCTAGTGGTGGACAGCTGCGAGCTCACAGGGGTCTAGACTCAGAGGGGAGTTGGGGAAAATGCTGGACCTAAGGGAGCCAGGCCCTTGGATGCCTAGTCCCTCGGCATGAGGGACTTACCCACAGTGTAGGTAAGACAGACTTGCTGTGGTGAGGTTCCCCACGGGGAAGCATGTGGTACAGGGGCCTAAAGACCTGGGTCCCATGGAGAGGTGTGGGATGGCTCTGACGGGTCCTCTCAAGGGAGATAAACGTCACTGGTCTCTTTAGGGCACTTGGCCCATCTTTGCTTCTCTCCATTAATGAGGATGAGAAAAAACCTCTTCAGGAGCTCTTCTTGCCAGCATTTTGGTGGGACTGTGGGTAAGGTAACCTTTCTTTAACCCAGATACATTCACACTAGCTACATAACGTAAGAGGTAGAGATACATAGTTTAGTTGATTAAAAATACACCTCCGGTAAAAGATGTTTAATAATCTTCACCTTCTTAAACTCTACCTTTATTTAGTGTTGATCTAATCCTTGGCTTCTCTGAGGTCCCAATAGTTTCATTTCAAATTGAGAGAGTGGCACTGGCATCTGCACACTTCAGGGATAGAATGGAGAGCTAGTGGGAAGCCCTGTGTAGCACAGGAGGCTTAGCTCGGTGCGCTGTGATTACCTAGAGGGGGGATGGGGGTGGGGTCGGAGGGAGACTCGGGAAAGAGGGGATCTACGTATCCCTATGGCTGGTTCACTTCATTGTACAAGAGAAACTTAATATTGTGAAGCAATTATACTCTAATTAAAAATTTTAAAAGACTGCTGCTAGAGTCAGGAGTATCTAGAGGTACTTATGTTCCAAAAATTTGCTTTTGAGCAGCAGCCACAGTGTGGAGGAATGAGCTCTGCCTATACCAGCGTCTGAAGAGCTGGTCCTGAGAAGAGGCTCACCTAAGACTTTTCCTCCAGCGCAGTCTTAGAAAGCTCTCCTGTCTTTCTGTGAAACCAAAGGTGCCAAACAGTGTAGTCAGACACCAGCATCATCTCCTGACCGTCACCCCTGTTCCTCTCTTTCTTCCTCCCCTTCCTTCCCTCCTTCAAGTCCATCCCCCGTCTTTCTCTTTCTCTCTCTCTCACACACACACACACACAGAGTCACAATGTGACCTGCACTTTGTTCTCCCCCTTGGCCTGGCTGTCACGTCACTCCTTCTCTCTCCTCATCGGCTCCCTCCAGATAAGGTGTTATTCTGCAGAGAACCCTCAGAGAATCCTCATTAACTCGATAAAGGAGCAACCAGCAACATTTTTCCTGCTTCTCACATATTAAAAGGTGGTGCCAGTGGTATAGAGTTTGCCTGCCAATACAGGATGTATGCAAGAGACGCGAGCTCAATCCCTGATGGGGAAGATCCCCTAGAGTAGGAGATGGCAACCCACTCAAATATTTTTGCCTGGAGAATCCCATGGAGAGATGAGCCTGGTGGGCTACTGTCCATGGGGTCACAAAGAGTTGGACACGACTGAAGTGACTTAGCACACACAGAAAAAGGATAGCTTTATTGCTTTGCCAGGCAAATGGGGACACAGCAGGATCCTGCCTTGAAAAACTATGTGTCCACTTGGAGAGGATAGTGAGAAGTCTTATAGTAATTTTTCAAAGAAGATATCGTCAGCTCGTGGACATTCTTCTGATGGGTGGATGGTGAGATAAGAAGGAGTCAGCATCCTCAATCTTCAGGTCCAGCTGGTCTGGGGTCTACCTGCTTGTGGGCAGTATACCATCATTAATCATTAACTTCTTCCTTAACCCCCTGCAGGGGGTTTCAGTATCTGCAGAACACCTCAAAGATACTGTTGTGAGTATCCCTTGATGGGGAACCAGGACCTTGCCCCAAGGCTGCTTGTTTCTCCCTGGTCTCGCATTCCGCCCCTTCCCTAATTAACAAATACTCGAATCTGCCCATTGAAACTCATGGAAGCTCATGGAAGCTGAATGAAGGTTGTTTCCTGTAATCAAACAAATGGACACAGAAAGGCTTTTGCCCAGGAGCCCCACAGGCCTTGCTTGTTATCAATTAAGTTAAGGATCTTGAGATGGGGGCATTATCTTGAATTTCCTGGTTGGGTGTGATGTAATCACAGAGTCCTTAATAAGACAGAGGCAGGACAGAGGAGAAGGCCAAGTGAAGGTGGAAGCAGAAGATTGGAGGGTTGCGAGGAAGGGGTCAGGGGCGAAGGATGCAGGCGAATATGACCTCTAAAAGCGCAAAGAGGCAAAGAAACGCTTTCTCCCCCAAGCCTCTGAAAGAAACCAGCCATGCCGGCAACTTATATTAGCCTGGAAACACCAACTGTAGACTTCTGTGTTTTATTTTTTTTATTTTTTCAAGATTTTTTTTTTTTTCCGATGTGGGCCATTTTAAAAGTCTTTATTGAATTTGTTACAATATTGCTTCTGTTTTATGTTTTTTTGGCCAAGAGACTTATGGGATCTTAGATCTGTGATCAGGGATCGAACTCTCATTCCCTGCCTTGGAACACAAAGTCTTAAACACTAGACCACCAGGAAAGTCTCAATCTGTGTTGTTTTAAACCCCTAAGGTTTTGGTAATTTTTTACAGCGGCAGTAGGCAAGAAAAGCACCGGGTGAGGGCTTTCTACTCTTGAGCTCGTAGGGAAGCAGCTGCAGTGCCAAAGCATGAGCTGTGGGTAATTGTCATTAGCGTTTCAAAGATCTGTCACCCGGCCCAAATAAACTGTTTGCACACTTCCCTTAGTTGCTTGTGCCTGATTTTGGTTCCCAGCTTTGATCACCTATATGACAAATGGAATTGGAATGAATTCCAAAGCTGACATGCAGAGTGCCTGACATACTTCACAGAGATGACATGGGTGGTTTGGAAAGCATTTTGCTTAAATGTTCCCAGCTGTAAAAAGCAAGTTGTGGTTTTGTCTTGGGGTAAAGGTGGAGTAGGGTGTAGGCAGTAGAGTGAGATGGGAGAATTGTGCGTGGGGAGGGGGGTGGGCAATTCCTAGGCAGGGTTTCTCAAATCTGTGTGAACATCAGACCCCTTTTTATAAGGGACTCCATGTGTCGAGTTAAATTTAGTTTATTATATTGTTACTTAAATATGGATGAACTTGAAACTGTTAACTTATGCTTATAGTTTTAAGCATGAACTCCAAACTTAATTCAACTTAAATGCAAATAAAACTGCTAATCCAGTAAAATTCAAATGAACACCACTGAGTTAATGTCATAGATAAGGTTCCTTTGCTTAATTTCAGTTGGTGTTCTCATGAATCTGCACATAGCCTTTCCCTTCTCCAGGGGATCTTCCCGACCCAGGAATTGAACCGGGGTCTCCTGTATTGCAGATGGATTCTTTACCAACTAAGCTATCAGGGAATCCCATGGATAAGGTTCTCTTGCTTAATTTCAGTTGCTGTTCTCATGAATCTACACACATTTGTAAAGTTCTGTTTCAACTGAACTCTTTGATTCATTACAAAAATATTATGTTCAAAGAAGCATTTGCATCACAGGAGTGAGTTGATTTATCAAGAATAATTTTCAGACTCAAATGCAAATATTTTATCAATTTCGTTTAGGGAAAAATCAAAAGCAGACCGAGGTAAACCATAGTATTTGATAATGTACGCTTTAGGGTAAAAGTTAAAAGTGAGAGTGAAAGAGTTAGTCACTCAGTCATGTCCGACTCTTTGCAACCCCATGGACTGTAGCCCTCTAGGCTTCTCCATCCATGGAATTCTCCAAGCAAGAATCCTGGAGTGGATTGCCATGTCCTTCTCCAGGGCATCTTCCCGACCCAGGAATCAAACACAGGTCTCCCGCATTGCAGGCAGATTCTTTACTGTCTGAGCCACCAGGGAAGCCCAAAAGTCAGAATAGTGATAACCTATGAGGTAGGGGAGAGGGTTGAGTTGGAAAGGGCTATGTGTGAGCTTCTGGTTTACGGGCTGAGTTCAATTTCATGACCTGGATATTGTTTCCTCAGTCTTTTTGGTATATATTTACTAATTTTTAAGGGTATAAAACATACAGATTGTTGGTTTATTTGTAGACTGAATACTGGTGTAATCCCATCAAGAACAAGACGGTACATTGCTAGCATCCCAGACACCACCTGTCCCCATGTAGCTTCTCAGAGTTATATACCCCTCTCTCTCCCTAAAAGCGGTTGCTATCCTGCCTTTCTTAGCCCATTGCATATTGCTTTTATTTATAATTGTACAACCCAAACATCCCTAAGTACAATGGGTTACTTTTGCCTGTTTTTTTTTTTAACTTATAAATACAAGGTGTGATATATATTCCCTTCTGTGTTTGACTTCTTTTCAACTCAACGTTTATTTTGTAAGAGCCATCCATGCTGTTTCATGTAGCTGTAGTTCGTTCAGTTTTATTGGGGTATAAAATACCTGATTTATTTATCCATTTTCCTGTTGGTAGGCTTCTGAGTTATTTCAGTATAAAATACCTGATTTATTTATCCATTTTCCTGTTGGTAGGCTTCTGAGTTATTTCAGTTTGGGGCTAGTACTGATAATGCTGCTAGGAATGGCTGGGTCCTGTGGTGCCCATCATTAAATAATGGCAAACTGTTTTCCCAAATGATTTTCCATGGTGCTTTCATTTTTATTTTGTTGATTTTGAATGAGGCTAGGCACCTTTTTCTGTTTATTGGCCCTTGGGTTTCCTTTTTGTGAAGGTTGTACTCAATTATTTTGCCAATTTTTCTATCAGATTTTATGTGTTTTTCTTACTGATTTACAGGATATATGTTTGTTCTGCATTTACTTTTGTCAGTTGTACATCAATTTTTTTTTTTTATTATTGTGAACATCATCTCCACTGTCCTAATAGTGTCCATTGGTGAATGGACTTTCTTAACTTTAGTGTAGTCAAATTTATCTATTTTTTCCCTCTTTGATATTCCTTTCATGTATTTTGTTTAAGACATTTTTCCCAGTTCCAAATTATGAAGCAGTTCTTTACTTCATCCTCTAAAGCGTGATAGTTTTTGTTTTCACATTAGCTGATGTGTGCTAAAAACTGTGGAGTGTCTGAAACTTTCCTCTGCTTGCAAGCTAATAAGCTAGCTTGTTCCATTTCATGAATGCTGCAAAAGATACAAGGATTCTGGGTCAGAGACAAATGACTTTGCATGTGTGTGTGCTAAGTCACTAAGTCGTGTACGACTTTTTGCGACCTATGGACTGTAGCCCGCCAGGGATTCTCCATGGGATTCTCTGGGCATGAATACTAGAGCGGGTTGCCATACCTTCTCCAGGGCATCTTCCTGACCCAGGGATTGACTCAAGTTTCTCAGTCTCCTGCTTTGGCAGGCAGGTCCTTTAACGACTAGTGCCCTCTGGGAAGCCCTGACAAATGAGTTTATTACTCACAAAAATAGTAGTAGCCAGACTAGCAGAATTTTCTAGTGCTAGTTTCCAAGACCGAATTCCCGTAAGACATGTGAAGAGGGTCACGTAACTCCTGTACACAAAGTAGATTGTGTTGTGGGAGAGGAATCCTGAGCCTAGGGAACCTGAACGTTTTGTTATGGGCAGTAAGCTTGCCTTACCTTTGCTCCAAAGGGAGACACCCTCTTTTATTTCTGTCTTACAAGCAGAGGCTTTGCTCCCTTTCCCCAGACTGTCTTTTCAAGGATGTTTGCACAGCGACCAGTCTTGGAAGATATGATGTTTCTCTCCAGGAAAAAAGATGGGTGTGTTTGTGTGCCTGTGTGCCAAGTTGCTTCATGTGTGCACACAACACATCTGTCCTTTTCCCTGGAGAGAAACATCATATCTTCTAAGACTGGTCGCTGTGTGGGCATCCTTGAGAAGATAGCCTGGGACAAAGGGAGTGAAGCCTCTGCTTGCAAGACATGCAGAGACATGAGAGATCTGGCGAGAATTATCTCACGCTGGTGTAACCTACCTGGTATTAATTTGTCTGTGAAGGGAGGTCAGCTTTGTCATTTTCCATGCTAACGATTAATTCCACGCAGTTATCCAAATATCACGTCCTGGACAAGTGCAAGACTGTCCAGGGTCAGGTCCTGGTGAGTTAGACTGGGGTTCCTGCAGCTTGAGCCTGAATGGACAGGACTACATAGGATGGTGGCTTGTTGGGAGAGGGGCCACAAGAGGGAGAGGGATCAGAACAAGATTCTTTTTCATCAGATCTTAGGATGTATTTGTGTCCACAAAGAGAAAACCCCAAACATTTAAAATAGGCCTATGATTCTCTTAACCTATTAAATATTCAGTATAAAATTGAATTTAGAATCTGCGAGTTGAGTTATGTGGATCGCAGGCCCAGAATTATCTGTGAGTCCAGCCAGCCTCCTTCATGAGATTTCAGTTTCCTCTGACTGATGTGTACTCTTCCATTTCCAGGCTGGAGAGCAGTCTCCTTGGCAGAACAAATGGTAACCAAAGGTAGAGACTTCAGCCATGGGAAGTGATATTTTGTGAGCAGAGAATGTAAAATCTATAACAAAAGAAAACAAACCACAGAGGAAAAGAAATTTTGTATCATAACTTAGGGTCCATTTAGGTTACAGAAACCACGCGAAGTGTTTCAATTAAGGGAGATTTCTTCCATGTCCTAGCTATTGTAAATAGTGTGGCAATGAACACCGGGGTACCTGCGTCTTTTTCAGTTATGGTTTCCTTCAGGGTATACGTGGAATCTAGAAAGGTGGTCCTGATGAACCTCTTTGCAGGGCAGCAGTGGAGACGCAGACTTAGACAACAGACTTGTGAACACAGAGGGGAAGGAGCAGGCGGGAAGAATTGAGAGAGTAGCAGGGAAGCATATACACCACCACATGTAAAATTAGATAGCCAGGGGGAATTTCCTGTATGACGCAGGGAGCTCAAATCCAATGCTCTGTGATAACCTAGAGAGGTGGAATGGGGTAGGAGGTGGGAGGAGGCTCAAGAGGGAGGGGACATATATATGTACCTATGGCGGATTCATGTTCTTATATGGCAGAAACCAACACAATATTGTAAAGAAATTACCCTTCAATTAAAATAAGTAATTATTAACAACGAAAAAGAGGGGTTTCTGACTGTGCCAGGTTTGGAAGATTGAAAGAACACAAGGGGATGCTGAAGTCATCCAGACATGAGTAACTTCAGGAAGTGGAAGCGGCTGCTACATCTAGATGCTGGGGGACAAAAGGAAGAGCTGTAATCTCAAAACCTAGGGTTTCAGAGGAGGGCTGCCGTGGCTGGGGTCTGCCCTGAGGGAGTGATGAGAGCTGGGACTTGAATCCCCTGGGGCACATCCCACAGCTGGTACTCAAGAGCCAAGACTAGGAAATGGAGCTTGTGCTGCTGCTCAGTGGATGCTAACAGAGGCTGAAAGCAGAAACAGAGCCTTTTCCCGCCTCCTCCCTCGTTCCACCATCAGAACCTCATAGAAGCCAGCGGCATGCAAGCCTGACAAATGTAGATTGCACAGTCCCAGCCTTGGCATCACCTAGTAGATGCAGGAGGGTGGGGCTGCGGCTGAGAGTCAATAGGGAAATAACCAGCACAGATTCCCAGCAGCAAACTGTTCAGATTGGAACATCCTCCAACAGTTCAAGAATTATAGTGCTCATTTTATTGCCAGTCCTGGGTCCATGTGGAGTGGTGGTCAGCTCTTTGGCCTCTCTCTCTGATGTCCCAGCCCCTCAGCAGGAACTGTGTCCAAGCTGAGGCTAGTGGAGGCCAGTGTTGCTGACTATGGAAGGAGGCTCTGGGCCTGTGTTTGCTCTTTGTTATGCGTCTGATTATTTTCCTAAGTCAAACTGAATTAGTTTGGGATGTATATGCACTTCCCAGGTCAAAGCCGAAAGTCACAACTTCGGAGATTGTAACGTGGTCTCCTCTCTTATCGCCTGGGAAGTTGGTGCTGTCTGGGCAAGCAGGCAAGGGAGGAGGGAAATGACGAGCTCCTTGTGGGGCGTGACTTGAATGGAGACGTTAAGGAGGTGGCTGGACGTGTGAATCTGGGTCTCAGGGGAGTGATTTGGGGATAAAGATAATAATTTGGGTGCTTGATGGTAAGTGAAGATTTTGAGAGTGTACGTAATTTCCCAGGAGAGAATGCAAGAGTTGAGGGGAGAGTTGAAACCAGACCTGGTAGGACCCTCAGCATTTTCAAAGTGAGAGGAGTCTGTGGAGACGAGAGAGAGACCATCCTGATAGAAAACTCTTTTTTTTTTTTTGATGTGGACCAATTTTTAAGTCTTTATTGAATTTGTTACAATATTGCTTCTGTTTTAAAAAACAATATGGCTTCTGTTTTGGTTTTGGGGCTGCGATGTGTGTAGGCTCTTAGCTCCCTGACCAGGGATGGAACCCCCATCGCCTGCATCGGAAGGTGGAATCTTAGCCACTAGACTGCCAGAGGAGTCTCAGAAAGCTCTTCCTTTGACCTGATTATTTGCTTGCACCTTTCATCCTGGGTGTTACTTATTTGCACTGTAATAGAAGATACCTTCAACAACCGTGATGTCAGTTGGAAGCTCTGATCCCAAAGTGTTGATTTTTGGAGATAGTCTCCTCTAATGACGTCTTGTACAAACATGATGTGGGCAGACAGTCCACACTCCTGCCCCTTTGCTGCCGAACTGGCCTTTTCTGTCCCCATTTCTGCAAGTTTCTGGGAATTGCATACGCTTTGTGGTCACACTAATGTTGCTGCCTTAAATTGGTTCTGGAATTGAGTTTGATCCATTGACTTTCTTTTTTGCTTTGTCATTATAGCTGCTTTTTAAAAAGCAAAATTACTAAATTTTCTGAGTCAATAGCTTCAGTTTGGCAAAGAAGAGGCAAAATGCATGCAGGCTCTGAAATCTTCATTGAGATCACAGAAAGGTCTTTTTCCTGATTAAAGTGTCCAGTGAAACCTCCTCTGTGACTGTAGGAAAAAGCCTATATGGGTAAGAGCAAGTAGAACTGAAAAAAATATTACTACTCTGGATAAAATAAATAAGCTTCAAAGGTATATTGTACAGTACAGGGAATATAGCTACTTATTTTACAGTAACATTAAGTAGAGTATAAATCTTATAAAAATTTTGAATTATTGTGTCACGCACAAAAATTTTTACTGCTGCTGCTGCTGCTAAGTCACTTCAGTCGTGTCCGACTCTGTGCGACCCCATAGACGGCAGCCCACCAGGCTCCGCCGTCCCTGGGATTCTCCAGGCAAGAACACTGGAGTGGGTTGCCATTTCTTTATCCAATGCATGAGAGTGAAAAGTAAAAGTGGAGTCGCTACAGTCCTGTCCGACTCTTAGTGACCCCATGGACTGCAGCCCACCAGGCTCCTCCACCCATGGGATTCTCCAGGCAAGAACACTGGAGTGGGTTGCCATTTCCTTCTCCAATGCGTGAAAGTGAAAAGTGAAAGTGAAGTTGCTCAGTCGTGTCCGACTCTAGTTGTTGTTAAATCAAGGCTGTGTGAGTCTTTCAGTCGTGTCCCACTCTTTGCGAATCTCTGGACTGTAGCCCCCCCAGGCTCCTCTGTCCATGGAATTCTCCGGGCAAGAATACTAGAGTGGGTTGCCATTCCCTTCTCTAGGGGATCTTCCCATTCCAGGGGTCAAACTCGTTTCTCCTGTGTCTCCTGCACTGCAGGCAGATTCTTTACCTGCTGAGCCACCGGGAATTTAAATCTACCATGTTTAAAAAATAAACAAAAGAACAAAAAAGAAAAAAAAATTTTTTTTAACTCAAATAGTTATCTTCCCCTCATCCACAAACCATCGAGATGGTCCACATTTTGAGAATAGAAGATGTACCCAAATCTGAATTTATATGACCAGTAGATATAAGTGTGATCTTTACATCATTAGCATCGTTTTATTTTACTAAAGGGTTCTTTGATGATGCCTTTAAGTAAACAAGCTGCTAAAGTGAGTTAAGAACGTGTTTTGAATTGTGAAAAAACAGATTTACACATTTTTTCAGGGACACACGCCAGAAAGGAAGTATGGTTGTAAAGTGTAGAGCAAGGTCATGAAAGCTTTCATGGGAAGGAAAAGAATGTACCATTCCTTTTTACGTCTTCTTTCCCCCTTATCAGCATCTCAAAATAGACCAGCTGTACGTTGTACTGTTACAGTTTCATGGCTGCAATATCAGTGACGTCTCACTTGATTTGAGTCCTTTAGCCTTGAGCTCAAATGACCCTGTGGAAACAAGCGAGGACTTTAAAAACGTCCTCAGAAGAGTTTGGAAGGGCAGGGCTGTGTGGGAGGGTTTATGGAGGAAGCACGCGGTGGGTGCCCTGGAGGAGAATGGAGGCTCTGCGAAGAAGAGACAGAGGAGGGCCAGAATTGCATCTCCCAGGAAGCTGCCGAGACTGGCATGTTGAAGGGGACGTGGGTGGTGCACCCAAACCATTCCAAGCAGCACTGAGGCTTTCTTACCTCAGGTTTTCAACTGTGTTACAGGTCATCTTGTGGGCTTCCCAGGTAAAGAATCTGCCTGCAATGCAGGAGACGTGGGAGATGTGGGTTCAGTCCCTGAGTCCGGAAGATCCCCTGGAGGAGGAGATGGCAACCCACTCCAGTATTCTTTCCTGGAGAATCCCATGGACAGAGGAGCCCTGTGGGCTGCAGTCCATGGGGTCCCAAAGACTCAGACATGATGGAGCACACGTGCAGGATTTGCAGGAGGGGTTCATGTCAGTAGTTTCTTTGCTCCCTGGGGCCAAGCTTGGGGAGCTTTTATGACATCTGGCCCTCAGCTCCAGATACAGACCCAAGTTTGACTTAAGCGTCTGGTGTGGCCTCAAGTACTTGCAGGGTTATTTTGTTTTGATTTTGCTGTTATCTTTTGTATCTCTCAGTGGTATCACATTTCCGATATCAACTGAATGTGAAATTAGTGAGGATTCTCCTCCCTGAAGCCCATGTGTTGGGAAAAACCAACTATCCCAGTGGTCACCAAAACCTTCTGGTGAACGGAGGTCATATTTGGTATACAGAAAGTTAAATTTAACCCAACAGCTAGGGCCAGAGGATATGACAGAGGCTGTAGAAAGGGATTAAACTATGTAAGGTGATTTCTTCTCCACCTGTTTTGAATTTTCAAATAAGTCTGGCTCCAGCCGCCGCCCCCCGCCCCCGCCCGCCACTGAACTGCAAGACTGTATGTTCTTAGTTGCCTGACCAGGGATTGAACCCCGGGCCCTTGACAGTGAAATCACTGAGTCCTAACCATTGGACTGCCAGGGAATTCTCTAGTCTGGCTCCTCTTGGAGTATTGGGGAGTGCGTGAGGTCAGCATGAGAGGAAGTGACAGTGGAGTGTGTGCACAATTAGGGAGATGTGAGCCTAAACCTTTGTGGTCCTGGAGATTTTTTTTTTGCAAGATGGTGTTGGTGAATCAGCATTTTCTTCTGAAAGGTTCAGTACTTACAAGTTGCTGCTCTATTGGCTTAAAAAGAAATCTAGATACTATATTCTTTGTTGTTTTCTCATGAGCAATGTGTCTTCCGATTTCCAAAGAGAAGTCATATAGGTTCATGCCTTTCACTTGTAACTCTGTGGGAGGAATTTTTTTTCTAAGTTTCTGAGATTTCATTCCACATAGCTCTTGTAAAGTGACCCAGACTACTAGTTTTTTTCTTATCTTGAAGTTACTAAAGCAACAGGTTTGCTTTCCTTCAATTAATCATCATGCTTTTCTTTTCTGGTATTGCCATGTAGCAACTGTATGATGAGAATTTTTTTAACCTTCTTAATTTCACTGACTGGAATCTTCTTATCTTCATTGGCGACCACATGGTTAGACATAGTATAGTTATTTCCTTGCTATCATTCAGGATCAATTTTTTCTGGACTTTTACTGGAGAAAAGTGTCATTAATAGAAAGGGCTTCCCATGTGGTACTAATGGTAAAGAACCCACCTGCCAGTGCAGGAAATGTAAAAGACATGAGAGTTCGATCCCTGGGTTGGGAATATCCTCTGGAGGAGGAAATGGCAACCCACTCCAGTATTCTTGCCTGGGAAATCCCACGGACAGAGGAGCCTGGCAGGCTACATACAGTCTATGGGGTCGCAAAGATTCAGACACAACTGAGCAGAGCAGAGAGTCACTAACAGAACTTCAAACAATGTTCTTAATGTTTCCACGGATTGCCTCCATGTCCTTCAGTGCATTGACGGGGAGTGGGAGGGGGAGCAGTTGTTGGCCAGGAGGCCTACTGTTTGGCTTGTACTCTTCTAGTGTTACGGATGCTGTCATGCGGAGGACACACAAGATCCTGCTCCCAGGGATCTCACAGGCCACTGCACGGGGCTGGCTGACAGTGCAGGGGGATAAGTGCTGCGTCGACACTTACTGTGTGAAGGGGACCACAGGAGCGGCATCCAGCTAGGTCATCCTTGTGACACTTGAGCTGCGCCTTGAAGCCTCGTTAGGGGTTAGCTAGATGGGAAGAGCCTTCCGAGGCATTGGGAATAGCATGTACAAAGGCTGGAAAGGGCAGGATACTCCAAGGGACTCAGGATTGGAAAGGAAGCAGTGTGCAGTGTTGATCAAGAGTGGCAGGACAGTGACTGGAGCAGTCAGATCACGGAGGGCGTGGTCCACTGTGTTAAGGAGATGGGTTTTTTTAAAAAAAATTGTTAAGGACTTTTTTTAAATTATTCTTTCAAAAAGTAATTTTATTTATGTGTTTTTGACTGTGCTGGGTCTTTGCTGCATGGGCTTTTTTTTTTTTTCTTTAATTGCTGCCAACAGGGTCTGCTCTCTACTGCGGTACGCGGGCTTCTCATTGTGGTGGCTTCTCTTGTGTAGCTCAGGTTCAAGGGCTCAGGCTTTGACACTCTGGCTCAGTAAATGCAGCTCCCGAGGCTCTAGAGCTCAGGCTCAGTAGTTGTGATTCATGGGCTCAGTTGCTCCGTGTCATGTGGGATCTTCCTGGATCAGGGATCGAACATGTGTCTCCTGCACTGGCAGGCAGATTTTTTACCGCCGAGCCACCAGGGAGGCTGAGGTGGGATTTATTTTAAAGGCAATGGGAAGCCACTGAATCAGTGTGGGGAATGACATTATTCAGTTGTCATTTCGGATAGCTGACTGGCAGCAGTGTGGAGGAGGGGTTGAAAGAGCCCAGCTGGGAGGTTCTCAGAGTAGTGGCCTGAACGGAGGACGTGTTCACAGAAGTGGAGAGAAGGCAACGAAATCAAGAGATGTTTGGGATGTAGGATAGGAGTTAGTGGCTGATGAGTTGGGAGTAGGAAGGGGAGGAGTGTGTGTACGATGAGAAAAAAAAAAAAAAACAACTTTAGTGGTAATAAAGGAGCATCCAGGGATGAAAGAGAAGAGACTTAGGTTCCACAGGCCAAGAAAAGAGGAACTCTGAGGAAGAGGTTGGTCAATAGAGTCAGAATACCCAGAGAGCCCATCTTAGTGAAGAGTGAAAATTTATTTTGGGAGTTTAGAAACTAAAGGGTCATTGGTGAGAGCAGGTTGAATAGAACCATTCAAGGTGTATCAATACTAAGGTCTATCAAGTAGGAATGAGTTTGGCTGCAAGTTATTATAGCTGTGGCTTCCCTGATGGCACAGTGGTAGAGTCTGCCTGCCAGTGCAGGAGATGCAGGAGACATGGGTTTGATTCCTGGGTTGGGCAGATCCCCTGGAGGAGAGCATGGCAACTCACTCCAGTATTCTTGCCTGGAGAATCCCATGGACAGAGGAGCCTGGGAAGGGTACAGTCTATAGGGTCGCAGAGTCAGACACAACTGAAGTGACTTAGCACACATGCACCCATGTATATCTAGTATATAATATATATCAGTTCAGTTCAGTCACTCAGTCATATCTGACTCTTTGCGACCCCATGAACTGCAGCACGCCAGACCTCCCTGTCCATCACCAATTCCCGGAGTTCACTCAGATTCACGTTCATTGAGTCAGTGATGCCAGCTAGCCATCTCATCCTCTGTCTTCCCCTTCTCCTCCTGCCCCGAATCCCTCCCAGCATCAGAGTCTTTTCCAATGAGTCAACTCTTCACATGATGTGGCCAAAGTACTGGAGTTTCAGCTTTAGCATCATTCCTTCCAAAGAAATCCCAGGGCTGATCTCCTTCAGAATGGACTGGTTGGATCTCCTTGCAGTCCAAGGGACTCTCAAGAGTCTTCTCCAACACCACAGTTCAAAAGCATCAATTCTTCGGCACTGAGCCTTCTTCACGGTCCAACTCTCACATCCATACCTGACCACAGGAAAAACCATAACCTTGACTAGACGAACCTTAGTCGGCAAAGTAATATCTCTGCTTTTGAATATGCTATCTAGGTTGCTCATAACTTTTCTTCCAAGGAGTAAGCGTCTTTTAATTTCATGGCTGCAGTCACCATCTGCAGTGATTTTGGAGCCCCAAAATATAAAGTCTGACACTGTTTCCACTGTTTCCCCATCTATTTCCCATGGGACCGGATGCCATGATCTTTGTTTTCTGAATGTTTAGTTTTAAGCCAACTTTTTCACTCTCCTCTTTGACTTTCATCAAGAGGCTCTTCAGTTCCTCTTCACTTTCTGCCATAAGGGTGGTGTCATCTGCATATCTGAGGTTATTGATACTTCTCACGGCAATCTTGATTCCAGCTTGTGTTTCTTCCAGTCCAGCGTTTCTCATGATGTACTCTGCATATAAGTTAAATAAGCAGGGTGACAATATACAGCCTTGACGTACTCCTTTTCCTATTTGGAACCAGTCTGTTGTTCCGTGTCCAGTTCTAACTATATATTATATATATATTCACATATATAATGTTGAATATATATATGTATATATATGTAGTAACCCTTATGTCTCTACATTTTGCAGATAAGGAATTGGAGGCACAGAGAGCTTCCATAATTTGCCCAGTTCTTCTCTAATCAGCAGTCTGTTAGGGGTTTGAACCAAAAATGGAGTAACTTCAGACCCTGCCGTCAGGTACAGACGTGGGAATGGGGACGGGCTGGACAGTCGTCGGTCCTTGTAGCTTTCTGTACGGCTCTTTTATCAAGTCTCTGGATGATAAAAGAGACTCTCTTCTATCTGTGCTCATTTTATTCAGACTTGGAATCTCTTTGTATTAATTTTTATCTTGGGAGCGGTTTTCTGCCGTGTCTATATTGGTCCGTTTCCTCAGCTTGCTGATCCCATCTGCTTCCTGTCTTCTAGGAATTTCTCACCATTTCTGATCTGCTGCTAGCACCCTTTTTGTTTTTCAGCACTGTTTTGTATGTGTCATATGCCTCTCTTTATATATATATATATATATATATATATATATATATATAAAGTTTATTTAAAGGTATTTGGTACAGTGAAGAGGAAGATGTGTGTGTTCAAGCCACCATCGTGATTCAATATCTGCAACATTTTCTGTAGGTCTTTTATCTATCTCCTGTCTCCTGTTGACGTTTGTCAATTTCTTTATCCTGCTGCTGTAACGATTAAACTGAAAGCAGCATTTAGGGCACAGTGGATGCAATACCACGTAATAGCCTACAGGCTTTTTGTTCTTTTGAATCTAGGTGATTCGATTCTGTATGGTTTAGTCACAGTTCTAAGAAGCAGACCCTTCCAGATGTAAATAGTCAGACAACGAACTTTTTTTCTGTTATTGAGACAAGGGAGGAAGAAGTGGACCAGTATTATTTATTAAGCTTCCTTGTGGATAAATAAATCATGAAAATATGATAATTGCAAATATTGAAAGCATTGAATGCAGGGCTCATGGGAGAGTGAGTTAAACATTTTTTTTTTAATTGAAATAAAATATACATACAGGGAAGTGACAGCTCACACATATATAGCTTGATGTATTTGAACAACATGAGCACATCAACAAAACCAATTCACAGTGTAGAACGTGACTGGCTCCTTGAAATGCTCCCTGGTAACCCTGAAAAGATAACCCATTGAAGATAACCCATTAAAGATAACCATTACATTTATTTCTATCATTATGGGTTAGTTTTTTCTGTTTTTAAATTTTATGTGAATTAAATAAAACTATCCCTTTCCCCCATCTTTCCTGCCAACAATGGTCAGCTCATTCTCTACGTCTGCAGCAGACTTTTTCATATTGATATTATACTCTGCAGCTTCACTGTATTTATTATTTTAGTCTTAGGCAGTTAGTCTTAGGCCTTTAGGCCTTCAGGGTTTGAACCAAAAACCCAGGGTGTTTACTGAAGTTCCTTGTTTTGGGGCATCTTGAACTCTATAATTTTGTCTCTTGATCACTGTGATGATGCAGAAATCTCCACTTTGATCTTTAGCCTTCTAGCAGCCACTTTTTGCTGATAGCCAAGCATCTTGCCTTGTGCATATATAGCTTAAGAATTGTCAAAAGCCTTGATAGAAAAATTGCACACAGCCTATTGGGTTTACTTCTTCATATGTCCTTTTTTCTTTTCCTGGAATTTTGGCCTCTTCTAGCCTGATTGCCTGGAGAAGGCAATGGCACCCCACTCCAGTGCTCTTGCCTGGAAAATCCCATGGGTGGAGGAGCCTGGTGGGCTGCAGTCCATGGCGTCGCTAAGAGTTGGACACGACTGAACGACTTCACTTTGACTTTTCACTTTCATGCATTGGAGAAGGAAATGGCAACCCACTCCAGTATTTTTGCCTAGAGAATCCCAGGGATAGGGGAGCCCGATGGGCTGCCGTCTATGGGGTGACACAGAGTTGGACACGACTGAAGGGACTTAGCAGCAGTAGCAGCAGCCTGATTTCCTAGGTTACAGTGCACTTCAGTTTCCCTCTTCCCAGCCCAGCAAGGCTGCTGCAGGTTCTAGGCTGAGGCTTTCTGTTTAGCTTTTATATCATGTGTGGCAAGGCAAGAATTTCCCCAAAGGGAAAAAACAGCTGTGAATGTATTGCTCTTCTCAGCGCGTTTCCCTTCTTCATGATTTTGGGCCTCTGAGATCCTGATTGCCTTGGTTGCTCTCTGCTGCCTTCAGAGACTTTTAAAAATCATCTTGTATTTTGAAATATTTTTAGACTTACAGAAAAGTTGCAAAACTAGCACAGAGAATTCACAAGTGCCCTGTGCTCGTCTCCTAATGTTAACAACTCATAAATAACCTTCATGATTTAGATTTACACTGGAGTGTTGCCTTGTTTTCCAAGCTGATAACAGCAGGACATGACTACTGACTGGTTGAATGAAGAAAAAAGGAGCCAGTAGAGAAGGTGAAATTTTTGGTTCAGGACTTCTCAAAGCACATACTACTCAGCTGAGACATCTCCCATGACCAGATATGGGTGGGAGATGCTCTATCTTACATGCACCCCCTTGGAAATCAACGATGCCCATTTCCACTTTAAAGTCTCTGAAAAGTCTCTTTTAGTAGAGGTCTGCTTAGTTTTATTTATTGCCATGTTTCCAAGGACGTGGTGAAGGAGCTGTTCTTTTGTACGATTCTTACTCGTATCCTGTGCAGCAGGTGTTTTGTGGCACATGTGTTGGAAAACACCGTTCCAAAGCACACTTTGAAATCCTGATGTATAAAATCTGCTTCTTTACATTTTCTCCTAGGTTCTGGCTTTCTTGCTTCGTAAAAGGGAAGAAGTTGGAGAAGCCAAGAGTTCTTTGAAAACAGATTTTATTTTTTTGCACAAGCAGAAGTCCAAGGCTGTGTTAACGTTTACCACTAAAACTCCAACACATCTAGATGAAAAGCAAAACCTTCATGTCTCCCAAATAAGTGTCTTTTGCATCAGTGCTCTGTTGTAGTCTTTGAAAACGGTTTTTATTTTCCCATTGCTGATTAAATTGGAGCCCACCGAGAAGTAGATGGTGAATGAAGATTGTCATTTCTGATTATAGCAACAGGCCATCCTGGGACAGGTCTGATGGGCAACAGGACCCTTTTTCTCACGAGGGGAAGATCACAGGAGACATATTTCCTTGGCTATGTGTATTTTGGATTCGTTACTTAGGTCAGATGCAGTGTTTGTGATGGAGAAGCTGGATAGGTGAGGGGTTACTAGTGTTTAAGGCTGAAGAGGGTAGATAGAGTTTTAGATTAAAATTTGGACACTCTTCCACTGTCTGCCTCTTCATTGTGTGTGTGTCCCTTATCTCCTAATGAATCTCCTTGTCCCACTTCTGGTCAGTTCTGGGAATGTCTTGGCACCTTCTCATCCATTTAATTTGCTTTCCTCCGTCTGGGTTTGAAGAACAAATTGTGCTTCTCTCTGTTCCGCATCTCGTTGTGTTACGGCCATTTGCTTCTGCCTCTCAGTGTAAGTGGTTGCAGTGTATTTAAGGAGGTCTGTTTATTTCTGGCTGCACGGGGTCTTCGTCGCTGCATGGGCTTTTCTCCAGTTGCGGCGAGCGGGGGCTGCTCTCCAGTGCAGTGCTCGGGCTTCTCCCTGTGGTGGCTTCTCTCGCTGCGGAGCACAGGCTTCAGGAGTTCAGCGTGTGGGCTCAGTGGCTGTGGTGCCCGGGCTCTGGAGCACAGGCTCAGCAGTTGTGATGCATGAGATTAGTTGTTCTGCGGCATATGGGATCTTTCAGGACCAGGGATCGAACCCATGTCCCCTGCATTGGCAGGCAGATTCTTTACCACAGAGCCACCAGCTGCTGCTGTTAGGGAAGACCTGAAATTGTATTTAGATTGATTGATCTTTGTACGTTTAGCATATTGACCTAGTTGGTAGACTTTCAGATGTTTGTTGAATTAGATTGAATGACATGTATCAGTTTGAAACATGGAGGTGATTTTTTTTTTAATGAATTTAAAGTAACAGATTGATTTCAAAACACTGATTTTGCTGCATCTCACAGGTTTTGATGTATCTTCATTATTAAATTTTTTTTTTGGATAACTCCTCTTGGGACTTCCTTTTAAACTCGTTATTTAGGACTGAATTTTAAAACTTTATACCTGCATATTTATTTATATTGGATTGATTTCTAATTTAACTGAATTATGGTTAAAAATGTGTTCTGTGTGGTATTGACTGATTTGTGACCTAGTAAATGATCACTGTTTCTAATGTTCTATCTGTACTTCCAAAGACTATATATTATCTGTTTATTAGTTGGAGGGATATATATATTTGTGCATATTTTATCAAGGATATTAATTTGATCATTAAAACTATCTGTATCCCTTCCAAGTTATTTTCTTTTAATCATGTTTGATCTGCCAGTTTTCTGAGAGAGTTGTGCTAAAATCTCCTTAATGATTGTGGATTTGTTATTTCAGTTATTTCTCTCAGTTTTTGCTTTATTTTTTTTCTAAGTTATGCTGTTAGGCAGATTATATTATACTAGAATTTTCATGAATTGCTCCATTTGTTGTTAGATCAGGTCTCTCCTTATTAATTTTGTTTTCATTCTTCAGTCGCTAAGTTGTGTCTGACTCTGAGACCCCATGGACTACAGCAGGCCAGGCTCCCCTGTCCTTCCTTATCTTGGGAGTTTGCGCAGATTTATGTCCATTGAGTTGATGATGCTATTTAACCATCTCATCCTCTGTTTCCCCTTTTCCTCCTGCCCTCAATATTTCCCAGCATCAGGGTCTTTTCCAATGAGTTGGCTCTTCACAACAGGTGGCCAAAGCACTGGAGCTTCAGTTTCAGCATCAGTCCTTCCCATGAATATTCAGGGTTGATTTCCTTTAGGATTGACTAGTTTGATCTCCTTGCAGTTCAAGGGACTGTCAAGTTTTCTCTAGCACCACAATTTGAAAGCATCAATTCTCTAGCGCTCAGCCTTCTTTATAGCCCAACTCTCATATTCATACATGACTCCTGGAAAAACCATAGCTTAGACTAAATGGACCTTTGTTGGCAAAAGGATGTCTTTGCTTTTTAATACGCTCTCTAGATTTGTCATAGCTTTTCTTCCAAGGAGCAAGTGTCTTTTAATTTCATGGCTGCAGATGCTAAAGAATCTGCCTGCAATACAGGAGATCTGGGTTCAGTCCCTGGGTTGGGAAGACCCCCTGGAGAAGGAAATGGCAACCCACTCTAGTATTCTTGCCTGGAAAATCCCATGGACAGAGGAGCCTGTCGGGGTACAAAGAGTCGGACATGACCTAGCAACTAAACAACAACAAGAAGATAATTTGTCTATTAGTATTTTCACTCTCCTGTGCATTGCATTTTAGGTATGTCTCTTAAAAGCTCTACATAGCTGGATTTTTAAAATCAACTCTATTCATTATCCTTTCATGTGTTGAACTTAGTTGTAGATAATGATTACTGACCTTTTTGGACTTGTGATTACTATCTTAATTTTGTAGTTTCCACTTGTCACCTTTTATGTTCTCCTGAATATCCTTTATCCTTGTTTTCTTTTGGATAGGAAATCGTTGATTTTCCACTGATGTGCTGGTATGGTTATAACTCGTAGTATTATATGTATATTAATTGTTTTGAGCTTTTAGTAGTTACCCCTAATTACATAAAGCAGATACTTCTCATACCTTATTAAGTCAGTTATGCCATTCATTCTCCATCTCCTCCTTAACACAGATGAACCTTAGTGTGTTCAAAATAACGTGGTCCAGTGGTTAAGACTCCACACTCCCAATGCAGGGGGCCTGGGTCGATCCCTGGTCAGGGAACTAGATCCCACATGCCACAAGTAAAGATCCCACTTGCTGCAGCAGAGATAAAAGATCTTATTTATGTTTCTACTAGAGAAACTGCCTGTGTTTCACATATGCTGCTGCTGCTGCTAAGCTGCTTTAGTCGCGTCCAACTCTTCGCGACCCCGTGGACTGCAGCCCAGCAGGCTCTTCCACCTATGGGATTTTCCAGGCAAGAGTACTGGAGTGGGTTGCCATTGCCTTCTCTGGTGTTTTACGTGTAGTAGGTGCATAGTAGGTGTCTGTTGAACGAGTGAGGGGTGTGTTTTTTCCCATATTCTTAGCTATGGTTACCCCCCCAATGATTTTCTTAAAGTACTTCGTCCAAAAAGTCCAACAATTTGGAATTGAATTTTTTTTTTTTGGTAATAATTTGAGTCAAATACTGTGATAACGAATGATTGTACAAACAAATTACTTGTGTTTATTTCTACAGCTGTTTAGTGAAAAAATCAGTGGCGTTGAAGGAACAAAACTAGATGACGAATTTCTTGACATGGAAAGGGTAAGAAAACATTTTAATGTAAATTATCTCGTAAATTTGACTTTTACTGTGATATGAGATATACTAGTATCGTAAAGGATATTAGAGTGGGGATCTAGGAGGTATGAATTAAAGTGTAGATTATGGAATCCGAAAGGCAGTTCTTTCATTACCTCCAAGTTCAAATAAAGACCCTGGCTCTTGAGAGATGGGCTATGGCTAACTGGTGCCCTCTACTGGACAAAGTCAGAATGCTCAAAAGATGGCCCATCTTGGTGAACAGTTTCAACTGAAGTCGTTGTGATTAAGTATCTTGGAGAGTCAAACTGTACTATTGGGAGGAGACTCTTCAAATACGTAAACATTGATCTAATGTGTGGAGGACTCTGTTTCCATGTGTTACAGCAGCTGCACAGCAACTTTTATCTTGGTTCTGCCACTGGAACCAGTTGCGCCTACTTGGATAAGCTGTTTCAAACTTTCGTGACCTGTGACACAGGATGATAATGTGTGCTCTGCTTGCCTCACATGGATGTTTTAAGAATTATGCAAAAAAAAAAAAAAATTATATGTGTGAAAACATCTAAAAAATCCAGTGAGTGTACAGGGAAATGATTGTTATCATGTTCCAAAGGAAGACTATGGACTCTGTGTCTCTGAACAAGCTTCCTGGTCCCCTGTGTGAAGTCCTTTGCTGTTGTTGTTTAGTCAAAGTCATTTTTAACTCTTTTGCGACCCCATGGGCTATATCCTGCCAGGCCCCTCTGTCCATGGGATTTTCCAGGCAAGAGTAGTGGAGCAGGTGCCATTTCCTTCTCCAGGGGGTCTTCCTGAACCAGGAATGGGACCTGTGTCTCCCACATTGGCAGGCCTGTTCTTTATCACTAAGTCACAAGGGAAGCCCGTGAAATAATTTAGGTAGAGGCAAAAGTGGGACCATCACTACTTATCAGTCTCCTCAATTCCCTTCCCTTTTGTCTTGGGACCTTTAAACATAACCCTGTGTTAACAACCAGACTCCCCCAATGAGAGAGGGCTGAGAGAAATCAAAGCTTTCTCTGCTTTCCAAGGAAAGGCTTCCTTGGGGGTAAGATGGAGGCTGTAGCAGGTAGCAGGGCTTTCAGCAGATGCTGGGGAAGAGAGTCCAGCCCCAGATTGTGCCATGCAGGGTGTGTGTGGGGCTACCCTCTACAGGATGCCCTGGACCTGGTCTCACTGTCTTCCGGGGAGTTTCTTGTTTTCTGGGTGAGCACAGTTAATTTTCTAGAAATGCTAATGCTTTAACAGAAAGCTTATTTTGTTTTGCTTTTGGAAACAGTTTTGGAAGAATGAGAAACACAGAACATTTAAACATCACTGGCATACCTAAAATTACTTTAAAGTTTCTTTACAAATAAAGATATTTTATGCAACGTTATTACTAACAAAGTGATTCAGTTGAAAGGTTAAATTTAAAAGCACATTTCAGGAATTTTAGTTTCAGTTGATGGACTGAAACCTCTCTTGATTACTTCTTTTTCCTCCCCAAACCCAAGTGAGTGACACAACAAATATAAAAATAAAATTATTATCTGTTTTGCTACAGCATCAAAAAGCATGGAAATATCTAATAGGTGACAAGAAGCTTTAAGGACTTTCTACAACAGGTGAATTAGATGATATTAGACTCACCTGAAACATAACATAGAAATGACAAAGTTAATGTTGGTTCAGTGGTAAAGAACCCGCCTGCCAATGCAGGAGACATGAGAAATGTGGGTTCGATCCCTGGCTTAGAAAAATTCCCTGGAGGAGGGCATGGCAACCCACTCCAGTATTCTTGCCTAGAGAATCCCGCGGACAGAGGAGCCTGGCGTGGTGTAGTCCCTGGGGTTACAAAGAGTCAGATGTGACTTAGCGATGGAACAACAACAGTGGAGAAAGACATGCCATGACAAGTGCTGACCACACACAACAGGGGAGCAAAAGTGATGTCAAAGTAAAATCTGAGGCTGAAAGAGTACTGGCTGGAAAAAGGAGATTTTAAAGCATTACAGGAAGATGTATCATGTGGTCTATTGGAACACGATGACATCATACAACATTATGCATCATATAACATGGCAGCTAAATATAGAAGGCAAAAGCCATCAGAAATACATAGAGAACTGACAAAAATGCATAGCTTTCCCATAAAATAACAGATTAAGTTGACAATAATAAATAGGATCATAGGGAATTTGCATAAAATATGACTAATAAATTTGATTGTAAGTAAATATAGTCTTCATTTCTCAAATTGAGAATTTATATTCACTTCAAATTCCTTCAAAACAGTTTCAGTAATCAATTATTTACTGGACTGTAGGAAAAAAAAACAAATTTCCTAAGTAAAATCGTAGAACACAAGAATTACAAGGAAGGTATAGTTTCCAAATTCTGGATGTTTGGAAATGGAAGAACATGCAAAAATAATTCTTATCTCAAGAGGAAATGGAAAGTAAAATTAAAGATCACTTAGTCATGAGAACTCTGTGTGTCAAAACCTGTGATATATAGCTGTCTTAAATGCATTTAACAGAAAGTAAATGTTGGAAGAGAATGAATAAATCATTCAAACCAAAAGGTAGGAAAATAACAGCAAACAAATCACTCTAGGTGAAAGGAAGAAATCAATACAGATAAATGAGAGATGAATCAAATACACAATAATAACAGCAAAAAGGTAGAATCAATCAGTAAAACCAAAAAAAAGATAATTCTGGCAGTCTCAACTACTGGACCATCAGGGAAATCCCTTCATTGCATTTTCTTAATCTGAACACATATACCCACCCTACCCCCAGTATTTCCACTTATTCTAGAAGCAAGGTTTTTGTTTTTAATTTTTTTTGTTTTTATGCAGTGAGTTATTTTTTCAGTGTTTATCTTGATTGACCGCATTTGCCAACATGGTTAGTGGCATCCTCTTTCATTTGTAAAGGATTCATTCCCTGTATTCATTCCTGGGCTGTCTTGGAAGCACTGCCAGTATGTGCAGAGCAAGGCCTGTTGAGTTTTGGGCTGTTTGTTTCTTGGCGTTTTCCCCCAAAAGAAATAGAAGAGTCTAAGTAGAAAGTATTCTCGCCTCTACCTCCTCTCACCCTCACCCTTCAGAGGTGATTCTTAGATACCTAGTGACTTTTCATGTCCCAGGAGAACTGTGTACATGAAATGACCACTCCAAGTTGTGCTTTAATTAATATTGAATTTATACAAAGTTATAAATCTCAAACCCAGGTCTTAAGCCTTAAGCTAAACATATGGATCTTATTCATACAGTTAGTAATTTCAGTACTGGGCTTTCCTTGTGGCTCAGTGGTAAAGAATCTGTCAGCCACTGTAGGAGACATGGGTTTGATCCCTGGGTCGGGAAGATCCCCTGGAGAAGGAAATGGCAACCCACTCCAGTATTCTTGCCTGGGAAATCCCATGGACAGAGGAGCCTGGTGGGCTACAGTCCATGGGGTTGCGAAGAGTTGGACACTACTTAGCAACTAAACAAGAATAACTTCAGTATAGAAAACTGGCGATCATTTTTAGTGAACTTCACTTTAGGTTCCATTAAGTCATACATTAACAGATGAAATACACATTTATCACCAACTCATTATGTCATTAGGCAAATTCCCTTGGAGTTTTCAAACTACAATACAAATGCATTGCTTAGGATTCCCTCAAACTTAACATCAAACCTAAAACAAATATTTATTCTCATTATTTTGATGATTTTTAAATTGTTCTCATGAGTGGAATATCCTTTTACTTTAAAACGTTCTCTTTTTGACTACTGATGGTATAAAATAAAGCTATTGAAATGTGCATGGTTAACTTTACTGTATATGCTCATATCTTCTGGTCAACCAACAGCCAGAGTGTCCAGAATTGGTTGGCTTGGTTTTGAGAGACCTTCAAGTATATCCAATAATCTAGTGGAGCATAATAAGTTTTGCAAGTTTCCTAAATTACATTAATATTCATTTTAATGCTGAAAAAGAAGTTAGTGTTCTCTACTGTCATTGGGAGGAGCAATTATTGAAAGGATGTCCCAGAATCTAAAAGTTAAGAAACTATTCTGTCTACTCAAAATGTTGAAAGGCTCATTGGAGTTAAAATCATTATAACAGTGTTGTTATAAATACTAACTTAATGAAATTTATTCTTCTGTTTGTTTTTCTGTTGAATTTGTCATTTACTAATATTTTTATGTTTCTTTCTTTTCTAAAAAGAAAATAGACATTACGAATAAAGCTGTTGCAGAAATTCTTTCAAAAGCCACAGAATATCTTCAGCCAAATCCAGGTAAAGTTAGAAAATGTCTTGAAATATTCAATTGTTCACTCACAGATTCTAATAACTGAATTTTACTGAGCATCACAGATTCTAATAACCAGTATCTACTGAGCGTATGGTTGACATGATCTAGAAACAATGTCCTCTATGTCCAAATAATGAAATTAAGTAGTTTAAAGTTGAGTGACTAAAGGTAGTTGCAGTGTTTCTTAGCTGATGGCAAACATGGCAGAGGCTTCTGTGAACTATGGAGACGTTATTTGGATGGAGCCTTGATCTTAGAGCAAGAGCCTGCTGCATGCGTGCGTGTGTGCTCTGTTGGGTCCGATCCTTTGCGGCCCCACAAACTGTGGCCCACCAGGCTCCTGTGGCCTGGGATTTCCCAGGCAAGAACTCTGGAGTGGGTTGCCATTTCCTTCTCCAGGGGATCTTCCCCACCCAGGGACTGAACATGCGTCTCCTGAATCGGCAGATGGATTCTCTACCACTGGTGCCACCTGGGAAGCCCTAAGGCCCTTTCCTAAGGAAGAGAGGCTTTGGAAACCCACTGAATATTTTGTCAATACTTCCTTATTCAGTTGTTTCTTCTGTTTTTTTCTTTTTAATTCTGCCATCCTGTTCTGACAGTGTCAGTGACTTTGAAACTGCTTTCACTTCATGGCTCAAACACTGATGAAGTGAATCGGATAAACCTCAGAAACAGGAGAATATCCGCTGTTCCTGCAGCTTCTTGACAGGAGGTCTTCCGTTCCTAGGCACAGAAGCAGGATTCCCTTGATGAAGTTTTCCTGAGTTCTAAATTATAGAGACCAACAGAGGGCGTCCAAGCTTTGAATTCTGTGGATTTCCAAATCTGCTTTTACTTTGTATGAATTTATTATTTGTACATAATTACTGTGATTCCCTTGGCTGTAGGAATCAGCACACATCCAAACATCTGAAAATCTAGGAAATAAATCTAAAAACATACATTGGATAAAATATTCTACATTTTAACAGGATCCTTGGGTGTTTTGCAGGCACATTAAAGTTCTTGCCTGGAGAATCCCAGGAGAGGAGCCTGGTGGGCTGCTGTCTATGGGGTCGCACAGAGTCGGACATGACTGAAGCGACTTAGCAGTAGCAACAGTAGCCTAGAATACATGAAAATAAATATGTAATTATTAAAATCAGAGAAAATAGAAGTTTATCCCGTTACTGCCTAAAATTATCTCAAACATCACATAGCCTGCAGAATAAAATCCCAGATCCTTAGCTTGGAGTTCAGTTCATAGTACAATTTTCCGCTAAGGATTTCCTGATTTGTTCTGTATTAATTTCTTCTTCAGTCAAAGCAGCCTACCCTTTATCTGTTGGTTATAAACCATAAGCATTCCTTTTCTGCATCTTACTCTATTTCTGAACTTTTGAGATGGAGGCACCTTTCCATCTTTATTCAGCATATTGTTATATTTTCTTTTCTGTATACCACATAAGACTTTATTTGTATAATGACATCTTAGATTTTTTGCCTTCCAAGAACTATGTGTGAACTCCCTGAGGGCAGAGTGTGTCTTAGGTGTCTCTCTTTTTAAATTATTATTTGCCCACCTTGAGTAGCATGGGGGATCTTAGTTCCCTGATCAGGGATTGGATCCATGCCTCCCGCAGTGGAAGCACAGTCTTAACCACTGGTTCACCAGGGCGTCCCTGTCTTTGGTCTCTCTAAGGTCCTAGTAGTTAGCGTGGTGTGTCGCACAGAGCTGGGATTAGTCAAGCCTCATGGCCTAGGTCAGAGAAAGGATCTAGGGGCCGCCCACCATTTCCCTTGGGTCCAGAAGTGGAGCTGCATCCAAGGGGCCATCAGCACAGACTCCTGTTCACCATGGGAGTGTCTGTTGCCTGCTGGTTCTGCTTCCTAAATGGGAGTGTGCCGCACAGTGCCCTGGTACCATAACACTGAAGACCATCAGTCTGGATACACTCTTGGGGGTGGGGGTGGGTGTTAACCACCAATTGGTTTGAAACACCCACCTCAGCCATTCTATTCTTAGTTTGCAGTCGGTCCCTAGGAAAATATGTCTTCCCCAGTGTCCGCGTCTTGACTCAATGAGTTAGCTGTGGGTAGGGTAACGATAGCCTCGGTTACTACAATGTTATTTGGGAGTCAACAGTCTGTGCCCTAATTTCTCTTTTTCCTCATGGCCCTTAGCGCCTATCCTAGTTAGTAATCTAGGAAGCCTTGTGAGAAACTGGGTCACACAGGGCCCTTCCTGTCTCTGGTCTCTGACGCTGAGTCTAGGGCGACCTTGATTTCGCGGCTGCATTTGTTAAATGCTGTGTGCCTGTCACTCTGCTGTGCCACTTGAAGGGATTACAAATGGTAATGTTTTTAAGCATACAGAGCTAAGCTAGGAATGCTGAACACTGTGTCGAAGATCCGAGGCCAGGTGAAAACCACGGGGTACCCGCAGACGGAGGGCCTGCTGGGCGACTGCATGCTGAAATATGGCAAGGAGCTCGGGGAAGGCTCCACTTTTGGTGAGTATTACCACGTCACTGGGAGAGCTGAGCACGTAGCCTTCGTCGAGTTTTGGTAACGCACAAAACCCTCATTTTAACAACCCTTATTAATTTTTCCTATTATCAAGAAATGCACGTTCAGGGCTTCCCTGGCAGTCCAGTGGTTAAGACTCTGCACTTCCAACACAGAGGCGCGGTTCTATCCCTGGTCAGGGAACTAAGATCCTGTATGCCCCATGGCATGGTCAAAAATTAAATTAATTAAAATTTAAAAAATAATACATGTTCATCGTAAGACATTTAGAAAACAGGCAAGTAAAATAAAAGAAGATGCCAGCATCACCCATAGTTACCTCCCCAGTGATGGGCCCAGTTATACTCTTTGTTGTTCTTTTTTTTTTAAATTTAAATGTATTTATTTTAATTGCAGGCTAATTACTTTACAATATTGTATTGGTTTTGCCATACATCAACATGAATCTGCCACGGATGTACACGTGTTCCCCATCCTGAACCCCCCTCCCACCTCCCTTCCCGTACCATCCCTCTGGGTCATCCCAAGCATCCTGTATCCTGCATCTAACCTGGACTGGGGATTCGTTACATATATGATATTATACATGTTTCAATGCCATTCTCCCGAATCATCCCACCCTTGCCCTCTCCCACAGAGTCCAACAGACTGTTCTATACATCTGTGTCTCTTGTTCTCTCGCATACAGGATTATCGTTACCATCTTTCTAAATTCCATATATATGCGTTAGTATACTGTATTGGTGTTTTTCTTTCTGGCTTACTTCACTCTGTATAATAGGCTCCAGCTTCATCCACTTCATTAGAACTGACTCAAATGTATTCTTTTTAATGGCTGAGTAATACTCCATTGTTTATATGTACCACATTCATCTGCTGATGGACATCTAGGTTGCTTCCATGTCCTGGCTATTATAAACAGTGCTGCGATGAACATTGGGTACACGTGTCTCTTTCAATTCTGATTTCCTCAGTGTGTATGCCCAGCAGTGGGATTGCTGGGTCATAAAGCAGTTCTATTTCCAGTTTTTTAAGGAATCTCTACGCTGTTCTCCATAGTGACTGTACTAGTTTGCATTCCCATCAGCAGTGTAAGAGGGTTCCCTTTTCTCCACACCCTTTCCAGCATTTATTGCTTGTAGACTTTTGGATTGCAGCCATTCTGACTGGCGTGAAATGGTACCTCATTGTGGTTTTGATTTGCATTTCTCCGATAATGAGTGATGTTGAGCATCTTTTCATGTGTTTGTTGGCCATCTGTATGTCTTCTTTGGAGAAATGTCTGTTTAGTTCTTTGGCCCATTTTTTGATTGGGTCGTTTATTTTTCTGGAATTGAGCTGCAGGAGTTGCTTGTATGTTTTTGAGATTAGTTGTTTGTCAGTTGCTTCATTTGCAAGAGTTGTTTGTTCTTTATATTAAATGCTGTTGGTTTATTCTTGTATTTGTTCATATACAGTTTTAAAAATATTAAAGTGGGGTTATAGTATATATACCCTAATTCCCTTTTGTAATCTGCTTATTCCCACTGACTATAACACGGTCCCTGTTGTTAAACAATCTTCCGCAGTACTTTCCACTGTTTTTCTGGGGGGGATAGTTGCTTTACAGTGTTATGTTAGTTTCTGTCGTACACAGTGTGACTCACCATGTGTATGCACGCATCCCCTCCCCGCCCTCTCCTCCCCGACCCCTCCCCTGTAGGGCGTCACAGAGCACCAGGCTGAGCTCCCTGTGCCCTGGCAGCTCCCTACCAGCCATCGGTTTTACACGTGGTCGCGTGTCTGTCAGTGCCGCTCTCCTGATTCACCCCACTCTCCCCTCCTCCCCACACATGCGCACATGCCCATTCTCTGTGTCTGCATCTCTACTCCTGCCCTGCAGGAATGGGTCGTCTGCACCATTTTTCTAGATTCCACATATATGCCTTAATATATTTGTTTTTCTCTTTCTGACTTACTTCATTCTGTATGACAGACTCTTAGCCCATCCACATCACTAAAAATGACTCAGTTTCATTCCTTTTCATGGCTGAGTCATATTCCACACAGGCCTTTTTTTAAAAAAGACTGCATAATATTCCATATAGCCATAGTTTGTTCAATGAATCCCATTTACTGGATATTTAGATTTTTTAATGTAAAAAAAATTTACACAGCATTTATGATAACCACTTTCCTAGATAAAGCTTTGGAAATATCCAAGATTATGTTCTTAGATGAAATTCCTAGTAATTAAGTTGTTGAGTCAAGAGGATGCTTAGTTTTCAGGTTTTTGAAGCATAATTTCAAATGACCCTCCAGAAGGGTTATACCATATTGACACTCCTGCCAGGAGGGTATGAGAATGTTTTCCAGCACAGTTATACTAACTCTGAGAGTTATCCTGTTAGTTTCCTTTTAAATAACTGATCATCTGATTTCTAGCAAATACAACCGGTATCTGGGCACTGTTTTAACTTCATTTTTTGGATTGTGTGTGAGGCAGATTTTTTAGTTATGTTTTTCATCATCTTTGTGAGTTTTATATTTGTGTCTTTTGCTTATTTTTATATTAAGGTGTTCATTTTTTTTCTTACTGTTCCGTGAACTTTTTCTTTTCTGTAAATATTTATTTGGCTGCACTGGCTCTTAGTTTCAGCGTGTAGGATCTTCCATCTTCGTTGTGGCATGTGGAACCTTTAGTTGTGGCTTGTGATCTAGTTCCCTGACCAGGGACCGAACCCCGGGCCCCCTGCATTGGGAGCGCAGAGTCTTAGCCAGTACACCACCAGGGAAGTCCCTGTGAGCCTTTTTCAGTGGTCAGAATATCTACTCTTTGTCTGTCACATATGTTGGATGAAGTTTTGCCCCAGGTATGCCTGTACCTTCTGCTCTTGTAGACAGAGATCATTTTAACGGAGAAAGATTTTTGCTTTTTATTTAGTGGGGCTCACTGATCTTCTTTTATGGTTTATGGCTTTGGTATCCTGTTTAGAAAAACATTTCCACCCCTCCCCCTGCACTAATAAACTGTACAAATGTTTATTTATACTTAATTTTCATACCTATATTTTCTTTCCTTACCTTTAAATTTCTAAGCTCTTGAGTTTAATGGACAAATACTGTGCAATAGGGTTTTAATTTTGTGTTCTCACAAATGCATAGCTAGTTGCCCTAATAGTTTTTTGAAAAGTTCAACCTTTCTCAGCTATAGCTTTTCTGTTATAAAATTTTATATATAATATTTTAAATTTGTTTCTGATCTTTCTCTTCTGTTTTCTGGATCTGTACTCTGCTTTGATCAAGTACCATGTTAAGTATCATCATTTAAAAATATATTTAACTAAATTTCCCCTAGAAATTATAAAAATTTCACAGACATACTCACCTATTTTATTTTTCCAGATGAAATTTAGAGTTCTTTTAAGTTCCTTCTACTAAAAACAAAAAAAAATATTAATTTTATCTTATTTTTTGCCACGTTGTGTAGCTTGCAGGATCCCCAACCAGGGATTGAACTTGGGGCCCATGGTAGTGAAGGCAAGTCCTAACTACTGGACCGCTAGGGAATTCCACAGAAAAGCATATATAATTTGATTGAGATTACTTTAAATTGATAAATTGTGGGTGAATTGAATTGTTAAGTCTTCCTGGAGAATTTGGCATGTTTGCTCCTCTTGTAGTGGTAACAAGGCAAGATATGGCAATTGAGAATTCAGATATTAGGCCATAGTAATTCATTTAGGAAACTGGGGGGAAAGTCTTTTGAAAACTTGAAAAAAAAAAAAGACCCTCAAATGTTAGTCTCAGAGGGTATCAGTGTCCTTTGGAGCAGTATAATGTGAATTTTATTTTATTTCCTGGGTGACTGGGATCAAGACGACCTATTCCTTGTTCTGAAGGCTGACCAGTGAAAGGAACAGGAGAGGCCGCCAGGCAGGCCCTGACATCCATGGACAGCCCTGCGGTGCATCTGGTCAGGTGACAGGGCAGGGGCTTCGATGCAAAGAGAGTTTGGTCAGCTTGGTCACTACAACCCTCCTTGTGCTCAGCTGCCAGAATGTGTGCATGCATGCTCAGTCGCTTCACTTATGTCTGACTCTGTGTGACCCTATAGACTGCAGCCTGCCAGGCTTCTCTGTCCATGGGATTTCCCAGACAAGAGTACTGGAGTGGGTTGCCATTTCCTCCTCCAGGGGATCTTCCTCACCCAGGGAACAAACCCGAGTCTCCTGCATTGCCTTCATTGCCAGGAAGATTCTTTACCATGAGCCACCTAGAATCACCGCCTCCCTGCCCCCGCCCCGAATGCCTACTTGTGTACTATTGCAGGTTAGCTGGTGCCAAATATCAGGGTTCAATCCAGCTGAAGCTGCCTGTGGCTGCTCAAGCTCGGTGTGGCTGGCCTGCACTTCACTGCAGGAGCAGATTCTGCCCACCCTGTGTGTGTGACACTGCCAGGCTTTCTTTGATCAGAAAGGGCTGGGAGCCTTAGAACCATCTCAAGAATACAGGGAGTATTCAATACAAGGCCTCAAGAAGACCTAGAAGCCAGAAGCTGAGATGAGGATTTGTTCACTTATTTCTATTGTCATCTTTATTGGTTAATACTTAGCCCCCATGAATGAATCCTTTTCACTGTTTACAAAGAGGGATTTTGTTCTAGTTTCTGAGGAACCTTTGGTGCCAGGTCACAAAACCACCAGTTTAAAATCAAGGAGCTTTATCCCCCTCTAGTGGCAGATACGGCAAGTGCCTCAGTCTGTCGGAGCTTTGGTTTTAATTCTCTGCAGTGAAAAGCGCAGAAGCAGTGAGGAAAATGTGTAAAATAGAAAGACTTTCTCATTTTAACATTTTCTTTTCTCTGGGTCAAGATTCAGAGGTCCCAGACTGAGGACCTTATTTCACATCATTGATCATCACAGACTTTGGGGAAGGAGTTAAATAAATATCACTGTTCACTTAGATTTGAAGTCTGCTAAAGGGCCTTTTTTGTTTGTATTCTCTGTTGAAGGCAGTGCATTGATAGAAGTTGGTGAATCCATGAAGCTAATGGCTGAGGTGAAAGACTCTCTTGATATTAATGTAAAGCAAACTTTTATTGATCCACTTCAATTACTACAAGACAAAGATTTAAAAGAGATCGGGGTAAGTTTTCTAGGCTATAAATCTGCCTGTTGCTACTTAATATGATGTTTAGACTGTTTAAAATCATTAGAACGTTTCCATAGCAACTCAGTGAAAACATCATCTTACTGTGGGTGGTAAAATAATAACTCAGTTATGGTAACCTGGCTTACCAGGAAAGAGTTCCAGGACAGTCAGACCTTTATTCTGTGTCTTATTGAAGCCAGCTAGAAGCCAAGCTCAAGATACCTATTTCTACAGTCGTTTTCACATAACAAAATGATTCCAGAACTTTGTACTGGTTTTTTGATCATCAAAATCATGCGGTATTAGTTGCATCTTTTTTTTTTTAATGCCACCATCTATTATTTATTGTTTTAACTTTTATGTTAAATTAGAGGATAATGACAATGTTGTGATGGTTTCTTCCGTCCATCAGCATGAACCGGCCATAGGTATACACATGTCCCCTCTCTCTTGAACCTCTGTCCCACCTCCCTCCCCATCCCAGCCCTCTAGGTTATCACAAAGCACTGGCTGGCTTTGGTTCCCTATGTCGCACAGCAAATGCCCACTGGTTATCTCTTTTACATACGGTAATGTATGTGTTTCAGTGTTACTCTCGCAAATCTTTTTTATTTTAGTTTTAAAACATGTTTTATTTTATACTGAAGTATAGCCAATGTTGTGATAGTTTCAAGTAGAACGGAAAGGGACTCCGCCATACGTATGCATGTATCCATTCTCGCACAAACTCCCCTCCCATCCAGGCTGCGTCTTTCAATTCATTGCACTAGGGATCATTATTTTCCATTACTTCTCATGGAAATCAGTATCTAGGAATCAGCATTTTGTGTTTAGTGTTGGTGTGAGTCTCTTAGTCGTGTCTGACTCTTTGCGACCCCATGGAATGTAACCCTCCAGGCTCCTCTGTCCATGGTATTCTCCAGGCAAGAATACTGGGGTGAGTTGCCATTCCCTTCTCCAGAGATCTTCCCAACCCAGGGACTGAACCCAAGTCTTCTACACTGCAGGCAGATTCTTTACCATCTGAGCCACCAGGGAAGCCCAATTTTGTGTTTGGAAAATGTTAAAAATGGCCCTCCAGAGCATATCTAGGAGCTTTCAGGGACCTGTAAATAATCACACATCACTTGCTTGGTGGTGTTTTGGCAGATGCGCAAAAGCAGCCTTGAGACTTCCACCCCACCAGGGACTTCTATTCTGGAGGGACAGCCTGCACTGAGACCTTCTTTGGGCACCCTCTTGAGGAGCTGCCCAGAAGTCTAACACCTGGGGCCTTGAAGAGTGATCTGAGTGCAGCCGGGGACCAGCTTGGAAGCCATCTGAACTTTGGGGAGATCCCCCTTTCTCTTTTTCAGGCCCAGTGATTCTCCTGGTGTGGTCCCAGGGCGAGCAATAGCATCATCATCTCGTGTTAGAAATGCAGATTCCTGGGCTGTATCCCAGAGCTTCCCAGGGGAGAGTCTGGGGTGCCCGTGTAGACGTTTAGAATTTACACTGAGACCAAGGTCTATGGAGGGGAACTTGGCGAGGTTGAACGAAAAATGAAAGCATCCATTCAGGAACTCCTAGAACATTCTGCTACCCCATGCCCAGCACCTCGCTCAGAGCCTTACTCCCACTGTCCTCCTTTTTCCTCTTCCATATCAGGGCAGTTGCTGTCTATTCTTTTGGAGAAGGCAATGGCAACCCACTCCAGTACTATTGCCTGGAAAATCCCATGGACAGAGGAGCCTGGTAGGCTGCAGTCCATGGGGTCGCTAAGAGTCGGACACGACTGAGCAACTTCACTTTAACTTTTCACTTTTATGCACTGAAGAAGGAAATGGCAACCCACTCCAGTGTTCTTGCCTGGAGAACCCCGGGGACGGGGGAGCCTGGTGGGCTGCCGTCTATGGGGTCGCAGAGAGCTGGACACGACTGAAGTGACTTAGCAGCAGCAGTAGTTGCTCCCTCAGGCCAGTCCTTCACTGGGCCCCGGAATCCTTCGTCCTCACCTCTTCAGGGCCTTTGCCACATCCATCATCCTCTCTCTAGAACCTCCCTTCTTCCCCTTTCTCTCTATTGACTTCTTCTGGTTAATGTTTAAACACATCAGCACAGCAGCCCTTGACTCCCAGCCTCACATCTCGGCCCCTGCGGTCCACTCTCCACATTGCAGCCAGAGCGGTCTTCCTAAGGGACAAGCCCTCCAGGAGCTGCCCACGGGGAGTAAAGACCTAGCAGCTTAGTCCCCAATTCCCAGTCCTTCCTCCTCTCTGTTGATTGACTGGTTGGGCTTGATAGCGCCTTCCCACTTGAGCTCTTTGCCCAGCCTCACTGAATTAGGTACAGTCCCCATGGCACTGGGCGCTCTCTCTGTTCTTTCTCGTTCTCCTTTTCCCCACTTCTCCCGGCTGAGCCATCTCACCTCACGGGTCTCAGCTCCGATGTTCTGCCCTGTGGGAAGCTCTTGTTCTCTGCTGGACTTAATCACAGCTCCTTGTGCTGTGAGTATCACGGCTTCTCTGTTTCTGTTGTTTGGGAGAAAGTGCTTTGGAGTAAGGAGTCAGGTTTTGTTCACTTTCGTAGTCACGATGACTAGCACAGCCTTTGTGCTCACAGATTATTATTGAACAGATGATTCTAGAGAAGAGGCATTATGAGCTGTGGGGATACCAAGGTATCTTTCCCAAATGCAGAACCTTTAAACCAAACACCTCCTTTGTGGAAATACATAATATGCCCTTTCTTCTTATGCTGTTGTCCTTGAAGAAAGACAGAAACTTCACTGGACGACATCGCTCTTCCACTCGACCTGGTTCAGTAGGGTGGCTGGATATGAATGTGGATCCTAAATAGAAAGTGGGATAAATGTTCAAAATACACATAGCCTTAGATGTTTTTCCCTATGAAAAAGATAATTTTTAAGTGGTACCACTTGTTACTCAGCTCTGGTTTGATGGAGAATCTGTATACATTTAAACCTAATACTATAGATGATCAAGACTTGTGTCCAATATTCATTAGGCTTTTCATAGTCTCAACTATGCTTTATGTATCTTGGACCTCCTGAGTGGAAGCCCATTCATTTAACATATGCCTGACATATCTATAAAAGGTCTTGTTGGAGTCAAAGAGCTTTTACAGACATTTCATCACCCATAAGTAGCCAAGTTAAGCCCGGTTGTCCCCATTTACAGCCATAGTTGTGGAGGTATGAAGGGGTTTAGAGACTTGCCCTGAGTCACGGAACATGTAAGAGAGATGGTTCTGACTTTTTGTCTCATACTTTTTTCACCCAACCATTGTGGAAGTTAGAACCAGTGCTTCCCACTAAAAAGAATAGTCAAGCTACCCACATGCTTCAGTGGGAAGTCTGTTTTGACTTACACTTTCAATATCAAATATCTGTTTTCCAGGGGTTATAATTGTAAACTCCCTTGACCTGTATAGTGATCCCTTCTATAGTATTTCTGACACGAGAGCCCTCAGCTTAAACAGACTGTAATGGGGAACTTACTACCACAGAAGGCACTGGATTCCACGGATGGACACCTCTAAATTGTTCTACTTTGTTAAAGAGATCATACTTTCAGTCCTCTGTATGCCTTACATTCATCAATAGCGTTTATTCAACTTATTTTGTAATTATTTGGGAAATTTATGGAAGATCCCTAAGTATTCAAGAGGATACTAGAAATTTGTGCTTTATAATCTACTTCTTAGTGAGGAGTGGCCAAAAGAAACGTACATTTTTGGGAGTATGGTTAATTTGGTTGGAAATTACCTAGAAATTAATGGAACTTAATTGAAGGGTTCTATAGAGAACCTTGGAAAATTAATCTAAAACCTGATACTGCATCTTTATGTTCCATATAGACACTCATTTAGTCTATCTTCCATCCATCCATCTACCCATTCAATCATTCCACAAATATTCCTTGTTGACCAGCAGTGAGAGGAGCTGCTAATAGATGCTGAGTGCATGCAAAAGAAGTATAAGGTGGGGTCCTGCCCCCTAGAATTTATGCTGAGAAAAAGCAATGACTATTGTCGTAATGCCAACAGTTTGTTTGTGTTGTGTAACAGTTCTTTGAAGGACTCCTTTGTCCCTTAGCACCACCTGAAAAAGCTGGAAGGCCGCCGCCTGGATTACGATTATAAAAAGAAGCGAGTAGGTAAGATACCAGATGAAGAAGTCAGACAAGCAGTAGAAAAATTTGAAGAGTCAAAGGAGTTGGCTGAAAGAAGCATGTTTAATTTTTTAGAAAATGATGTAAGTATTTACACCAAACAGGAGACTTTAATGTGAATGAAAACGTTGACTGTATGACCAGGGTCGTCAGCATGTTGAGGAGCTTGGGAGCCTTAGTTGTTACAAATTTTTGGAATTTTCCGTAACCATTATCTCCTGCCTCAGAAATAGCTTTGGACATCCAGCAAGTCCTGACTCAAATCTCAGATCTGGAGAGGGTCCTGTTTATCCTGGGATTACCTCAGAGATGTGCTTAGGTCAGCCCTGGGGAGGCGGGATTGTCTTGGGTGAAGTGCATGATAGAGCTGCCCTTGTGATATTTGAGGCTATACTATTGGTGGTTTTGCAGGTGAATGGAAAGCCCAAGAATATGGTAATTTGCGGTCTTGCTAAAACTGAAATGTGCTCTGTGAGGCAGATGTTTGAGGAGGAGCAGCTTCCTTGGCTCATGGGAAGCCTCACTCATCATCCAGCTCTCCGGTGCCTTTGCTTGTCACAGTGAACCTTCAGGATATGAAAACATGGCCAGCTGTACCCTTGTAGTACCTGTGAACTTGGGGATTGTGAAGGTCTTGACACAGATCCCTCAGAAATGCTAACATTCTCTTGTACCGTGATTCTTGCCACCGGCTCTTATTTTATTTGTGCAAGTAAAGTTAGATTTTGTGTGCGCGCTCAGTCGCTCAGTCGTTTCCAGCTCTTTGCCGTCCGTGACTGTAGCCCACCAGGCTCCTCCGTCCATGGGGTTTCCCAGGCAAGAATACTGGAGTGGGTGGCCATTCCCTTCTCCACGGGCTCTTCCTGACCCTGAGATCGAACCCACGTCTCCTGTGTCTCCTGCATTGCAGGCACATGCTTTTCCACCTGGGAAGACCAGGTGGAAATGAAACTAAACAGGATGGTAACCCCCAAGCGGACACCATGAAGGTTGAAAGCCACTCTTCTTTGCCTTGGCAATGAGAGGTCATTTGGCATTTTTCAAGAACGCTTGGCCACCTGCCTCTGGAGTTCCTGCCCTAAGCCTGGCCTTGGTGAAGCCATGAGCCACCTCAGCCCAGCATTACTTTGGTCCTATTTGTTGAACTTTCCAACCTGTTGGAACAAGTCAGAGGATTTATATATCTGCAAAACTATGTTCTACTTACAATAATTTATTAAAAGGTACATTGAGGTCTTGCATCTTTTGAGTCAAGTCAAACCAAGTCTCCTGAGCACCTTTTATCTGCCATGGTGATGTCAAGGAAAGATTATGTTCAATGTTAACAAGACATCAATCCTGGAGGAAACAATTTGAAATTCCCATGTCCATTAGACCCCAGTGCTGAGAAGCACATTCTGTTTCTCCTTTTAAATATTTTATCAGATTTTTTTCTTTTTTACACTTTATGAAAAATGAGAAGTGGTATAACAGTTTTCCCTTGTTGTTTGCTTTCCCTTAAAAATACACATTTCCTTGAAATTATCCCCAAACCATAGGCCATTTGGTTTAGTTTTGTCTTGGGTTGCCATATTGATTCAAAAATGAAGTATTTAGAGAGTGTTTTGAGAGGCATCAGATGCATGTATTCCTTATTGGGTTGCAGTAAAGATCGTCCCTCCGGCCCTGTGCCCTTTAGAGATGGATTTAAACTCTGAGGCAAACATGCTATCTAACCCAGGTGCTTTGTCGTGACCTTCATTCATAATCTGTGATAAGCTATTACAAAGTACTCCATTAGGGAGCCCTGAATCAATTTCTCTCTCCTTGGTGGTTGACCCAAGAGACCTCAGTTTTCCTTCTAGTATCAATCAAAATCAGAAATAATCCCGTCCTTATAAAAGCTCAGTCATTTGTCCATTTGTTGACAGGGACAGTATTCTGCTTGTCTCAAATGAGTTAACCCCTTCCCATGCTATCCTGGGAGAAGGCTAGTTTGTAACTCAGGGCTCACAGAGGCATGAATTTCAGGGTTCCCCCTAAAGTTTCCTTTAGCAGGTAAAGGTGGGGTGGCTCCATTCAGCTCTGAGGAGCAGGGTCTACTCCCTCATTTTGGGACCTGGGCTCACATCTCTATGGAAATCGACTATTGAGATGGGAAGAGATCAAAATAAAGAAAGGGTGAAGGCCTTTGCAGGCTTCCTTGGTACGAGATTCCTTCTCTTTCTCTTCCCACCTTTCCTTGTGCTGTTTTTAACCACAGTGGTCCTTACCCATCTGTGCTGTGGTTGCTGATTCTCGAGATAATGACAGTGCTAAGGAGACCGGTGGTGGTGGTGGCGATGACAGTGACGAGAGCTACCATTTACGGAGTGACTCATGAGAGGGAGGCTGCTCTTAACTTTGCCCCTCTCAGGTTTACAGTCGAGAAGACTCACAAGTTATTGTGGAAGCTCCGGAAGACTGCCTTCATCCTCTGCTTGTGGCAACCGCAAGAAAGGGACCCAGAAAGGGACAGCCTTGTCTTTTTCCACAACAGTGTCTGGTCACATCCAGGTGGTCTGGCAGTCTTTTTGAGGAGGAAAGGTCTGGAAAATGTTCTCCAGTTCCCCTTGATTCTCTAGCCAACGGGCCATTTGTAGGGGTTTCCAGGTGAGGTTGCCTATCTGTCTTCTCCATCTACATTCTCCCCAGTGAGAGGTAGGGGGGCAGGCATACAAGGACGACAAACGAGCCCACTGCCTGGAGGACAGGACCATCTGGAAAATCATGTGGGCGGCTTGGGCCTGTGCCCACGTTGGGCTCCAGCTGCTTCCCCCAGGCCTGGTCTAGCCTGTAGAGCCACCCTCGGGGAGTGGTTGGGCCGAGCAGAAAAGTCGCTTCACAAACCCACTCTCTTCAAGAAAACAGACCTCCTGGGCCAAGACCCTCTTGCCTTTCCAGTACAGGGTCCGTTTGCCCTGATCTCATCAATCAAACAGGCCTCCTCCTCCTCTGGTGTAGAAAGAAGGAAGGGGTGGTGAGAAGGACCTGAGTGGTTCACACCAACACTCCTAAGGGAAAGCGGCCTCTGTTTTCCTGCCTATTTGGGGCAGAGTTGGGAATGCGAGAAGAGTCCCCTTTGGCCCCCCACTGTTGTCCCTGAGGGACTTGTCAGTAAGAGTGGGACTTGAGACATCGAGCATTACTTCATCTCTGGCTGGGGGCCGAGTAGCTTCCTTATTCTACACGCAGGTGCAAGCAGGAGTCATTTGGGGCCTTGAGCTTTCCAGGAGCCCAGAGGGGCAGGTCTAGGATGGTTCCTTCGCTGGGTCAGGCTGGGACTGCCAGTGCCCTCAGAGGCACCCAGAGCAGCACCCCCTAGGAGAGGGGCCCTTGGGCCCAATGGGCTCTGAGGTGGGGGTACAGGGTATTCAGAAGTTGGTTCCCAGTCTCCATTGCCTTTTTTTTCCCCAATTATTGTAATGTTTTTGGCTGCGCCGGGTCTTAGTTATGGTGCTCAGAATGTTTAGTGGAGGCACGTGAACTCTTAGTCGTGGCACGTGGGGTCTAGTTCCCTGGCGAGGGATGGCACCCAGGCCCCTGCGTTGGGAGTGGGGAGTCTTAGCCACTGGACCACCAGGGAAGTCCCCCCACTGCTGCTGAATCACCTGGAGACCTGTTAACATGCTCCTCTTCTGTCTTTGCAGAGAAGCTTATTCCTCATGACTTGACATAACGGAATGTAGGTCTTTGACTTCGGCAAGAGCCAGAAATACCACACAAAGATGCCATTTCCCCAGCTCCATGAAGGCAGGCATCTGCAGGATTCTGTATGCTCTCTTGATACAAACGCCCAGCCTGGGAACCCTTCCTCCCCTGTCTATGGGCTTCCAGGACAAGTGGACTGACTAGAGTCCAGATTCCTGGGTGCTTTTCATTGATCTAGAGTGGAGTTTCCCAAAATTTATTCCACAGGATGTAGTTTGTGTTTTGTCAATAATGTCTCCACAGTCAAATAAGTTTGGGAAACCCTGGGTTAACCAAAACTAAACAGGTTTTCTTTATCACAAGGCTGTTCAGATTATATGAATATATGAAAAATTAATCTCTAAGAGAGTCCTAAGAGAGAATACACAAGGCAGTTTCTCAAAGTTATTTGATCATAGAACTCTTCCACACCACTATTATTACTATTGAACGAATGAGTGTGTGCTCAGTCGTGTCCCACTTTTTGCAACCCTTGTACTGTAGCCTGCCAGGCTCCTCTATCCATGGGATTTTCCAGGCAAGAATACTGAAGTGGGTTGCCGTTTCCTCCTCCAGGGGATCTTCCTGACCCAGGAATCGAACCTGAGTCGCTCAAGTCTCCTGTGTCTCCTGTATGGCAGGCGATTTCTTTACCTGCTGAGCCATTAGGGAATTTATAACTATTATTTTATAGACATATCAAGGGACTTGTGATATGTGGAAGAAGACATCTAGGAAGTATTGCATTAGTAGAAAGACACATCCAACAAAGAGTGAAAGACCTGTTATGTGGTTTTGGTTTTGCTTCTGCTTAGTCACATGCCCCTAGAAAATGACTTTTGGGACCTCCCTGGTGGTCCAATGGTTAAGACTTTACCTTCCAATGCAGATGGTGCGGGTTCAATCCCTGGTCAGGGAACTAGGAACCTGCATGCCTTGTGGCTACAAAAAAAAAAAAAAAAAAAAAAACCATAAAACCAAAGCAATATTTTAACAAATTCAATAAAGATTTTAAACATGGTTCACATTAGAAAAAAATACACTCTTTTTAAGAGTTGGGCTTCTCTGGTGGCTCAGTGGTAAAGAATCCACCTGTCAATGCAGGAGACATGGGTTCAACCCCTGATCCGTGAAGATCTCACATGTCGTGGAGCAGCTGAGCCCATGCTCCACAACAAGAGAAACCACCACAATGAGAAGGCTGTGCATCGCAACTAGAGAGTAGCCCTTACTTGCCACAACTAGAGAAGAGCCTGTGCCGCAATGAAGACCCAGCATAGCCAAAAGTAAATTAATAAAAATTTTAAAATATGTATGTATCTATATGAATTAACCTTACTAAAGACCGAGGAGTGTGGTGCAGTTGTTAACCAGCCACAGCTCTTGCACTGTGAGGAGCCTGAAGCAGATTCTGCTGTGATCCTGTTAGGCCATGGTGCTGGACTTATTTAAAAGCGTGTGTAAAAGCCAAAGACGTGAACCTTAAATCCTTAGAATTTCGCAGGGGCCAGGCTGTCTTTGTTTTGTTTATTGGGTTTTTGGAAATTTCAGGCTTAGGCTTGTTGCTTTTCCAGCCACAGAGTGTGGTTATGTAAATGTGATATGATGGGATTTCATTGTGCAGATGCGGATCACAGAATGACCCAAACGGAAGTCCATGTAGATCTTAAACACAGTGAGCCTGTGTTTAAAATGGTGTGCGTGGGCAAGGAGAATTAAAGTGTAGACAGATAAAGCACAGTCAATGATTGAAAATGAAAATAGCTTGGGTCTTTGAAGGCAAAGGAGCCCATGATTGGTTTTGCAGGGTTATTGTGTAGGAGGGACTAAGCAGGCAGACTTCCCCCTAAGTTACTTAGAAATGAAGTAAGGAGATGAGGTATGCACTCTGGGGAAGTTTAGGAAAGAGCGGGATTGATTTTGGTTTGTGCTTTGTCTGGTTCTGGAGTTCATGGCATTCACTCTTGGAACCCCTTCCCTCCCCATCACCTCCACCCAGTGGCCCCTCCTCTGAGGCATGTGGAAATCAGCTCCATTCATCCCTCTTTTTTGTTGCAGCCCCCCAGACATATAGGGAAGCTGGGGGCAGAGCTCTGATACCCCACTGGAGATGTCTCTTCCTAAAATATTGCATCCCCACGTCTTTGGGGCTCTCTATATAACATAACTTTTTGATTTTTTTTTTTCATCCCTGTAATTTGGTCTCAAATTTCATGAATGTCTTGGTTCATGGGAAAGAGAGATACCAGAGTCTTCCTAGTTCATTCCTTTGGGTTGTTTATTTCCGGGAAATTATTTTGTGCTGATGGCAATACATACATATAGGGGGCTGGCATATCTTTGCCCTGGGGCACGACCTGCTCCCTGGCTTCTTTTCTTGTCTGAAAACAGCTTGTGTGCTGCTCAGTTGCTTGTTGTGTCTGACTCTTTGTGACCCCATGGACTATAGCCCACCAGACTCCTCTATCCATGGGGATTCTCCAGGCAAGAATACTGGAGTGGGTTGCCATTTCCTCCTCCAGAAGATCTTCCTAACCCAGGGGTTGAACCTGCATCTCCTGTGTCTCCTGCATTGACAGGTGGATTCTTTACCACTGCGCCACCTGGGAAGCCTGAAAACAGCTTAATTTACTTACTTTCTTGATGTGACTTAGTTCAAAATTGCCGATAGAGACACTTCACTAAGGAAGCAAATTCATTTACTAAATGTTGGCTTGAGTTGTCATTGGAAAAGCTTTATCTCTACTTTTTCAGATCCATGAGCTTTATAGCATACACATCTCCCGGGAATATCATCTAATTGGAAAAACAGACTTTTTTTATTGAGTTAAAGCAACTTCATAATCAAAACTAATTTGAACATGTTTCTCTAGCATGTCTAGCTCTCTACCATGACCTGTGTGATTATTACTTTGTGATGAAATGAAACAAAATCGACCAGAGCCCAGGCAGACAGGGTTGTTGTTGGTGGTGGGGTGGGGGTCTTCCCTGAAAAGCCGGGTCTGGGTCACTAGTCTCCTCTGTCTGAACATGACCCAGGCGCTGGCCTCCACGGAGTCATTTTCCACTTGTGCCGCAGGTAGAACAAGTCAGCCAGCTGGCTGTGTTTGTCGAGGCCGCTTTAGATTATCACAGACAGTCCGCAGAGATTCTGCAGGAGCTGCAGAGCAAGCTACAGATGAGGTAAGTGCCTCCCCATTGACTGCCAGACGAGGGCTGCAGAGTTGAAGTCAGAAATCCATCTCTCTATCTTTCTCCCCAGTTCCCCCTTCCCACTGCCCCTTCCTGTGTTGCATTTTCTTCCACTGGTTTTCATGGTTGGGTGTGGATTGTGCTGAGATAATAACCGTATGACTTTGTCCAATAGGACAGAACCTGGAAAGGAGGTCTGGCAGCTTTTCTCCTTTCTCGTTTTGCTCAAGTCCCTTATTTCATGACCTGTGTTTAGGGCAACCCAGGTTGCACACTTACCTTGGAGTTCAGCCCTTTCAGAGCGGTCCTGTCTTCATTGCTGACATGATGAGAGTTGAGCTGAAGGTGGGATGGTATAGGGCCACTCCCCAACATCTAGGGATGTGGGGAGGAGTGAGATGGTCTTCAGACAACGTGTATTATTAATAGTTTCAGGTATAGCAGAGTGAATCAGTTATACATATACATACATCCCTGGGTTGGGAAGATTCCCCGGAGAAAGGAATGGCTACCCACTCCGGTATTGCCTGGAGAATCCCATGGACAGAGGAGCCTGGCAGGCTACAGTCCATGGGGTTGCAAAGAGTTGGGTACAACTGAGCCACGAACACTTTTCACTCGTTTTTTAGACTGTTTTCTTGTGTGGGCCATTACGGAGCATTGAGTAGAGTCCTGTGCTATACAGCAGGTTCTTGTGTGCCTGCTCACTCAGTCAAATCTGACTCTTTGTGACCCCATGGAGTGTAGCCTGCCAGGCTCCTCTGTCCATGGGATTTTCTCAGCAAGAATACTGGAGTTGGTTGCCATTTCCTACTCCAAGGGATCTTCCTGACCTAGGGGTCAAACTGCATCTCCTGCATCGGCAGGCGGATTCTTTACCACTGACCCACTGGGGAAGCCCACCAGATAGTATGTAATTATCTCGAACAAGATGTATTTTTACTTCCCCAGCAGAAATATCAGGGCATGTTTATAATATTGACTCTGATACTGAATGAGCCAAAAATGCCCCCAAATGGTCAAAGAAAGATTGCCATGTTCCTTATGACTTTACTGATGAGCGTGTTGTCTGGTTTTCTGAAAATCAGTGATGTCATGCTTAGTAACCCTATTAATTGAAATACTGGGTTGAAATACCACCCCCTTTTTTGACCAAATTTGAGAACAGATAATTGTTTTACATGGGATTATCAAAATGAGTAAATTTGGAGGGATTTTGGCTGAAATCAATGCAGCAATTATAAAAGGAAGACACAAGATGTGTCCAGTCTCTGAATCATCCACTTTCGAAGGCAGGTAGTTCATCTCCTGCTCACATGTGTGTCTTTTCCTAATTCTATCTTTATAAGAGGAAAAAGAGAAGGAAGTGAACATTGTTGAGTGCCCAGTTCATCCCTGGTACTTGCTAGATGCCTCAGAGACTTTATGAGAGAAAATACTTTACAGATACAGACATACCTTGGAGATACTGAGAATTTGGCTCCAGAGTATCACAATAAAGTGAATGTTTCAGTAAAGTGAGTCACATGAATATTCTGGCTTTCCAGTGCATATAAAAGTTATGTTTATGCTAAACTGTAGTCTTTTAAGTGTGAAATAGCATTATGTCTAAGGAAAAAAAAACAACCCACTCTGTATTGGGTTGGCCAAAATGTTTGTTTTGGGGTTTTTCTGTAACACCTTATGGAAGACACCCAAATGAATGTTTTGGCTAACCCAATATATACTCTAATTTAAAAATATTTATTGTTAAAAATGCTAACCATCACCTGAGCCTTCAGCAAGTCCTAATCTTTTCTGCTGGTGAAGCATCTTGCCTTCATGTTGATGGCTGTTCAATAATCAGGGTGGTTGTTGCTGAAGGTTGGGGCGGCTGTGACAATTTCATAAAGTAAGACAACGAAGTTTGCAGCATCAGTTGACTCTGCCTTTTACAGACGAATTCCCTGTAGCAGGTAGTGCTGTTGGGTAGCATTTTACCCGCAGTAGAACCTCTTTCATAATTGAAGTCAACCCTCTCAAACTCTGCTGCTGCTTTGTCAACTAAGTCATGTCATATTCTAAATCTCTGTTGCCATTCCAACAATCTTCACAGCATCTTCACCCGGAATAGATTCCATCTCAAGAAGCCACTTTCTTTTCTCATCTATAGGAAGCATCTCCTCATCCATTCAAGTTTTATCAGAGAATTGCAGCAATTCAGTCACGTCTTCAGGCTCCACTTCTAGTTCTCTTAATCTTTCCACCACATCTGCAGTGACCTCCTTCACCGAAGTCTTGAACCCCCCAAAGTCATCCGTGAGCTGCATCCACACCCCTACAACTCTCCCCATAGCAGCAATAAGGCTGTTTGGCTTTCTTATCATTTGTGTGTTCACTGGAGGAGCACTTTTCATTTCCTGAAAGAATTTTTCCTTTGCATCCACAACTTGGCTGTGTGGTACAAGAAGCCTAGGTTTTGACTTCTCCTGGCTTTTAATGTGCCTTCCTTACGAAGCTTAATCATTTCTAGCTTTTGATTTAAACTGAGTGGTATGAGACTTTCACTTGAAGACTTAGAGGCCACTATAGGGTAATCAATTGGCCTAATTTCAATATTGTTGTGTCTCAGGGAATAGGGAGGCCCAAGGAGAAGGAGAGAGATGGGGGAACAGCTGGAGGTGGTAGGTAGAACAGTCAGAACACACATTTATCAATTAAGCTTGCCAGCTCACATGCCACTGTTTCTGGGGCCCATATTAATTACAACAGTAAACATCAAAGATCCCTAATCACAGATCACCACGAAAGATAGGATAACTAAGAAAAAGTTTGAAATATTTGGGGAATTATCAAATGGGATACAGAGATGCAAAGTGAGAAAATGCTCTTGGAAAAATGGCACCCAGAGACTTGCTGTACAAGAGTTGCCGCAAACCTTCAGTTGTTTCTTTCTTTCTTTTTTTTTTTTTTTTAAAAGCAGATATCTGCAAAGTGCAATAAAATGAGGTATGTCTGCATATAGCCAAAAAACTACATTTGGGATATCAAAGCCATCACTTTGGGCTACTCAAGGGTCAATGTGTAAAAACCAACCCCTTCATGACCATCACCTTAGGACCTAAATGTGTAGGTCCACAAGGCAGAACAAATGTAGGTTTGGAGGCTTTGAATTTTTCATCAGATGTCTGACTCATCTTAAAATGTGTATCACAGGATATCGGCTGCATCCAACATCCCCAAGCGAGAATACAAGCCACGGCCCATAAAAAGGAGTCCCAGCGAGCTCAATGGGGTGTCCACCGCCTCCTCAGCAAAGACAACAGGTGAGCTGACCGTTCTGTGGGTACCGCACGCCCTTCTGCAAGGCTCTCCTGAAAGTGCTTGCTCATTGCTCATTGCTGAATTCTGTGTGGCTACACTGAGGTCCTGAATTTCTCTCTTAGGTTATTTGGTAAATTGCTTTTCCCCCTTAGTAATGCACCCTTTCCTGCTTCCTTGTATTGAGCACTTACATCAAGGATGAATTCCACCACGTTCAGTTCAGTTCAATTGCTCAGTCGTGTCCGACTCCATGAACTGTAGCACGCCAGGCCTCCCTGTCCATCACCAGCTCCCGGAGTTTACCCAAACTCAGGTCCATTGAGTCAGTGATGCCATCCAACCATCTCATCCTTTGTTGACCCCCTCTCCTCCTGCCCTCAATCTTTCCCAGTCTTTTCAAATGACTCAGCTCTTTGCATCAGGTGGCCAAAGTATTGGAGTTTCAGCTTCAACATCAGTCCTTCCAATGAACACCCAGGACTGATCTCCTATAGAATGAACTGATTGGATCTCCTTGCAGTCCAAGGGACTCTCAAGAGTCTTCTGCAACACCACAGTTCAAAAGCATCAATTCTTCAGTGCTCAGCTTTCTTTATAGTCCAGCTCTCACATCCATACATGACCACAGGAAAAACCATAGCCTTGACTAGACGGACCTTTGTTGGCAAAGTAATGTCTCTGCTTTCTAATATGCTGTCTAGGTTGGTCATAACTTTCCTTCCAAGGAGTAAGCGTCTTTTAATTTCATGGCTACAGTTACCATCTGTAGTGATTTTGGAGCCCCCCAAAATAAAGTCTGACACTGTTTCCACTGTTTCCCCATCTATTTCCCATGAAGTGATGGGACCAGATGACATGATCTTCGTTTTCTGAATGTTGAGCTTTAAGCCAAATTTTTCACTCTCCACTTTCACTTTCATCAAGAGGCTCTTTAGGTCTTCTTCACTTTCTGCCATAAGGGTGGTGTCATCTGCATATCTGAGGTTATTGATATTTCTCCTGGCAATCTTGATTCCAGCTTGTGCTTCTTCCAGCCCAGTGTTTCTCATGATGTACTCTGCATATAAGTTAAATAAGCAGGGTGACAATATACAGCCTTGACGGACTCCTTTTCCTATTTGGAACCAGTCTGTTGTTCCATGTCCAGTTCTAACTGTTGCTTCCTGACCTGCATACAGGTTTCTCAAGAGGCGAGTCAGGTGGTCTGGTATTCCCATCTCTCTCAGAATTTTCCACAGTTTGTTGTGATCCACACAGTCAAAGGCTTTGGCATAGTCAATAAAGCAGAAATAGATGCTTTTCTGGAACTCTCTTGCTTTTTCCATGATCCAGCGGATGTTGGCAATTTGATCTCTGGTTCCTCTGCCTTTTCTAAAACCAGCTTGAACATCTGGAAGTTCATGGTTCATGTACTGCTGAAGCCTGGCTTGGAGAATTTTGAGCATTTCTTTACTAGCATGTGAGATGAGTGCAATTGTGCGGTAGTTTGAGCATTCTTTGGCATTGCCTTTCTTTGGGATTGGAATGAAAACGGACCTTTTCCAGTCCTGTGGCCACTGCTGAATTTTCCAAATTTGCTGGCATATTGAGTGAAGCACTTTCACAGCATCATCTTTCAGGATTTGAAACAGCTCAACTGGAATTCCATCACCTCCGCTAGCTTTGTTTGTAGTGTTGCTTCCTAAGGCCCACTTGACTTCACATTCCAGGATGTCTGGCCCACGGTTAGTGATCACACAGTCGGCCATGAAGATCATTTTTTGTACAGTTCTTTTGTGTATTCTTGCCACCTCTTCTTAATATCTTCTGCTTCTGTTAGGTCCATACCATTTCTGTCCTTTATTGAGTCCATCTTTGCATGAAATGTTCCCTTTGTATCTCTAATTTACTTGAAGAGATCTCTAGCCTTTCCCATTCTATTGTTTTCCTCTATTTCTTTGCATTGATTGCTGAAGAAGGCTTTCTTTTTTCTCCTTGCTATTCTTTGGAACTCTGCATTCAAATGGGTATGTTTTTCCTTTTCTCCTTTGCTTTTTGCTTCTCTTCTGTTCACAGCTATTTGTAAGGGCTTCTCAGACAGCCATTTTGCTTTTTAGCATTTCTTTTTCTTGGGGATGGTCTTGATCCCTGTCTCCTGTATAATGTCATGAACCTCTGTCCATAGTTAATCAGGCACTGTCTATCATATCTATATCTACTGCCTTCTCGTGTGTCAAACCTTGGCCATAGAACCATCATGGTGCATTACCCTCTATATTTAAATTTTTAACTCTTGTAAAATATTTTCCTAATTTAAGAAAAAATTTGAATCAGCAGTGGCTGAGCACCTGCTATGTGGTAGGCACCATCATAAGTGTTGCATCATTATTTTTTAATTAGACAAATGGCACAAATATATGCCTAAAGAAAATGGTTGAACTGAGAAAAATAACATTCAAGTGGTGTAAGTCATACTTTAGCTCCTTGTGATCACTCACTCTACCCCAGGCCCCTTCCTAGATGTTGCCAGTGTTAAAAATTTGGTATGAACACTGTCATATCTATTGATGTGCATAGATATACTGTATACTTACTGCTTTAAACCCTTCACTGTTTTTCAAATACAAGATCTTGTACTAGAGGTATTGTGCTACGCTTAGCTTTTGTAAATGTACCATTGTTTCTTGGAGTTATTCCCACATCATGCATATGGATCTATCCCACTATTAAAAAAAAAAATTTATTGCAGTATAGTCAGTTTAAAATGTGTTAGTTTTAGGTGTACAGCAAAGTGAATCAGTTATACATGTGCATGCATTCACTCTTTTTTAGATTCTTTTCCCATATAGGTCATTACAGATTGTTGAGTCGAGTTCCCTGTGCTATACAATAGGTCCTTGTTAGTTATCTATTTTATATGTAGTAGTGTGTATATGTCAATGCCAATCTCCCAGTTGAGCCCTCCTTCCCTTTCTTCCCTGGTAACCACAACTTTGTTTTCTAGATCTGTGATTCTACTTCTATTTTGTAAATAAGTTCATTTCTACCATATTTTTATTACTTATATCACATGTATATATATGTCTGACTGTCTTTCTCTGTCTGACTTACTTCACTGAGTATGACAATCTAGGTCCATCCATGTTGCTGCAAATGCCATTATTTTGTTCTTTTTATGGCTGAGTCATATTCCATGTTGTATGTGTTATCCTATTATTTTTTAGTGGCTTCATAGTTTTCCATTATAGACACCATTTCCCCTATTAATAGACATTAAGGTTGCTTCCAGTTATTTTCTAAAAGGAATGTCCTTTATCTGCCTCTACATGCTGATGGGCAAGTCCTTCTTGGAAATGAAATTGCTGAGTTAGAGTGAATGCATTTAAGAGACCATTGATACTGCCAAATTACCTGCTGAAACAGGTACACTACTATTAATATAGCAATACCTGCTTCCCCTTGCCTGTGTCATTAGACTTCAATTTTTGCCAAGTACTAATGGATAAACAATTCTTTGCTCTGTGTGCAACTTCTCATTTGAGATTCCATGTCAGTTTGCCTGGGGTGCTGTGTCTGTTACTGCTGCCCACTTCCCATGGTTTTGAGGGATTACAGATGCTTTGCTGAGTGAGGTGCAGTGGTTTCTGGTTTTCTGGCTGGCTGCCTCCCTCATGGCACTGTTTCAGGTCCCTGCACTCAGTACTCCTCCTGGAGGCAGATGCCTGGTCTCCCAGGTACTTGGTACAAGGCCAGGGTGGGAGGAGTCATCAGGCCACTCTTTTCCCAGAATGCCAACTAGTCCTCCAGCTCCCAAATCTACTTACTCTGAGTTTGGGGCACCCTCCAAACCCACTTTTGTTGCATCTCTTTTTGGGGACCATTTTGAGCTTCATTTTCTCCAGCTGCTTGATTTCTATCTTTCAGATATTCCTTATAGTTTTCATAATTTATGGTCCTTCTTGTTTTCCAACATTATTTGGAATTTAAGACACACCTATTTTATTTTTTAATTTTTAAAACTGATTTTATTGAAGTATAGTTGCTTTTCAATGTTGTATTAGTTTCTATGGTATAGCAAAGTGAATTAGCCATACATATACATATAACCCCTCCCTTTTGAACTTTCTTCCTGTTCAGGTCACCACAGTGAATTAGAGTTCCTTTTGCTATACAGTATGTTCTCATTAGTTGTCTATTTTATACATAGTATCAATAGTGTATATGTATCAATCCCTATCTCCTAATTCTTCCGACCCCACTTCTTCCCCCTTGGAAGACATACCTATTTTATAATCGTTAGTGATTGCTGGGATTCCCTGGTGGCTCAGTGGTAAAGAACCACCTGCCAATGCAGGAGACATGGGTTTGATCCCTGGGTTTGGAAGACCCCCCGGAGAAGGAAATGACAACCCACTACAGTATTATTGCCTGGAGAATCCCCATGGACTGAAGAGCCTAGAGGGCCACAGTCCATGGGGTCACAGAGCGTGAGACATGACTTAGTGACTGAGCATGCACACACTTGTCCAAAGAAATGATGGATTCTGCGGGACCCCCTACTGAGTCAGTGAAAGAAGATTAGACCCTGGTTCTACTCCCTGGAAGGGGTGAGAAGCCTAGCTCTTGTCCTTTATCCTGCAGGTCCCCAGATTTGTCTTCTCAGACGTCTTTCATAGCTTCCACATCTTCACATCTGAAGTAGCCTTTGGAAAGCCGCTTCCTTGGACAATTGTGCTTTGCTGCTTAGGTGTCTTGAGGGTTCTTCTGCAGATGTTTTCAGGTTAGAGCAGCACTTCCTTTTCCCAATTCAAGGCCTCCAAAAGTGTAATAGCTTCTGATCTGGGTCTCCCAAGCACTCCCACATGCCAGTAATCACATCCAAGTTTCTTTCTTAGATAGCTCTTAAGACTGCCTTCTTTCCTTTCTTGCCTAACCTTTCCTTTCTTTTTCTAAATATTTCTATATTTGGCTCTCTTGGGTCTTAGCTGTGGCACGTGGAATCTTCTTTGCATCATGCAGGCTCTTCATTGTGGCCCATAGACTCTCTAGTTGAGGTGTGTGGGCTTAGTTGTCCTGCAGCATGTGGGATCTTAGTTCCCTGACCAGGGAGCGAACCTGTGTCCTCTGTGTTGCAAGGCAGATTCTTAACCGCTGGACCATGAGGGAAGTCCCAGCTAACCTTTCTTAACTTATGGAGGCTACCTTGAGGCCATCTGGAATAGCAGATGGGTGGGAAGGCAATACCTTTAGATAAATCTTTGCTGTGGAATGAGGTCCATTCATTCAGTTTACAGAAGTCTCTGAGAATGACTTGGAGCACAACCTACCCATTGTCCGTTCTTTGGTGGTACAGAAGCTTTTCTAATGCTCCGGGACCCAATCTCTGATTCTTGTCTCTTCCCTTTTTGCTTGCAAACCGGGCAATTCTTCCCTTTCTTACAATAAGTAGCTAGATGTACCAAGGAGCAGTTACCATCCAGTCACATTCTGTTTTCCCCAATTTCTTCCTTTAGGCTCCTGATATGTGGCATGCTTTGAAAGTTATCACAGGCAAAAGTTTTACCAAATATTTGTCCACACCCTAACTAGGATCACCGACTTTCATGCCATTTATATCTGTTTCTTCTTCATTACGGCTTGGCCACTAATTTTAGCTTTTATCATGACAACATCCCACTTCTGGTACCAGTTTTTGCATGAGTTAGGGTAAGAATAGTTACTGTTGTACAGAGACTCAAGAAAGCAATGGTTCAAATGAGATAGAAATTAAGAATGGAAGTCCAGGTCTAGAGGTTTCCTTTTAGGGAAGTAAACCAAAGATGGTTGATGTTACTTCCACTCCCATCCCCCTGGGATGGACCTAGTCACAGGACCACAACTAGCTGCAGAGGTTGGGGGAGTGGGTTTAGCTGGAGAGCCACATCCCACCACTATATCACCGTGAAGAGGAGAGAGAGAGTGTTGGTGGCCAGCTTGCAATTTCTACCACACACATCTATCTACTACACATATGTTGTGGAAGAGCACATCAGACCCTACACAATTCATTTCCATTAGAACGTGGTACCACATGCAGGGTGGTATGGGAACGTGCATTAAGGATAACCTAGGAGTTGGCAAGCTTTTTTTGTAGAGGGACAGGTCATAAAAGGTTTACGCTTTGTCAGTTATTTGGTCTTGGTTGCAACCTCTCAACTCTGTCCTGACGTGAAAGCAGCCCCAGACCGTATGGAAATGGATGAGCATGGCTGTATTCCATTCAAATGTCACTTGGCCCACAGGCCAGAGTTTGCCACCCTGGGGTGACTCGTTGGGAAATCAACTCAACAATATCAATCAAAATTAATAAAAATGTTTGCATACTCTCAGTGGCTTCATTCCTGGAAATGTACCCTAGAGAAATAATTTAACCAAAAGCATATTCCTGTACCTATTACAGCACTATACAGAGGAAGAACAAGTTATAATTGGGAACAGACTAATGACCAATATTTATTTATATATATTTGTCAACATTAGGATAATGGTTAAGTAGATGATGGTATATCAAGTGGGATATTGTGCAGCTTTTCAAACTCACTGACATGGAAATTATGTCGAAACATTCGAATGTTTGTGGTTTGATATGAAGTTGAAAAGAAAGACATAGAGTTATCAGTGTACTATGATTCAGTTCAGTTTAGTTCAGTTGCTCAGTCATGTTCGACTCTTTGTGACCCCATGAATCACAGCACACCAGGCCTCCCTGTCCATCACCAACTCCTGGAGTTCACTCAGACTCACGTCCATCGAGTCAGTGATGCCATCCAGCCATCTCATCCTCTGTCGTCCCCTTTTCCTCCTGCCCCCAATCCCTCCCAGCATCAGAGTCTTTTCCAATGAGTCAACTCTTCGCATGAGGTGGCAAAAGTACTGGAGCTTCAGCTTTAGCATCATTCCTTCCAAAGAAATCCCAGGGTTGATCTTCAGAATGGATTGGTTGGATCTCCTTGCAGTCCAGGGGACTCTCAAGAGTCTTCTCTAACACCACAGTTCAAAAGCATCAATTCTTCGGTGCTCAGCCTTCTTCACAGTCCCAACTCTCACATCCATACATGACCACAGGAAAAACCATAGCCTTGACTAGATGGACCTTAGTCAGCAAAGTAGTGTCTCTGCTTTTGAATATACTATCTAGGTTGTTCATAACTTTTCTTCCAAGGAGTAAGTGTCTTTTAATTTCATGGCTGCAGTCACCATCTGCAGCGATTTTGGAGCCCCCCAAAATAAAGTCTGACACTGTTTCCACTGTTTCCCCATCTATTTCCCATGAAGTGATGGGACCGGATGCCATGATCTTCGTTTTCTAAATGTTGAGCTTTCAGCCAACTTTTTCACTCTCCTCTTTGACTTTCATCAAGAGGCTTTTTAGTTCCTCTTCACTTTCTGCCATAAGGGTGGTGTCATCTGCATATCTGAGGTTATTGATATTTCTCCTGGCAATCTTGATTCCAGCTTGTGTTTCTTCCAGTCCAGTGTTTCTCATGACGTACTCTGCATATAAGTTAAATAAGCAGGGTGACAATATACAGCCTTGACGGACTCCTTTTCCTATTTGGAACCAGTCTATTGTTCCATGTTCAGTTCTAGCTGTTGCTTCCTGACCTGCATACAGATCCTTGTAAATCAATATGTGCATGTAGGCCAGGCTAAACGGTGGGATTCTGGGCAATATTTTCCTTTTTAAAGATATATTCTTTAAATTGTATTTCAATAAGTGTATTTGAATAAACAAGCATGTATTTAATAATGGGAAAGTCGATGACTTTTGAAGAATAGGTATAGTTCCTTCTTTACAGAAAACTGTGTACCCATTGTATTCCATATTCTCCCCAGCCCCAGGAAGCTTAGTGCCAGATGCAAAGTTCAAGCACAGCAATCATTATAAAATGGCCCGAGCTGGTCCATGTGCACCTCCTCCCCTTTCACGAGGGTGACCCTGCATCCTAGTTTGCTTGGGACAGTCCCAGCATATGTCTGTTGCTCCAGTATAATTTTTGAAAAAATGTCTTTATTTAGTTTTGGCTTCACTGGGTCTTTGTTGCTATGTGCAGGCTTTCTCTAGTTGCAGTTGGGGGGCTACTCTAGCTGTGGTGTGCGGGCTTCTGATTGCGGTGGCTTCTCTTATTGCAGGGCACAGACTCTGGGCACATGGACTTCAGCAGGTGTGCTGTGCAGGCTTAGTTACCTAGCAGCATGTGAGATCTTCAGGACCAGGGACGGAACCTGTGTTCCCTGCATTGGCAGGTGGATTCTTAACCACTGGACCAACAGGGAAGTCCCTCTCATACCATTTTTAATAGTCCCCTCCAACCTTTACTCACAAGTTCTATTGTTTGTATGAAAATACATTGTTTCCTTACTTTTTATGGCTTTACTTTTCTCTTTCTGGTCTGTGGAACCTCTCTTCTGAATACATATGTTATTGTGAGCCATTTCAAAATTTCTGTTAGAAAGAAGCTGGTTATAAATACAACTAAAAACGTTGAAAGCTAGTCCAACCCCAGCCTGCCTTCCTCCCTGTATTGTATCTGAATGAATTAGAACCAGCAGACCCTAGGACCCCAGAAGGGCTTCCCAGGTGGCTCAGTGGTAAAGAATTTATTTACCAATGCAGGAGACACTGGAGATGCAGGTTCGATCCCTGGGTCGGGAAGATCCCCTGGAGAAGGGAATGGCGACCCACTCCAGTATTCTTGGCTGGGAAATCCCATGGACAGAGGCTACAGTCTGTGGGGTCACAAAGAGTTGGACACAACTGAGTATAGTTGTTTTACAATGTTACGTTAGTTTCTGTTGTACAGCAAAGTGGATCAACCATATATTTACAAATGTCCCCCCCACTTTTTTTTAGATTTCCTTCCCATTTAGGTCACCACAGAACATTAGGTAGAGTTTCCAGTGCCATACAGTATGTTCTCATTAATTATCTATTTTATACGTAGTAGTGTGTATATGTGGAGAAGGAAATGGCAACCCACTCCAGTGTTCTTGCCTGGAGAATCCCAGGGACGGGGGAGCCTCAGGGGCTGCCATCTATGGGGTCGCACAGAGTCGGACATGACTGAAGTGACTTAGCAGCAGCAGCAGTGTGTATATGTCAACCCCAATCTCCCAATTCATCCCACTCCTGCCTTCCTCCCTTGGTGTCTGTACATTGTTCTCTATGTGTCTCTATTTCTGCTTTGCAAATAGGTTCATCTGTAACATTTTTCTAAATTCCACATATATGCATTAATGTACGATATCTGTTCTTCTCTTTTTCTGACTTACTTCACTCTGTATGACATTCTCTGGGTCCATCCATGTCTCTGCAAATGGCACAGTTTTGTTCCTTTTTATGGCCAAGTGATATTCCATTGTCTATACATACCCCAGCTTCTTTATCCATTCATCTGTTCATGGACATCCAGGTTGCTTCCATGTCCTGGCTGTTGTAAATAGTGCTTCAGTGAACAATGGGGTGCATGTGTCTTTTGGGATTATGGTTCTTTCTGGGTGTATGCCCATGAGTGTGGTTGCTGAGTCATATGGTAGTTCTACATCTTACAGATTTTTCATTTTATCTTGTTAAGAAATCATACTGGGGAATGTCAGCAGACGTTCAAGAGCATCAGGAAAGATTTCTTTCCAAGATTCTTGATCGGAGGGAGTCGGGCCAGCAAGTGGTTGCAGAGGGAGTCTGTTGTATGCATCTGACTTGGAAGAAGAAAGCAGTGATAGGACAGTCCGTTCCTTGGCCTCCTCATCCAGACTGTGCACGTAGTATTGTGTCCCCTCCTTCTTGGCCAGTAGCTCAGTCCCCAGGCAGATTAAGTTGTTAGCTGGGTGATGGTCAGCCAGAGATCACAGATGTGTAGAAGACGGCTTTCAGGAAGGCTCAGGGTCCACAACTGGAGCCTCCATTCCAGCACATCACATGCCATGCCGCCGCGTACCATCTGCCTCCGCTTTAGTCCCCAACCCCCGCCCTGGGCTCCTCGTTGATTCGTGGGTAGAATTTGCGAGTGTGAAGGGGTCCCGTACTGTTTGTTTCTAAGGCACAGTTTCAAAAGAAAATGGCATTTTATAGCCGGTATTAATGGGAAATTGCTTTCCATTAGGATTCTGAATGATTTGCACATAATGTTTATAAAGTGAAGGAAAAATGTCAAGCATTTCACTAACAATTTAAAGCAAAGCTCCTAGGACTCTGCCAGAAATGAATTCCAAGAACATTTTCTTCATCATTTCTTCTTTCTAAAGAAAAAAAAAAAAAAAGAGGTAGGGGGAGATGAAAGGACGTGGATCAATTAGGCTGAATCCATGGTGGGACTGAGATGGAATCTTTGATAATATGGTTTCTAGGTACTTAAGAGAATGAATAAAGTGAGCCAAAAAGGGAGAGGGGGGTGGTGGTGGAAATCACATCTTGAAATGATGGATTGCAGACAAAATCCAAGTTTAGGCTCTGGCGAGGAGAAACCACTGCCTGTCCAAGCCCCTGAGTGTGGGGTCATGAGGCTTCAGCGGAGTATGCTGCCTCTTTGTCCCCAAAGAGAAAGGGAGGCCAAGAAAAGTCTTCGTGGTAAAATGTGTGCCTGGGTCGTTCCCAGAAAACCCTTGGTTTTCAGGAAAATAGTAAAGGAACTTGTGACCTATGCTTAGGCATCTTCCCTACCTTGGGTAAGTTGTCACTTGCTGAATTCTAAATGTAAAGACTAGAGAACAGAGGCTATTGTACATTTTTTAATCAACTCACTTATTTATGAAGGCCTTCTTTTTGCTAATTTTATTTGTGTTTTTATTTTTGGGTGTGCTGGGTCTTCATTGCTGCAAGCGGGCTTTCTTTAGTGGCGGTACGTGGACTTCTCATTGCGATGGCTTCTCTGGTTGTGGAGCATGGGCTCTCGGTGTGCGGGCTGCAGCAGTTGCGGCCCCTGGGCTCTAGAGCACAGGCTCAGTAGTCATGGTGCATGGGCTTAGTTGCCCGGCGGGCATGTGGCGTCTTCCTGGATCAGCGATTGAACCTGTGTCCCCTGCATTGGCAGGTGGGTACTTATCCACTGCGCCACCAGGGAAGTCCCTATGGAGGTATTCTTTTGCACTGCTCTTCTTAAAGAGGGCTCCGCTTTGTCTAATCACAACTGAGGGTTAATATGGACCAAACTGAGACTGGCGTTAAGAATGTGGAAGGCAGAGATGGGTGAACAAGTGTTGGTTTCAAACGTGCTCCAGGCATTTCAGAGCGAGGTGAAATAAATCTTTCAAATGATGTATATTAAGACATTCTAACTCCCTTTGGGTATAAAGAGACTTTTTATAAATTCCTTGACACTTCTTAGGGAGCTCGGATGTAATGTCTAGGGCTTAAGTCCTTCCCCTCAATGGAGTAAAATCTCTAGGATTACATTAGAAAATAAACATTTATTCAGAAGTAAAGTGTGAAGTGTGAAACTTAAAGAAGACGAGCACTCTGCAAGTAGAAATGGATGTATTTTTAACCTGAATTTCCAAAGAGGAAATTAAAATTTCACACAGCAGTGACAACGGTGATTGCTCGGTCAGCAGGTCCTTTTTTACTCTTTCTCTCCTGTCCTTCCCGCTCTTTCCTTGGTTTTTTTTTCCCTTGCCATCAGCCTGTCTGCAGTCTCCATGTCTGTATATTATCAGTAGTGGTTCAGAGTCAGAGTTATAGACAAAGCGATATAAGCAAAAAATGGGAGTCTCATGTTGGAATTCAGAATTCTGGCGCTTATTTGCTGTGTGACTTTGGGAGAGTTTCTTAACATCTCTGGACTGATTTATGCTTTTTCCTAAATGAAGTGATTGGACTCAATACATTCCAGGTTTCTTTTCCAGCTCTAAATTCTGTGGCTTAGCATTCTTAAAAATTTACAAAGTGCACAGACAGAACGTTTTTCTATTCTCTGTATTTTAAAAAATACTATTAAAAAGTAAAGTGTGAGCTCTGATTATTATTCTTGATCAGTAGGCGTTGATGTGAGAAAGAGGGAAGGGTCCTTTTTTATTCTTTTTGTCTCAAGAAAGCTTCCGAGGGAAAAGTTTTCTTGCTGCAGGGGATGGTTTCCTGTAACTCTGCTAAATAGTCTGTAAAAAGAGTTTTTGAAAAGCCTGTTTGACATAATTTCCAATTTAGTTGTCAAAATTTTAATACTCCTTGGCTGAAATGGTTCTATCATCTCAGATGCATATTTTAAAATCTCAGCATATATTCTACAATGATATGCTTGGTCTTTAAGCTCAAACTTAAAATAATGTTATCTTAATATTCATGTATGTACTTATGTTTAAAAAAAAATAGTCAAGTGAAGTCAGTCTCCAAGGATTACAAACAGGGCGGCCATGCAGCACAGTTCCAGAGGACCTTGTGTTTGAATCCACATGGGTGACACCCCCTCTGGAGTTGAGTGGGTGTGGCCTCAGGTGCAAATCCTGATGCCAGATTGTGGGAAGGTCTTCCCAGGTGGCTCAGTGGTAAAGGATTTGCCTGCCAATACAGGAGACATGGGTTCGATCCCTGGGCCAGGAAGATCCTCTGGAGAAGGGAATGGCAACCCACTCCAGTATTCTTGCCTGGGAAAAAGAGGAGCCTGGTGGGCTACAGTCCATGGGGTCGCAAAGAGTCGGATGCCACTGAGCAACTAAACAACAACAACGAGAAAACAGTGAGGCCAGTGATGTCTGACTGCAGACCTCCAACTCAGGAGCACCGCGGCAGAGGAGTCTGTAGCGGATAGAGTACTCACCCTGTCCAAACTGCAGCCGCTTGTTGCCCGAGAATGTGGACCGAGGATAGCCAGCCCTTAGGATTTTTCCAAGAGAAGCCAGAAATCACATATTTATGTGCAATCTCCTGATTTTTAAATACTGGCAACTAATCCACAATGTACAAAGCGTGGAGCTGGCCAAGCAAAACACCGTCTGCAAACTGATCCCCCTGCCAGTGGCCAGGAAGCCACCTTTGATTAAGGCTGCTGTTCATCTTCTCCTTTCGCTTAACTCAGAGTGGCAAAGGCAACCCACACGCGCTGGACCCGGTTGTAGCAGAGGGCTCACCTCCCAGGAAACTTCGCTAAATAATGGGCCACAGCTTCTGAGAAGTCTGTGCGAGTTATCTTGGTACACAAGGGAAAGCTTTGTTAGTGAATGGAGGAGGGCACAAACATCACTAATTAAATCCATCTCCTATAATCTGTGAGTGGTAGAGGATTGGTATTAAGGTAAAAACAAATTAAAGGTGCTTATTTTTATAGATTATAATAATTAAGCTTGAGTTCCACTGACAAGTTATTTTAACAAATCACATCTCCTATGGATAAATACAGAGTTCTTATTTCTAGATTGTTCATAAACCTTTACTAGACAGTACTCACTAGTTTACGACTTAACTGTCTTAGCTCGAGCTGCTATAACAAATACTAGATCAAGTGGCTTAAAACAACCAACATTTATTTCTCACAGTTTCAGAGTCTGGGAAGTTCAAGATCAAGGTGCTGGCAGACTCGTTGTCGGGTGAGGGACCCCTTCCTGGTTTGCAGATGGCTGTCTTCTCGTCGTCTGTCCCTGGTGGCACTAATGCCATTCATGAGGGCTCTACCCTCATGACCTTGTCATCCCCCAACATCCCCACCTGCTAATACCACCACTTTGGGGATTAGGACTTCAACATCTGAATATTGGGGGCACACAGACATTCTGTCCATGGTGTTAGCCATAGATCTATATGTAAAATTTGCAGGTAAGGAAACCAGGGTCCAGAGGTGACCTCACCCAGAGCTAGAACCCAGGGATCCAAACTGTCTATCTCATAGGGTCTTACCAAATGAACGAAAATTGTCCTTTACAGATGTTGAACAAAAATGAGTTTTGTAGTATTCGTCAGAGTTATATACCAATGCTGTATCTGGGTCAGCTCAAGCAAAAGTGTTGGCTTCAAAAAAATGTTTGCTACCAGAGCTTGAGATTTTTGATCAAGAAAAAAATGACAACTTTTGAAGGAGCTGGAACCAGATATGCTGGTTCTAATTCAAGAGAGATGGTGCCTGGCCCAGGGTACACACTCAGTGTTTGAGTCTGAAACAGAAATAGACTTGAAAGTTCCAAGTCCTTTTTTGGCCCAACCCGTTAAGAGATGAACTCTCTAGTTAGATGGTATGGGTGTGGTGAGTCTCTGGGTGGCTGACCATACTCCTCCTAACTGGCTGCCCATTCCACCTGCTGTCGGGTACCTTTCTCTCTCCCCATGGGAAGCAGAAGTCATGTGCAGACACCCCTGCATTCAAGGCTTGAGACCAGGAAGTGAGCAGAAAACAGGCTTACCCAGCCAGGACAGGTGTCACCTGCCTTTCAGAGGAAGGCCCAAGTCCTGGCTTTTACTCCATCCCTCTCAGTCAGAATTCTGTCATCAAAAAAATACGAATTTTCACCTTACCTGCAGAGGGTTATTCTGAGGATTATATCAGATCCTATAAATAAGAGGTACTGGGCATACATGGTACTTGCTACATAGTATAAGTGCCCAGGACACAGCAGTTGTTAACGTTTCATAACTGGTTATCTGATTTCCCAGCCTACAGCAGACTGGAAGGAGCAGATTAGAAAGGCCTGGGGGACTGCTCCGGGAAGGCCCACTGTCGGCAGGAAAAAGTGACAGGTCGCAGCCTGATGACAAGGGAGACAAGAGAAACACTATAAGGAGCAGGAACAAAATCTCTAAAAGGCACAGCAGTTTGGGGCATTTACTAAAAGACAAAGAACCTTCCTCAGGTCAGTAGCTTCTGTAGACTCTGTACCTTGTACATTGATAGGCACGCATGTTGACAGCAGGTGTGTGAATTTTACTTCTCTCTCCATCCCCTTCCCCGCTCACCACAAAGTAGGAGTGGGGGTTGTCGCTTGCCTTTCGATTGTGATGCTCTGACCAGATGCTTCCAGGTAATGAAATCCCCAAAGTCAGGGCCACCAGAGGAGACAAGAGTGCAGTGGGTTCCTTGGGTGATCTGAAAATATGGCAAGTTCAAGGACAACGAAAGAGCTGTGACTTTTAGTGTCACGGAGAGAAGGATGTCCCTGCCCCTCTTACCACTTCTACTTCCTCCATGATCTCCTTCAAAGTCAGGGTGAGAAATATATTTTCGACAACAGGCCCCCAGGTCCTGGCTGGTGGCAGAGAGAGAGGGAGGGAGCACATGAGGTGGCTGGGCTGCAGAAACGCCAGCACACCAGCTCCACCCTGTGGTCTAACCTACCACCCGGAATAGACGCCCATTTTTATTTGCTTGTTACACTAAGTCCGATACATATGAACCTTCAAGTTGGGAACTTTCCAAGATGTGAATGTTTGCATTTCCAATCAAAGCTATTGCAAGTTACTTCTCATGTCTGGCATACATTGTCACGTGCATGCATCCTCCACAAGTGGGTGTGCTTGTGTGCACTTTACTGTACAGTCCTGTGTAGAGGACAGTAGAGCGGTGTCTTTATTTCAAGCCCAGAATGTCCAGAAGCAAGCGCAAAAGCAGCAGTATATAGCCGATTAGTCAGTTGGTTAGCTAGGCTAACTTTGTTGGACTTAAGAACAGACTGGACTTACAAATGCACTCTCGGAATGGAACTCATTCGCATGTATAGGGACTTAATGGTATTTTTGATTGAAGCCTGAGCTGCTCACTTTCAAGCTGCACAGAGAGTAAGGCCCTGAAGGGCATCCCTCCAGTGACTGACAGGGTGGGGTGAGATGTGGGCAGACCTTCTAGGATCAGAGAAGGATTAAGGTGGAGAGCACTCTTGAAGAGCATCCCAGGCCTGGGAGCTCCAGGAGCCTGCCCTGCTGAGGACCCATGGCTCTTTCCAACCCAGCTGATGGACCACCCTGTTGACTGTGGTTGGCTCGGAAACCGAGTGGGCATAAACTCACCATCCAACAATATTCAGACTGGGTGCATGCCATGGTGATCAAGAGCTCAGAATCTGGACCTAGATGGAGGTCAGATCTCAGCACTGCTGCTTAAATGCTTGGAACCCCAATTTCTCTCTCTATCACATCGGGGGGAATACCTCAGGCTTCCCAGGTGACTCAGCAGTAAAGAATTCACCTGCCAGTGTGGGAGATGCAGGTTCAACCCCTGGGATGCGAAGATCCTCTAGAGGAGGAGATGGCAACCCACTCCAGTATTCTTGCCTGGGAAATCCATAGAGGAACCTGGTGGGCTACAGTCCACGGGGTCACAAAGAGTCAGACACGACTGAGCTACTGAACAACAATGACAAATGGTACCTCATCAAAGGGTTCCTCTGAGAATTAAGTCTGCTTGTAGGCATTTAGAATGTTTTCTTGGCACATGGTAAATATTGAAACTGAGGGTTAGTCTTCTATCCCTCTAGCTGGCCAGGACTGTGGTTTTCATTCTGGGACTGTGGCTACCAGAGTAAAATGTGCCTGGCAGTTCCATTCACGTGAGTAGCTTTTTGCAGCAGGGACTTGGGGAGATAAAAGCTGGAGTCAGAGAAGAGCCTCCAGAGAATCTTCCTTCTGTTAAAACAAGAGGGGACCAAATACTGTCAGAAGCCAGTCCACATTATTGCCCAGAAGGGAGTGAAATTTCTTTTAGAGAGAACACGATTTCCTGACCTGTTGCATGTTGCCGATGCAGTACTGACTGACCGACCACCTCCCTTAAAATTCTTGTGGTTGGGTCTCTTTTTTAACTCCCTAATGGTGTGGAACAGAGCTTGAATAATAAATATTCAATAGGGACACACCCTTCTCTCTGTTAAAATAATCTTTGTTTCAGTGCCTTAACAAGGAAGAGACTGTGTTTTCCCCACCTCTGCTCTCACATTACGTGAAGCCAGGCCTCAGGAGTGAGAGAAAATAAACACAGGCTCCCCGGCCAGGGCGGGAGAAGCAGCCTCCTCACTGGATGGCCCGGGGCTGGGGCTTCGGCTGCCAGGAGCTCACGTGCACAGATTCTCAGCAAGTTCAGGTGCCAAGTACCATGCACGAGACAGCTTGCATATGGAGGTGGTGGTGGAAGGTCCAGGGGAAAGGGGAGTGGGTGTTCAGGAAAGATGCAGCCGCTGGGTGGGACCCCTCCTTTCTTCGGGGAAGATCTGGGTAGAGGTGCAGCTTATCCTTGGGCACTGAGCACTCAGGCTCCTTGCACACATCTGCGCCAAGCACGGCCAGTTTGAAAAGATCCCACTGAGCACGTGTCACCTCTTCTGCCTTCACTTCTAGCGTCCCATCTGTGGTGTCCTGCCCTGTCTTTTGTGCAGAGGGAAAGTTCACACACTGTCACGGATTGAGCACAAACTTGATTCCTCTTTAACCAAACTTGCTCGTGAGCCTCCCTTCAGACCGATGGCGGAAACAACTTAATCTTTTTTCCATTTCTACTGTTGGCCAAGAGAAAAAAAAAATTAATCTTTTTTCCATTTCTTCTAATGGTGGAAAAAAACGTAATCTGGCCATTTCAAGGTAACTCGGTCTCTTCCAATAGAAAGCGCAGACTGTCCATTTATTGCTTGCTTGATTCAAGACTTAAACCTGGTCAGTTCAGCTAAAATTTCCTGCCAGAGCTATTGGTTTTTCCTCCAAGGCTGTCTCTTACCTCCTTCTGTACCCTCAAGATGTTGCCTGGGTACAGGAGGTGTTTAGGGAACATCACCGTGATGGGTGGGGAAGCTTGTCAGGGTCTTAACTGCTTCCACAGAGGAGATTTATCACACCAGGTCTGGGTCCGGGTCAGAGGACCAAGGCTTTGCCCTTGGGTTATTGGACCTCTGTACTGGGAGCCTGTGCAACCACCCCCAGGCCATCTCTGGTCCAGATCCCCCCTCAGCACTTCTCACTTCCTGCCTGACCTTCAGGAGATGTATTCACAGTGCATGGGGAGCCCAGGTGACCCCCTCAGGCACCCTCCCTGTTTAAATACATGTGAGGGTGCTCAGTGGCTTCACTTGTGTCCGACTCTTTGCAACCCTATTGACTGTATCCTTCCAGGCTCCTCTGTCCATGGGGATTCTCCAGGCAAGAATATTGGAGTGGGTTGCCATCCCCTCCTCTAGGGGATCTTCTGGACTCAGGGATTGAACCCACGTCTCCTGCATTGCAGGCAGATTCTTTACCGCTGAGTCACAGGGGAAGCCCCTGTTTAATTACACAACCCACCATTTCCACTGTGCTCAGCACCCCCAAGTCTAGAGCTCTTTGAAGCCTACCTTCTCCTACAGTTCCAGTGGGAAGTGGGGCCAAGACCCCCACCCCAGGGTGGGATCAGGAAGCATCTCAGCCTTTTCAAACTGCCCTCTTCTTCCACCTCTTCCCTGACTCCAGGAAGTGCTCTTGTCTCTTCTCTGGTGGCAAGAAACAGTCCCTCCCTCCCCACGCTTGTAAGACAAATCTCTGTGCTCCGAGTTCTTCAGCCTCTGGTTCCTTGGAACCCAGAAGTCTCGCTCCACCTCAGCTTCAAATCTCCTAAAAGCCTATCTGGCTCAGGCATGAAAGCCCGAAAGCCTCAGTGTCCACACCATCTCGCAACTGAAATGGCATTATTTTGGAACTTACCAGTTAAACATCACTCCCTCGTGTGGGTTCCACCCTCTCCCTAAAGTACAGGAGACCATGGCTCTCTGGATTGGGGTCCCCAGACAGCCAAGGTGACCCAGCATGATGAAGGCATCAGATGATTCTTCCCAATATCATCTTGCTGCATGTACAGTTCAGATCAGTGGGCCGAGCTCCGCTGGGGGTGGACCTACCTGGTGCCTGCACTGTTGTTGAGAACTGTGTTCGGTGGGTGGATGTTGGGGGTGGAGGGACAGTGCAGAGGCTGGGGAGAACCAGCACTCACGCCTCACTGGAGTTGGGGAACTCTCGCCGGGGGCTCTCCACTCCCGGGTCTTGGGAGAGACGCCACGTTTGGGGTTGATTTGCTGATGGAGTGTGATGTGAGTGCTGGTTGAGTTCCAGCTCTTAGGAGACAGAAGTGGGAAGTATGGCAGTGGTCCCTCACCTGGAGTAAATGAAGTGAGACGGGAGGGACGTGTCTCTCCCCCGACTGGTTCAGAGCATGTGTGCAGCGAGGGCACACGTATGCATGCATAGGCGGGGGCTGGGATAAATGCATGTCTGCCATTTAGTATTTATTTCAGTCATCACAGTTGGCTTACAAAGTGAATGGGAGGAAAAATAGATTGGCCAAAAAGTTCATTCGGGTCTTCCCATGCGATGTTATGGAAAAACCAGAACTAACTTTTTGGCCAACCCAACATACACACATACACACATACACACACAGCCCTGTAATCAGTGTGATAGCCTATGAAGTTTCTTGGTAAGACTTAGCAGTGGCGTAGAGCATGTAGGAGGTGACATCAGGAGAGGCAGTCACGGGCGGAGCCCTGGTGTCTTTCTGACTTTGCCATTAGCTCTGGGGCCAGGCTGTTGTGACCTCTCAGGGGCACGTACTGCCTCTTCTTCAAGAAGAAAGCTTGTGGAAGACCACTAAAGACCCTTCTAGCACGGACGTTTTGTGTTCCAGGAAATGCCTCCCAAAACCATCATGGGGCTTGGCAGTTGACTCCCTCTGTGTCAAAAACTGGTCGTGGGAGAAATGACAAAAGAATACTGATCGTTTTAATAGACCACTCTGGAACAGTTATTCACTAGTAAAACTGACTTTGACTCAGCAGCCTGACTTGCTGCAGGGTTTCAGTGACCAGCTCCCACAGCCCCCCAGCCCACCTAGATCCGAGCTGTATTTCCAAAGGAAAATGGAAAGTCTGGCCTGGAAACACACAATTCCCTAATGCTTTGAAATCAGTGAAGGTTATTCTGTTCACATTCAAGATCATGAACTGGGCCCCCTATTTAAATTCTCCTGCTTCCTGGTGGCTCGGTGGTAAAGAATTCACTTGCCAATGCAAGAGAGACAGGATTGATCCCTGGTCCAGGGAGATCCCTTAGAGAAGGAAATGGCAACTTGCTGCAGTATTCTTGCCTGGGAAATCCTATAGACAGGAACCTGGCGGGCTACAGTTCATGGGGTTGCCAGGAGTCCAACATTACCGAGCGACTAAACAATCCCCAATTCCCGTCATTACAGCAAACTTGGGGTGGGACAGTGTTCTGTCATGGAAGGAGCCATCTACATGCTGGAAGCATCAGGAAGATTCTAGAAATAATGAGGCAAGGAGCCCAGATTTTAAAATGCTGACCTACCTGGAAGTCACACCTGGGAAGTAGCTTCCCACCTGAAGTGGAAGAACAGCCTCCCCTCCCCCGCCATCACTCCCCCCACCTCCTTTCCCCACTAGCTCCCAGACACTCCCAGCCTCTTGTCAAAGGAGTTGGAGTGAAAGAGGACCATGGGGCTGGTGGTTCACAACCTCTCTTGGAAATTGGAAACACCTGAGAAATTTTTTAAACTCCAGTGTCTGGGTCCCATTGCCAGAGCTTCTGATTTAGTTGTTCTGGGGTCAGTCCAGGTAGGGGGTGTTTATCCAGATTGAGAACCACTGCAGCAGGGAGGCAAGAGGGGACCGTCTCAGTCCAACTGGGGAACTTCACTGACAGACGCTCGCTAAGCGAGGTGCCAGGGTGGGGCTTGGCTCTCACTCCCACGTGGGGTGGAAGGTTAGCAGTGGGCGTGATACTGAGGGATTGCTTCCCTGGTGGCTCAGATGCTAAAGCATCTGCCTGCAATGCAGGAGACCTGGGTCGGGAAGATCCCCTGGAGAAGGAAATGGCAACCCACTCCAGTACTCTTGCCTGGAAGATCGCATGGATGGTGGAGACTGGTAGGCTGCAGTCCATGGGGTAGCATTCCAAAGAATAGCAAGAAGAGATAAGAAAGCCGCCTTCAGCGATCAATGCAAAGAAATAGAGGAAAACAGCAGAATGGGAAAGACTAGAGATCTCTTCAAGAAAATTAGAGATACAAAGGGAACATTTCATGCAAAGATGGGCTCAATAAAGGACAGAAATGGTATGGACCTAACACAAGCAGAAGATATTAAGAAGTGGTGGCAAGAATACACAGAAGAACTGTACAAAAAAGATCTTCATGACCAAGATAATCACGATTGTGTGATCACTCACCTAGAGCCAGACATCCTGGAATGTGAAGTCAAGTGGGCCTTAGAAAGCATCACTACAAACAAAGCTAGTGGAAGTGATGGAATTCCAGTTGAGCTATTTCAAATCTTGAAAGATGATGCTGTGAAAGTGCTGCACTCAATATGCCAGCAAATTTGGAAAACTCAGCAGTGGCCACAGGACTGGAAAAGGTCCGTTTTCACTCCAATCCCAAAGAAAGGCAATGTCAAAGAATGCTCCAACTACCACACAATTGCAGTCATCTCACACGCTAGTAAAGAAATGCTCAAAATTCTCCAAGCCAGTCTTCAGCAATACATGAACCGTGAACTCCCGGATGTTCAAGCTGGTTTTAGAAAAGGCAGATGAACCAGAGATCAAATTGCCAATATCCTCTGGATCATCAAAAAAGCAAGAGAGTTCCAGAAAAGCATCTATTTCTGCTTTATTGACTATGCCAAAGCCTTTGACTGTGTGGATCACAATAAACTGTGGAAAATTCTGAAAGAGATGGGAATACCAGACCACCTGACCTGCCTCTTGAGAAATCTGTATGCAAGTCAGGAAGCAACAGTTAGAACTGGACACGGAACAACAGACTGGTTCCAAATAGGAAAAGGAGTCCGTCAAGGCTGTATATTGTCACCCTGCTTATTTAACTTATATGCAGAGTACATCATGAGAAACACTGGGCTGGAAGAAGCACAAGCTGGAATCAAGATTGCCAGGAGAAATATCAATAATCTCAGATATGCAGATGACACCACCCTTATGGCAGAAAGTGTAGAAGAACTAAAAAACCTCTTGATGAAAGTGAAAGAGGAGAGTGAAAAAGTTGGCTTAAAGCTCAACATTCAGAAAACGAAGATCATGGCGTCTGGTCCCATCACTTCATGGGGAAATAGATGGGGAAACAGTGGAAACAGTGTCAGACTTTATTTTGGGGGGCTCCAAAATCACTGCAGATGGTGATTGCAGCCATGAAATTAAAAGATGCTTACTCCTTGGAAGGAAAGTTATGACCAACCTAGATAGCATATTGAAAAGCAGAGACATTACTTTGCCAACAAGGTCCATCTAGTCAAGGCTATGGTTTTTCCAGTAGTCATGTATGGATGTGAGAGTTGGACTGTGAAGAAAGCTGAGCGCCGAAGAATTGATGCTTTTGAACTGTGGTGTTGGAGAAGACTCTTGAGAGTCCCTTGGACTGCAAGGAGATCCAACCAATCCATTCTAAAGGAGATCAGTCCTGGGTGTTCTTTGGAAGGAATGATGCTAAAGCTGAAACTCCAGCACTTTGGCCACCTCATGCGAAGAGTTGACTTATTGGAGAAGACTCTGATGCTGGGAGGGATTGGGGGCAGGAGGAAAAGGGGATGACAGAGGATGAGATGGCTGGATGGCATCGCAGACTCGATGGACGTGGGTTTGGGTGAACTCTAAGAGTTGGTGATGGACAGGGAGTTCTGGTGTGCTGAAATTCATTGGGTCGCAGAGTCGGACACGACTCAGTGACTGAACTGAACTGATACTGAGGGTGGCACTGAGGGAGGCCCTCCCCCAGAGAACAGGTGCTGCTTGCTGAATTTTTGACCAGCCCCAAATTTATCTTCTCTCTTTACTTGGCTGGAAAAGACTTGTTGAGAAAGGAACACAGTCTCTAGTAGAACTTGTTTCAACTCTTACTTAAAGTCTAGATGGGGAGAGAAATAAGAATGTTTCATAATAATAGAAAGAGGAAATTGAAATGGAAAATGCAGGATGGCAGAGGAACTCTTGTTTCAGAGCAGACTCTAGAGCACAGGCTCGCTGGTTGTGGTACACAGGTTTAGTTGCTCTGCTATGTGTGAGATTGTCTGGGACGAGGGATTCAATCCATGTCCCCGGCATTGGCAGGTGGATTCTTAACTACTGCAGGGTGAAGTAGCACATGCTGATGTTGAAGCTGTAGCAAGTGATGTAGAAGCTGCAGCAAGTTATCAGGAAGATCTAGCGAAGAGAATTCATGAAGGTGGGTACACTAAAGAAGAGATCTGCAGTATAAATGAAACAGCTTTCTATTGGAAGAAGGTGCCATCTAGGACTTTGAAAACTAGAGAAGAAAAATCAGTGCCTGTCTTCAAAGTTTTAAAGGACAGGGTATCTCTCTTGTTAGGGGCTATTGCAGCAGGTGACTTTAAGTAGAAGCCAATGCTTATTTACCATTCTGAAGATCTTAAGGCATTTAAGAATTATGCTAAATCTACTCTGCCTGTGTGGGGCTTCCCTGGTGCCTCAGTGGTAAAGAATCTGCCTGCAAATGCAGGAGACACGGGTTTGATCCCTGGGTTGGAAAGATCCCCTGGAGAAGGAAATGGGGACCCACTCCAGTATCCTTGCCCGGAGAATCCCGTGTGCAGAGGAGCCTGGTGGGCTGCAGTCCATGGGGTCGCAAAGAGTCAGACATGAGTGAGCAGCTGAGCAACATAGCTACCGCATGTAGTGACCCATCTAATGAATCTGGGCAAAGTAGATGGAAAGCCTTCGGGAAGGGATTCTGCTTGCCATTAAGAATGTTTGTGATTCATGGGGCGAGGTCACAATATCAACATTATCAGAAGTGGCTTTCATTCCCCATGCATGACTTTGTGGGATTCAAGACTCCAGTGGAAGAAATAACTGCAGATGTGGTGGAAGGAGCAAGAGAATGAGTAGAATTCAAAGTGGAGCCTGAAGATGTGACTGAACTGCTGCAACCTCATGACGAAACTTGAACAGACGGGGAGCTGCTTCTGATAAATGAGCAAAGAAAGAGGTTTCTTGAGATGGAATCTACTGATGATGCTGTGAAGACTGTTGAAGTGACAACAAAGGATTTACAGTATTACATAAACCTAGTTGATAAAGCAACAGCAGGGTTTGAGAGGACTGACTCTAATTTTGAGAAAAGTTCTACTGTGGGTAAAATGCTATCCAACAGCATTGCCTGCTACAGAGAAATCGTTTGTGAAAGGAAGAGTCAATCCATGAGGCAGACTTCACTGTTGTCTTATTTTAAGAAGTTGCAGCCACCCAGCCTTTGGCAACCCAACCTTTGGTGGTTGGGTGGCTGCGGCAACTGGCTAAGTCAGCAGCCATCAACACCAAGGCAAGACTCTCTGCCAGCAGAAATGATTGACTTGTTGAAGGCTCAAATGATGGTTAGCATTTTTCAGCAATAAAGTATTTTAAAATTAAGGTGTATACATTGTATTTTAGACACAATGCTATTACAGGATGGTGTAAACAGCTTTTATATGCATTGGGAAACCAAAAAATGTGTGACTTGCTTTATTGAGATGTTTGCTTTATTGCAATGGTTTGGAACCAAACCTGCAATATCTCCAAGGGATTCCTGTAGAAGAGTAATAGAGAGGAACTTGCTCTACTAATTGCTTTTAATTTTTGTTGTTCTTTAGTTGCTAAGTCGTATCAGACTCTTTGTAATCCCATGGTCTGTAGCATACCAGGCTCCCCTGTCCTCCACTATCTCCTGGAGTTTGCTCAAATTTATGTCCAGTGAGTCAGTGATGCTATCTAACCATCTCATCTTTGCTGCCCCTTCTTTTGCCTTCAATCTTTCCCAGCATCAGGGTCTTTTCCAGTGAGTTGGATCTTTGTATCAGGTGGCCAAAGTGTTGGAGATTCAGCTTTAGCATCAGTCCTTCCCATGAATACTCAGGGTTGATTTCCTTTAGGATTGATTGGTTTGATCTCCTTGCAGTCCAAGGGACATTTACTTTAAAGCTACAGTATTTAAAATGGTGTGGTACAGTTACTGAAATGCATCAGTGGGGGAAAGTAGAAAATGCTAAAATAGATCCAAGCGCACATAAGACAAAAGTAGTATTGAAATCAGTGGAGAATAATGGATTATTACTATTTAATAAATTGTGTTCAGGTAGCTGCTTAAACATTATTAAAAATATATAATATCTTTATTTGCAAAAATCTAAATGGATTGAAGGAAGGCATCTTCACATTAAAAATTAATTTTAAAATGTAACTGGGATAAATTTAGTTGAATATTTATATATAATTGTGGAAGGGAAACTATGAATGAAAAGTTTCATCACTTTGCTTATGTGGTTTAAAATTTCTGCATGGATGACAAAATAAAACAGAAACCCCCATCCCTGCCCCACCCCCAGTACACACTCCAAAAACAAAATGAAAGGAAAAAAATACAGATAATAAGCTGGAAATAGTGTATATATCAAACATGACAGATACGGGGTTAATATTTATGATATAAAAGTCCATAATATATTCAGTTCAGTTCAATTCAGTCACTCAGTCATGTCCGACTCTTTGCAACCCCATGAATCGCAGCATGCCAGGCATCCCTGTCCATCGCTAACTCCTGGAGTTCATTCAGACTCACATCCATCGAGTCAGTGACGCCATCCAGCCATTTCATCCTCTGTCGTCCCCTTCTCCTCCTGCCCCCAATCCCTGCCAGCATCAGAGTCTTTACCAATGAGTCAACTCTTCACATGAGGTGGCCAAAGTACTGGAGCTTCAGCTTTAGCATCATTCCTTCCAAAGAAATCCCAGGGCTGATCTCCTTCAGAATGGACTGGTTGGATCTCCTTGTAGTCAGGCACCTAATACTTTTAAGACAAAGAAAATAGAAAAATACACTGGTAGTAAAATTTAAAAATCTTGGAAAAAGTTATGTCTATGAAGAGGAAATTTCCTTCTAGAAGTTTACCCTCAGGAATTAAATGTATGTTATTTGTAAATACACATATATTATGATATTTTTCAAAGAGTTATCAATGAATGCTAAGAGGAAACAAATGGGAAAATGAAAAGGAAGGAATGTAGAGGGAAGAGAGAGAGAAAGAGGAAGGAAGGAAGGAAGGAAGGAAAGGAAGACCTTTAAATATCCTATGAGAGGATATCAGTTAAAGAAATTATGTTAGGGACTTCCCTGTGGTCCAGTGGTTAAGACTCTGAGCTCCCAATTCAGGGAGCAGGGGTTTGATCCTTGGTCAGGGAATTAATATCCCACATGCCACACCATGCAGCCAAAACAACAACAGTAAAGAAATTATGTTATCCTGATATAGTTGACAACTGTTCAGTAATTAAAAGTAACCTGGAAAATGTTCATAGTAATATAATAGAAATATTCTTTTATGAAAATAATTATGTTAAATACATACACAAATATATTCATAAAGTTATCTGGAAGCTTCTATGCCATCACATTAATTTAACACTGGTGACCTCTTCATTGGGGCTTCCCAGGTGGCACCAGTGGTAAAGAACCCGCCTGTCAATGCAGGAGTTGTAAGAGATGTGGGTTTGATCCCTGGGTCCAGAAGATCCCCTGGAGATGGGCGTGCCAACCCACTCCAGTATTCTTGCCTGGAGAATCCCGTGGACAGAGGAACCTGGGGGGCTACAGTCCATGGGGTCACACAGAGTCAGACAGGACTGAAATGACTTAGCACACACACACGCACCTCTTCATTAGCAGTCAGTTTTGCATGTATTTACTCTCTCTTTTTGTCTTTCTCTTTTTACCATGTTTAGTTTTGGTTTTGAAGTGAAACAATAGTTATGTTAAAAATGTTGTCCTGAGAACTACTGGCTTGGTGCAACAATCCCAAGGCTGAAGGCTGACCTGTGGAAGATTCTGCTCTTGTCTCTGTAGTCTCACACCCTGCCATGTTCCATGACCCTGGTTACCAGCTCTAGGAATATGGCCCTGACCATCCAGGCCTTTGCTGCTTCCTTCTTCTCTGACTTATAGGTGATACACTACCTTGTCTTTGTTGTTTTGTTGTTGTTGTTTTAGCCTTGGTTTTGTACCACTTTATTTTATTTTTTGGCCACACTGTGTGGCATGCGGGGATCTTAGTTCCCTGATCAGGGATTGAACCTGCGTCCCTGGCATTGGAAGCTTGGAGTCTGAACCACTGGACCACCAGGGAAGTCCCTCATCTTTGTCCTTCAGGTGTTTCTCATGTGTTGTCCACTCTCCGAAAGAAACTCTGAGCCCCCTGAGGGCAGGGGTTAGGCCTTGTAAAATTCTGCACCTCCCTTGGGCTGCGGGCAGAGCTGAACAGCTGCTTCAAGAACGGGCTGGGCCTGAATTTTTCTGGCTAGGAGAACTGACGAGGAAAGCCATGGGCTCAGGAGGTCAGCTAGGGGAGGAGGGAGAGCTGAGGGGGGCAGAGGCCCCAAGTGCAGGGCCCCCTGTGGGTGCTGAGCCAGCCTTGTCCTGGAAAGGCAGGCAGGGGCCTGCTGTTTCTGGTCTCTGCAACTCTCCACCTTTGCAGCGCCCCACAGATGCTCCGTCATGTTAACCATGTACTTTTTGTCTCCACGTGATGCGGACAGGTTCTAACGTTCCCATGGACCAGCCCTGCTGTCGTGGTCTCTATGACTTTGAGCCTGAAAACCAAGGAGAACTAGGATTTAAAGAAGGGGACATCATTACGTTAACCAATCAAATAGATGAAAACTGGTATGAAGGAGTTCTGCATGGGGAATCTGGCTTCTTCCCCATTAACTACGTGGAAGTGATTGTGCCTTTACCTCAGTAAATGTGAAAACTCAGACTTTCTCGGACATACGTTTCATAACCGAAATGAATTCACACCAGTGTTCTCAGTGTGGTGGTTCTGTGGCATTCTTGCTCTTTGACCAGCTTAATGACTTTTGTATGTGTGGTTCTCTTTATAATGTATTTTGTATCAGTTTAATTTGTATAAATGATTTTCTTGTCTTGGCTCCATGGAAATACAGTTTTCTTCTTTTGCTGATTGTCCTAAAGTCACTGGTTAAATAAAAGTATGTGCTTCTTGTTGCTAAAAATAAACAGCACCCACTACAGCTCTGTCAGGGACTGGCCCATCTTCCTCAAGCTGTGATGGAAGACAACACTTGAAGCTAAGAACTGCTAAATATTTTGTTTCCTGACGTGACTGATAGCTTCCGGTCTTTCCCCTTCATGTGTTTTAGCTGACCTGTGAATCACCCAATAAACATGACACACTGTGTTGGCAAAAGGCCTTGGTCATTCTTAATGTTGAATTGATTCCGAAGTACAGTCGTACGGCTGCAAATTCCTCCTGTGACCACCCTGACCTGGGGTGCAGGCTGGTGACTTGTTTGGCCTGTGGATGGTAGCAGGCTGGATACCAATGGAGACTTGAAAAGTCCTCAAGTCTTTCTGCCTGTACTCTGCACCTGTGCATCTCCACCAGGTGGACATGCCCAAGCTAGCTGACTGCAGGGAGACGCATGGGCCAGAACTGAATGGCTCTAGCCAACCTCCAGACCGGTGCACAAAGGTAAGGAAGCAGACACTGACCCACCACAATTCTAAATATAAATAGCTACTAGATATTCTTCTGTTGTTGTTGTTTGCTTTCTTAATTTTTTAAAAAATCTGGACCATTTTTAAAGTCCTTATTGAATTTGTTACCATTGCTCCTGTTTTGTTTTGATTCTTTGGCTGCAAGGCATGTGGGTTTTTAGCTTCCTGACCTGGAATTGAACCTGCACTCCCCTATACCACGTAAAAGCAGCGGTGATATAGCTGGCACTACTGTACTTTTCAAGGTACTGTACTGTAAGATTAAAAATGTTTATTTTTTTTTTTATGTAATATTTCTGTGAAAAGTATTATAAACCTATGACACTGCAGTACTATGTAGCCTACTGTGTCAGTTGGGTACCTAGGCTAACTTTGTTGGACTGATGAGCAAACTGGACTTATGGATGCAGTCTTGGAACGGAACTCATTCGTATGTAGGGGACTTAGTGTAGAAAGTCTCTTGTTTAATAGACAGCATGTAACTCTAAGCCCCTTTGTGCCTCCCTTGGGCAGTCTCTGATGGTGAGTGATGATATGGGGCATCTTTCCATGTGCTCATTGGGCGTATGTGTAGCTTTTGTGAGCGCCTCTTCAAATCTTCTGACCATTTTCAATTGGTTATTATTGACCCGTGAGAATTTTTTCTACATTCTGTCTGTGTCTACATTTGTATTAGTATGTTATTATTAGAGTGCCTTAATGTCCTTTGGTCTCAGTCATAGAACCTCTGATAAGCTGTGTTGGACAACTTCGTTGGGCATCATTTCAAGTGGGACACAGAATGTAGAGTAAGCTTTAGTATTGGTGGCTGGAGTGGGTTGATTAATGGCCTCCAAAAAGAAATGTCTGAGTCATCATCTCCAGTACCTGAAAATGTGAGTTTGGAAATAAGGTATTTGCAGATGGAGTCAACTTAAAGGTCTTAAGGTGAGATCATCCTGGATTTAGGGTGGGCCCTGAATCCAACGGGGCTTCCCCAGTGGCTCAGTGAGTAAAGAATCCACCTGCAGTGCAGGAGACACAGGAGATATGGGCTCAATCCCTGGGTCGGGAAGATCTCCTGGAAGAGGAAATGGCAACCCATTCTAGTATTCTTGCCTGGAAAATCCCATGGACAGAGGAACCTGGTGGGCTGCAGTCCTTGGGGTCGCAAGTCAGACATGGCTGAGTGACCAAACATACGCACTGAACCCAGTGACTGGCATCCAGAGAGAAAGGAGAGGGGGTTTATCACAGAACCAGACACAGGGGAGCAGGCCTCAGGACCAGACACGGGGGAGCAGGTCCCAGGACCAGGCACGGGGGAGCAGGCCACAGGGAGAGCAGTGAAGACAGAGAAAGACTGGAGTGGTGCTCCTGGAAGCCAAGGAAGAGGCGAGAAAGGATTCTCCTCAGAGCCTTCAGGTGCTGCACGGACTTGCTGACACATTGACTTTGGACATCTGGCCTCCAGAAGAGTGAGACAGTTAGTTTCTGTTGTTGTGAGTCACCTGGCCACAGTCATCTGTTAGGACAGCCCTAGGAAACTGATGCAGCATTGTGTCAGTCACTCAGTCGGGTCCCACTCTTTATGAGCCCATGGACTGTAGCTTGCCAGGCTGCTCTGCTCATGGGGTTCTCCAGGCAAGAATTCTGCAGTGGGTTGCCATGCCGTCCTGCATTGGCAGGGGGGTTCTTTACCGCTAGTGCCCCATGGGAAGCCTATTCAACCCTTAGGTACATATTAATAACTGTCCATGTGAAGCCACAGGCATGGTAATAACTGAGCACCCATAACGGGAGGACACGAGGCTCTGTTGCTCTCAGCCGTCAGCACCTCTGCCTCTTGACTCTCCCAGTGCATCTAGATGCAACTCAGAAGATGATCGCTCTTCAAAGGCTCCTGTGACTTGAGATTCCAAGGATGGAAGGGTTGCGCCTCCTCAGAACCTTCACCAGAAGGGTCACCTTAAACTGATCATTGTGAAAACCACGGTCTGCGGTTTGCACACACTTCAGGAGGCAGCCCAGGGGCATACCACACAGGGAGATGCCCCTCCAGAGGGACCATCCCTGTGAGGTCACAGGCCAGATGTAGTAAAAGAATCAGGTGATGTTGGGACTAACCCTGGCAGTCCTGTGGTTGGGAATCCATGCTTCCATTGTAGGGGGCGTGGGTTTGATCCCTGGCTGGGGAACTAAGATCCTGCATGCTGTGCGGCACAGTCAAAAATAAATAAAGAAAGAAAAAAAAGACCAGGTGACGTTGACTCTCCCACAGATAACCGTAGTTGCCCCAGCTTCCTGGCAGCGTCCTAAGATGGCATTCACAGCACATAACTCTCTTCCTCTGTCACAAGGGCCGCTGTCAGAGAATGGCTACTGGTGTATCCCATCAACCCTGTGAGTCGCAGTTACGGGGGCAGTTCCCTTCCTCAGCTTCCAGCATTCATAGAGAACTTGATATAGTATCCATTTAGTGGTTTCACTGGGGAATGGGTAGTTTGAATACAACATTTGAGTTCAAATCATCTTTGATCTGAAGTCTCTACCTGATCTGACAGTTCATGTCAATATCAGGGTTTTTAAAAAAATTATTTATTTTTAATTGAAGGATAACTGCTTTACAATATTGCTTTGTTTTATGCTGTACATCAACATGAATTAGCCATAGGTATACCTAGGGACTTCCTTTTTTAAAGAAAAAATTCTTTTCCATTTTTCTTATTTATGCTTTGTAGAACACTAGTCATTTTGTTCTCAGTCTTCCTGACACCATACATGAATTTGGGGATACTTGTTTCACAGAGTTTTTTGGTTTCTTTCTTGGTTTTTAAAAAACAACAATAAAAATACACTTCTTTGGCACACATTTAATGAAACAGCATTTAGCAATTTCATGGGAAAGGCTGAATAAGACCCACTCATGCTTTGATGGTAAACCAGAGTCCCAGGCTAGGATTGAATGTCAAACTTTGCCTTGGAGAATTCAGGGGTGGGTGTGTCTTTCAGATTGAAGTTCACAATGAAAGAGGAAAAGAACAGAGCTGAGGAAACATCCTTCTGGCCAGAGCCACTCAACCCTATGAGCAAGTGGTGAAGACAGAAATCAAAAGTGCCTCACAATGATGGCTCCTTGGTGTGGTTTTTTTTTTTTTTTTGAGAAAAAGAAACGTGATATTTTCACTGTTTAGGAGAAATTATACATATAGGGACTTCCCTGGTGACTCAGACGGTACAGTGTCTGCCTACAATGTGGGAGACCCAGGTTCAATCCCTGGGTCAGGAAGATCCTCTGGAGAAGGAAATGGCAACCCACTCCAGTACTCTAGCCTGAAAAATCCCGTGGACAGAGGAGCCTGGTGGGCTACAGTCCATGGGGTCGCAAAGAGTCGGACACGACTGAGTGACTAAACTCTCAAACTTTCACATATATACTGCATGCACACTGGAGAACACACAGAAATTCCTTTTCTGATGGATGGATGTATGGATAGATGGTGGATGAGCTGGCTGTTTTCATCCACACTATCAACTTCCATGGCTTCAAGTGTCAGTCACATGCTGATGAGTCATGAGGCCAAATCGCCAGCTCAGGTTGTCCTCCTGATTCTAGACCCAGAGGGATTTCCAGCTCAGAATGTTCCAAGTTAAGTCATCATCTCTCACTCTCTCTCTTTCCACCCAATACACTCCTCTTCCTCTTACACTCCCAGTCTCCACAAATGACACTGCCATCACCCATGGCCCATGGCAGGAATCAGGGTATCAACCTTGACTGTCTCTCTCTACTCTTTTAAGTAATTCACCAAGTCTTAAAAATTCTTTAACAACTGTCTCAAATCTATTTTCTTCTGTTTTCACTACCATTTGTATCAGCTTAGGCCATCATGAGCTCTTGCTTGAATTATTAAAAATACAGCCAGACAAAACATTCTTCGACATAAATCATACCAATATCAGTCTCCCAAGGCAACAGAAATAAAAACAAAAGTAATCAATGGGACCTAATCAAACTTACAATCTTTTGCACAGCCAAGAAAACCATAAACAAAAAGAAAAGACAGTCTACAGACTAGGAGAAAACATTTACAAATGATGGGACCGACAAGGACTTAATTTCCAAAATATACAAACAGCTCACACAAATCAACAACAACAAAAAAACAAACAATCCGATGGAAAATGATCTCTATAGAAGACACACAGATGGCCAACAGGCACATGAAAAGATGCTCAACATTGCTAATTATCAGAGAAATGCAAACCAAAACTACAATGAGGTACCACCTCACACCAGGCAGAATGAAAGTTTGAAAGTGTTAGTAGCTTAGTCGTGTCTGACTCTGAGCTCCCATAGCCCACCAGACTCCTCTGTCCATGGGATTTCCCAGGCAGGAATACTGGGGTGGATAGCCATTTCCTTCTTCAGGGCATCTTCCTGATCCAGGGATCAAACCCTGTTCTGCATTGTAGGCAGATTCTTTTCCATCTGAGCCACCTCTACAAATAACAAATGCTAGACAGGGAGAAGGCAATGGCACCCCACTCCAGTACTCTTGCCTGGAAAATCCCATGGACAGAGGAGCCTGGTAGGCTGCAGTGCATGGGGTCGCAAAGAGTCGGACACGACTGAGCGACTTCACTTTCACTTTTCACTTTCATGCATTGGAGGAGGAAATGACAACCCACTCCAGTGTTCTTGCCTGGAGAATCCCAGGGACGGGGGAGCCTGGTGGGCTACCGTCCATGGGGTCGCACAAAGTCGAACACAACTCAAGTGACTTAGCAGCAACAGCAGCAGCAGCAGCAGCAGCAGACAGGGTGTGGGGAAAAGAAAGAAACCCTCCTACATTGTTAGTGGGAATGTAAGCTGGTGCAACCACCGTAGAAAACAGTATGGAGATTCTCAAAAACACAAACAAACAAAAAATAGAAAGTTTAGTTCATAGCTGAAATATCACTTCTCCTAAGACATCTTTAAAAGCCCCATGACTGAATTAGTTGCCATCCTATGCAAAACTTTTCTAGCTCCTTGTGCTTATATCTCTGAAATCAGTTATCACACTGTATCTCATTTGCTCCTCCAGGAAGAGCTGTATCTTATCATGCCACTGTATGCCTAGGACATAGACATACCTGGCAAAAATTTAATATATATTGCAAAAAATATAAATATTGCATTTTGCTGCATTGAACTGAATTGTTCGTTAAGCCTAAAACTGACCGGATGTGAATGGTTGCATCTGAAGGAATTTAGTTCTTCATACTCATCCATAGAAAAATTTTGCCCAAGTCTTGGTAAAGAAGGGATAAAAAATGCTTAATTGGCTATCTAAACTCTCCTGAAGTTAAGTGTGTTTTGCAAAATGTAATACATAGAAATGTTTGTATTGAACTTATATTTGAAAAAAGACTTTTCAAGTATTTCTTTATGGTGTTTCCAACCCAAATATTGCCAAGCGGACAGAGTAAGGAACACGTAAGGAAGCAGACTAAACAGGCGGGTCTCATTTTGCAGTGTGGGGTGAGTGGCGTGCAGTGCAGTGCAGGAGAAAATTCTTTGGGGCACAACTTTTCTTGACAACTTGTAAGAAAACTGGTATCACATTTTTAAACAGTGAAGTGTCCAGAGTACTTTGCACTCTGTTCTTTTTGCTCAAATGAATCAATTCTGGAATAAAAGCTTGGTCTGGAATTGTCAGAGATGACATGCTAGGTGTGAACTTTTTTTATTGAAGGATAATTGCTTTACAGTGTTGTCATGGTCTCTGCCATACATCAATGCGAATCAGTTATATATAAATATAAATATGTATATATACACACCTTGCCTGGAAAATCTCATGGACAGAGGAGCCTGGTGGGCTGCAGTCCACGGGGTCGCAAAGAGTCAGGCACAACTGAGCCACTAACACTTTCTTTCTTACATATGTGTGTGTGTGTGTGTGTGTGTGTGTGTGTGTGTGTGTATGCATGCTAAGTTGCTTCAGTCGTGTCTGACTCAATGCGACCCTGTGGACTGTTGCCTGCCAGGCTCCTCTGTCCATGGAATTCTCTAGACAAGAATACTGGAGTGGGTTGCCATGCCTGCCTCCAGGGAATCTTCCCCACCTAGGGGTAGAACCCATGCCTCCTGTGTGTCCTGCATAGGCAGGTGGGTTTGTTGTTGTGGTTGTTTTTACCACCAGCGCCACCTGGGAGTGATTATATATATATGTATCCCCTCCCTCTTGAGCCTCCCACCCTCTAAGGTGGAGCGTTACAGAGCGCCAGGCTGGGTTCCCTGTGCTGTATAGCAGTTTCCCGCTGCCCCACCCCACTACTTATCTATTCTACACATGTTATGTAAATTGGTACAGCCACTATGTAGAACAGTTCGAAGATTCCTTAACAAACTAGAAATAAAAGTACCATCAGTTCAGTTCAGTTCAGTCGCTCAGTTCATGTCTGACTCTTTGTGACCCCATGAACCTCAGTAGGCCAGGCCTCCCTGTCCATCACCAACTCCTGGAGTCTACCCAAACCCATGTGCATCGAGTTGGTGACGCCGTCCAACCATCTCATCCTCTGTCGTCCCCTTCTCCTCCTGCCCTCAATCTTTCCCAGCATCAGGGTCTTTTCAAATGAGTCAGCTCTTCGCATCAGGTGGCCAAAGTATTGGAGTTTCAGCTTCAACATCAGTCCTTCCAATGAATATTCAGGACTGATCTCCTTTAGGATGGATTGGTTGGATCTCCTTGCAGTCCAAGGGACTCTCAAGAGTCTTCTCCAACACCGCAGTTCAAAAGCATCAATTCTTTGGTGCTCAGCTTTCTTTATAGTCCAACTCTCACATCCATACATGACCACTGGAGAAACCATAGCCTTGACTAGACGGACCTTTGTTGCAGTCCCACTACTGGACATATACCCTGAGAGAACCATAATCGAAAAAGACGCATGTACCCCAATGTTCATTGCAGGACTGTTCATGACAGGTGTGAACTTTTCAGGAAGTTAAAGGTGACTTGTTAAAGGAATAGATGGTGCCTGCCTTTGTTTTCTTTTTCTTACAATTTAGCCCTTTGATGAGTGACTGTTTTTCTGAAATGTAGCCTGTATTTCCATACATCCATAAACTTAATGTGATGAACAAGTGCATTTGCAGATAACCTGAGTTCACGAGCATGAACAAAGCTCTTGCAGTGACCCTCTGATCCTCTCAGGCCCTACCAGTGTGAACAAAACTGTACCAGACCTATGGTGTCTTTTACTTCTTTTGTGCCTTTTACAGGTTTTCTGTAGCACCTTTAGGCTACCAGTATCCCCTTTTCTGAGTAGGGATTCTGTCCCTTTTTAACTCAGAGCTTCTAATTTAGTCTTGAAAACTAGATGAACAAACCTGTTAGAATGATGTGCAAAGAAAGAAGCCATAGTCTTGAATGAGGCCTGAGTATTTGCTTGTATGCAATAAGCTTATGGGCTTTCCCCTGGCTCAGTGGTAAAGAATCCACCTGCAATTCAGGAGAGGAGGGTTCGATCCCTGGGTCAGGAAGATCCCCTGGAGAAGGAAATGGCAACCCACTCCAGTATTCCTGCCTGGGAAACCCCATGGACAGAGGAGCCTGGTGGGCTACAGTCCATAGGGTTGTGAAGACTGGGACATGACTGAGCACAAGACACACACTTACACATACAATCAGAGTATGAGATGCACGTAAAACAGTCAAGTCAGCCCCCTCCTAGCCCTAGAGGCCACGTGAAGTTAGCCTTGGGTCTGGGGCCTGGAGAGTTTGCTGGCCCAGAGAAGGGTCACCAAAACCCACCTATTCCTTTGCAACACTTTGGGGGACTAAAGCTCTCCCCTGCCCAACCCCAAAGGTTTGGAGCTTTCTAGAAAGGTCTGTCCAACACCACCTCACTTTCCTGACAGAGATTCTGACTGGCTCAGACCTCCGGTGCTACAGAAGTATGAATGCCCAAGCCTCCTGCCTTGACATGATGGGTCTAGTACCTCTAAGAAGTCCTGAAATCAATGATCCGGCTCCCCAAGGGGCTCCCTGGGGATCTAGGTGCAGGACAAGAGCAGAAACCAAGAATGAGGGTGTGCCAAAGCGCACAGAGCCCCTCGCCAAGTAGGACCTTCACTCTTGTCACACCTCTTCCCAAGGGCTTTTTTTTTTCTTTTTGCTTATGAGGCAGGAGACTTGAACACTTTTTATGAAGCAAATTTCTGTTCCAAAGACAGGCTCTGGACAGACAGAAAACTACCACCTCTAGCTGAGCTTGTTTTCCATGTGTGGTGGGGAACACCTGAGAAGCCAGGTGGGCGAGATGCTGTTGGGGCAGATGCTCTGTCCAAACCCTTGTCATGGGAACATACACCCACCTCCCATTTATGTGAGTGTGGCAGGCAGGGGCTTAAAGCCAGGACCTTCTCTGAAGCATCCATTTTGGCCTATGAGAGTGAGGTAGGAGAGAGATGGGCCCCAGGCTGAGCTGCTGGAGTTCCTCCCCGGTGGACAGATGCCCCAAAATAGCGGGAGTGAGAGAAGAGCTTGAGTCCTGCCCAGATAAAAGACCACATATTCCTTATTCTCAAGGTCTAGGAAATCTTCCCGACTACACATGCGCAGAAAGGCTGCTCGAAGGTGAAAAAGGGAGGGGCCACCACGCCATAGCAGCTGATGTCAACCCACCCACAGGCCTCTTCACTAGAATCCATCTTGGCTAAGAGAGTGGGTCAACCTGGGAGGATCCTGAGATGTACCATATACGGACTCAGAACCAGGCAAAGCGAGACGACTGGCCAAAGGAAACCCAGAACTGCTCTGTAAAAGTGACTCAAACTACCATGAGGGCATGACTCTCAGTCTCTGAGCCTGCCTGTGTGTCTATCCACACGTACCCTTGTGCACAGGCTGTCTCTGCTCTCCACCCATCCCTATTTGTGCCCCCTGCTCCCTTCCAGGTCTTTCCTATAAAAGCACTCCCCGGGCAAACTCGCACCTGGAAGATGCCATGCTCACCTAATGTTTCCCCAGTGGATCTTCCGCGCCTTCTGCAGTCAACTCTAACTTCTCTAGGATTTGTCTCCAAGGGCTCCTGTTTGCCAAGCCTCCAGCACAGTCTTGAGTGTGCTTCCCAAGCCCATCTACAAGATCCGCAACGAGAAAGAGTGATTCTGTTATCAGGAACAAACTCAGGCCAAAGCCCTGACGTGACGTCACTTCTCAGGGTAAAATCCACACATACCCCAAGAGCAGCATCACTGGTAGGAACTTCCTGGTCCTCTCTGTATGTTGTTGTTGTTTAGCCACTAAGTCGTGACCGACTCTTTGTGACCCCATGGACCATAGCCCAGCAGGCACCTCTGCCCACGGGATTTCCCAGACAGGAATACAGGAATGGGTTTCCATTGCTTTCTCTACCTCTCTATATATCTCTGAAACAAATGTTGCATTGTTGTGTGTGTCTGGTTGTGGTCAGTAGGCGATGCTGGGAGACGGATAAGGGAGACTGGGAATGCAGGAGGATGGATTTTAGCGAGGAAATGGAACTTGGTTTCTTAGACCTCTCCAAATTGAAAGGCATTGCCTTTGTCTCCAGGTGGTGGGGGTTCTCATGTGGGGAGAGTCCAGGAGCTAGGCAGTGAAGGGTCTGAATCCCACCCACCCCCACCTCCCCTCCCCCACCCACCAGAGAGAGATTGGTTCTGCAGTCCCACCCAGAAGCCTGATCAGACAGATATAGCTTTTAGGGGGTTCATTCCCTTCTGTTCTTACCATTCCCCAATCTTCCCCACCTCCATGTCTTCGGTTATGTCTTGTTTAAACACGGTGGCAGGTTTCAGGGGAGAGGGGAGTGGGTGGCAGGGGGGAGTAGTTACAGGGACTGAAGGATGGCTCTGCATTTATACTTGGGTAGAGTGATGGAGGAGAGCTCTCTGGGGGTGATTAGACGGTGAATCTGGGGATAGGACCTGTGAGGTTCAGCCCACCCTCCCAGACTTTGGGAGTTTGCTATCCTAATGTAACAGGAAAGAGCATGCCTGGCTCCATGTTGGATCTGTTTCTTTTAAGCTTTGCTTCCTGTTGCTTTTGGTACTCTCATCACTAAAAGGATGCTGTCTGTGGCTGTAAGCACACATAATGGCCTGCCTCAGGGAACCCTGTCCCTCCGCCTGATGTTAAACTAAAGTACCTTTGTTCAGCTCCCAGGGAGACACCCTGACCCCTGAAGAAATTAATACATCTTCTCCTAGCTCCCCAGTGCTGGCCAAGCCAGGAGATATTCTGCAAGACCCATGGCCTTTTTATTTTACTTCCTCACCTCTTCCCTCTCTCTGTTCTATAAAAGAAACTGGCGTCCACACCCCATAAGATGGTACTCTAGTCCTCTATCTTCTCAGATGCCTGGCTTTCTGAATAAAGTCACTATTCCTTGCCTCAACACCTGGTCTCTTGATTATTGGCCTGCTGTGCAGCGAGCAGACAGAGCTTGGATGGGTAACACTAACTCACAGTGCCTTAACGGCACTCACAGGACTGACTATTCAACCCGCCAGGGTGAGCAGGAAGGGGAACTTCCATCAGGGAACTGGTGATGCTTCGCCTTTGCTTTGCACCAGTTCCCTGATTGTTCTCCCAACTGTTCCTTGAGGGGGCTGGCCTGATGTTCCCCGGCACTTGTGGGAGAGAAAGGCTCATCCCTGGCCTCCTCCTTGGTGTGAGCAGTCCCTGGAGGCTGACTCCAGAGTCAAGAGTGTGCCAAGGAACATGAGACAGGAAGTCCCCGCTGAGCCATTAATACCTGAGAGCCCAGCAGCTCAAATGCTTCTAACAACCCCACCCTCCTCCACTGCAGCAGCCTTCTTGGTGCCTTCCTGAGTCAGAGCGAGTGCCGGCTGCCACTGCACAAGCATAAGCTCTTTTTGAATTCTCCATTTCATTTGGAATATTCCTGTGATTTTTGCAATAGGCTCTATTTTGGAATGTGAATGACATGAGATGCGGTATTGTCTAATTGCTAAGAACATGTGGTGTCTAAGCCTTTCTCTACATCAGTCTCCTAGTTTGTGAAGTGGAATAAACATGATACTTACCCCATAGGCTGGTGTGAAAGTGAAAGTCACTCAGTCTTTTACTCAGTCTTTGTGAACCCATGGACTATATAGTCCATGGAATTCTCTAGGCCAGAATACTGGAGTGGGTAGCCATTCCCTTCTTCAGGGGATCTTCCCAACCCAGGGATCAAACCCAGGTCTCCCACATTGCAGGCAGATTCTTTACCAACTGAGCTACCAGGGAAGTCCAAGAATACTGGGGTGGGTAGCCTATCCCTTCTCCAGCAGATCTTCCTGACCCAGGAATTGAACGGGGAGCTCCTGCATTGCAGGTGGATTCTTTACCAGTTGAGCTACCAGGGGCTGGTGTAAGGACAGAGTTAATACCAGCGAAGTACCTGGAACAGAGTCTGGTATATTGTGTTTGGAATCATTATTCCTCGACCATACCTTGACAGGGGCATCCCAGGTGGCTCAGTGGTAAAGAATACACCTACCATGAAGGAGACATGGGTTTGATCCTTGGTTCTGGAAGATTCCCTGGAGAAGAAAATGGCAACCGACTCCAGTATTCTTGCCTGGAGAATCCCCATGGACAGAGGAGCCTGGCAGGCTACAGTCCATGGGGTCACAAAGATTCGGACCTGACTGAGCAATTGATCATGCAGGCATGTTATGCTCAGCTCAGGCTTTGAGTTTACACCTTGACAGGAGAAGCACACAGTCAGTCCTCATTACTTGCAGATTCCGTATCTGCGAACTTGCCTACTTGCTAAAATGTATTTGCAGTCCCCCAAATCAAGATTTGCAGCACATTCATGTTCTCTGATGAGGGGTGAAATTTTGAGTTAAGTGAAAGAGGAGAGTGAAAAAGTTGGCTTAAAGCTCAACATTCAGAAAACGAAGATCATGGCATCTGGTCCCATCACTTCATGGGAAATAGATGGGGAAGCAGTAGAGACAGTGTCAGACTTTATTTTGGGGGCTCCAAAATCACTACAGATGGTGACTGCAGCCATGAAATTAAAAGACGCTTACTCCTTGGAAGGAAAGTTATGACCAACCTAGACAGTATATTCAAAAGCAGAGACATTACTTTGCCGACTAAGGTCCGTCTAGTCAAGGCGATGGTTTTTCCTGTGGTCATGTATGGATGTGAGAGTTGGACTGTGAAGAAGGCTGAGCGCCGAAGAATTGACGCGTTTGAACTGTGGTGTTGGAGAATACTCTTGAGGGTCCCTTGGACTGCAAGGAGAACCAACCAGTCCATTCTGAAGGAGATCAACCCAGGGATTTCTTTGGAAGGAATGATGCTAAAGCTGAAGCTCCAGTACTTTTGCCACCTCATGCAAAGAGTTGACTCATTGGAAAAGACTCTGATGCTGGGAGAGATTGGAGGCAGGAGGAGAAGGGGACGACAGAGGATGAGATGGCTGGATGGCATCACCGACTCGATGGACGTGAGTCTGAGTGAACTCCAGGAGATGGTGATGGACAGGGAGGCCTGGCATGCTGTGATTCATGGGGTCGCAAAGAGTCGGACACGACTGAGCGACTGAACTGAACTCAACTGATACACGTGTTCCTAGCTCAGGTTCATCCAGGCGCCATGTTCCACCTTGTTTCAGCTCTCATACTGTAAATAAGCATTCTCTGATGGCCTATTCAGTGCCACTTTTCACGTTTTATTCTTTTTTTTCTTGGTGATTCTGTTTAAAATGGCCCTCAACAGCAGTGCTGATTTGCTCTCTCATGCTCCAAAGCAGAGGAATCCTGTGATATGCCCTGTGCAGAAAACCCTTGTGTTAGAGATACCTGTGAGATAAACTTAGTTGGGCACAAATTGTGGGTTCAGCATTAATGAATCAATAATATATGTTACGTAAGATGTCTTTAGGCAAGGCAATGGTTTTTCCAGTGGTCATGTATGGATGTGAGAGTTGGACTGTGAAGAAAGCTGAGCGCCAAAGAATTGATGCTTTTGAACTGTAGTGTTGGAGAAGACTCTTGAGAGTCCCTTGGACTGCAAGGAGATCCAACCAGTCAATTCTAAAGGAGATCAGCCCTGGGATTTCTTTGGAAGGAATGATGCTAAAGCTGAAACTCCAGTACTCTGGCCACCTCATGCGAAGAGCTGACTCATTGGAAAAGACTTTGATGCTGGGAGGGATTGGGGGCAGGAAGAAAAGGGGACGACAGAGGATGAGATGGCTGGATGGCATCACCGACTCGATGGACGTGAGTTTGAGTGAACTCCTTCCGGGAGCTGGTGATGGACAGGGAGGCCTGGCGTGCTGCAATTCATGGGGTCGCAAAGAGTCGGACACGACTGAGCGACTGAACTGAATTGAACTGAAGATATCTTTAGAGCTTCCCTGGTGGCTCCAGTGGTAAAGAATCCTCCTGCAGTGCAGGAGACGTGGGTTTCATCTCTGGGTGAGGAAGATCCCCTGGAGGAGGGAATGGCTACCCACTCCGGTATTCTTGCCTGGAGAATCCCATAGACAGAGAAGCCTGGCGGGCTACAGTCCATGGGGACACAGAAGAGTCGGATGTGACTTAGGGATTATACAACAAGAATAACAACAAATATGTCTTTCAGGGGAAACACAAATAAATTAATGTTATGTATTGATCAGTTGACAAGAACGTAGCTCAGAGGCTCAGTCGTGTCTGACTCTTGGTGGCCCCATGGACTTTAGCCCACCAGGCTCCTCCATCCATGGAATTTTCCAGGCAAGAATACTGGAGTGGGTTGCCACTTCCTTCTCCAGGGGATCTTCCTGCCCCAGGGATAGAACCTGGGTCTCCCACATTGCAAGTGGACGCATTACCATCTAAGCCACCAGGTAGCTTTTTAGCTCAGAGGCTGGCAGGAGTTGAATCCTGTGCTTTCCCCAGGAGCAATGGTTTGGTATTCCCAAATTCACTTTAAAGTTCCTTTGACTTTATGAGAACAAAACTCACATGGCAAATAAGGAGAATCAGTTGTACATGGCTGCCTTCTTTCTGGTTTGGCCCAGCCTCCCCTGCACTTAGAGACCAGTCTCTCCTCTGCCCCCTTCACACTGACTGTCCGCTGCTCACTTCCCAAGATTCCAGTCATTCCACCTGGAGTGGAGGGACAGAGACAGTCTTGGAGGTCCTCCTCTGGGCCAGAGGAAGTCCCACAGTAAGGGAGGGAAGATGAGGGAGGTAGACAGGCAGCACCAGCTCCCCTGGATAAAACTCTGCCACCACCTGTAAGGTACCAACCACAGAAAAGGCGGGAGACAACCTTCAGGGCTGAACAGTGGAGCCTTTAGAGAAAGGAGATGAGGGCTCCAGCCTTGACTTTGCAACTCATTGCCTACAAGTTATGTGTCCCTTGGGTCTCAGCTTCCCCATCCATGAAATGGGAAGAATGCTACTAACACCATGGGGCTCTTGTGAAGATGAGCTGCACATGAAGAGCTTGGCACATGGCTGGCACACACTAGGCACCCAAGGAAATGGGGACTGTGAAGACTTAGCCCTAGGCATAATGAGATTTTGAAAGCCATCCCGAGGCCCTTGTATTCACACCTCTGAGATTAGGTCAAGGCCTACTTCTCCCAACCTCCACGAGGAAATTCACCCTACTCCGGGTCCCTGACACCGCCACCCCAAATCTCAGGCCCGGGCACCCCAGTGTTTGGGCAGCTGCGCAGCTCTGTTACCCAAGCTCGGCTCATAGCAAGAGGCACCAGGTCGCTGGTGGTCCCTGGTAGCCAAGGGTCCGAGTGGGGAGCGAGCTCACCGGAGTCCACTGGCCCAGGCCCGGAGTGTGCTCTGGGCGCCGCTGGAGGTGAAGGCGGGCAGGCCGGGAGGGGCCACTGGTCTCCGACTTTGGTCATGCCTGGCCGGGAGCGCCGGAGGCTCGCAGGCACGAGCCAGCGGTTCCGGGCAAACCTCCGTGTGGCCGCTGGGCCTGACTTAGCAGAGTCGGCGCCCGGGCCCGGGCGGGGCGGGCGGAGGTTCGGGGAGGTTGGGGTGGGGGTTGGCGATGGCATCCCCGCTCCCGGCTCCGGCTGAGGCGGGGCGTCCCGGCTGGCTCGCGGCTCAGCGGCCGCCTTTCCCTGCGCGCCTGCCGGCGGCGGCGGCGGCGGCGGCGGCAGTCCCGGCTCTTGGCACCACGCCTGGCGGCCGGCCCAGGGCGAGGAGTGGCTTCCAGGAAGCGGGCGGAGGAGCGTTCCAGCCGAGTCTCGCCGTCGCCGCAGCCCCGCGCACTCCGAGCCGCCCGGCTCCCGCCTCTCGCGCGCTCCCCTCGAGCCCGCGGCGTCCCCGGCCAGGGCGGAGGGCGCGGGGTCGACGCGAGGGCGGGCGGGCGCCCGGGCGCGCCGTGCACTTGCCGGGCGGTGCAGGTGGCGGCGCGCGCCCTCCGCTTCTGGGCCGGGGCCAGCGCCGCGCTCCGCACGCGCGGAGGGGGCGGGAGAGGCGGGGCGGCCCCCGTCCCAGCCCCATTGAACTTCTCGGCGGCGGCGGCGACGACTGCGGCGCCGCGGGCTGGAGGCCGGCGTCGGGGAAGGTACGGGTCCCGATCCCGCACGAGGTGTGGACCGGGCCGCTCCCGTCCGCCTTTCCCCAGCGCGCGCCGAGCCCGCGCCGCCCGGCTGCAAGTCCCGGACGCTTCTGCGGCGCCAGGTGGGTGCTCGGAGCTTGGCGCCCGGGGGCGGGAAGGCTCTTCCACCGCGGGTGTGAGGGAGAGCAAGACGGCGCAGTGGGGTTGAGGGGCTCCGAGCGGCAGGGCACGACTCGGTTCCCGGGAACTTCAGGACCCGGGCGCTGGGCGAGGCTCGGAGACCTCTGGCCGGGCAGGCTCCGTGGGTCCCAGTGGTTTAGGGGAGAGACATTCGGGGACGCTTGAGCGTGAGGGAACTCCACCGACTTGGGGAATCTGCGGATTGGGGGCTTTCTAGGTAGAAAACAGGCTGACAGCAGCTAGTGGGCTCGGGCGTCGGAAGCTCCGGCCGCTTGGCAAGCGGGTTGCGAGCGCCTAGAGCGCCAAGGGCTGCGCGACGCGCCCGCCGCGGCCAGTGGCCGTGCGGGACCCGGACGCAGCGGGGGCGCGGGGACCGCCGGGCGGCGGATACTCGGAGGAGGAGTGCGCGCTGGGGACCGCTGGTGCGAGCGAGCGGGGGGCGGGGGGCGCACAGTCCCAGGGCCCCGCACTGGCCGCCTCCCTTCGGCCCAGAGTCGCCGCCTCAGGTCGGAAACAGCAGCACATTTGCGGATCGCATTAGGCCAGGCCCTTAATGCTTTCTCCAGATGGAGAGAAGCCACCGACCCGCCCCCGGACACCAGCTCGCCAAGACGCCCGCGAGGCGAAGCGAGAGGCGAGGGTGACCTCGGCTTTTTGGCTTTTCCAGGCTGGACCCATCCTGATTTCCCTGCAAACCGTGAGGAGGACTCTGAGGAAAGCCCCCGCTGCCCTCCAGCCTCCCGCTGGCTTGCCCTCACCTATTGTGCTCGTGGGCTTCTCCAAGGCTGTACCCTCTGAACCCCTCCTCACTCAGCTCGCTGGCTGCAGGGCGGGGGCTCCGAGGACGATGAATGGTGTCTTCTGGTGGGGAACTAGCAGAAGACCCGCATGCCAGTCCTAGAATGGTCACTGTCTTGCGGTGTGATCTTAGGCAGGCTCCTTTCCCTCTCTGGGTTGGCTTAGTAGGGCTTATGCTTATTTGTTCCTGAAGTAGCAGAAGCTGGCAGGTGCCCTAACCCTTGGCTCCACGCTGGCTTCCCTGAGTCGAATGCCAACAGCCACACCCTGCTGCTGACAAATGGGCTGGGAAGTGGTTGGTGCAGAGATGGCTTGGCTTTTGGAGGGCTGGAGGTATGGGCTGCACCGTGCAGTCGGGTCTAGCTGCCCTCCTGACTTTGATATGGACTCCTCCTAAAGAGAGTCCCAGACAGCCTGTACTCTACAGTAGGTAGCTCCATCCAGGGCCAACACAAAGCTTTCCAAGACAGTATGTGGGGCTCAGGGTTACTCCCTCTGTTGATTGGTAAGTCATGAGTGTTGCCACTGCTGGGTCTGGAGCTGAATGGAAACCAAATCTTTTCTCCTCTCTAGGCTACAAGTGAGACACCCCTGGGGAGACCCGACCCCATGGCTTCCCAGAAGAGCCCCTGGTGGCTGCTGATGCGGCTGGTCTTCATGCACTCTGCCCTCCTGCAGGTAATAAGATGGGGAAGAGGAATGGTGGGCATCCCTCAGTTTACTTAGGAGTATTATTCTATATCACCTAAGTTGTAGTGTGGCTGATGTTAATCGTGTACCAAAGAGAATCTAATTTTGTTTCTTACCTCCAGCAAATGGTATTTCTCGTTGCCTTAGCTGTAAGAATAATCCAATCCCTTGGGTCCTCTCTGAGTCCTAATACCACAGTGGATACTATATACAAGGGGTGACTTGGGGCTGCAATGGATCCTGTCTGTTTCAGTCTGGAATGGCTGTCTGCATGTGCCCTGGAGAGGCATATGGCTGCTGGAGGCCAGGGCGTGATGAATGGGCAGAGCCCAGGTTCTGGCCTTAGTTCAGCCACTAAATAAGTATTCTGTGTGTATGTCCATCAACACATACTGTTTTGTAGTTCTTTTCACTCTTTCTTTCTCCCTCTCTTCCCTTTTTTCCCTTTCCCTCTCTCTTCCTTTCTTTATACACACAAATACTCTAATAGCTGAGTCACCTGAGTCACAGCACATAGCCTGAGACCCCTGGCAGCACTGGTGGCTGCACCCTTTCAGCTTCCACTGGCACAACACTGCTTTTCTAAAATAAAGTCTGTAGTGGGCTGGCAGCAGGTCCCAGCCCCGGAAGGCCTCTGCCTACTTGGGCTGTGCATAGTCTCAGCTATAGCATCTCTTGGTGCTGGTTACAAAGTGGAATACTTCTTGAGAGGCAAGGTCAGGAGCTGGGATACTGCCTCTTCCAGAAACCAGCAAAGTCTCCCCGTGCAGAGCTGGACCAGGGTGGTGGAGACTGGTTTTCCTCCTCGTCCTCCCAAATGTGCTTTAGAATGGCTGTCTTGCCTGCTCCACTGGCCACAAAGATGACAGCACTAGCTGTGTTCAGCAGGGAAGTGTGAGGGTCCCGCGCTGCTGAGGTGGCTGGGGGAATCGCCGATGGGGGTGACTCCTGATCGTGCAGGAGATTGGGGTCTGGGAAGGGTGAACAGGGGGCTGCCATCGGGATCTACACCCAGAATCAACAGATTGAAAACCAGAATGAAATCCCTTAGGAAGGCCAGTCTCAGCTTCTTGGCGCAGTTCTCAGCAGCTGCCTCCACAGGCAGCTTGGGGTCAGTGGTGATCACTTGGCTGGTGGGGCTGGGCTGCACGGCAAGCAGGTGGGTCCTGTAGAGGCCATCTGGGTTTTTGGATTGCTGGAGGGGAAGGGCACGAGGTGCTCATTGGAGAAGCCCAGTGTCCGGTGAGGAGGCTGGTGCACCTGGTGGGCGGGGCAGCAGTGGCCCATGGCTCACAGTCCCCGCACCCAGATGAGGATGCCAGCAACAGGCCAAGTGCAAAGCTGCCCACTGTACTACTGGTTGTGCCAGCAACTGGCCCGGCCCAGCTCCTGCAGGCTCCGGAAGATGGAGTGGAGGCCACCAGTATGCCTGCCCTATGCAGCCTGTCTTTAGTCTCTCGTCTTTCCCACCAGTCTGGAGGGGGACTGCTCTAGCACTGTATCATCATATACTTTCTGGGCAGACGCCAACCAAGGAAGGAAGCTTGCCTTGCCTGAGAGGCAATTGGGAATAGCTGAGACTGTGGCAAAGTTGATGGTACCTTCTCCATCTCTTAAGGGCAGCCTCTACTCAATTCCAGCCATCATTGCCAAATGAGAATGCAAACTCAGGGTTGCTGGATCATATTGTTGCTCAAGATAGCTGGTTATCCAGACCTCCTATGTGATCTCCCAGTTTTTAAAGGGTTGCAAGCCAGACAAATATATTTGTAGACTGGATTCAGCCAAGCAGTTTGTTGATGATTTAGGCGCTAACTCGTGTCCGACTCTTTGCGACCCCATGGACTGTAGCCCGTCAGGCTCCTCTGTTCATGGGATTTCTCAGGCAAGAATACTGGAGTGGGCTGTCATTCCCTTTTCCAGGGGATCGTCCCAGCCCAGGCACTGAACTCAGGCAGTCTGCTGCACTGCGTGTGGATTGTATGTGGATTCTTTACTGACTGAGCCACCAGGGAAGGTGCAGAGCAAGATTTCCTGGCTGTCCAGTGGTTGGGGCTTCGCCTTCCAATGCAGGGGGTGTGGGTCTGATCTCTGGTAGGGGAGCTAGGATCCCACATGCCCTGTGACTGAAAGACCAAAACATAAAACAGAAGCAGTTTTGTAACAGATTCAATGATGACTTTAAAAATGGTCCACATCAATAAAACCTTTAAAAAATAATAAAGTGCAGAGCACATCTAAGTATTTTGTCCTGAGAGCTGCTTCGAACCCATACTGCACCCTGTGTGAATTAGAACATGCTGGTCCATTCAGTATCTAGTGTGAATTGGAACAAGGAAGCCCCTCCCTGATCATGTAACTTGTCATCACATGGCTTAGTGGCCTCTGTACTCTCAGGGTCTGGCAAAGGCCCTGACGCTTAATAAGGCTCTAACATCTCTTAGATGGGCTTGTGCACATAAATAAAGAGATACACCCTGAGAGAGATTAATCAGACCTCTCTGCTTCGCATTTTACTCTCAGACTTAGTGTTTCTAAAGCCCCTTTCAGCTCCAGTGTCCCATGATTTCTGTGACTCATACAGAACTGGTTAGTGAGGTACAGCTTCTCCCCCATTATTCACTTTATTGATGCTACCCCATCCACATTTTAATAGATTGCTTTTATTAGAACAGATGTAAATCTTTTCAGGGTAACCTTAGGATTTCTGTGGTCAGCGAGGTGTAGAGTTGGGGCATGGTGGGTGGAGACTTTCTTTTCCATCTCATCAGATCTGAAACAGAGATTTGTTCCTGGTCAAATGGGGCTGAGGCTTCACGGCACGGGGTTTCGTTTTGTTTTCTTCCACCCTATAAAATTAAAATGAGCTTTGAGGCAGTCTGTAGACCTTTGGCCAAGGGCAGTGTCTCCCCAGCTTGAATCACTCACTGACCTCTTGTGGATTTTTCCATATCTGTGTGGCTTGGCAGTGTTGATTCCCTGTGTGGGGCAGTGTGTGCACAGGAGGTTATAAGTGGAGATTTCAGGCTAGTTGTCTTTATCATTTGCAGCATCGGCTGTTGGAATCCCAGCTGCACCACTTCAAGGCCTGTCATATAAACATCTCTGCATCTCAGTGTCCACATTTGTAGAGAGGGGGTGCCTACCTCACAGACTTTTCTGGAGGAGTCAATCCATTGTGAACAGAAAAAAAAAGCTGTCTGGCATGACTTCCCAGGTGGCTCAAAGGTAAAGAATCCACCTACCAATATAGGATATGTGGGTCTGATCCCTGGGTGAGGAAGATCTCCTAGAGAAGGAGATGGCAACCCATTCCAGTATTCTTGCCTGGAGAATCCCATGGACAGAGAAGCCTGGCGGACTACAGTCCATTGGGTCACAAAGAATCAGACACGACTGACTGACTTAACAGCAACATGTAGTAAAGGCCCTTGATTATTAACCTTTTAAAACAAATGTTGTTGTTCTGTCGCTGAGTCGTGTCTGACTCTGTGACCCCATGAAGTGCAGCATGCTAGGCTTCCCTGTCCTTCACTGTCTCCCAGAGTTTGCTCAAACTTGTGTCCATCGAGTCAGTGATGCCATCCAACCATCTCATCCTCTGTTGTCCCCTTCTCCTCCTGCCCTCAATCTTTCCCAGCATCAGGGTCTTTTCCAATGAGTTGGCTCTTCGCCTCAGGTGACCAAAGTATTGGAGCTTCAGCTTCAGCATTAGTCCTTCCAGTGGATATTCAGGGTTGATTTCCTTTAGGATTGACTGATTTGATGTCCTTCAAACAAGCGAAGTGCCTGTAATTTCTGCTGGGGAACTGTAGGGGGCACCCAAGAGGCATCAGCTGAGAAGGGAGAATGCTGCAGAGGCGGGAGGTGGGACTTGATCTTCTCAGGGAAGGTTCTCTGCAGCTGTGGGTGGTCCCATCACAGGGCCTGGGTGAATGTTACAGTGAAGGCTAGATCAGTTTCTGCTCCTGAGGGTTGGATACTTGGTTATCTCCTTAGTGTCAGCCTGGATTTGTTTCAAAGCTGCCCCTCCTCTGAGGATTTGGTTGTTTGGGGGACCCTTGGAGTCGTCTTAAAAAAAAAAATTGGGGGAGGGGGCCACATCACCTGGCACGTAGAATCTTAGTTCCTTGACCAGGGATTGAACCCATGCCGCCTGCATTGGAAGCACAGAGTCTCGCTGGACAGCCAGGGAAGTCCTCTTGGGGTCGTCTTTAGTCTCTCTCAGATGGTAAAAGCATCTGCCTACAATGTGGCCGACCTGGGTTCAATCCCTAGGTTGGGAAGATCCCCTGGAGAAGGAAATGGCAACCTGCTCCAGTACTCTTGCCTGGAAGATCCCATGGACGGAGGAGCCTGGTAGGCTACAGTCCATGGGGTGGCGAAGAGTCGGCAGACACAACTGAGCGGCTTCGCTTTCACTTTTCCTTATAAGTGCTGCTACTACCATGCTGAAACTGAAGCTCCAGTGCTTTGGCCACTTGATGTGAACAGCTGACTCACTGGAAAAGACCCCGATGCTAGGAAAGACTGAGGGCAGGAAGAGAAGGGTACGACAGAGGACGAGATGTTGGATGGCATCACAGACTCAAAAGACATGAATCTGAGCAAATTCCAGGAGATAGTGAAGGACAGGGAAGCCTGGCGTGCTGCAGCTTATGGGGAAGCGAAGAGTCAGACATGACTGAGCGACTGAACAGAACTGAATGAATCATTCTGGGTTTTTCTTTTTTGGCTGCATTGGGTCTTCTTTGCTGCATGTGGGCTTTGCTGCAGTTGGCTGATGGAGAGTTAACAGCCCTGTGAGGCTGAGATGCAAGGAGGAAGGGATGTGCCAATTCACTTAATAAAAACTAGATTATCTTTATTGAATCAGCTAAAACTGAAGCCTTTATAATCACTGACCACAATAATCATGATAGATTGCAGAGCAAGCCATGAGGTCTGCAGCCTCGTGTTTTCCTAACTCGCTCTTGACCATTTCTGGAGGAGCTCGCTGTTCCCTTCAGTCAGGCAGCTGGAGAGGCCTCCCCTCTTCCTGTCATGCCCTGGCCCTGGATGCTTCCTGTTGCTCTGGGCCTTCTCCTCAGGGACCCAGATCTTCCCTGAGAAGACAGCTGCTGCTGTTCCAACCCTCTTCCAGCCTTCTTCATTGAGAAGTCTCAGCTCAGGCAGATATAAACACAAAGCCAGTCATGGGCTCCAGCTATGCTTGGCCAAATCCAATCTGTTTCCATGCCCCCGTGCACTCTTGGGCAAATTCACTTGCATTTATTTTTTTATTTTTATTTATTTATTTTTAGATTTTTGGCTGTGCTGGGTCTCCATTGTTGTACACAGGCTTTCTCTAGTTGTGGTGAGTGGGGGCTACTGTCTAGTTGTGGTGTGCGGGCTTCTCATTGCAGTGGCTTCTCTTGTGGAGTGCAGGCTTTCGGGTCCACGGGCTTCAGTTGTTGCTGCTCCCAGGCTCTAGAGAATAGGCTCAGTAGTTGTGGCACACGGATTTAGTTGCTCTACAGCATGTGGGATCTTCCTGGACTGGGGATTGAACCTGTGTCCCCCGCATTGGCAGGTGGATTCTCAACCACTGGATCACCAGAGAACCCTGCATTTATTAAACATCCAGTCTGATTTAAAATTTCAATTCCCCACTTGATTTAAATCTCATCTCCCTTCTGTCTAGTCTAGCCTTAACACAGGGCTCCAGGTAACTGAAGTGGGGTTGTACTGAGATCCATTCTCCTCTCACCTCAACCAGTGGTGAGGACTGGTTTGGAGATCTTTCTTCCTTTTAGTTATTTTGGATCCAGCTCTCCTGAAGCTGGAAGCAAGGAGAGGGGATGGGGAGAAGGGCAAACAGCTCTTAACTTAACTGGATGCCACTGTGTGGTCCTTGTCATCATCTGTCCGGCTCTCATTGACTCTCTGCACCCCCTGGGTGGCACGTGTGAGTTCTTCAAAGGGTTCTGCAGCGCCTGCCTTTTCTGAAGCAGGAGGCCCAGCTCCGGCTTGTCTCATACTGCTGGGATCCTCTTCCAGGCAGCCCAGTTGAGTGGATGCTGACAGAATGGTTTGAATCCAGATCCTTTGGTGTTGACCACTTGATCCATGGGCTTCCCTGGTGGTTCAGTGGTAAAGTATCTGCCTGCCAATGCAGGAGACACAGGAGATTCAGAGTTGATCACTGGATTGGGAGGATCCTCTCAAGAATGAAATGGGAACCCATTCCAGTATTCTTGTCTGGAGAATTCCATGACAGAAGTGCCTGGAGGGCTACAGTGTTCACATCCATGCTGTGCAGATGGTGGGGGTCGAGGCTGCTCCAGCGCTGCCTCCTCCCTCTCTGGACAGCTCCCTTCAGTTCTCCAGTCTTTCTCTGCCAGGACAGATCAGTGGATCCAGTCTAAGCTGATGCCCACCTGGAGAGTGGATTGACAGTCCCTCCTTGCAGGGATCCCCGATTCTATGAGTGATTCTTTTTTTTCCTTCAGTGCATCTCAGTTCTCTGTCTTAGAGGGGAAGGAGTGGGGTGTTGGCTGGTGATCCTTCTTAAGGAACTCTAAGGGTGAGATCCACCTTATGTTGGTAGTTCTCTTTATTTTTTCTTATACTTTTTTTAAAGTTTTTTTTTGATGTGGACCATTTTTTAAAAAGTCTTTATTGAATTTTTTATAATATTGCTTCTCTTTTGGTTTTTTGGCCACAAGGCATGTGGGCCCTTAGCTTCCTGATGAGGGACTGACCCTGCACCCCCTGCAGTGGGAGGCAAATCTTAACCAATGGACCCCCAGGGAAAGCCTGGTAGTTCCCTTTAGAATGTGGATACTTAGATCCTCTTTGTCATCTGCTCTGCCTCCTAAATTCCAGTGTTTTGGCATTGAGAAAGGTCCCTGTGACTATTTTGATAGATACCAATTTTAATTGATAGAATCAATTTTAATTGGTTCTAGTCCTAGGGCTGGGGCTTCCCCGGTGCTGCAGTGGTAAAGAATCTGCCTGCCAGTGCAGGAGACACAGGTTCGATCCCTGGGTGGTCGGGAAGATCCCCTGGAGGAGGGCATGGCAACCCACTCCAGTATTCTTGCCTGGAGAATTCCATGGACAGAGGAGCCTTGCGAGCTACAGCCCACAGGGTCGCAAAGAGTCAGACACGACTTGGCAACTAAACAACAGCAACAACAAGTGAACATTTTTGATCACTTATTTGAATGCATGGGTTTCTGATTCTTTGCAACCGTATGGACTATAGCCCACCAGGCTCCTTTGTCCATGGGATTTCCCAGGCAAGAATACTGGAGTGGGTTGCTATTTCCTCCTCCAGGCGATATTCCTGACCCGAGGACTGAACCAGCGTCTCCTGCACTGGCAGGAGGATTCTTTACCATCTGAACCATCATCTTGTTTCTGACTGTTTCTAAAAGCTACTTAGTTCCAGAGTTCTGCTGTTCGCCCTGTTCTCTGTCTGTCCACATGCTCTCCCCGGGCAGCCTCAATCACTGCTGGTTTTTCTCTCCAGAGGCTCCTGCCTGGGGTTATCATCTGAGCAGCCAGGTCTCATAGTGATTCAGGCTTTCAAAGATAGGCTTTTAATATTCTCTTCAAATAGGATTACATCTACATTGAAAAGATAAAAAAGTGTGTATTTTTACATCAACTGTTAAATGTAAACATTGGAAATAAAACACAGTTTTAATAACTTCCTTCCCCCTCCTCTCCCTTCCTCCTTTTCTCTCTTTCTCCCTTCCTTCTCCCTTCCTTTCTTTCTCTTTCTTCCTCTCTCTCTTGTTCTCTCTTTTCCTTCCTTCCTCCTTTCCTCCACCCCTCCCTCCCTCTCTCGTTTTTTTTTTTCTCTCTCCCTTTCTTCCTCCCGCCCTCCCTCCCTTCTTCTCGCTCTCTCTTTCTTCCTTTCTTCTTGGTGACCTCACTAAAACGGAAGAGGCCCAGTATCTCTGAGAGATTTCCGCCTGCCTCTTCCATGAGCTGCAGATTAATACATCCATGAACTGCTGCATGCTTCCACCAGGATATCCCTTGGAGGCCTCAGCACTTCCTAAACAGAAGTCCTCCCCACCCACCCAGCTCTGTCTCAGTGCCCGGATTCTCCACGTTCTGCTCATTTGACCCAGACTCCTGGGATCTCTCTGGAGACCCTCTTCTCTGTTGCCCCTGCCCCGTACCCCTCAACTTCCCTTTTTCCATCTCAGAAATGGTTCTTCATTTGGTTTTGTCCTCTTGGTTTCTACTGACACTAAATTTGAAGAGTAAGATATTTGACAGCATGGAGTATGAAGTACGGATTAACAAAGTTAGTCTGCGGCTGCACTAGAGAGGACCCTGCAGAGCACGCTAAATAAATAAATGATAAAGAGGGCTTGGCTCAATGGGCAGTACAGAAGCCTTGGGTGTTGATCAGGAGGTGATGGGAAAGACGCTATTAAGACTCCTTTGGAGAGACTTGCCTGATGCTCCAGTGGCTGAGACTCCACACTCCCAATGCAGGGGGTCCAGATTCGATCCCTGGTTGGGGAACTGGATCTCCCATACCACGACGTAGAGTTCGCATGCCGCAACTAAATATCCCAGATCCCGAGTGCTGCAAATAAGACCTGGCACAGCCAAAGAACTAACTAAATAAATATTTTAAAAATTTTAGAATGATTCCATTGGACCACTAGAAGCACATTCAAGTCAGAGATGCTTGGTACATTGTTGGTACCAGTGCAGGTTGGTGATGATGAGAACTTTAACTGTTCACAAGAGTACGTGGGGTGGGAGATGGGAGTTAAGTGGGGAGAGGGGTCAGGGAGTTAGTCATTGACCAGAGGGTGTGATTCTGGGCACCATTTCAGAGCCTGAAGGGATAGATCTTGACTAGTGATTATGTGGGATTGATAGAGAACAAAGGAAGTATGGAAGATTCTTTTAGGTTTTGAGCTTGCTTTAGGAACACAGAGGGGTGAAAATTTCGCCCCAATCTTGGGAAATTGTCAGTTCTGTTTGAAGGAGTCATTCTGGGGCAAGCTGTAAATTGCAAAAGGTGAGGCACTGAATAAAGAAAATAGGTAATACTCTTTGAGAAGGGAACAGGGTCATTGGAAAGGTTTTAAGGAGCAAAGTGAATACTTCAGTGCATATGCATTCCAAAGGGCAGCCGTCAGGAGAAAGGGAGGGATTAAGGATCCAAGAGGAAAAAACCAATTATATGCAACAGTTTCATAACAGGAAAAAAAGAAAAAACAACCAGGCAGTGTTTCCCCTCCACATTGCTAATGGGTCTTAAAGCAGCAAAGCTAACATCTTATGGAAACCACATTTCAAGGTCTATGATTGTGATTGCTCTCAGTTTATTTTTACAAAGATGCTAATTTCCATAAATAGCATGGAAGCATAAAGCAATTTCCTCTCCAAGTATTTTATGCAATTACTTTCTGGAATTTGTCAGCACTGAACAGCTCCAGCCAATGTATGCTATAAATTATTGTGGTCAAATACTCAGAAATGCATTTGTTCCCTAAGCTTTCATTTATAAATATAATAACATGTTATGTTGAAAAAAATTTTTTAAAAAGGAAGAATAAGTATTTTATTAATAAAAACTCATTGTTAGTATTAAAGGACTCTGAATTCCCTTCACTCTCTCTTCTGAAATTTCCATTTTTTTCTTCTGATTTAAAAGCACAAAACATACTCATAAAAAATGTGGAAAATACAGGAAAGGACAAAGATGAATAGAATCACCTTTCATTCTGACAGCTGTTGGGGTTTTGTTGTATATATTTCCAATATTCTTAGTAGTAGCATATATATGTATCTTTTAAAAAGTGATTACACTGTATTTGGATAACTTTGTAAAGATTTAACAATATAAGGCATATTTCTATCTATTAGATATTTTTATATTTATTATCACATTATAATATTTAATGTCTTCATAATATTGCATCATTTGGTGTGCTATATTTTATTAACTGATTCTTTACTGCTGAACATTTAAGTTCACTAGTTTTTTTGAAGTTGCAAATAATGCTGCTATGAAAATATGTTTGCAGATCCTCTTTGCTCATATTTGTGATTATTTTCTTTGAATACATTTCTAGGAAAATGTATTTGTTGAAGCAAAATCTTGGGGTCAAAAACCAGGTGCAGTTGTAAGACCTTTGATTTATGCTATCAAATTGCTTTTCTTGGGTCTTCCCTGGTGGTTCAGTGGCTAAGACTGTAAGCTCCCAAGACAGGGGCCCATGTTTGATCCCTGGTCAGGGAAATAGATCCCAAATGCCACAACTAAATATACCACATGTCACAATGAAGACTGCAGATAGCTTGTGTCAGTCACAACTAAGACTCAGCACAGCCAAATGAATAAATAATTTTTTTAAAATTGCCTTTCAGAAAGGATCTATAAAAATGTCATCTTACTTCGCAGTAGTTGGCAGTATAAGATTTAAGGAAATCTTAGTAGTGAGAGATTCTTAAAAATACTTTAGGGCCATTTGTATTACTGCTTTTGTGTATGGTCTCTTTGAGGCATTAGAAATGGAATAAAAGATTTTATTTTCATATTTTTGCCCATTTTTCAATTAAGAATTTCTCATTAACCTGTGTGTGCCTTTTATAGATAAAGAATATTAGTCTTTTGTACCTAATATATTGCAAATTATTTCTGTGTTGTATCATTAATGTTTTCATTTTATTTATGTATTTTTGATGAACTGACATTTAAAATTTTCAAGTTACCTACTCTAGAAGTCTCTTTCTCTTTTTAAAGTATTTATTTATTTATTTCGCTGCATTGAGACAGCTGTGGCACACAGGTTCTTCCTTGCTGCTCATTGCCTCAAGTCATGTGGGGTCTTGGTTCCCTGACCAGGGATCAAACCTGTGTCCCCTGCATTGCAAGGCCAATTCTTAACCACTGGACCACCAGGGAAGTCCCAGGGGGTTTCTTGAGAATCTCACAACTGTTGAATTTTGAAAATAAAAGGAAGATGTGACTCTAGAGAGAAGGAAAGAGCATCTTTGATAAGAGAAGGAGTCAGGCAACAATGCGGTATGGAAGCTGTTGACTAGTCTGGTTCATTCCCTGTCTCACACCTCAGTCCTTCTGCTGTTCTTCAGCAAACAGTCGATCCTAGGACAGAAATAAGTGAATGCAGTGCAGTAAGCAACTGGGGACAGGCTTTGGGTACAGAATGAGTACTCTCGGAGATGAACTAGAAAACACACATGATTAAAAATCAAAGGACACCTAACAAACGTGCAGTTAATATTTCTCAATAAGAACAGAAAAAATTCAACAACACAGTCAAATAAAACTTTTCTCACTCTTTTTCTTCAGGTCTTTGTAAATCTTGGTGCTGCAGTTTTTGGCACTGATTAGAGTATTAGGGAAGAGAACTTGGGGCCAATTTGATTTTTAACCCTTGTTTGTGTCTCACTTTTCTGCCATGATATGTACATGATTTCTTCCTTATCCTGAAGTCCATATTTTCATCTGGACATAATGTAGATAATTTTTAACCTTCATAAGCATGTACATGTGTTTCCAGAAAGGTTTTTTTATTTTAGTGTGCTGTTCAAATCTGTAATGTTTTTATTTTTGCCATTTTTTTGGCTAAACTCACTTCTTCTGTCATCTTAAAATGTTTACTTGTATTTATTTTTTAAAATTGGAGTATAATTGCTTTACAATGTTGTGATAGAAAAAAATGTTTTTTTTTTTAAACTCTTGTATTACTTCTTGAACTTTTTAAAAGCAAGATCAGATTCTTTATAATTTATTTGGAGTAATTTATCTAGTGAGACATTTTCATTGATTGCATTTTTCTTGTATTTGTTTCTATTTTTAAAACTTTGTATGCATGAATCTTGTGAGGGTTCTGCTCCAACAGGGATTCTCTTTTAATGAGCCTCTGTCCCACATAGTCTGTCATCTTTCTCAGCAGACTAGCAGGCTAAGAAGAGCATGTTCTTCTCTTGGTGATGAAAGAGACACATGAAAGCAAGTCCAAGACTACAAGCATTTTCCTTATGCATTCTGCTTATGTCATTTCTGTAAAATCCCACTGGCCAAAGCAACTCATGTAGAAGACCGTCGGAGGGAAGGACAGAGCAGGTTATATGGCCAAGCCCAAAATTATTGGAGTGGGCTAGATAAAGAAGATTGGTGCATATATACACAATGGAATACAATGGGATATTACTCAGCCACAAGAAGGATGACGTAATGCCATTTTGAGAGATGTGGATGGACCTAGAGAGTTTCATACAGAGTGAAGTAAGTCAGAACGAGAAAAACAAATATTGTGTAATACTGCTTATATGTGAAATCTAGAAAAATGGTACAGATTAACTTATTTGCAAAGCATAAATAGAGACACAGACATAGAGAACACACAGATGGGGAACACACAGAGAGAGCATCGAGACTGTATGGGCACCAGAAGGGGAGCTGTGGGAGGGATGAATGGGGAGGTTGGGATTGACATATATACACTACTATGTATAAGGTGAGGTGAGGTGAGGTCGCTCAGTCGTGTCCGACTCTTTGCAACCCCATGGACTGTAGCCCACCAGGCTCCTCTGTCCATGGGATTCTCCAGGCAAGAATACTGGAGTGGGTTGCCGTTTCCTTCTCCAGGGGATCTTCCTGACCCAGGAATCAAACCTGGGTCTCCTGCATTGCCGGCAGACGCTTTACTGTCTGAGCCACCAGGGAAGCCCCTAAACAAACTCATTCTCACTTCCGAAAGGCACCATAGATAACTAATGAGAACCTACTGTATACCACTGGAAACTCTATTTAATGCTCTGTGGTGACCTAAACAGAAAAGAAATCCAAAAAAGAGGGGATATGTGCATATGTATAGCTGATTCACTTTGCTGTGCAGCAGGAACAACATTGTAAAACAACTATACTCCAATAAAAATTAATTTAGAAAGATAAAAAATAAAGCTACCTAAATTATAAGCCTCCCCCCCCAAAAATCCCAACAAAATTATTGGAGTGGGCAAGTATGCTCCTCCCTTAGAGATTGTCTGTATGTGTGGAATGAGGGGTGGGAGTGAATATTTTTGAATAATCTATTCTAATCTGGCAAAGCCAGGTTTTGCCTTGAGGTAATATAGTACCAGAGAGCAAGCTTCAGTAGCTACACTGACACCACCGTCACAAACTAATATTCCTGAATTGGGAAGAGTTTCAGTAATGGGGAGCTGTGGCCAGGGCTCACCTCATGACATGAAGCTAGTGGCTTTCTGTCATGAGGTGGGTGTGCCTATTAGAGTGGGAGGTTATGACACCTTCCTTCCTGTCTTGTCACTGTTGCTCAGTGGCTAAGTTGTGTCTGGCTTCTTGAGCCCCGTGGACCACAGCACGCCAGGCTCCTCTGTCCTCCACTGTCTCCTGGAGTTTGCTCAAATTCGTGTCCATTGAGTCGGTGATGCTATCTAACCATTCCATGCTCCGTTGCCCCCTTCTCCTGCCTTCAGTCTTCCCTAGCATCAGGGTCTTCTCCAGTGAGTCAGCTCTTTGCATCAGGTGGCCAAAGTATTGGAGCTTCAGCTTCAATCCTTCCAATGAATACTCAGGACTGATTTCCTTTAAGGTTGACTAGTTTGATCTCCTTGCAGTCCAAGGGACTCTCAAGAGTCTTCTTCAGCACCACATTTCAAAAGCATCAATTCTTCAGTGCTCAGCCTTCTCTGTCTCACTCATAATTTTAACTCTAGCCCTAGACTTTAGTCTGTAGCAAGTAGAAATTTAAAAATTGATTCCTCTTAATCCCCTAATTCAGGGTTGCTTCAGCTTTTTAATTGTAGCCCACAGGAGGAAGTACATTTTATTTTAAAAAACTTTTTATTTCTGAAAGATTTTTAAAAATTGGAAGATAGTTGCTTTACAGTGTTGTGTTGATTTCTGCTGTACAGCAAAGTGAATCAGCCATATGTATACATATACCTCCTCTTTTTTGAATTTCCTTTCCATTTAGGTCACCACAGAGCACCGAGTAGAGTTCCGTTTTCTATACAGTAGTTCTCATTAGTTATCTATTTGACACATGGTAGTGTATCTGTGTTGGAGAAGGCAATGGCACCCCACTCCAGTCCTCTTGCCTGGAAAATCCCATGGACAGAGGAGCCTGGTGGGCTGCAGTCCATGGGGTCACTAGGAGTCAGACACGACTGAACGACTTCACTTTCACTTTTCACTTTCGTGCATTGGAGAAGGAAATGGCAACCCACTCCAGTGTTCTTGCCTGGAGAGTCCCAGGGACGGGGGAGCCTGGTGGGCTGCCGTCTCTGGGGTCGCACAGAGTCGGACACGACTGAAGCGACTTAGCAGCAGCAGCAGCAGTGTATCTGTCAGTCCCAGTCTCCCACTCCATCCCACCTCCTCTTCCTCCTTGGTGTCCATACATTTGTTCTCTGTGTCTGTCAAAGTGCCCGTAACATCATGACTCAAGTCATGTATATAACTATGCATTCATATTTCTGGAACAAAAGTTTCAGAAAACAATGCTAATTCTTTCCACGAGTGGTTCACTATGGTATTTGTCTTTTTTATCCATTCCATTCCAAGTGATTCTATGAAAAAATGGCTGGCTAAGACCCAATGAATTTCATCGCCCATTAATGGGCTGTGTTTACAGTTTGAAAAAAACAAACAGTGCCTTAGTTCACAGCCCCCATTCTAGGGTTACTTTTGTGCATGCTGATCTCCTCGTCTGATATTTGGCTGGAAGGAGGGGGTTGAAAAATGAGGCTCCTAGCACAGCTTTTAAATTCTGGTTGGCCGTCACCTAGTGTAGCCTGCTTTCCTGGGGTGCTGTGTCCCCTCACTGAACCAACTATTGCCAGTGGTTTCCATTTAAAGCTACAGTTTCCAACACAAGTGGTTATTAAGGTTCTTCAGAGCTATCTAGATGATCATATTCTTCTCCTTCTCTGACCTTCTACCATGATGAATCATATTAATAGGTTTTCTAATACTGAATCCTCCTTGTGTTCCCGGCATTAACTGTACTTGGCCATGACATACTGCCTTTTTAATATTCAGCTGGATTTGGTTTGCAAATATTTTGTTGAAAAGTACTACATCTGTGTTCATAAGTAATGTTGGTTGGTGCTATATTTCCCAGGTTTTTAATATCAAAATTTTTGTTAACTTTGTAAAATGGATTGGAACATTTTCCATCATTTTTCCCTTTTCTGGAACAGTTTATATAGCACAGGAATAACCTATTCTTGGAAGGTTTGAAAGCAAAATAAATGGTAGTTTTACCTTGATAGTAATTGGGACCCAAGACCTTTTAGGGGAAGTAGTTCTTTGACAACTTTTTAAACATTTTTCTGTGATTATTGGATTATTCAGGTTTTCTCCTGCTTCTTTAGTCAATTTTGGTAATTTACCTTTTTCTAGAAGTCTTCCATATAAACAAATTGAAAAACTTTTTGGACTTCCCTGATGGTCCAGGGGCTAAGACTTTATGCTTCCATTGAAGGGGGCTTGGGATCAATCCCTGGTCAGGGAACTAGGTCCTTCATGCCACAGCTAAAACTTTGCATGCTGCAACTAAAAATCCTGCGTGCTGCAAACTAAGACCTAGCACAGCCAAATAAATAAATAAATAAATATATATATATTTTAAGTTAGAAATTTTATAGGACAGAGGAAAAGGAAGTATTATGTCATTTTCAAACAAATTTGTAAATTATTTTGCTTTAATTTCTGATCTTTTCTTCCCCCAAGAGTATGCAGCCTGTAAAGTTTTAAGTTTTTAAATGCCCAGTTTCGAAGTGCTCCATTTTATGAATGTGGCAAGCATATTTAACCATTCATTTTTTCTAAACTTCTGTGAATACTGGACAGTGAATTTTATTCTCTGCATTAAGTAGTGTTGTTCTCCTGTATCCCTTTTCTTTCTTGATCGGTTCTTTCTGTCTCCTCACTCTCCACACTAATTCCTGTTTAGTTCTAGAGGGGAATGGTCTGTATCTTGATTTTTTCCCCCTTTGCTTTTACTGATCTTTGTCTTCAGGAACTCACCAATTCCTTGTCTAGCTGTTTTTGTTCACAGAGCTCATTCTTTCCTGAAGAGGAATAATGGGTCCAGGTGTCGGCTGAGATTGAACCCTGCTTTCCTATTTTCTGATCTTGCCTCTTGGTTGCTTTTTAGTTTATTAGGATAAATAATGAAATCTTCAACATGTTTATTCACAAGTATTTTTCTTAATTACCAAGTTGTGCCTGTTCATACTCCCACTCGTGACTTAGGAGAAGGCCCTTCTCACTGTGTGTGTGTGTGTGTGTGTGTTCGTCTGACTCTTTGCAGCCCCATGGACTGTAGCCCACCAGGCTCCTCTGTCCATGGGATTTCCCAGGCAAGACTAATGGAATGGATTGTCATTCCCTTCTCCAGGGGATCTTCCCCCTTCAGGGATCGAACCCAAGCCTCCTACACTGCAGGTGGATGATCTTTAATACCCGAGCTACCAAAGAAGCCCCCTCACTGTATAGCCACCAGCATTTGATATTCCTAAACAATGTTGTCAGTTTAGTAGCAGTCCAGACATTTTAAACTCTGTCACCATTAACATGTATACACTGCTGCTGCTAAGTTGCGTCAGTTGTGTCCGACTCTGTGCAACTCCATAGATGGTGGCCCACCAGGCTCCTCTGTCCCTGGGATTCTCTAGGCAAGAACACTGGAGTGGGTTGCCATTTCCTTCTCCAATGCATGAAAGTGAAACTACCATGTGTGAAATAGATAGCTAGTGGCAAGCTGTTGTATAGCACAGGGAACTCAGCTGGGTGCTCTATGTTAACCTAGAGGGGTGAGGTGGGGGTGGGTGGGAAGGTGTCTTGACAGAGGTGATGTGTGTATACATATAGCTGATTCACTTCATTGTACAGCAGAAACTAACTCAACATGGTAAAGCAATTATGCTCCAATAAAATAAAGAACTGTCACCCTTAAATCTAGATAGAAATGGCCACCTTGGTGATGAGAGCAGGGAATTCTGAGTGGTGGTGTGCTCATTTAAAGGTACATGTTAAGCTATGTTATACAGTGAATAAGAAATTAGTCTATAAGGAGGTCAAACCAGTCAGTTCTAAAGGAAATCAACCCTGAATAGTTATTGGAAGAGCTATTGCTGAAGGTGAAGCTCCAATACTTTGGCCACCTGCTTCGAAGAGCTGACTCATTAGAAAAGACTCTGATGCTGCAAAAGATTGAGGGCAGGAGGAGAAGAGGGTGGCAGAGGATGAGATGGTTAGATAGCATCGCCGACTCAATGGACATGAATTTGAGCACACTCCAGGAGATAGTGGAGGACAGAGGAGCCTGGTGTGCTGCAGTCCATGGGGTCCCAAAGAGTCGGACACACCTTAAGGACTGAACAACAACGACTATAAGTTATGGAAAGAGAGACCCCTGCATATTACAGTCCCCCAAGTAAGGTGCCAGTCAGGGAGGGGGATAAAACTATAAGCAAGACTTGGTGCTCAGTGAAATCTGGGGGGCAAGACTCTAGGAGAGTTTGGAAAGGAGAAAGCCCTGGGGTACCGGCAGGGATTGTGAGGACCCTTTTCCTGCTTGGTTTGGTTCTCTGGGGATGCCTAGGGGATGACTGTTCCCTTGCTGGGATGGAAGGTGGAAACCAGTGATGGGGAGGAGCCAGACTGGATGCATGGGGCCATGACCATCCTTCTGGAGAAAGGGTTGTTCGTTTGCTGGCGATTATTGTAGTCACCCTTCACTGATGCTGAAACGGAAGAGAAGCAGGAATTATTGGAACGGGCAGAGGGAAGCGGGTCCAACGCCCTGAAGCTGTTAAAGTGAAATTCCTTTCAGTGCAAACACTTCATACTGAGAACGGGGAGCTTCCTTTCCATGCAGTGGTGGTTGGTAGGACACCAGCGTATCAATGGAATATGCTTACTCCCTACCTCTGTGGCTCTCTGAGGACGGCAGGCCCTCCCAGGACCCCAGCCAGTCCTTTGCTTCCCTCCTCAGGACAGGCTTGGTGGCCTGACATCTTGGAGGAAACCTAGGGGCTCCAGACTGACCTGCAGGCCCTCCACCCGGTCCCTGGGAGGTCCGGCATGTGGCAGGCATCTGTGGTCATAGCTCTGGGAGGAGGGACACCGGGGCTGCTCACTCTGTAAACACTTTCTGGGATGTGTTAGCAGCTCCCCTCATCAGAGCCGGGAAAGCATTTGGTGCACTGAGCAGGGAAGGAACTCGTGGAGTGGCCAGGGGCTGTGCTCTGACGGGCTCTGTGCGGCCCCTGATGCAGGGAGGCCATTTGCCTGGGTGATGCCCACTCTGCATCTGGCTGATTCCTTGTGGATCCTTAGGAGGTTCTTAGCAACCAGACACTTTAAAAATAATTTTTTTCGTTTTGGGGGGCTGCACTTTTCGGCATTTGGGCTCTTAGTTCCCTAACCAGGGATCGAACTCCCCTACAGTGGAAGCTCCAAGTCTTAACCACGTGACTTGCAGGGAATTTCCTCAGACTCTTTCTTATTTTTTGCTGCTGGTTTTCTAGTTTGTTTTTATTCATGAAAATTTTTATTGGAATATAGTTTCTTTGCAATGTTGTGTTAGTGTCTGCTGTACAGCAAAATGAATCAGTGATACTTTTACCTATATCCACTTTTTTTTTAGGTTACACTTAGGTCACCACAGAGCGCTGAGCAGAGGTCCGTGCTGTACTGCAGGTTCTCATTAATTATCTATTTTATACATAGTAGTGTATATATATGTCAATCCCAGTCTCCCATTTCATCCCCCTTGATATCCATAAGTTTGTTCTCTATATTCGTGACTCTGTTTCTGCTTTGCAATTAAGGTCATTTATACCGTTTTTCTAGATTCCACATATATGCATTAATATACAATATTTGTTTTCTCGTTCTGACTTACTTCACTCTGTATGACAGGCTCTAGGTCCATCCACATCCCTGCAAATAGCACTGTGTTGTTCCTTTTTATGGCTGAGTAATATTCCATTGCATATACGTACCACATCTTCTTTACCCATTCCTCTGTTGATGGACATCTAGGAGCAACCAGACACTCTGAAAGACAGCTGAAAGGCTGGGGACGAGGGTTGGGAAACAGCCCAATCCATGCTAGGGAGTGGACTGGCCTCACTCTATTTTGTAGTTAATTGACTCAAGTGTCTAATAGATAGGCACATACACATATAGGTACACAGACAGAGCAAGACGTATTATATGCTGATATAACCCTTCATCTTTCTACAGCGGGACTTCGGTGAATCCCTCAAGTGAGGCAGGCCACACGTCTCTGTTCTTTTTGACCTCACTGCTGATTTGTTCCTGAATTGTCAGTTGATCTTCTTTGATGCCCACTCCAGGACACGAGGTGTATCAAGGGAGCTTTGGCTCCCAAGGTTCTTCCTTGCCAGCACAGACAGATGTTGAGTTTTTTTCCACTTCAGCAGTTACCAAAGGAAGCTTGTCTTTCAAAAGACACGTGGAGGAACCTCCCTGGTGGTCCAGTGGCTAAAACTGTGCTCCCGCTGCAGGGGGCCTGGGTTTGATCCCTGGTCATGGAACTAGATCCTGCATGTCGCAACTAAAGATCCTGCAAGCTGCAACTAAGACCCAGCACAGCCACATAAATAAATAAATATTAAGAAACAGACCCATGGCGCACCGGACATGTGCACGTGCTAAGCTGATTCAATCATGTACAACTATTTGTAACCCCATAGTCCACAGCCTGCTAGGTTCCTCTGTCCATGAAATTCTTTAAGCAAGAATACTGGAGTGCATTGCTGTGTCTTCCTCCAGGGGATCTCTCCGACCCAGGGGTCTAACCCACGTCTCCTGCATTGGCAGGCAGGTTCTCTACCACTAGTGCCACCTGGGAAGCTTTTTTAAACTGTCATGTGGAAATACTTACTGAGCTCAGAGCTTTGTTTGTAATTTAAGATTGTGAGGTTCAATGAATGAATCCATTGACTGACAATCCGTGAGGTCAAGATAGAAAGTCATCTTAATGAAAAACTAGTAGAAGACTCGAAGAAGGCAATGGCACCCCACTCCAGCACTCTTGCCTGGAAAATCCCATGGACAGAGGAGCCTGGTAGGCTGCAGTCCATGGGGTCACTAGGAGTAGGACACGACTGAGCGACTTCCCTTACACTTTTCACTTTCATGCATTGGAGAGGGAAATGGCAACCCACTCCAGTATTCTTGCCTGGAGGATCCCAGGGACGGGGGAGCCTGGTGGGCTGCCGTCTATGGGGTTGCACAAAGTCGGACACGACTGAAGTAACTCAGCAGCAGCAGTATAAGACTAGTTCAGATCAATTCAGTCGCTCAGTCGTGTCTGACTCTTTGCGGCCCCATGAATCGCAGCACGCCAGGCCTCCCTATTGACAGTAAAAGTGCAAATGGAGCCCTAATATGTGTTCAGTATTCATAATTCATAGATTCCTTCTTCTTTATTCATTGATAGTAGGGTGAATTTTGCTTCCCAGGTGGCGCTAGTGGTAAAGAACACACCTGCTGATGCAAAAGACAAAAGATACATGGGTTCAATCCCTGGGTCGGGAATATCCCCTGGAGGAGGACACAGCAACCCACTCCAGTATTCTTGCCTGGAGAATCCCAAGGACAGAGGAGCCTGGTGGGCTATGATCCATAGGGTCACAAACAGCTGGACACTACTGAAATGACTTAGCATACACACACAAGGTGAATTTATGTAAAGGAATTTACTTCATTTCAGTTCAGTTTAGTCGCTCGTCGTGTCTGACTCTTTGTGACCCCATGAATTGCAGCACGCCAGGCCTCCCTGTCCATCACCAACTCCCAGAGTATATTTTTATTTTCATATAAACTATTGAATAAGCTTGACTATATTATACAGAAAATCTTGCTGGAATTTTGATAGGAATTGTGTTAAACCTATTGGTTGGTTTGGGGAGGATTAACATGTTTACTAAGCTGAATCTTCCAATGAACATGAGCACAGTGTGTTTCTTTAGTATTTAGATCTATTGGCTTCTTTCATTAGCATTTTGTAAAATTCTGAACAATGTCTTTTGTCTGTGTACCTAAATATTTCATTTTTTGGAGTGATTGTAAATGGTGTTGGGCTTTTCATTTTATTATTCATATGTTGTTTGCTAAAACACAGAAATGCAGTAGAACTCTGGGTGTTGCTTTGGGCTTCCCTGATAGTTCAGTTTGTTAAAGAATCTGCCTGCAGTGCAGGAGACCAAGGTTTTATTCCTGGGTCAGGAAGATCAGCTGGAGAAGGGATAGGCTACCCACTCCAGTATTCTTGGGCTTCCCATGTGGCTCAGCTGGTAAAGAATCTGGCTGCATTTTAGGGGACCTGGGTTCCATTCTTGGTTTGGGAAGAGCCCCTGGAAAAGGGAAAGGCTACCCACTCCAGTATTCTGGCCTAGAGAATTCCATGGACTATATAGTCCATGAGATTGCAAAGAGTCGGACACAAATGAGCAACTTTTACTTTCTTGCACTTTGTAACCTGCAGCCATTCTAAAGTGAAAGTGGAAGTCACTCAGTCATGTTCAACTTCGTGACCCCATGGACTATACAGTCCATGGAATTCTCCAGGCCAGAATACTGGCATGGGTAGCCGTTTCCTTCTCCAGGGGATCTTCCCAACCCGGAGATCAAACCCAGGTCTCCCACATTGCGGACAGATTATTTACCAGATGAGCCACAATATTAGTTTAAGGAGTTTTTTCGTAGGTTCCTTGGGATTTTCAATGTAGACAATGTGGCCTAAAATTAAGGCCCAGTATTATGTGCTGCCTTGATATCTGATGAACCCACGAGAGCCTTGAGTGTGTATCTGACAGTTCCCCTCCCCACTCTTCCCATCGATATGGTCTCCTAGGCATACAACCTTCCTTATCTAAGTATCAAGGCAAAGTTCCTGCTTATAGTGGAGTAGTGGGTTTCTGTTCCCTGCAGCCTGCAGAATTCCTCAAACAAACCAGTCATATCCTCCTGAGAGAGCCAGAGGTCACCTCACACTCTGATACTACAAAGCCTGTCCCTTGTCCCTGCTTGTTTATTTTGTCCTGGGTGAGACCACGATGGGGTCCTGTATGGCATGTGGTGATCTTCCCAGGTGGTACTAGTGACAAAGAACCTGCCTGCCAGTGCAGGAGCCTTTAAGAGACAGGGGTTAGATCCCTGAGTAGGGAAGATCGCCTGGAGGAGGGCATGGCAACCCACTCCAATATTTCTTGCCTGGAGAATTCCATGGACAGAGGAGCCTGGTGGGTTATAGTCCATAGTGTAGCAAAGAGTCAGACACAACTGAAGCGACTTGCATGGGATGTTGTATCGGCTCTTCCCTTGGACTCTGAGTATATAAGATTAATAAACTGTTGTCTGTCTCATCTGTCTAATGCCATGTGTCATGTATTTGGCCATTCCTTTAACAATAAGGTGGGAATCCCTTCGTCATGAATAAGGTGACTAGGAAGTGATTAAACAGACAATCACATCATCTATAAATAAGATTTTATTTCTTCCATTTCAATCTGTATGCCTTTGTTTTCTTTTCTTGCCTTATTACACTTGCTATCACTTCCAGTTATAGTCAGAGAGTGGACATTCTACCTTATTCCTGATATGAGGGAGGAAACATTTAGGCTTACGTCAGTAAGTATGACATTGTCTGTAGATTATTGCTCTTTATTAAGCTGAGCAAGTTCTCTATTTCTGGTTTGCTAAGAATTTTTATCATGAATAAGTGCTTAATTTTGTCAAATGCCTTTTTCTTTATCAAGTGATAAGATCTTGTGACTCATCTTTTTTACCCACTTGATTTGATACATTATACTGTTTGATTTTCAAATAAAAACAGCATTGCATTCTTAGGATAAACCACAGTTGGTCATGGTGTATCATTCGTTGTATACTGATGAATTTCATTTGTTCATATTTTATTTGAGGATTTTTGCATCTCACTTCATGAGACTTAGTCACCTGTCCTTTCTTTTTTTTGTACTGTCTTTATCTGATTTTGATATCAAGGTAATACTGTCTTCATAAAATGAGTTGTGGAGTGTTTCCTCCTCTTCTCTTTTCTGGAACAGATTGTGTAGGATTGGTGTTAATTCTTTAAATGTGTGGTACAATTCTCCAGTGAAAGAAACCATGTGATCCTGGAGCTTTCATACTGGACAAGCTTTAAACTATGAACTTAATTTCCTTAATAGTTATGGCACTCTTTAGATTATCTTTTTTATGTTGGGTGAATTTTGGTTGTTTCTGTTTTTCAAGGAATTGGCCTATTTCATCAAAATTGTTGAATTTATGCATGTGGAGTTGTTTGTTTTCCATAATTATCCTTCTAATAACTGCAGTATCTGTAGTGATACCCTGTTTCATTCCTGATATTGGTAGTTTCTTCAGTTCAGTTCAGTTCAGTTCAGTCGCTCAGTCGTGTCCGACTCTTTGGGACCCCATGAATCGCAGCATGCCTGTCCATCACCAACTCCTGGAGTTTACCCAAACTCATGTCCATCGAGTCGGTGATGCCATCCAGCCATCTCATCCTCTTGTCATCCCCTTCTCCTCCTGCCCCCAATCCCTCCCAGCATCAGAGTCTTTTCCAATGAGTCAACACTTCACGTGAGGTGGCCAAAGTACTGGAGTTTCAGCTTCAGCATCAGTCCTTCCAAAGAACACCCAGGACTGACCTCCTTTAGGATGGACTGGTTGGATCTCCTTGCAGTCCAAGGGACTCTCAAGAGTCTTCTCCAACACCACAGTTCAAAAGCTTCAATTCTTCGGTGCTCAGCTTTCTTCACAGTCCAACTCTCACATCCATACATGACCACTGGAAAAACAATAGCCTTGACTAGATGGACCTTTGTTGGCAAAGTAATGTCTCTGCTTTTCAATATGCTGTCTAGGTTGGTCATAACCTTTCTTCCAAGGAGTAAGCATCTTTTACTTTCATGGTTGCAGTCACCATTTGCAGTGATTTGGAGCCCCCAAAATAAAGTCTGACACTGTTTCCCCTATTTCCCCATCTATTTGCCATGAAGTGATGGGACCAGACGCCATGATCTTCGTTTTCTGAATGTTGAGCTTTAAGCCAACTTTTTCACTCTCCTCTTTCACTTTCATCAAGAGGCTTTTTAGTTCTTCACTTTTTGCCATAAGGGTGGTGTCATCTGCATATCTGAGATTATTGATATTTCTCCCGGCAATCTCGATTCCAGCTTGTGCTTCCTCCAGCCCAGTGTTTCTCATGATGTACTCTGCATAGAAGTTAAATAAGCAGGGTGACAATATACAGCCTTGACGTACTCCTTTTCCTATTTGAAACCAGTCTGTTGTTCCATGTCCAGTTCTAACTGTTGCTTCCTGACCTGCATACAGATTTCTCAAGAGGCAGGTCAGGTGGTCTGGGATTCCCATCTCTCTCAGAATTTTCCACAGTTTCTTGTGATCCACACAGTCAAAGGCTTTGGCATAGTCAAGAAAGCAGAAATAGATGTTTTTCTGGAACTCTCTTGCTTTTTCCATGATCCAGCGGATCGAACCCAGGTCTCCTGCCTTGCAAGGCGGATGCTTTACCAGCTGAACCACAAGGGAAGCCCATTGGTCGTTTGTATCATATGTTTATTCTTCATCAGTCTTGATTTTTTTCTCTGTCAGTTTATTGTTTTGTTGATGCATATTGTTGACCTTTTCAAATTGTCAGGTTTTTCTTTCATTGATTTCTTCTGCTGCTTTTCTGTTTTCTGTTTCTGTGGCTTGTGCTCTTTATTATTTTCTTTCTTCTGGTTGCCTTGGATTTTTTCCTCTTTGTTTTTTATTTTCTTGGAGTGGAATTAGATCATTAATTTGAGATATTTTCTTTTTTTTTAATGTAAGCATTTAGTGCTATAAATTTTTCTTTCTGTAAGTTGTTTTGCCATATTCCACAAAATTTGATACGTTTTAATTTAATTCATTTTTTGAATTTTTCTGTTTCCTTTGAGGAGTTCTCTCTGACCCATGAATTATTTAGAAATATGTTATTTAGTTTCTATTTGGAGAATTTCCTGTTACCTTTTTGTTACTGATTTCTAGCTCAATTCCATTATGGCTAGAGAACACACTGTATGATTCCAATTATTTTAAATTTGTTGAGGTTTGTTTCATGTCCAAAAATATGGTCTATTTTAGTGAATGTTCCATGGGCACTTGAAAAGAATGTATATTCTGCTATTGTTGGGTAAAGTGTTCTTTAAAGGTCGATTAAATTGTGCTGATTGACAGTGTTGTCTAGTTCTTTTGTAGCACTGTTGACTTTCTATCTAGTTATCAATCAGTTGCTGACATGGGGTGTTCCAACTCTGATTCTAAATTGGCATATTTTTCCTTTCAATTTTATCAGTGTTTGCTTTAAGTATTTTAGAGCTCTATTGTTTGGTGCATACACATTTAGTGTGCCTAGATTTCCTGGGTGGAATGTTCCTCTGTGGAAATTTTCTTTGCTTTAAAGTTTATGTCTTTTAATGTAGCCACTCCTTTAAAGAAATGACTGTTAAATATGCTATTAGCATAATATATTTTTTTTTTACTTTAATATTTTTTATGTTCAGCCTGTCTATATAATTATATCTGCAGTGATTTCTTATAGCGAGGATATAATTGAGTTGTGTGTACTTTTTTTTAATCCACTCAGCCAGTCTCTATCTGGTACACAGTGTATTTCAACCATTTAAAGTAACTATTGATATGTTTTAATTATACGTTATATAAATATATATTATTGCTGTTATAACTGTATGTTATATTTGTAGGGTTTATTTATTTTTTATTTAAAAGTGTTTATTTATTTATTTGATTGAACCAGGTATTGGTTGCAGCATGGGGGATCTTGTGTGTGTGTGTGTGTGTGTGTGTGTGTGTGTGGCATGCAGAATCTTTAGTGTGGCATGTGGACTCTTAGTTGTGACCTGTGGGATATAGTTTCCTGACCAGGGATCAAACCCAGGGCCCCTGCATTGGGAGTACCAAGTCTTAGCTACTGGACCACCAGGGAAGTCCCTATTTTAGGGTTTTAGCTTGCTATTTTATGTTTTGTTTCTCTGTCTCTTATTCCTGTGGTTCCCTTTTATTGCCTTCCTGTGGTCTTCTTGAAAATTTTTTAGAATTACATGTTGATTTATCTGTAAAGGTTTTGAATCTTTCTCTTTCCCTTAACCCTCTTATGGTGGTGCTATCTTATCACAGACACTGTGTGAAGTGTCAAAACTTTACCTTAATTTAGGTTTTACCTTTTCCTATTTTTAATATCATAATTATCTTAATTGTGTTCTTTTCATACATTGAGCACCACATCAGATGATATAATTTTTTGTTTCAACTATCAAATGTAGTTTTAAATAAAGCTCATGAAGGACTTTCCTGGTGGTTCAGTGGTTGAGTTTGCCTGCCTGTGCAGGGGTCATGGGTTTGCTCTCTGGTGTGGGAAGATCCCATATGCCCTAGGGCAACTAGGCCCCTGTGCCACAGTTATTGAGCCTGCACTCTAGAGCCTGTGGTCCACAATGAGAAGCCGGCTCATTGCAATGAAGAGTAGTCTCTGCTGTCTGCAAGTAGAGAAAGCTTGTGCACAACAATGAAGACCCAGTGCAGCCAAAAATAGTAAATAAAACATTTTTTTAATAAGTTCATGAAGACAAGGGCATTCTTTACCCTATTTTTACCCATTACATTGTTCTTTCTTCCTTCTTGGAGTTTCAGATCTTCTGTTATAATTTACCGTCTTTCAAATATCTTTTAAAAATAATTTTAAAAAGAATTTAATTAATTTTAATTTTAAAATTAATTTAAATTTAAAAGAATAATTTTAAAAAGAATGAAATAAAAATAATTTTGGCTGCACTGGGTCTTCATTGTTGATTATGGACTTTCTCTAATTGTGACGAGCAGGGCTACTCTTTGTTATGGCACGCGGACTTCTCATTGTGGTGGCTTCTCTTGTTGCAGAGCACAGGCTCTAGGGTGCTCAGGCTTCAGTGGTTGCAGCACATGGGCTCAGTAGTTTGCGATGCATGGCATATGGGCTCTCGAGTGCAGGCTCAGTAGTTGTGATGCACGGGCTTAGCTGCTGCATGGCATATGGGATGTTCCTGGATCAGGGATCGAACCTATGTTCCCTGCATTGGCAGGTGGATTCTTATCCACTGCACCACCAAAGAAGTCCTGCCTTTTTTTTAGAGTACTTATTTTATCATTTCTTTAAAGGTAGGTCTTCTGGTGACAATTCTTTGTCTTCCTTCTTCTGAGAATGTCTGGATTTCCCCTTTATTCCTGAAGGGTATTTTTGCTGGGCATAGAGTTCTGGTCCAAATGTTTTTATTTTGTTTTAATTTCAGCACTTGAAATGTCTGCTACTTCTTTCTGGCTTCTTCGGTTTAAGATGAGAAATCCACTATCCATTTTAATTGCTGTTCCCCTATAGGCAGTGTTTATTTGTCCGTTGATTTCAGATGTTTGATTATGGTATTTTGTGTGTATGTGTGTGTGTTTCTTTGATGTTATTCTTTTTAAGGATTCAACCTCTTGAATCTTTGGTTTTATGGTTTTCCCCGAATTGGTAGAATTTCAGCCATTATTTCTTCAAATGTATTTTTTAACCCTATGCTATTTCTTTTTTCCTTTTTATACTCTGATAACATAAATTTTATATCCTTTATTATACGATGGGTCCTTGATGCTCTGTTCATTTTATCTTCAAAACATTTTCTCTCTGTTGTTTAGATTAAATAGTTTCCCTTACTCTTTTTCATTTTTACTGATCTCTCATCTTAGTATTCTAAAAAACTACATCCAGTTAATTTTCTGTAGTTTCTGTTCGTCTCTTCTTTCAATGCATTAAGATTGTTTCCTTGTTTTTTTATTAATGCCAGCTTCCCTTTCATTTAAAACTATTGTCTTATCAACTCATCTTTTATATCTTGTTTCTCAAAGTCCAAGATCACTTTTGTTTTCTTAAGTATTCACAGAAAATGCTACCTAAAGTTTAGATTCCTAGAGTAAAGCTTTGCTTCCAAAATATTACCTCTTGCATGTTCTGTTACTGTTGTTTAATGCTGCAGATGCTTGTAGTTTCCAAGTTGGTTTTAATCTGTTCACATGTCTTTGAATGGGTGTTTGCAATGGCCCCATCACCTTTTGATTATTCCCAAAACTAGTGGGCAGATTTTTCCTGGCATCAGTCAGGGTAGGCTAGATCCTCTGCAGTAACCTTCAAAAAAATCTCAGCAGCATAATACACAGAGGGCTTCTTCTCACTCATTTGTATATCTATCACATTTCTTCTCAGTGCTGTTGCCATCGAAAACATTGCTGATTGCCATTTCCGTGGAGAATAGGAAATGTGACAAGTTGAGCGCTGGTTCTCTGAATTTTCTGGATAGAAGTGACGCATACCACTCACATTTTGTTAGGCGTTTTTTGCTTTGTTAGCCAAAGCAAGTGACATGGCCATGCCTAACTTCAAAGGGTTGGGGTCTTGCACTCGTACCATGGGCCCAAGAGGAGAACTGAAAATATGTAGTGGACAGTAGTGATAGCTACCACAGGCTCCTTGATGGTTTCTTTGTATGCCCTAGAAATCTGTCTTTAAGATGGTCAGGAATGGATCTGGGATTAGTTAAGCAAGTACCTACCAGCCATACCTACCTACCTGGCCAAATCAGTAATCATGGCTGCCATCTGATTGGTTGGTACCTGTGCTTTAACAATCATTAAATACTTCAAATATAATTCTTGGGACTTGCCTGGTGGCCCAGTGGTTCGAATGGAGAAGACTTCACCTTCCAATGCAGCGGGTGTTGGTTGAGGAGCTAAGATCCCATTTGCCTTGCAGCAGCAAAATAAAACAGAAACAATATTGTAACAAATTCAATAAAGACTTTAAAAATGGTCAACATCAAAAGAATCTTAAAAAAAATATCATTTTTGATCATATAGGTTTTTTTTTAAATTGCAGCTTGATTCATCTAGCATCCTAAAGGACTCATTGTAGGAGCTGGGGTCATAGCTCTGTCTGCATACTTATTTTAATGTGGCTCCTCTCCCAACCGCCTTTGACTGCTGTTGGTCCCTGGTAAGAGAGTGACTTCAAGTGAAGCTCTTTCTGTGCTTTGTCATGGTCTCCAGCTGTACCACTTTCTTAAGAATGAATATTTAAAAATCTGCCCTTGGTGACGTTTTCTTTATTGGATCCTACCTATACTTGACCTAACATCAAAAAAAAGAAAAAAAAAATCCTTAAGGGACTTCCCTGGTGGTCCAGGGGTTAAAAATCTACTTTGCAATGCAGGGGATGTGGGTTTGATCCCTGGTTGGGGAACTAAGATCTCACATTCCATAGAGCAACTAAGATTGCATGCCACAACTACTGAGCCAACGCACCATAACTACAGAGTCTGTGTGCCACAACCAAAGATCGCACGATGCAGCCAAGATCTCACATGCCACAACTAAGGCCATTGCGGCCAGATAAATAAATAAATGCTGCATTTCCTTAAGATTTTTATCATACGGTTGACACTATTTGAAAATAGTTATTCAAAACTATTGATATTCCCGTGTTCTGTTTTCCTATGGTCATCTGGGACAGTTTCTGGGTAGGGGGACTTGGTTACCATAGTTACATGAATGCTGACATCGTGACTGTGTCACTTTGTGTTTGGACTCCTTGTAGCAGGCTTCTCTGTATCCTCTGTGGCATAGTATGTGGTAGACCAGTTGTATTTGAAAACTCCAGGGCAGGATAAAGAGTGCCTCAGAGATCATGGATCCCCAGACAGACCTACCCAAGGTTCAGAACCGGTGAGAGTCAGAGCTAAGATAAACTCACTTCTCTAATTCACTCGATGTCTTTCTCAATGTATAGCATAATGCAAGTGGCTAGTGACTGAGTAGAGGGACTCTACCTGTCACAGTCGTAGGCACTTCCTCCTTTACTAATTTTACTTCTTTTCTCACTCTTTCTTCTCTTCCATCCCTTTTCACCCTTCTTTCCTAATATATGTTAGGTCAGCCAAAGGAGCCTACCAGTAATGTTCATCCTTGCTGTTGGCACTGAGCACTGAATAGATTACTGACTATTGGAAGAAGGAAGCATTTAGTGTCTAGTTGAAGAACATTGGTGTTAAAGGGTAGAGAGATTTGTAGGTGAAAGGGTAGGTGATTGTTTATTGTACAAGGAAGTGTAATAGTGACGTAGTCTAAATAATACTAATTGGTCTTTCCCTTGGCTTGGCGTGGATCATGCTGTTTTCCGTAAATTTTCCATCAGAGAGCAGATGTCATCTAGTGACTTTCCTACAAATGTTTGCTTTCTTAGAAGTGAGCTCTGTTTATTTCTCTGGTTACAAAAATGTGTTGTTTATAACTTGTAAAGAAATGTGAATCTATTCTGATTTGCTTCCCAAGCACATTTCTCACTAGGTCATTACCCAGCCCAATGTCAGCTGGACCGAACTGCCTTTATTATAATACTGGTTGAGGAAGACATCCCAGGCAGCCTTCCTAAGCTTGCACAGTCTTTATTAGAGGTATAGAAGTTTATGAGAATTCACTTGGAAATATTTGAATTTTGGCCACAAATTCAGGTTAAAGTATTGGCTCAATAAAACAGGTCATTCCTTTGAGTCAAGATGTAACTAGCATTGGTGGGGAGAATGAAAGGAAGTAGGTACATCATTGCTTGTTGTGTGTAGGGAAATTGATTCCAGAACCTCCTGCACATATCAAAATCCAAGGATGCTCAATTATGTGCATGTAACCTAAGCCCATCCTCTGTAGACTTTAAATCATCTCTAGATTACTCATACTACTTAATACAGTGTAAGTGCTCTGGAAATAGCTATCTATACAATGTGAATGCTGTGGAAGTAGTCGATGGTGCATGACAAACTCAAGTTTTGTTTCAGAACTTCTGGGAAAAACTTGTCCTAAATATTTTCTTTTCTTTTTAAAAAACATTTTAAATTTCAAGTATAGTTGATTTATAATGTTGTGTTTGCTTATTTGCTTTTTGAAAATTTTGGCTGCAACCTGCAGTATGCAGGATACTAGTTCTCTGACTAGGAATTGAACCCGCAACCCCTGCATTGGAAGGCGGAGTGTTAACCACTGAACCACCAGGGAAATCCCTTCCTGAATATTTTCTGTCCGCAGATGTGGAACCTGTGGATGCAGAGGGCAGACTTCACTGGGTCAGCATTTATTGGTGGCTGAGGCAGGCATCACTGAGTTCTGGCCTTGGATGTGGCTACTGTCTCCGTCAGATGGCGGTGTGTTTGGCTGTGTCTCCGTGCCGCAGTCACATAGAACTGTCGTTGCCTCCTGCTTCCCCTGCTTACTCTCCCCTCCTCTCAAGCCTTTCTCCGCTTGCCCCTCTGTTTCTAGTCCCGTCTCTGTCAAGATTCAAGACGTTGGCAAAGTCTTTCCCAGTGCTCTCACCACCGTTCATCTCCCCTCTCATCATGTTTGACTTTGAGTTCATTCTCTGCATGTCTTTCTCCTCCGTTGGACTTCACCTTTGACCCTGCTCTCTCACTCCTTGAGGTCTTTGTCTGCTTTAGCTTTGGGCCCCTCCCAGTGTAGCGCAGATCCCTGGACGTGTGAGAACTCGTTTGACGACCTCCTCTCTGCCTTGGAAGAAGTTCATACTGAGTTGGGGAGACCAGTATTGGGTTGACCAAATGGTCATTTGGCTTTTTCTGTAGGATGTGATGGACAAACCTGAATTAACTTTTTGGCCGACCCTTTAAGCAGCATGAGAAACACAGAGTGGTTCGTATTGTCGCTTTGCTGGGTCTCTGATCCAGGTATGCCCCAAATCCTTCTAGTAATGAACCCTCTGCTTTTCCCATACCCTCAGTCTCGAAGTTCAGGAGTGCCCCATTCCCCAGACCATTCCGGGCCTTTCCCACACTTGCCCATGTTTTAAAAACCTGGGCCTCTTGTACTTTACAGCCTTTGCCCTGAGATATCTCCAAGGTGGCCTTTGACAACCTGACACTATTAATCTGACTTTTTGTCTTTGTTTTCTCATTGTGCTTTTAGGAAAAGCTGTTAAGATGTCTCCTTCACTGTTTTCAGTACTTTATGTCCCTGGCTGCACATTTTGTGCTGATTCTCTAAGTCAGGGTTTCCTGGTAGATTCGAAACCCAAAGCAAAGATTAGCTGTTTACAACTCACAGAGAACAGCGTTAATTTATGTTTGAGGAGTCTATTTTTGTAGATTTATACTTAGTTTGCTAAATTTATTATTATGTAATCATTAAGAGTTGGATTGGATTAAATAGTAATACAGGGCTTCCCAGGTGGTGCTAATAGTAAAGAATCCACCGGCCAGTGCAGGAGACGTGAGAGACCTGGGTTCGATCCCTGGGTCAGGAAGATCTGCTGGAGTAGGAAACGGCACCCTGCTCCAGTATTCTTGCCTGGAGAATTCCATGGACAGAGGGGCCTGGGGGGTTACGGTCTATGGGTCACAAAGAGTCGGACACTACTGAGCACACACACACAAATAGTAATACAGTACCTATTCATGTACATCCTCCCAGCTTAGGCAATGAAACACTATCAGTACAAAGAAGTAGGTACATTTTCCTCTTTTATCCCCAGATATAATAACTACTCTGAATTTAGAGTTTAAAATTCCCTTACTTTTCTTTATACTTTTACTGCATATTCCTAAACAAAATATGTAGTGTTGTTTTATTTATTTTTATTTTTTAAATATTTATTTTATTTATTTGGCTGTGCAAGTTCTTAGTTGAGCCACGATCTTCCATCTTTGTTGTGGCATGTTGAATCTTTCAGTTGCAGTGTGCGAGATCTTTAGTTGTGACGTGAGAACTCTTAGCTGCGGCATGTAGGACCTAGTTCTCTGACCAGGGATCAAACTTAGGCCCTCTGCACTGGGAGTGCAGAATTTTAGCCACTGGACCACCAGGGAAGTTCCTGTACTGTGGTTTTCTACTTTTAAAACTTTATGTAACTGAAATTATACTGTGAATAGTCTGCAACTTCATATTTTTTTTGCTCAACATTATGTTAGTGAGATTCATCCATGTTGTTAAGTGTAGCTTTCACTCATTTATTTTTGCTGCTGAGTAATGGTCCATCGTATGAAGACATCAGAACACGTATTTTTTTACCCTCCTGTCACACATCTAATTAAAGTGTTTCCAATTTTGTTTTTATGGACAATTTTATTACATGTTCTTTTACATGTTAATTCCTTTAGGGTCTGTGCCGAGGGAAGAAATTGCTGAGAGAAATAATACGCCATCTTCAACTTTACTAGCTATTATTGCACAGATTATTATCTGAGGTCATGGAAACCAATTTATAGTCTGACCAAAAATCTAGGAATCCTTCTTGTACTGTATCATCTCCAATGATACTCAGTGTTTTCCAGCTTTTTCATTTTTGCCAGGTTCGTATTTGTTACATTATTTCTTTGATGTTTATAATTTGTATTTTCCTGATGGCTAGTTAAATACCCATTTTTAAATGCTTACTGGCCATGTGGGTTTTTACTTCTGTAAACTGCTTGTCATACCTTTTGCCCATGAGTTTCTTTTTTGTCTTCTCACTTGTAGACATTGTTTATATATGCTGGATACTAATCCTCTGTTGGTAGAGATTTTGGTCTTTTTTTTCAATGATGGATCCCAAGTTCCTCAAGCAGTCTCTGGTAGATGTTCAAGAGTACTTATTGAATGAATGGATAGCTGTCTATTCATCTTATCATTTATAGTTGGCCTTGTATGTCTTTTTAAAGAAATCCCTTCTTACCTTGATACCACACAGATATCTTCTTATATTTTCTTCTAAATGTTTAACCTCATATATTTTTTTGCCCAAGGAAGTTATTTTATATCCTGTATGCCTCTGTGAAGAAGAAATAAATGAGTATTCAATAGGCTTTGACATTCACTAACTGTGATACTCAACAGCTCTCTCTACCTCAAGAACCTCAATTTTGAGACTTTGCTCGTGGTCCAGTGGTTAAGACTCTGCAGGCTTGGGTTTAATCCTTGGTTAGGGAACTAGATCCTGTATGGTACAACTAAGACCCAGTGCAGCCAAAAGAAAAAAAAAAAAAAAAAAAAGCAAAGGAACTTCAATATATCCCCTTATTTAAAGAAGTGGTGGTGATATGAACTGCCTTGCAGGGTTGATGTGAGATTAATTTAGATAAACTGTCAAGCATGTAATACATGCCTGGCACATAATAAGCCATTCAATACTGTGGCTGTTTCTTCCTTCTCTTGTCTCCTAACTGAGGACAGCAAAGTTCTAGGAATATGAAACCGTCTCCCCATGCGAGCGACTTCCCTGTGGACAAGGAGAAACCCATGATGGGCCCTTTCCAGGTTCTTTCTGGCAGCTAGTTCATCCTCCCTCTGCCTTCCTCCTGGTCTGGCCTCATCTCCACAGCCTGGGTTTCTGCACTACGCCAAGTAGCAAACGCCTCTCTTTTATAGCCTGTCACAAATCCCTGAGTAGATGCAGGCAAGCCTTTGAGCAGCTACACCATTTTTTCTTCTGAACGCTTAAAGACACTTTTCATCAGAACAGAACTGCTTTTCAAACGAGTATATAGGCTGCCTTCCTCACAAGGAAGGTGTGTGATCCATTTGCATTTCAGTTAATCCTAAACACAACCAACGACATCAGTCCGTTCTTTACTGTTGGTGTTGACTTGCTGTGGAGGGGGCACCAGCAGATTCGTAGTAATGGTCAGCCATCAACTAAATATAAGTATTAGATACAGTCACACTGAATTATTATCATTTTTTAAGTTTATTTAAAAAAATTATTTATTCATTTATTTATTATCTTTGGCTGCACTAGCTGTTTGTTGCTGCACACAGGCTGCTCTAGTTGTGGTGAGCTGGGGCTCCTCTTCACTGTGGTGAGTGGGCATCTGATTGTGGTGGCTTCTCTGCTTGGCAGCTCATGGGCTCTAGAGCTCCACTCAGCCACCCAGTGGCTTGTGGAATCTTCCTGAACCAGGGATCAAACCTGTGTCCCCTCTATTGGCAGGAAGATTCTTTACCACTGGAACACCAGAGAGGGCTTCCCAGGTGGCACTAGTGGTAAAGAAACCGCCTGGCAATGCAGGAGACGCGAGCTCAAGCCTTGGGTCAGGAAGATCCCCTGGAGGATGGCATGGCAACCCACTCCAGTATTCTTGCCTGGAGAATGCCATGGACAGAGGAGGCTGGTGCAATATAATCCATAGCAAAGAGTCAGACATGACTGAAGTGATTTAGCATGCACCAGGAAAGTTCTATTAATTTTTGAATGCTTATTTTTGTTTATTTATTTGGCTGTGCCAGGTCTTAGTTCTGGCACTCGGGATCTTTAGTTGCAGCATGTGGGCTCTAGTTCCCTGACCAAGGATTGAACCCAGGCCCCCTGCATTGGGAGCACAGAGTCTTAGCTACTGGACGACCAGGGAAGTCCCTGGAGTTGAATCTTTACAAAGACTGGAGTAAGTGAAGCTCTATCTTTCTTCCCTTTACTGTACTGATAAGCAACAGTACAGATTTAAATGTGTTTTGAGTAATGTTTCAACATGTCCCTCAATGTTAGTTTTTAGATTTGGAGGTTAAGCAACCATATAATTAGCGTATTTTAAAATTAGCAAAATTTGCCTGAAATGCTCTCATAATAGTTTCTTTAGAATTTAAACTCCTTGAGGGTAGTACTACATCTGTCTCCTTTACCACTGTCATCCTTAGTACCATGGCCTGGCATGGAGCAGGTGCTCAAAAATACAGAATGAATGAGTGAATGAATGTGCTAAGACCAAGAGCACTTCATAACCATATTATGGTTTTAGCTGTCTAAGCTTTTAAACACGAATTTGTTCTGAGATTTTATTTCAGTTCAGTTCAGTTCAGTCGCTCAGTCGTGTCCGACTCTTTGCGACCCCATGAATCGCAGCACGCCAGGCCTCCCTGTCCATCACCAACTCCCGGAGTTCACTCAGACTCACGTCCATAGAGTCGGTGATGCCATCCAGCCATCTCACCCTCGGTCATCCCCTTCTCCTCCTGCCCCCAATCCCTCCCAGCATCAAAGTCTTTTCCAATGAGTCAACTCTTCGCATGAGGTGTCTGAAGTACTGGAGCTTCAGCTTTAGCATCATTCCTTCCAAAGAAATCCCAGGGTTGATTTCCTTCAGAATGGACTGGTTGGATCTCCTTGCAGTCCAAGGGACTCTCAAGTGTCTTCTCCAACACCACAGCTCAAAAGCATCAATTCTTCAGCACTCAGCCTTCTTCACAGTCCAACTCTCACATCCATACATGACCACAGGAAAAACCATAGCCTTGACTAGACAGACCTTAGTCAGCAAAGTAATGTCTCTGCTTTTGAATATGCTATCTAGGTTGGTCATAACTTTCCTTCCAAGGAGTAAGCGTCTTTTAATTTCATGGCTGCAGTCACCATCTGTAGTGATTTTGGAGCCCCCCAAAAATAAAGTCTGACACTGTTTCTACTGTTTCCCCATCTATTTCCCATGAAGTGATGGGACCAGATGCCATGATCTTCGTTTTCTGAATGTTGAGCTTTCAGCCAACTTTTTCACTCTCCTCTTTCACTTTCATCAAGAGGCTTTTTAGGTCTTCTTCACTTTCTGCCATAAGGGTGGTGTCATCTGCATATCTGAGGTTATTGATATTTCTCCCGGCAATCTTGATTCCAGCTTGTGTTTCTTCCAGTCCAGAGTTTCTCATGATGTACTCTGCATATAAGTTAAATAAGCAGGGTTACAATATACAGCCTTGACATACTCCTTTTCCTATTTGGAACCAGTCTGTTGTTCCATGTCCAGTTCTAACTGTTGCTTCCTGACCTGCATACAGATTTCTCAAGAGGCAGGTCAGGTGGTCTTGTATTCCCATCTCTCTCAGAATTTTGCACAGTGTCTTGTGATCCACACAGTCAAAGGCTTTGGCATAGTCAAGAAAGCAGAAATAGATGTTTTTCTGGAACTCTCTTGCTTTTTCCATGATCCAGCAGATGTTGGCAATTTGATCTCTGGTTCCTCTGCCTTTTCTAAAACCAGCTTGAACATCAGGGAGTTCACGGTTCACGTATTGCTGAAGTCTGGCTTAGAGAATTTTGAGCATTACTTTACTAGCATGTGAGATGAGTGCAATTGTGCGGTAGTTTGAGCATTCTTTGGCATTGCCTTTCTTTGGGATTGGAATGAAAACGGACCTTTTCCAGTCCTGTGGCCACTGCTGAGTTTTCCAAATTTGCTGGCATATTGAGTGAAGCACTTTCACAGCATCATCTTTCAGGATTTGAAATAGCTCCACTGGAATTCCATCACCTCCACTAGCTTTGTTAGTAGTGATGCTTTCTAAGGCCCACTTGACTTCACATTCCAAGATGTCTGGCTCTAGATTAGTGATCACATCATCATGATAATTTTTGTGTGCATTTAGAAAGTTAAGATTGTGGTTTGTTCTTCATTTGCATTTAAACATTTGAAAGTCCAACTTGCTAAAATGTGTTTCAAACCTGATGCTTGCTGGCCCAGTAGTATATTCTTTAAAATCTTTGCCAGTCTGGTAAGTGTTTTAACTTTCTTTCTTATGGCTACTGATATCACACCTTTCTTGGTTGTTGGCCTTTCTTTTTTTGTGAGTTTCCTATTCATGTCTTTTGCCCATTTTAAAAATTAATCTGTTCCTCATCTTGTTACTTGTTTTTAAGGTCTATTTTTATACACTGGCATTAACAATCATTTGTTATATGTGTTTCAAGTATTTTCATGTTTGATTTTTCACTTTTCAAATTTAATATTAGCTGTATAAATATTTGTATGGTTTCTGCCTTTGATGTTGTACTTCTAAAGATTTTCCCCACATCAAGATCTGATATGCATATAAATATATTTCATTCTTTAGTTGCTATATCAGAGTAATTCAGGATCATGTAGTCTTGTAGTCATCTGATGCCAGCTGCCCCTCTGGCCATGGGTAGGTTCTGGGGCTGGCAGGCAGGCTGGTCCTGATGCAGGCTTAATGGTGGCTCTGAGCTTTTTTCCCTCTGGGAAGAGAATAGGGCTTGGGGGCAGGGAAGCTCTCTCTCTCTCTCTTTTTTTTTTCTTTTGAATTTTTGTTTTTTTTTTTTTTGATGTGGACCATTTAAAAAGTCTTTATTGAATTTGTTACCATATTGCTTCTGTTTTATGTTTTGGTGTTTTGACTGTAAGGCATATGGCGCTTCACTCCCAGACCGGGGATTGAACCTGCACCTCCTGCATTGGAGGGTGAGGTCTTAACCACTGGACTGCTGGGCAAGTCCTGAGAGAGTTTTTCTGTTGGTGTCTTGATAGGAGACTGCTACCTGGCCAGCTGGTTCTCTGAGATCCCTCAGGGACATTGACTGTGCCTCCTCCTTGGGATGGTGGGATGGTGGCCACTTTGTTCTACCATATCTGAGCACCAATATTTATACACAAAAGAGTTTAAAAGCTGCAGCATCGAAGGGGACTCAGCACCCAGAAAAAGGAACAACAAGCAGCCCACTCAGAACAGACATCTCTATTACAGAACTCTTATATGGGGCTTCCCTCTTGTATAGAAATAGGACTGCCCTGGAGGAACCAGAAAGAAACTGGAAAACCACAAACTAAGAGTATGTAAGGAGATTCCACTACAGCCCCAAATGGTTTTCCCCAACGAAAAACAAATGAAATTTTTAAAGTAAAAAATCTAGGGGATGAATTGAAGGATGTCCAAGTGGAGGAAATACCATCTGCAACAGTGGAAAACCACAGAGTGTAAATCATGAGGGAAAAGCTGAGGGACTTGGAGAACAGATTTTGGAGACGTGGTATTCAAACCATGGAAGCAGAAGGAGAAAAAGCCGTGGATGGAAAAGAGGCTACAGTGAAACTGCTATTGGTGGAATGTTTCCTTGAATGAAGAGAAGGGAAGGAAGAAAAGACTCGAGTCTGAAAGGACTCGCCGGACCGTCAGGACTGATATAAAAAGACACATAGGAAAATATACACTTATTCTGGTAAAATTTATGATTTCGAAGGGTGATGGTTAAAAGTTGCCACCTTATATTATTTAAAATGTCCAGTTTTCAATAAAAATTTGACACACAAAGAAACAGGAAAGTGTGGCTCACACACAGGAACAGAACACAGTTAGTAGAAATGTTTTGGGAAGCCAAGTGTTAAACTTTTTTCTTTTTCTTTTTTTTGGCCATGCTTCGTGGCTTGTGGGATCTTAGTTTCCCCCACCAAGGATCGAACCTGGGTCCTCAGCCATGAAAGTGCAGAGTCCTAACCAATATGCCACCAGGGAATTCCCTAGAATTCTTAAACTATTTTTTTTGGATGATTAAATTTTATGTTTGCTTCCCGTTTTATTAATATATAATTAACGTGTATGTATGTGTGTATGTGCTCAATAGCTCAGTCATGTCCAACTCCCTGTGACCCTGTGGACCATAGCCCACCAGGCTCCTCTGTGCATGGGATTTCCCAGGCAAGAATACTGCGGTAGGTTGCCATTTCCTTCTCCACGGGATCTTTTCAACCCAGGGATCCAACCCTCATCTCCAGCATCTCCTGCATTGCAGGCAGATTCTTTACCACTTGAGTCACGAGGGAAGTCCCATAATTAACATACCATGCTGTATACATTTAAGGTGTATGGCATAAAGATCTGACTTACATGTTAGGCTGGCCAAAAAGCTTATTTGGGGTTTTCCATAAGATGTAATGGAAAACCCCAAATGAATTTTTTGGTCAACCCAATATATCATAAAATGATTATCACAATAGGTTTAGTGAACATCAGTCATCTCCTATAGATACAACATTAAAGAAATAGAAATTTTTTTTCCTTGTGATGAGAACTTTTAGGATTTACTCTAACTTTCATATATAATGTACAGCAGTGTTAACTGTATTTAACATCTTGTATATTACATCCCTAGTAATTTATCTTATAGCTGAAAATTTTAACTGTCTCATCCAATGCTCCCACATCTCTGACCTCTTTCTCTTTGAGTTTGTTTGTTTCTTAGTTTTCCAAGTACAATTGACCTATGGTACCATATTAGTTCCTAGTGTACAACATAATATTTAAATATTTCTAAACATTTCAAGGTGATCACTGTGATTAAGTCTAGTTGTTGTCTGTCACTACAAATACTTTAAATTAGAAATACTGTAATTATAACATTTATAATTATATTGTTATTATATTATAAATATGTTCAAAACTTTCAGATGAAAGATAAAGTAACACAATTGGTAAACAATCAGACAGATATCAGACTTTTTTTTTCACAGTTCTTGATCTTACAAAATTCCACCACATTCTGGAATATATTGAGTGTGTATATACACACACATTCAGGCACACACACACACATATATATTAACATTTACATTTTTTATCCATATGAAATTGATTTTGATGCATTGATTGAAGAAGGGATCTGAGTTTGCCCGTTTTCCTCCTAATTTACCTATTGTCTCAAAGAACTTATTGACTAATCTACCACTTTTCCATTGAAATAAAAGGGTATGTTTATAAAATAAATAAAAGGCTATGTTCATCCTGTGTTAAGTATAAACATTCTTACAGGTTTGACTTAAAGCTTATTTTCTTATTATATTACTATTAATTTCTCATAAATCATTTGATTATAATTATTTTGCATATATATTTTAATTTTTATAACATTTATTTTGATGATTATTTTGCATACACAGATAATATTCCTTATATAACACGGTACTTAAGGGGAGATGGCCATATACTGACTGTAATACCCAGCTTGCCCAGCCATACATGAGGTGGCAGCCGTGATAGTGTAATGAACACCTGTGTACCCACCATGGCGCTTATGAAATGGATGCGATCAACCCCCCTGCAGCCTCTTGTGTGTTCCTTCCCTTCTGCATCCTCCTCTCTGCTCAGACATCACTACAACAAGGTGAATTTTATTTTAGCCACTTGAGCGCCTATCCCCAAATAATGCACTATGGGAGGTTAGCCTTTTCTGAGTTTTATATGAATGAACTCATACTGTTGTCTATTCTTCTCAGTGTTGTGGTTTAAAATGTCATCTCTCTCGATATGTGGAGCTGAGATCATTCATTTTCATTGCTCCATTGTGTCCCAGGGTATAAATAGACCATAATTTATTGATGCATTCTGCTGTTGATGGTCTCTTTTTATATGATGGTAGATTTATTTTGCTTATATCTACCTGAGGAGTTTTATATTCATTTCATGAGTGAGATTGATATGTTTGGTTTTGTTGTCAAGTGTATAATCTCGTAAAAATGAATTATTGGGTGTTCCTTGTTTTCTGTTCTTTGAAAGAGGTTTTTTTTTTTTTTTTTAAGATTGAAATTCTTTACACTTTGAATGTTTTGTAGTGCTCACCTTAAAACCATTTGGCTCTTTCGTTTTATTCATGGGAAGAATATTAAATACTGATTCTGTTTCTGTAATAGTTAAAGGACCATTGAGGTTTTTCTGTTTCATTTCTTTATTTTTAGCTGCACTGCATGTGTGATCATAGTTCCCTAAACAGGGATTGAACCTGCATCCCCTGTGGTGGAAGTGCAGAGTCTTAACCACTGGATCACCAGGGGAGTCCCTTTCTGTTTGTTTGGTTTTATTTTAGTCAGTTTTGCTTATTTAGAGTTTTTTTCCAAAGCTTTAAAATTTTGAATATACCAGTATTTCAAATATACTGGCATAATTGTTTTCTTTTTTAAATTAATTAATTAATTTTAATTGGAGGATAATTACTTTACAATACTGTGGTGGTTTTTGCCATACATTGACATGAATCAGCCACAGGTGCACGTGTCCCCCTAAGTTCTGAGATATATTAAATTGTTATGACTCATATTCTTCTCTGTATCCTATCGTTCTTGCCTTCTCCCTCCCGGAGTATTACAGGAGCCTACCTTCTGTCTCACTCCCCTCCAATTCATTCTCCATAAGGATAGTTTCACTTTTCTACATAATATCCCTTGGCTGCTTCCGAGGAATAGACACTGACTTTTCGACCTGCCTCACCAGACCCTCGTCGAGACCCAGCCTGAGTCTGCCCCTCTGACCTCTCCCCTCTGCTCTCTCTCCACGTGCACACACTGCTCACCCAGCTTGCTCTGTCGTTCATTATGCCCATTACCTCCGCTGCCTCAGCCACGTCCCTCTCATGTGCCCCTGCAGCATCCTGTCCCTCCCTCTCCTGGATGACCCTCTCACCTGACTTGGAATGATCTACTTGCTGATCTCGTCTCAGTCCACTCCCAGCCCTAGACAGTGAGCTCCCTGAGGACGTGGACTGTCTCCCGTTCAGTCTCTGATGACTAGCTCAACACTCCCATTGAGGTGATACTCAGTACACTCTTATATTACTGCTGACATCAAAAACTTCTTTTGGGAACTTTTTTTTTGGTCAAAGAAAATTCATGTTTGTTAGAAGACGTTTAAGAAGTCATTTGAAATATAGAGGGATTGTAACAGATATTGTGCAAGTTAGATTAAAATGGAAAGTTACACTGAGAAATTTCGATAGTCGTCAGTGGATTTCATACTTCTTTTTTAAGATTAAATTTTAAATTGGAGTATAGTTGATTTACGATGTTGCATTAATTTCTGCTGTATGGCAAAGTGATTCAGCCATACATATACACATACCCACTGTTTTGGGAACTTTGCGATGACATGAATCATCGTGGCATTCATCGGTACAGCTTCTTACAAATTAAGTGATTAATTGAGTAATTGCAATTACACTACCAGTCTTCCCTGGTGGCTCAGCAGTAAAGAATTCACCGGCAATACAGGAGATGTGGGTTTGATCCCTGGGTTGGGAAGACCCCCTGGAGAAGGAAATGGCAACCCACTCCAATATTCATGCCTGGGAAATCCCATGGACAGAGGAGCCTGGTGAACTACAGTCCATGGGGTCGAAAAGAGTTGGGCTTGACTTAGTGACTAAACGACAAACAACAAGAACAAAACAACAAGAACTAGAGACATGAAAGAACATGGCAGGGCCCATGGAGTTTATGGGGAGGTGGGCTGGACCCCTGGATTCCCCACCACAAATCTGGACCCCTTTCTAAATGTGAATATCCATCACCACTTTTAACAGGTGTCCAGCATCTCCAAGTTTGGCTTATGAGTGTGACTTTCCATGTGTCTGGTACTGTTCGTAAAACTAATCCTATGTTTATTCAGGATTTAAACCTCAGTGACATTTTCATGTCAAACAAATGTGGAACGATGGGGTTGTGTTTTTAAGCCTGCAAAAGAAAATTACTATCATTCCATACATCATTAAAAAATTAAAATTATACCTTCAAAATATACCAACTTAAATCCCCAAACCTGTGTCTCAGCCAATGTCCTGCTTGGAACAAACACTATAGTTTGCCTTTCTCCTTTTAAAAAAGAACAGAAGATAATCTGTTTGTTACAATTTCTTCTGATGTATGCCTCCAGTATAGCTTTGTTAACCATTGAATTGTTGGGATTAATGTTAGCATCTTAATTTTATAAAAGCATGACTTTGGGTTTTCAAGAAGTCTTTACCATTTGATGCTAAACCCCCAGTATTTTTGGATAGTTTATGGGAATTCGAGTGATGCCATTTTCTGCACAGGGAGCAGAGACATCCTGACTATAAATCACCATCTTCCTATCGCCTTGCTTGTTTAAGAATTCTGAAAGGCAGGAGCATCCAAAAGGCAAATCTGGCAGCTCTGCTGATGTGTTAGCACTGAAGACTTCCTGCCCTGCTGAGCTTAGAAAAACAAACTGGCTTAGGATGAATATAAATGTTTTGGGGAGTATATGCAAACAGCACATTTCTGTCTTTTTCTTCTCTTGGAAGCCTGCGTTTTGAAAGCCTGTAGGATTTCAGCTGCATAGACGAGCTGTTTCCTGAAAGAAAGAAAGCCATGAGGGTGAGAAAGACCTTGAATAAACATGACTGTGTCCCCGATGTGTTTCTGGACTCTGTCAGGTTGGGTGATGTCTTGTTGCCAAATGGGGAAGCACTGGTAACATTTTTCCCTTTCCTCCATTTCTTTCTCTTTCCTCCTTTTCTTCCTTCTTTCTTTCTCCATCCCTCTCTTCCTTCTTCCTCTCTCCCTCCCTCCCTCCCTCCCTCCTTGTCTTTCTCGTCCTCTCTCTCTCCCTTCCTCCCTCCTTCCTTCCATTTTTCTCTCTTTCTCCCTCCCTTCCTCTCTCCCTCCTTCCCTGTCTCCTGCGCTCTCTCTCTCTTCCACTCCCTCCCTCTTTTGCTTCCTTCCTTCTTTTCCTCCCTTTCTCTCCCTCTCTCTCTCCCTTCCTCCCTCCTTCCTTCCATTCTTCTCTCTTTCTCCCTCCCTTCCTCTCTCCCTCCTTCCCTGTCTCCTGCGCACACTCTCTCTTCCACTCCCTCCCTCTTTTCCTTCCTCCCTCTGTCCCTGCCTTTCTCTCCCTCTCTCTCCCCTGCCTCCCTTCCCTCCTTCCTTTTCCTCTCTCACTGATGGGCTTATACAAGTTCATGTCTTGGGACACACACTGATTTGCATTATGCTTAGCATTGGATTCTGACGTTGGCAACAAAGACACTGTGCCCATGTAATCAATCTGTTGTCCAGTAACGGTGTTTTCTGCCTATTTAGGCCTGCACTTGTGCTCTTGGGGCCTGGGCAGGGTGGGCTGTGGCTCGCTGGGCGCAGGAGACATTGGAACAGCCAGAGAGGAGGGCTGGGGCCTGGCCTGGCTGGAGTCGGAGAGCTGTGGAGGCAGACAGGCACTTGGGGCCAAGGAGCAAAGCGTCACAGCGCTGCTGTAGGTAGAAGCAAATGACTCCAGAGCCTGGCAGATCCCAGGTTCCTAGAGAGAGTCAACGCTGCGATGCCTGCAAGGAAAAGGGCAGGCTCCAACTCGTGTGTTTGGAAAAGTGGAAAATAAGAAGTGTTTCCCTAAGAAACGCTCCCCTACCTTGCCCCCCTTATCCTGACCACTCTATTTAAGACTGCGGGGACTTCCCTGGTGGTCCAGTGGGCCCAGTGGTTGAGACTTCGCCTTTAAATGCAGGGGATGGCGGGTTTGATCCCTGTTTGGGGGGCTAAGATCCCACGTGCCCTGACAGCATAGAGCCAAAACATAAAAACCAGGAGCAATACCATATTAATAACAAATCAATCCAATAAAAACTTTAAAATGATCCACATGAAAAGAAAAACCTTAAATAAAACAAAGAGCCATTGCAATTTATACCCCTGCACGTCCAACTTCTTTTTCCCGTATGATATTATGCCATGCCATGCCGTGCCATGCGTGTGTGGTCAGTCACGTCCAATTCTCGGTGACCCCATGGACTGTAGCCCACCAGGTTTTTCTGTCTGTGGGATTTCCCAGGCAAGAATACTGGAGTAGCTTGCCCTTCTCTTCTCCAGGGGCTCTTCCCGACCGAAGGATCAAACCCACATCTCTTGTATCTTCTGCATTGGCAGGTGGATTCCTCACCACCATGCCACTTGGGAAGCCATGTGACATTGTACAACTTATATATTATGTTCATTTTCTGTTTCCCCTAATTAGAATATGAACTTCTTGAGAAAAGTGATTTCTGTCTGCTACAGCCTCAGGGCCTAGTAGGTGCTCAACAAACAGTATGTTGACCCTGGACATACCATCAAGAAGTATCTGGACAACAATGTTTTGGGGAGTCCCCTCCTCCTGCCATTTAGGGTAAAGTAAAATAGTGATTTGTACTCTATTTAAAAAGCAAAGATGCCTTTTCTCTGCCAGGGAGGTAATCATGAGTGTCAGTGGGGAAGGGGCTGTGGGAAAAATAAAAATGTCACTTTGAGATCAAAGGGTAGATTCCACTTCCCAGACTGGATCCGCCCGAGACTGGTCCTCCCTCAGCCTTGTACCCCTGATAGGGTGGACGTGATGATGCTGGGGAGGGAGTTAGAGAGATTCTCCCAGGAAACACCTCCCTTCTCCATGGCACTTTCCCTTCTGGATTATTCTCACACACAGAACTTCTCAGCAACCACAGTTTTGCTCACTTTCCTCGAATAAATGATCACTTCTCTATGCGGATGATCACCGGTATGACTGGACCAGGAAGAGGGGAGGGATTAGGAGAAGGAAAAAGTTGGGTAGGAAGTTTACAACTGATGAAGATTTGTGATGATCATCCATCTAGATTTTTCTTTACCTGTGGAGTGCTGTTCAGGGAATACAATTTTCCAATTCTTTCCCCTGAGGTGTTTTACAGTTATTTCCACGTGACATTTTGGTGATTGAGGCTCTTTCCAATGGGTGAGCTTACTTCAAGTCCTTGAAAAATGGGCTCCTAAGTACAGTTTTGTGGGAGGGGTGGGCTCCAGGGAAAGAGGATCTATATTGTGTATATTGGCACAGGCAGGCTTTCTTTCCTCTCCCCGTTTAGAGTAATAGTCTAGTTTTTAAATAACCCCTTGTGAAGTGCCAGCGTGGTCTTCAGCCAGAGCATTCTCGTCTTTCTGTGGCAGAAAGAATATTCAAACATCAGTCATGTCGGGCTCTCCGTGGGGTGGGAAGGGCAACCTATGTTGGTTTTTCTAGGAAAGACAATTAATTATTGACTTTCTTGTATGCACCAAGTCTATTGCTGAGGACTGAAGAGGGTTCACATATATAAAGAAGTATTGTGATTTCATGTTCAGGTTTTCTCCTTTCAAGGAACTATTAATACAAGGTGAAGTCTGTTCCAGCAAGATCTTTTCACAGATTACTTTTGGCCTTGCTCGCCAGGGCTGATTAAAGATGTGTGTGTGTGTGTGTGTGTGTCTGTATGTGAGTGTGTGTGTGTATGTGAGTGTGTATGTGACTGTGTATGTATGTGAGTGTGAGTGTGTGTATGTGTGTATGTGAGTGTGTGTGTATGTGTGTGTGAGTGTGTGTGTATGTGAGTGTGTGTGTGAGTGTGTGTGTACGTGAGTGTGTGTGAGTGTGTGTATGTGAGTGTGTGTGAGTGTGAGTGTGTGTATGTGAGTGTGTGTGAGTATGTGAGTGTGAGTTTGTGTGTATGTGAGTGTGTGTGAGTGTGTGTGTGTGAGTGTGTGTGTATGTGAGTGTGTGTGTATGTGTGTGTGTATGTGAGTGTGTATGTGTGTGTGTATGTGAGTGTATGTGTGTACGTGAGTGTGTGTGAGTGTGTGTATGTGAGTGTGTGTGTGTGTATGTGAGTGTGTGTGAGTATGTGAGTGTGAGTTTGTGTGTATGTGTGTGTGTGTGAGTGTGTGTGTGAGTGTGTGCATGTGAGTGTGGGTGAGTGTGAGTGTGCGTGAGAGAGTGTGTGTGTGAGTGTGAGTGTGTGAGTGTGTGTGCGAGTGTGTGTGTATGTGAGTGTGTGTATGTATGTGAGTGTGTGTGTGAGTGTGTGTGTATGTGAGTGTATGTGTGTATGTGTGTGTATGTGAGTGTGTGTGTGTATGTGAGTGTATGTGTGAGTGTGTGTGAGTGTGTGTGAGTGTGTGTGTGTGTGTGTAGGCGGAGGAGATGGGAGGAGAGAGAAAGAGAAATTTGAGACTATGTGTTTAGTGGGGCTTCCTTGGTGGCTCACTGGTAAAGAATCTGCCTGCCAATGCAGGAATCTGGAAGATCCCCTGGAGAAGGGGATGGCAACCCACTCCAGTACCCTTGCCTGGAAAATCCCATGGACAGAAGAGCCTGGTGAGCTGCAGTCCATGGGGTCGCATAAGAGTGGGACACAGCTCAGCAACTAAACACCGCTACACCATGTGTTTAGTGGCAGGTGGAAGAGTGCTGCTGTGAGTGACGTTGATAAGATCCATATTCCAGTTAGCGAAAGAGTCTTAATAGGAAAAGTTTAAACTCAAGGAAAGACCTTCTCCGAGGAACAGCTCATTCCGAATATGCACACCCACGAGGCATCACCCTCCTCTCAGCACTAGGAGGGACCCAGAAGGGTCTGCCACTCATGTTTCTTTGGAAAATGTGACTCAGAGTGAAGGTGAAGTTTGCAACGACCTGGTGTTGGTGTTTCTGTAACATGGTATGGAAAACCTCGAACAAACTTTTTGACCAATCCAATATTTTAGCTGAGATGTACTTGTACTCAGGCATTTATTCAAGTGATAGGCCCTTCAACCCAGTAAGAGAGAGAGAATGTATTCTCTCAGTCATGTCCGACTTCTTATGACCCTATGGACTGTAGGCTGCCAGGCTCCTCTGTCCATGTGATTTCCCAGTCAAGAATACTGGGGTGGGTGGCCATTTTCCTCCTCCCAGGGATCTTCCTGAACCAGGGATTGAACGTGCATCTGCTGTGCCTTCTGCATTGCATGTGGGTTCTTTACCCACTGAGTCATTGGGGAAGCCCAGTGGATTCGTCTGTTGATGGTAAATAGAGAAGAGGAACCTTAAATTCCTAGTATCATTTTTTGTTAAGACTCAAATAATTGTGAAAACTCATTTTCTTTCAGCTAATCCTGTCAACCTTGGCAGAGTAAATATATTTCATATTTAATTATGAAGTGAAACATCTTGGGATGATGACATCCTACTTGAAAAACCAAAATGATCCAGAAAGTTTCTTTTTGAGCCTTCATTTCAGGTTCCGGAAACAAAATGCATATCGTGCATCTTGGAACAAAAATGCACTTGGTATCCTGAATTTAAATAATGTTGGTTAACTTGATTATTCCCTCATGGACCTTGGAAGGTAGAAACTGTAAAATCCCGTGTGTAATCCAGGATGGGAGGAATAACACCCAGAGACCCTCCAGGGAATGTATTCCTTGCAGGCTGACCCAGAGTCCGGGGATTCTGTTTAAAACATACACTTAAAGACTCAACAAATATTATCATTTAAGGGGACTCATTGGAAAAGACCCTGATGCTGGGAAGGATTGAAGGCAGGAGGAGAAGGGGATGGCAGAGAATGAGATGGCTGGATGGCATCACTTACTCGATGGACATGAGTTTGAGCAAGCTCCAGGAGTTGGTGATGTACAGGGAAGCCTGGCGTGCTGCAGTCCATGGAATTGCAAAGAATTAGACATGACTGAGCTGAACTGAGCTGAACTCCTTTCCCTGGCGGTCTAGTGGTTAAGACTCTGTGCTCTGGATTCAGGGGGTAGAAGTTCGATCCCTGGTCAGGGAACTAAGATTCAACATACCACACAGTGCAGCCAAAAAAAGGAAAAAAATATAAAGGACCTTTCACCTGTAGGAGTGGTCTGCACCTTCCATCCTGGAGCTAACTCTTCCCTGTAGACCTTAGCTGCCGTTAATTGAGACTGACTTCTTATGCATTCAAATTCCTGATGGTGACTTTAATTGGCCTCTTTTAAACCCTGGTGTCACAGGAAATTGCAGTGCCATAGTAGCTTAGGGGACTTCCCTGGCAGTCCAGTGGTCAAGTCTTTGTCTCTTAATGCAGAGGGGGTATGGGTCTGATGGGGCGCTAAGCTCCCGTTTGCCTCATGACAAAAAAACAAAAACAAAAAACCCCAATAAAACAGAAACAATAATGTAACAAATTCAATGAAGACTTTAAAAAATGGTTAACATAAAAAAAAAAAATTAAAAAAATAGTGACTCAGGGTTATGCCTTCGTATCCTTTGGCTTTTGTCCTGACCTATAAAGCCCAGCTGGAGTCTCAGTTCTTGGAACTAGTGTCTTACTTCCATGTGTTGTCTGTGTCACTACAGAATCTGCAGTCTGTTTGTTGACTCTCTAGTGACCAAGTTGAGGATTCTGAAATGAGGAGCCTCAAAGCTGGTTAAGTCCCTGCCAGCCTGGAGAAGAGCCTCATTCTCAGTCTTGTCCCAGCAAAGTGTTTGTGGCTGAAACAAGGAGGCAGAGCTCATGTTCAAATTCAGGCTGACACGAAGTGGGGAGAGAGCGATGCAACCTTTGATAAATGGAGTCAGGGTCCAAAGAGAGCCTTGGCCGGCTGGGGTGATGGGTCAGATCCAAAGAGAGCCTGGATGATCAGGGATAGTACAGTCCAGCTCTCCACTACAGACATGACTTCACAGTGACAGGTAGGAAAGAGCCTTGAAAGGTGAAAGTGAAAAGTCAGTGTTAGTCACTCAGTTGTGTCTGACTCTTTGCAACCCCATGGACTAAAGCCTGCCAGACTTCTCTGTTCATGGGATTCTCCAGGCAAGAATATTGAAGTGGGTAGCCATTCCCTTCTCCAGGGGATCTTCATAACCCAAGAATCAAACCTGGGTCTCCTGCATTGCAGGCAGATTCTTTACTGTCTGAGCCACCGGGAAGCCTAGGAAAGAACCTTACTGACCTTTATTGACCACAGTTCTGTAGAGGTCAGTGGTATGGTGCTTGGCTGTGTTCATGCTCTGGAGAGAGATAGACATCCAGCTATAGTGCTCAGACCAAGCTTGGGAGAAGGGTTTAAAATGACTTGTTGAAATTCAGTGGGAATCCCACTGTATAATGGTCAACGGTGACCACTTGACTTTTGAGGCATATTGAGTTCCCATTCTTTTGTATAGAAACACCTACTTCTCCACTTGTCTCTCCTTCCATCATATCAGCTAAACCTTTTGCCAAGTCTTGAGAGACATTCTCTATCCTACCCAGGGTGTTGATGGAGGCTTCTTGTTGTTCAGTAGCTCAGTTATGTCCAACTCTTTGAGACTGCATGGACTACAGCACACCAGGCTTCCCAGTCCTTGGCCATCTCCCAGAGTTTGTTCAAACTGATGTCCATTGAGTCGATGATGCCATCTAGCCATCTTATCCTCTGTTACCCCCTTCTCCTCCCCTCAATCTTTCCCAACATTGGGATCTTTTACAGTGAGCTGGCTCTTCGCATCAGGTGGCCAAAGTTATTGGAGCTTCAGCTTCAGCGTCAGTCCTTCCAAGGAATAGTCAGGATTGATTTCCTTTAGGATTGACTGGTTTGATCTCCTTGCTGTTCAAGGGACTCTCAAGGGTCTTATCCAACACCGTAATCCGAAAGCATCAATTATTTGGCTCTCAGCCTTCTTTATGGTCCAACTGTCACATCCATACATGACTACTGGAAAAACCATAGCTCTGATTATATGGATGGAGTCTAGGACACGCAAACCTTGTCCTTGAATTGCCATCCCTTACTCTCTCCTGCCAAAGTCAAAGCCTTTGGCTGGAGGGGGAGGTGAGTAAGCTGCATTCTTGGGTCCCTGAAGGGGCCGTCTGGATCCTCCTGACCCCCAGCCCACGTGACTCAGCAGTTTTGGACAGTGGCTGGTGGGATGATGCATTTTGGCAGCTTCTCTCCTTGGTTCTGGATCTGTGTCATGGGAAGCTTGCACATATCCTGGTCCAGCCTCTCTTCCCCCACCCCACCTCCCCGTCCTCCCTTCAATTGTTGCTGCCTAAGGGGCCTGACCTCCTCAGTCACCCTGTCCTGTGAGGCGCCACCTGCCACCAAGTCTCCCCAACATTTAGGAAGTTGGCTCCCTATCCGGTGAGAATGGCAGTGTGTGTTTGTTGCTGCCCAGGCTGCTTGCTTTCTGAAGTCATAAGAGAACTTAGCCATTTCTCCTTAAGGAAAAGTCTGGTTTTCCTAAGACTGCCCCCATGGAGGGAGCTGGGGGGATGGGATGGGGGTGAACTTTCACTTGGCAGCTGGGCTACAGTCCATGGAGTCGCAAAGAGTTGGACATAACTTAGTGGCTGCACAGCAACTTAGTGGCTGCACAAGAGCAACAGCAAAAGTTTCTTCCAGTTATATAGATCTGTGACTCAAATGTTGGTTCCTGCCTAGATTCTGCTGTGTTTAGACTTCAGAATTCAACTTAGTATATGTGCATTTGCTAGAGGGGAGGGGAAGACAGGGGAAGGCTGTAGGGGAGGATGACAGAAAAGTGGAAAGGTGCCTCATTCCACCCTTGGGGAGCAATGGGCCACTTCAGAATAGTTTGCTGGATTTCTTTTATTTTTTGTTTTAACCTGTATCTCTTCTATGGATTTCCTTCCCATTCAGGTCACCCCAGAGCACTGAATGGAGTTTCCTGAGCTGTACTGTAGGTTCTCATTAGTTACCTAGTATAAATGCATTTTGCATGCTCAGTTGCTTCAGTTGTGTCTGACTCTGTGTGACCCCATGGACTGTAGCCGACCAGGCTCCTCTGCCAGTGGCATTCTCCAGGCAAGAATACTGGACTAGTGGGTTGCCATTTCCACCTCCAGGGGAATCTTCCCGACCCAGGTGTCAAACCTACATCTTCTGCGTCATAGGCAGATTATTTACTGCTGAGCCACCAGGGAAGTGGTATCAATCTCAGTCTCACGGTTTCTCCCAACCCTAGTTTGCTAGATTCTGACAAACCCCTGTTGCCTTCTGAGGGAGTAAGCTCCTTGTCATAAAGGTATTCACTTAGAGGCTGCAGGGCATCGGGCAGAATTGCTGAGGGGGACAGGCTGGATTGGATGACTGAGAAGGTCCCTTCCAGCACTGAGCTTTCATTATCCTGGGATGCTACAGGTCAGCACTTCAGACTTCACACAAGCATGGCGGCCCACGCTGACCACCACAGATGGAGAGGACTTGGACTGCACCAGGCTGCAGCATCAGCTCCCACAGGACTGAAAATTGACTTGGGAGGAAGGATTTTGATCAAGAGAGGTGAATGTAAAATCAGTCCATCAGTGACATGGGGTGTGATGTGAGCCTAGAGAGAATCTGGTCTAGCTCAGGGGCTGAAAAGAAAAAGTGAAAGTGTTAGTTACTCAGTCATGTCCAACTCTTTGAGAGCTCATGGACTGTAGCCCGCCAGGCTCCTCTGTCCATGGGATTCTCCAGGCAAGAATACTGGAGTGGGTAGCCATTCCCTTCTCCAGGGGATCTTCTCGACCCTGGGATCAAACCTGGGTCTCCTGCACTGCAGGCAGATTTTTTACTGTCTGAGCCATCAGGGAAGCCCTAGTCCAGGAACTGGTAGCCTTTAATTCCCACACAATGGGTTTGGCGAGAAATTTCGCCCCCTACTGCATGGCTCAGGTAGTGGCTATCAGTCTTAGACTCACTGACTCACACCAGACATCTCCATGGGGAACACAGACATGACGGAGACACAGCCCTCACTCAGCCTTCTGGAACTGCCTCCACAATGCTGCACTGAGATGCCTTTGGGGAGAGGCAGAAGCCTGGAATAGGAATACAGTTAACAAAATGTAAGGCAAACACATATCATTTTACCCAATCGAATTTCCAAAAAAAAAAAAAAAGGCTCATTGGAGCTTAAGAAATGTTTGTAGTTGTTGTTAATAGCATAGAAGAAGCACAGCAGACAAATACTCTGATCACAGAGGCTTAGGACAGTCCCCCTTGCTGCAGAAAGCAGCCACTTGGGAGTACATGTGGCAGCATGTTTTTTTTCAGTGGTGGGGCAGCTTCAGAGGAGCCCAGGAAGGAGAGCCAGCTTGGAGGTGAGACAGCTGAAGGGAGCTGGGGTGGGGAGGGTTGGAGAAGATGATGGGGATAAACGGATGATGATTTTGGAACCAGGCATCCCTGGGACCTAGTATGTGCACGCGTGTTAACACTTTAGTCGTGTCCGACTCTTTGCGACCCCATGGACTGCAGCACACCAGGCTTCCCTGTCTTTCACTGTCTCCTGGAGTTTATTCAAACTTACGCCCGATGAGTCGGTGATGCCATCCAACCATCTCATCCTCTGTCTCCTCCTTTCTCCTTTGGCCTTCAGTCTTTCCCAGCACCAGGGTCTTTTTGCAGTGAGTCGGCTCTTTGCATCAGGTGGCCAAAGTGTTGGAGCTTCAGCTTCATCATCAGTCCTTCCAATGAATATTCAAGGTTGATTTCCTTTAGGATTGAGTGGTTTGATCTCCTTGCCATCCAAGAGAATCTCAAAAACCTTCTCTAACACCCCACTTCTTATATAGAGTTAAACAACACTCTCCCAACTTTATTTGCATATCCCTCTGTTTATTTACTTTGTAGCACTTAGAGCTTTAATTTTCATATTTAGAAATTTTTGCTTTTTTAAAAAATCTATCTCTTCCACTAGAGTATAACCTCCATGAAAAGAGATACCTTATCTTTCTTGTATGTCATTGTATCCAAAGTACTCAGAACAGTTTCAGGCATATAGTAGGTGCTCAATAAATATGTGTTGGCTGTATGGTCAACTAAAGATAAGCATCATACAGGATTGTAGTTTTTTAGTCGCTAAATTATGTCCAACTCTTTTGAGACCCCCATGGACCGTAGCCCGCGAGGCTCTTCTGTCCTTAGGATTGTCCCTCCTCTTGTCCCAGGCAAGAATACTGGAAGGGGTTGCCATTTCCTTCTCCAGGAGATCTCCTCAACCCAGGGATCCAACCCTCATTTCCTTCGTCCTCTGCACCTCAGGGGGATTCTGTACTGCTGAGGCGTCTGAGAAGCCCGTTATACAGGGAGGCTTTGTGTATTTAGGGAGCTAGTTTCGGGTGATCATCTTAGGCTGCTCCCAGCCCCCAGCCTTTGGTGAAATGACCTAACTTTGTCTTTGCACATGATTGCTAACAGGTTTCACCACTGGCTCCTGCTCTGTGCTGTTTGGCAAGCATCTTAACTCTCAGAGCCTTAGTTCACTCATTTCTAAATTTAGGAGTTTGACCTAGATGACCTCTAAGGCCTCTTCAGGCATTTAAAACTATGATTCTATGATCTCTGAAGCCAATAGAGGCAGGTAACATTTATTGATCTTTGCTGAGCATTTTGGTTATCAGCTTCCATGAATTATCTTAAGATAGAATCCATTATTTTCTAGTAGTTATATAAAATTTGGCCCTGAGGTTTACCTAGATGTGTTTTTATTTTGATGAGAAAAACAATACTTTTACAAATACTCAAGCTTCCTAGGAAATACAGAAATGAATTTTACCATCAAATTCACCTTTGATTTTCATATGCAAGTTTTTATTCCCATCTCAGTTTTTTTTAAATTATTTTTCCAGATATGATCCAGAAATCTGTATGCATATTTCCTCAGTGAATTCTTAACCAGATGAACGTCAGTATTTGGAAATTACTACACAGATTGTTGGAGATTGGAGGGGAACAAAAGGAGAAAAATATATTTGTTTGAGTTTCTACACGATAAGGAACATAAGCTAGATGAGAAGTCTACTGCTAGTAATTCATCTAGTCCTCAAAAGTGATTTTTTAAAGATTTATTTTTAATTGGGGGTATAGTTGTTTTACAATATAGTGCTTATACTGTACAGTGCAGTGGATCAGCTATGTGTGTGTTAGTGGCTCAGTTGTGTCCTACTCCCTGAGACCCCATGGACTATAGCCCCACAGGCGCCTCTGTCCATGGACTTCTCCAGGCAAGGATACTGGAGTGTGTTGCCATTCACCCTCCAAGGGATCTTTCTGACCCATGTATCAAGCCTGGGTCTCCTGCATTGCCGGCAGACTCGTTTGAGTGCTTCATTACCATTTGAGCCACTAGGGAAGCTCAAATCAGCTATACATATATATATCCTCTCCTTTTTGGATTTCCTTCCCATTTAGGTCACCACAAAGCATTGAGTAGAATTCCCTGTGCTATGCAGTAGGTTCTCATTAGGTATCTATTTTATGCATGGTATCAATAATGTGTATATGTCAATCCCAATCTCCAATTCATCCCACCCTCCTTTCCCTGCTTGGTGTCCAAAAGTTTGTTCTCTGTGTCTGTGTCTATTCTGTTTTACAAATAAGGTCATCTATACCATTTTTCTAGATTCCATAGATATGCATTAATGTACTGTATTTGCTTTTCTCTTTCTGAGTTCACTCTGTAAGACTGTCTCTAGGTCCATTCACGTCTCTGGATGGCACAGTTTTGTTCCTTTTTATAGCTGAGTAATACTCCATTGTGTATATGTACCATATCTTCTTTGTCCATTTCTCTGTCGATGGACATCTAGGTTGCTTCCATGTCCTGGCTACTGTAAATAGTGCTGCCACGAATACTGGGGAGCATGTATCTTTTTGAATTATGGTGGGGTTGCTGGGTTATATGGAAGATTTACCCATAGGTTTTAAGGAATCTCCATAATGGATATATCAGTTTACATTCCCACCAACAGTGCAAGAGGGTTCCCTTTTCTCTACACCCTCTCCAGCTTTTATTTGTAGAAGTCTAATAAATACAATTTAAAGTCAGAACAGTGGCTCACAAAGCAGAAGGTAATCAGCTATAGTTAAGTGTCTTCTCTTTTTTGCACACTAACGAATACTGAGGGGTGACAAGCTTTAATACAAGGAAGACTTTTTACTTTTTCTGATATTTCACAGAGAGCTCCGTGGAACACTGCTAACACGTGTTGGGGTCTTCTTTTCTTTGTAGGGGCTGTGGCTTTAGCGTCCCTTCCTTTTCCTCCCAGGGCAGCAGACATATTCTGTGCCCTAAACAGATAACTAACGAGAAGCTACTGTATAGCTCAGGGAATTCTGCTCAGTGTTCTATGGTGATCTAAATAAGAAGGAACTCAAAACAAGAGAGGATATATGCACCTCTGTTACAGGATGGAAGAAATAAGTGTGTTTCTTACTCCTTCACCAAACAATCACAACAGAAAGAAAGGAGGTTGTTTCCATGTCTTGGCTATTGTAAATAGGCACTTCCCCTTTCTTGGTGAAACCTTTCGTGGTTGGATTCTTATGGACTCACCCTTTTCAGAGACTGCCTATTGGGAGTCCTTTGTTATTGTTGTGTAATTGTTAAGTTGTGTCTGACCCTTTTGCAACTTCATGGACTATAGACTGCCAGGCTCCTCTGTCTATGGGATTTTCCAGGCAGGAATAATGGAGTTGGTTGCCATTTCCTTCTCCAAGGAATTTTCCTGAGCCAGGGATCTAACCTGCATCTCCTGCATTGGCAGGCAGATTCTTTACCACTGAGCCACCAGGGAAGCCCACTGGGGGTCCTTACTGAGGCCTTATTTGTAACCAAGCAATCTTGCCTTTCAGACCACAGCAGAGAAGTCTCCTGGGGCCTACTTCCTTCCTGAGTTTGCACTTTCCCCTCAGGGGAGTTTTCTGGAGGACACCACCGGGGAGCAGTTCCTCACGTATCGCTATGACGACCAGGTAAGAGCCTCACTGGAGAGCCTATTTTTGGCTCTGCCATTTGCCAGTTGCAGGAAACAGTTTCTCAAAAATAGCTTCAAAATCTTTCTATTTCCTCCTCAGCACAACTAGTACAATAGACCCGTGACATCAGGAAGGACCCTGAAACCCCGGGCTGCCCATGCTTGCGAGTAGCTTCCTGCTCAGGGTGTGGCTCCTGCTCTGGTTGTGGCATTGGCTTGAGAGACACGGTCTCTGATTTTCATCGGAAATATTTAAATATTAAGATAAATATTTAAATTTGTTCAATTTAGCTATTGCCAAATTCATCATGTGATTCTGAAATTATCTAAAAGTTCTGTTTTCTGATTAAGCTTTGCTTTCATTGCCCTCTGAGCTCTTATTTAAATTTTTTTGACCAGTACCAAAACTTACCTTTATCAAGCCCATTTTCCAGAAAGGAAAACAGATGCCTGCCTCTCTGTGAGTGTGCTTGTGTGCACATGGGTGTGTGTTTAAATCACTGCACAAAACCCCACTGGAGAGCAAGACTTGAGCTTGGCTGAGATGCAGAGAGCAAAACTGCACCCTCGGTACTATGCCTTCTCATTCTCAATTTACACTGATGCCTTGTTGTTGTTGTTTAGTTGCTAAGTCATGTCCGACTCTTTTGTGGCCCCTCGGACTGTAGTCCCCCAGGCTCCTCTGTCCATGGGGATTTCCCAGGTAAGAACGCTGGAGTGGGTTACCATTTCCTTCTTCAGGGCATCTTTCCAATCCAGGGATTGAACCCCCATCTCCGGCACTGGCAGGCAGATTATTTACTACTGATCCACCTGGGAAGTCATTTTCATAATATAGACCTCAGTTAACGCTTTGGGCCCGGTTGCTAAGAGGGGCTAAACCATCAAGTTGCTTTCTGCCCTTTCTCCTGGATGGATTTTTAGAGGCTCTATGATTTGTTGTTGTTCAGTCACTAAATCGTGACTTACTCTTTGCAACCCCATGTACTGCAGCACACCTGGCTTCCCTGTCTTTCACTGTCTGCTGGAGTTTGCTGAAACTTACGTCCACTGAGTCAGTGATGCCATCCAACCATCTCATCCTCTGTCGCCCTCTTCTTCTCCTGTCCCCAACCTTTCCCAACATCAGAGTCTTTCCTAGTGAGTCAGCTCTTCGTGTCAGGTGGCCAGAGTGTTGGAGCTTCAGCTATGATTTATGTCTCCTTTTAATCGAGAAATTAATGATTTAATAGGTTTTCATAGGAAAGCTTCAGAGAAACTAATTGAGGAGCCAGTAAAGGATAGAAGAGGATGTCTAGAAAATCACGAGCTTTGTGTTTTTTAATTAAAGCATTGAAGGTTAATGCTTTCTCCAGCTTCTACAGATAAATTATATTTAATATCATAACAATATAAAAGCTATCTGAAGAGGAAAGTAAGCCCCTTCAGTCTTTCCAAAAAGCCTAAGGCAGACCTTAAAAGCATGTGGCACACAGTGGAAATTCTGTCCTAGGACATAGTGTTCCGGAGGGCCCAGTGGATAGCCTGTGAAAACATTCTGTGTTGTTCCCACTGTGTTTCTTTTCACTGAAGGAACAAAGTCAAACTATAACAAGCCAATAATAGCACCTACCCTCTGCTATTAAAGGCAAAAAAAAAAAAAAAAAAGAAAAAGGCATTTTTACCAAACTAGGTGTATCTGTTGAATGAATCTCAAGAATGTAATCAACTAGAGAATTGTTAACCTATCGGCCCAAGCCTGGATCCTCTTTCCTCTTCATACTGAGTTTGCAAACTGCACTGTAATATCAGAGAAAAGTTAGATAAAATATTCCTCAGTTTGAAAATTTCCCCCTTCATGCAACATACCATCAAATGTGATGAAAAGTTAAGAACATGGACTTAGGAGTCACACTGCTTTGGGTTTGAATTTCAGTTCTGATATTTTACTTGCTGTGTGACTTTGGACAAGTTACTTCACTTCTCTGTGCCTTAGTTTTGTCATCTGTGAGATATATGATGGTATTGGTCAACCTCACGGAAATGTTTTAAGAATTAAAGGAGATAATTCAGGTAATTCCTATGTCTGTCTGCACAGATTCTGATGCATAAAAGTACTTCATGTAGCTATTGTTATTGCTAGTAATATTATTTGTGAAGATTCAATTCAGAGAATCTTAGATACTCTCATGGAAAAGAAAAGGAAGATGCATACCCTCCATTCATATCAAGGGTCTGCACACAATATGTTAAATTCATTGTTTATTTAAGTATAACATACGTATAGTAAATGACATCCATATCTGAAGTGTAGAAGTTGACCAGTTTTTAAATGTCTTTATGCAAGAACAGAATGGGAAAGACTAGAGATCACTTCAAGAAAATGAGAGATACCAAGGGAACATTTCATGCAAAGATGGGCTCGATAAAGGACAGAAATGGTATGGGCCTAACAGAAGCAGAAGATATTACGAAGAGATGGCAAGAATACACAGAAGAATTGTACAAAAAAGATCTTCACAACCTGGATAATCACGATGGTGTGATCACTCATCTAGAGCCAGACATCCTGGAATGTGAAGTCAAGTGGGCCTGAGGAAGCATCACTACGAACAAAGCTAGTGGAGGTGATGGAATTCCAGTTGAGCTGTTTCAAATCCTGAAAGATGATGCTGTGAAGGTGCTACACTCAATATGCCAGCGCATTTGGAAAACTCAGCAGTGGCCACAGGACTGGAAAAGGTCAGTTTTCATTCCAATCCCAAAGAAAGGCAATGCCAAAGAATGCTCAAACTACTGCACAATTGCACTCATCTCACACGCTAGTAATGTTCAAAATTCTCCAAGCCAGGCTTCAGCAATACATGAACTGTGAACTTCTGATGTTCAAGTTGGTTTTAGAAAAGGCAGAGGAATCAGAGATCGAATTGCCAACATCTGCTGGATCATGGAAAAAGCAAGAGAGTTCCAGAAAAACATCTATTTCTGCTTTCTTGACTATGCCAAAGCCTTTGACTGTGTGGATCACAAGAAACTGTGGAAAATTCTGAGAGAGATGGGAATACCAGACCACCTGACCTGCCTCTTGAGAGATCTGTATGCAGGCCAGGAAGCAACAGTTAGAACTGGACATGGAACAACAGACTGGTTCCAAATAGGAAAAGGAGACCGTCAAGGCTGGATATTGTCACCCTGCTTATTTAACTTCTATGCAGTGTACATCATGAGAAACTCTGGACTGGAAGAAACACAAGCTGGAATCAAGATTGCTGGGAGAAATATCAATAACCTCAGATATGCAGATCACACCACCCTTACGGCAGAAAGTGAAGAAGAACTAAAAAGCCTCTTGATGAAAGTGAAAGAGGAGAGTGAAAAAGTTGGCTTAAAGCTCAACATTCAGAAAATTAAGATCATGGCATCTGGTCCCATCACTTCATGGGAAATAGATGGGGAAACAGTAGAAACAGTGTCAGACTTTATGTTTTGGGGTTCCAAAATCACTGCAGATGCTGACTGCAGCCATGAAATTAAAAGACGCTTACTCCTTGGAAGAAAAGTTATGAGCAACCTAGACAGCATATTAAAAAGCAGAGACATTACTTTGTCAACAAAGGTCCATCTAGTCAAGGCTATGGTTTTTCCTGTGGTCACGTATGGATATGAGAGTTGGACTGTGAAGAAGGCTGAGCGCCAAAGAATTGATGCTTTTGAGCAGTGGTGTTGGAGAAGACACTTCAGAGTCCCTTGGACTGCAAGGAGATCCAACCAGTCCATTCTGAAGGAGATCAACCCTGGGATTTCTTTGGAAGGAATGATGCTAAAGCTGAAACTCCAGTACTTTGGCCACCTCATGTGAAGAGTTGACTCACTGGAAAAGACTTTGATGCTGGGAGGGATTGGGGGCAGGAGAAGAAGGGGACGACCGAGGATGAGATGGTTGGATAGCATCACTGACTCGATGGATGTGAGTCTGAGTGAACTCCAGGAGATGGTGATGGACAGGGAGGCCTGGCGTGCTGCGATTCATGGGGTCACAAAGAGTCGGACAAGACTGAGCGACTGAGCTGAAATGAACTGAACTGGTGCCTGTGTAACTACCACCCAGATCCAGCAATTAAACATTCCACCACCCCAGGAAGCTCCATGGACCCCTTCTGTATCTCTCACCCAGGAAGTAATCACTAGTCTGACTTCTATCACTGTTATAGGTTCATTTTGGTTTTTATTTTTTCTGTGTTTTTTTTTTAATTGGGATATAATTGCCTTACAATGTTGTGTTAGTTTATGGTGTACAGCAGTGAATCATCATATGTATACATGTGCATGCGTGCTCAGTTGCTTCAGTCGTGTCCGACTCTTTGCGACCCCATAGACAGTAGCCCACCAGACTCCTCTGTCCATGGCATTCTCCAGGCAAGAATACTGGAGTGGGTTGCCATGCCCTCCTCCAGGGGAGCTTCCTGACCCAGGAATTGAACCTGAGTCTCCTGTGTCTCTGGCATTGCAAGTGGATTCTTGACCGCTGAGCCACCAGGGAAGCGCTACATATACGTATACTCCCTCTTTTTTGGATTTCCTTCCCATTTAGGTCACTACGGAGCACTGAGTACAGTTCCCTGTGCTAAACAGTAGGTTCTCATTAGTTATCTATTTTATATGTAGTCTCAATAGTATATGTATGTCAATCCCAATCTACCAGTTTATTTCACACTCCTCTTTTTCCCACTTAATGTCCATTTGTTTATTCTCCGTGTCGCTGTCTCTATTCTTGCCCTACAAAGAGGTTTATCTGTCCCATCTTCCTAGATATATATGTTAATATACAATATTTGTCTTTCTCTTTCTGACTTATAACTTCACTCCGTATAAGAGACTCTGGGTCTGTCTTCACAAATGACCCAGTTTTGATGGGACCGTACAGCACATACTCATCTGTGTCCAGCTCCTTTCCCACATTATGGTACCTGAGAGATACAACCAGGTTGCTGGATCCGATGTCTGTACCTTGTGTTCTCTGCAACCAACTGTCTCATCTCAGAGCAGGTGGCAGCATATTGCGTGGCAGGCAGCATCGCTCCTACACAGAAATCCCCAGGTTGTCTCTCAGAGGTTTTCAGGGCAGCCATCCCACTGTCCCAGCAGCCTGAAGCCAGAGTGACAAAGTGCTTATGCTGTGGAGGCTGCTGTCTGGTTCCTGAAGTTGTGGGTCAGGACTGGGTTCACCAGGAACTTCCGCCTATCAAATACTCATTTGATAAAATGGGAAGTGGGCAGACAGTGTGGATACGTGTTGTCTTCGATGACCCTGTAGAACTTTTTAAAGTGTACTCGATTCTGGTGTATTTTCATGACGACCTTCAGGTCACTCTTCCAATATCCCCTGGATTAGATGTCTGGAAAACTAAGAGCCCCGAGGCCAGTAAAGCCCAGCTGTGATGTAGGCTGTGTTTAATAAGTCACCTAAAAGGCGCACTATGGGTTATAAGGGGACTGGGGCAGCTTCTAGTGAAGTAGGCCATCCTGAAGCCAACTGGTAGCCATGCATTTTGGTGCAGGCAGGACTAGTCAGGCAGCCTTTGTCTTGCTTCTGCCACTGATTGGCTTGTAATTTAACAAAGTCATTCAGCATCTTTGGACCTCAGAGTCCTCATTTTTTTAAAAAAAGGAGTATTTTTGGCTGTGCTGGGTGTTTGTTGCTGTGTGGGCTTTTCTTTAGTTGCCATGAGCAGGGGCTGCTCTCTAGGTGCGGTACACAGCCTGCTCATTGTGGTGGCTTCTTGCTGCAGAGCACTGGGCTCCAGGGCTCTGGCCCAGCAGCTCTGGCGCGCGGGCTTAGTTGCCCTGTGGCATGTGGGATCTTCCTGAACCAGGGAAGGAACCGATGTCTCCTGCACTGGCAGGAGGATTCTTTACTACTGAGCCACCAGGAAGGCCCCCTCATTTGTTTTGAAAAACAAAGTGACTGTATTTCATGTTCCAAACTCCTTCCTGTCCTAAATAGTCTACTTTTCGAAACTACAGAAATATTCTACAATACAGAGTGTTAATTGGATGATGGTGACGAGCAAGGCAGTCATGCCAGCAATACAATAAACTATTACTTAGAGAGTCGTAGGATTTTGTAGCTGGTGGAGCCTTTTCTCAAATGCCGCATTTCAAGAGTCAAGGAGACAGATGCTCTGAACATGCAAATGACTTACTCAAGGACACACAGATGTTTATGTGAAAAAAACTGAAACTTATATTCTAAACTTTAGGCTCTCCCACTCTGAGATACACCCAGCTGGTTCTCTTGGAAGACTCATGTCAAAATTATCTCTTTTCCTAAAAATCCGAATTCCACTGTTACAGTGGGCTTCCCTGGTGGCTCAGTCAGTAAAGAATTCACCTGCAATGCAGAAGACCTGAGTTTGATCCCTGGGTTGGGAAGATCCCCTGGAGAAAAAAATGACAACCTACTGCAGTATTCTTGCCTGGGAAATCCCATGGACAAAGGAGCCTGGTGGCCTAGAGTCCGTGTAGTTGTAAGAGTTGGACACCACTTAGCAGTTAAATCACCACCACTATACAGTGAATAGGACTTTGGAGACCTTAGCAGATCCAAGGGAATAATTTCAAATTCATGAGCTGCCTCATGAGCTCATTCTTCACTCCTTGAGAATTTGGAATTGACTATTTGTTGTTCAGTTGCTGAGTCGTGTCTGACTCTTTGTAACCTCACGGACTGCAGCATGTCAGGCTTCCCTGTCCTTCACCGTCTCCTAGAGTTTGCTCAGACTGATGTCCATCAAGTCGGTGATGCCACCCCACCATCTCATCCTGTCTCGCCCCCTTCTCCTCCTGCCCTCGATTTCCCCCAGAACCAGGGTCTTTTCCAGTGCGTTGGCTCTTGGCATCAGGTGGCCAAAGTATTGGAGCTTAATTAACCTAGGGTAAGTTTTAATGTAAGCTTATGGACATTTGGGAGAGAACCACCTGGATTTTGTGTTGCAGAGGCCCTTTTATATTTTGTTGGTTTTGTGGCTTCAAGGCATGTGGGATCTTAGCTTCCCACCAGGGATAGAACCTGAACCCCCTGCATTGGAAGCATGGAGTCCTAACCACCGGACAGCCAGAGAAGTCCCCTGCAGAGATCCTTTTAGACTGTCTATACCCATCATCTCTTCTTCCCTGTCACCATCTGTCACTGACCGACCTGGTATTTATTTTGTCTCTTTCTGCCCACATTTAAGTGGGTTCAAGATTTTTTTTCAAGTTAAAATCACTGTCACCTATGCTGTCATCTGCCACTGCTTTTGGTGACTACTTGATTTCCTAATTCTTATTTTCTCCTGCTGCTCTTTCCTCCTCCTTTAGCTCTTAAAGTCAGACTTCTGTCATCTCCTTCCTCCATACCCCCTCTTACCTTAGACAGCAGTATTTTCAAAAATTCCATTTCCTTTCCTGCAGTCAAGTTCAGAGTTTGATCATTCTACATCTGTAAAACTCTATGATTGTAAAATTCTCTGTTTGTCAAAAATCAGAATAACGTCATCTTTGGAGTTAAGTTAACTCTTTGCCTACTTGTATGATTTCTTGTCGCAAAATGCTACTTCAGTTTGTATTTTCTCTACTGTTTCCATCAGCAGAGAGGATGTGTGGCCCTGGAATTATAGATGGACAGAGTTGGAAGGAAGTTTAGGGATTCTGTTTTTTCAGGTGAGGAAGTGGAGCTTTGGAGAGGAACAGTGTCTTACCCAAGATCACACAGTAAAGAAGTAGCAAAGCCAAGTGTCTGTTTTTTGCCCTGCAGCTCAGTTAAGACATTTTTTACTTCTAATCTGTGGGAAGAAAAAGTATGAGAGCAATGTTTGAATGAATTTTTAATATGCATCGTAACAATAACATGTTAATAATGAACTCCTTGTGGAGTCTTCTTTCTAAACTTCTAAATGTCTTTTTTCTTCAATGATTATGAACAAACTGGATTTTCATTTTGCTTGTTTGAGTATTGATTTATGTATTCTTTCTAAGGACAAGAAATCTGTTTGCTGTGAGTCCATCTTTCTCAAAGTAACTTCTTCTGAACTTTTCATGAATATCTTGGCTTGGAGCTTCATTGTGGTAAAACTGTTGGCAGGCCTCAGAAATATCACTTGATGTTCCCAAGTTATTCATATAATAGTTTTTAACTTGGGAAGTATATACCAGCTTCTGAAGTTTCTCATGAAGGGAGATGGACACGACCCTTGTACCTATAGGACATTGCCAGTGTCTCTGGGGATCTAAATGGGCAGCTCACATGTTCTCTGCATAGGAGAGTTTTCTTTGTTGTTTCTGGCCTGTGTGTATAATGTTTTTAAGCAGCGAGCCATTTGAGTTTGAATAGTTCATTCCTTTGTCAGTGAGTAATCTTGGTCAAATGTAGTTAGGCTCCTTCAGTATTCCAAAGAATTAGACCACGAGCTTGCTTTCTCATTAGGTCAATGCTAGAAGACAGGAACACATTAAATGGAATGACTTGTACTTGATTCCTAATTCAGGCACATTGCAGATACATGAATACTGCACACGTAGCCATACGTGCTGCTCTGATTCACTTTGGTATACGTGCACTCTGAATTTCGTTATCGTGGAGTTTTTTGCACATCAGCTCATTCTCAAGCACTAAAGAGAAAGATTGGTTAATGGAGAGTCAGTTGAGCTTTTGAACCATGCAGACATTTTCCTCTTCTAATGCTGTCTTCTTTGACTCATTTTTGGGGTACTGGGTAATTTTTCAAATTACGTTCATCAGGTGAGTTAAATGGTAGATACAAGACGTTGAAGTTCCAAACAGTTTCCAGTGCAGCCCTTGCTGCCTGTGCCCAGATTTCTCTTCTCTCTGAGGTCTGACCTGTCCCTGCCCAGGATGTACTAGGTCTTCAAGCACTTTGAGACTAGGTTACTTCTAATCGCTCTACTGTGTCACCCTCAGTCCTTGGATGTCCACTGCCTCTTGGACTACCAAAATATCATAAGTAGCCATATAAGATTAATAATAAAACAAGGTAGTGTGTGATGAATACAAAATAAATTATAAAGGCAACAACATAGTGGAATGGAAAAACACACTGGAAGTCAGGAGATCTGAATTCTATCCAAATTCTGATACTCATCAGACCTATGACCTTGAACAAGTCACTTAAATCAGTAGCCTACAAAGTACTGCCTACAGGTCAAAACCTGCTCTTAAGTTTTTGTAAATAAAACTCTATTGGCACACACACACACAAGCCATTGGGCCTCTCTTCTTTGCTACAAATATAAGTTTCTTTTAAATGAATGTCAGGGTTCACAATCTACTGTGGTCTCTTCTGCTTCAGGCATAACAATGTGAGTCGATTTTAGTGGTGTCTGCTGTCTTGGACCAAGGCAGGGCTAGGGCCAGGAAGCTGGCCTTTCGGGCTTGCTATGAGGATGGGGAGTAAGTGGCAGGTAGAAGACTGGATGTGGCAGGATGGAAGCATGTTATTTCTTTCTCTTGTCAAGGAGGAAGAACAGAGATGGAGAGAGCTATAAGACAAAGGTGAGTGGGTTCACTGGCTGGGTGAGAGAGCCATGTCAGGCCAGAAAAGACTTTGCTGACTCTATGCAAGCTGAAGTTGGAAGGGCTAGATGTCCAGGCAATAGTGGAATTTATACCCTATCATGAGGGATTTTAAGCATTATGTTTTGATTGGCTGATTTGGAGTTTGGAAATGTTGTTTTTGGTTGGGCAAGTCCTGGCCTACAGCACAAAAGTACAGGCATGGCTTGCAAAGAGGTTCTTGGGGGGCTAAGGCTCTGGGAGGTTTGGGTCATTCCGCAGATGCTTTTGCCTGCTCGTGCTTGAGGCTGTATCACTCTGGACAGTATTTCTTGGATGTCGACTTTGGGTAGCAGAGGCCTCTTGAGGGCTGTTCAGGTGGTACGCGGGTGGTTCTGGCACCGTGGATGCCCGAAACCAGCTGGAAAAGTACCTTGAAAGTGTCCCCAGAGACTTCCCTGGTGGTCCAGCAGCTAAGACTCCATGTTGTCAATGCAGGGGACATGGGGTACTGGTTAGGGAACTAAGATCCCACATGCCACAACTAAGACCCAGCACAGCCAAATAAAGAAATCATAAATATCTTTAAAAGTGTCTCTAGTGTTATTTTCTATCTAACCTTTTATGATACTTTTAATATAAAAATATCTCATGTCCACTTTCGTAGGGTGACCAACTGTCCCAGTTTTCTTGGGGCTGAAATTATCCAGGCAAACTGGGACAGGTGGTCACTCAGCTTTCCAACCCAGACATTTCTGTTGGGCTGGAGTTAGCAGTGGAGATCAGTGGACCTGAGGTTAAGGTGCTGCTGGCTACTGTGCTTGGTGGGTCATTCCAAGAGCCAGTGGGGAACAAGAGTGTAGCTGTTGGGGTGTCCCATCTGGACATTCTCTTGGCATTGTCTTCCAATAAATTTCCAGGCCTGGGTTTTTCGAGAGAGTAACATGGAAGCATATACCATGTGTAAAATAGATAACCATTGGGAATTCACTGTATGACTTGGGGAACTCAAACCAGGGTTCTATAACAACCTATACGGGTGGGAACGGGTGGGAAGTGGGAGGGAAGTTAAAGGTGGAGGGGACACATGTATACCTATGGCTGACTCATGTTGATGTATGGCAGAGGCCAGTACCGGATTGTGAAGCAATTTTCCTTTGATTAAAAATAAATAAGTTTGGGAAAAAAAGCCAAAACCTAAAAAAAAAAAATTATTTATTTAGCTGTGTCAAGCCTTAGTTGTGTCTCTCAGGCTCAGTAGTTGCTGCACATGGGCTTAGTTGCCCTGTGGCACACGGGATCTTAGTTCCTTGACTAGGGATCGAACCCCCGTCCTCTGCATTGGCAGGTGGATTCTTAACCCCAGGACCACCAGGGAAGTCTAGGCCTGGATTTATTAATGAAGCTTTTGTGTGTCCATTCATGTGGCTCTTCTCCATCTGTGTCTTTATACAAATTGTCCTGGTTGCTTAGAACATCCTCCTCTGCTTCCTCCCCTCTCCCAAAATCCTTGTTCATCGATGTTGGTTTGATCTCTGGGTTGGGAAGATCTCCTTGAGTAGGAAATGGCACCCATTCCAGTATTCTTGCCTGGAGAATCCCATGGACAGAGGAGCCTGGCAGGCTACAGTCCATGGGGCCACGAAGAGTGGGTGAGCAAACACACACACAGTGTCAAAGAAATCAAGATGTAGTCAGTATTAAGTATTCTGGTTTCACAGAAAATTGAATTATGAAAATAAATTTCAGAAACTTAGTAACAGAGGAAGAGGACAGGGTAATAAAATTGATGAGAAGAAGATGGTAGCTATGTTATACAGATCTCAGAGAGCTAACCTATTAATATATACTCACAAATGGCAGAAGAGATTGAGTGGAAGGGAAGAAGTTAAATAAATGCTATAAGTCACTTTTGATTTACTAAAAGATTTTGTGAAGAAAATCCACAGATATTGCTAATACATGTGTTAATTATATTGCATTCTGATTTTTTTTTTAAAGTGAGAAGCAGCATCTTAGAATTTAGGAAATGCAAATGTGGAAAAATTAGCATATTGAGATGAATGTAGCCCAAGTTCTCTGAATCTAAATAAATCAAATAAACATTAAGACAGGATGTTTTTAAGACAAAACGTATAAACTCTTGGACATTTAAAAATATTCTCCTAAAGCAATTATTGGCCAAAGAGGACATGAGAAATATAATTACACACTTTGTAGGAAATAACCAAAAAGAGAATACTGTATCAAAAAATCATAATTAACTACAATTTATACTGAGAGGTAAACTTATAGTCTCAAATACTTTCAGTAAATGTACACATTTACTATATTCAACATGTGGTATAGAACAGTCAGTTAACTATTTAGAGAAAGTTAATTTAAAGTCTTTTCCATATGCCAAAATAAATTCCATATGGATTGAAGAGTTAAATAAAAATTAAACCATAAAAATATAATAAGACTGTAAAAGTAAATGTTTCTCAAATTTCTAATGGAGAAACTTAGAATGAATGGAAAATAGAGTGTATTGGTAGGTTTGACTATTAGGAAGGCTTAAAAATGAGTATTTACTGAAAATCATTCAAATGAAAAGTTAAAGGAAAATAACACATACAAATTATGGTAAAATACTGTGTAAAATACTTTGTAAGAAAAAGTAAAGAAAATAGTAAAGGAAAATAATTTATTCCTCTAAAAGGAAAGCAAAAAACCTGTTAACTCATGTGGAAAAACCCCATTTTACTTGTAATCAATAAAATGTAAATCCAAGCAATGACCACATAGCATCCCCCCCAACTTTACTTTAAAAAAGGAACAATATGAAAACCACGTGCTGGCAGTTGTGACACAAAAAGTCAGGCCATGTGATGCTGCTGCTGCTGCTGCTAAGTCACTTCAGTCGTGTCCGACTCTGTGTGACCCCAGAGACGGCAGCCCACCAGGCTCCCCCATTCCTGGGATTCTCCAAGAGCACTGGAGTGGGCTGCCATTGCCTTCTCCATATGTGATGCTAGTGAATAATAATATGTGCAATGCTTTTGATAAGCAGTTTTGTCATCTTTATTCGGAGCCTTAAAAATATGTTTACTTTTAGCCAACTTATGTCTTTTCTGGGAATTAGTCAAGGGAATATTTTAAGTTTTTTTTTTTTAAGTTTTATGCAAAATTACATTGATCTCATCATTATTCATAATATGTGACAACTAGGAACAATTTGAATATTAAACCATAAGGAAATGGTTGGATAAATTATGGGATTTCTAACACGGACTATTACAAAATTTTTATTATATGTGCACTTTCAAAATAACATGGGAAACATTAACATTATATCCATAGATTGTAAGATTGGGTCACAAAATCATAGAAGTCTCCAATTTTTTTCATATGTGGACAGAAAGAAAAACACCAAGAAATACCCCAAGCTGTTAACAGTGGTTATCTTTGGACTGCAGAATTATGGATGTTTAAAATTTTCTTTTAAGTATATTCTCTAGGCTTTCTACAGATGACTGTACAATACTTTGATCATTAAGACATGATAAATATTCTTTCTAAATAGTGAGGAAGGGTCGCTCAGGGGGAGTGGCTAACAGTACTGGGATACTTTGAAGGGTGGCGGCAGTTTTAATAAATGGAAAAGATTAGAGAATGAATATACTCAAGACTCACACTGAATAAGTGACCACCAAGTTCTATGCCTCGTGGATCATTTCTTTTCTTGTCTTTCTTTGAAGAACTTCACTAATAAGGCACCTTTACTTTTGTCTTTTATGGAGAAACTTTATTTTCTTATGGAAACCTTTTCCTTTTTTCTGCTTTATAGAGCACAGATGTCTGCAGGATTCAGCCTTGGGAGATGTTTATGTGCAGGTGTTCAATTTCCCCTACATAAACCCACACACATACTGTAACGTGAACATGAATATTTATTTATTGATACAAATGCTAATCAATAAAGTGTTAGTTTGAAACAGTAATTTGCATTACACCTTAAAGTTGTTCATGTTAAATCATTTAATAGAATAATTTTGTGATGAAAAGGGTATTAAAAATTGAGGTTGGATATGTTTGACCTTGGTAAGAGGACCTTCTGGAAATGTTCCCTTGCAATAATGCTCAAAATCTGAGACCTTGCACTCTGGTTTGGGAAAGATTTCCTTGAAAGTAAAACCCATCACTTTGGGTGACCCATCAACTTGAAAACAATCAGCAACATAAATACAAAAGGGAACAGGGGCACCGTTTGGCTGTCAGATGTCCCTCCCTCCACCCCTCAGCTGAGCCATAACATGCTTAGATTAATTTTTCAGATTATGTCAGCAATGGAAACTCACCATAAAAAACTCAAAAATACTGTACTTCTCTGGATCTCAAATTGAAAAAGACCACCCAGGACTAGGCTTTTTGCATTAATTTCAGAGGGACAGAATTGTCAAAGAGCAGGCAATCTAGAGGTGTGGGAGCTGACCTGTAGGTCCTAAATCTTTTCTTTACAAGATGGATAACACCATGGATATTCAGTTGGCCGAAAAGTTTGTCTGGGTTTTTCTGTAACATTTTGTGGAAAAACCTGAATGAACTCTTTGGCCAACCCAATAAAACTGACATTAAAAATCTGATGTTTAAAAATGATATGGAACATTTTAGAAGGTGCTAGTTCACTTATGGGTACTGATTACCCAGAGAAGGCGCTGGTGATAAGACCAGGAGCATTGGTCACCTCTCTTGTCTTAAATGTGCTGTGTTCAGTTGCTCTGTCATGTCCGACTCTTTGCAACCCTATGGACTGTAGCCTGCCAGGCTCCTCTGTCCATGGGATTCTCCAGGCAAGAATACTGGAGTGGGCTGGCATTTCCTTCTCCAGAGGATCTTCCCAACCCAGAAATAGAACCTGCATCTCTTGCTTCTCCTGTGTTGGCAGGTAGATTCTTTATGACTGAGTCACCTGGGAAGGAGGTTCCAAACTGATGCCCAACTGATTGTCCAGGTGGGAACTCCAGGAATAAAGCTGGCAGAGCTGAATCTGAAATGCCATCCACAGCCTGGAGTGTTGAACAGAGAGGACTGAGGCTGGGTCACTCTGTGTGGCAAAGGGGCAAGAACTGGGGCAGAATGTGGGGTGGAGGTTGGGGTTTGAGAGACCATAGCTCAGTTTCACAACAAAGCCAAAACCATCCTTGAGGACTCAAAGGCTTAGTGCTTGGGAGCAGTTAGCTTTTTATTTATTTATTTTTAAAATTTGTATTATTGAAGTATAAATGTTTTACAATGTTGTGTTAGTTTCTGCTGTACAACAAAGTGAAATCAGCGATGTATATACATATATTCCCTCTCTATTGAGCCTCCCTCCCACCCCCCATCCCACCCCTCTACTGCTACTGCTAAGTCGCTTCAGTCGTGTCCGACTCTGTGCAACCCCATAGACGGCAGCCCACCAGGCTCCCCCGTCCCTGGGATTCTCTAGGCAAGAACACTGGAGTGGGTTGCCATTTCCTTCTCCAATGCATGAAAGTGAAAAGTGAAAGTGAAGTCACTCAGTCGTATCCAACTCTTAGCGACCCATGGACTGCAGCCCACCGGGCTCCTCCAACCACGGGATTCTCCAGGCAAGAGCACTGGAGTGGGGCACCATTGCCTTGGAGCTGAGCTCCCTGTGTTATGCCGCAGGTTCCAATAGCTATTTATTTTACACATGGTAGTGTATCTATGTCATGTTCCCTGAAATGATGCTGAGCATCACGAAGTTGTCAAGCTTATTTTCTAGGTCCCTAATTTAAAGACTTCGATGTATGCTTTCCATTTTAAAAGAGTTAAGCTAAAAATGCGACTCTGGAGGGCATCCTTCTTTATCTGGAAAATTACTCATTTCCGTAACAGTGTCAGACAAATGAGTCATCTCTGTATATTTCATCTATCTAACAGATGCTTCTTTTATCAGATCAGAACATACGTGTAAAAGTGGAAATTAAAGAAACGTGTTGGGATCCATGTTCTTCCTTAAAAATGGATTTTCTAAGAAAACTCTATTCCGTTTGAATAATGGGCAATAATATATACCAAGGTTGTAGCTTTTATCCTCAATAGTAAGTATAAATTACAGGAAATGCTGTAGAACTATATTAGAAGCTATGTAAACAATGTTCAGCTCTCTTTTAACCAGTTGATCATATTCCAGAAAGCTGTTATTTTTTTTTTCCATTGGCATTTCATGGAATTTATTGAATTTTCCTCATTTGTGCTAGGTTATCTTCCTACTTCTTAAATCAGATTGGATTTTCATCAGATCATCATGCATTCCTGTTTATCTTTCTTTGTGTGAAAGGGGTATGTTTCTTTAGAAACAGCCAGCTTAGGATACAGTGTTTCTCTGGATGCAATTGCTGTCAAACTGCAGTGAGCCCAGGTAATGGATATTGTCATACACGACATTTGGTTCATTAGAGTCTGTCAAAATGGGTTGGGTAAGTTATGGCCCTTGGAAAGAGCACAATACTGCATTGTGTTGGAGAAACACACTTTTAAGGCATTCCTGAACTGGCATTTATTATGACCTGCCACAGTATTTCCATTTTCAGCATTTCATTAAATTTGACCGTCTGGGTGTAATCACAAGAATGTAATGGGAAAGGTAATGTGAAATGTCTCCTTAAACCCTGCTAAACAAAAATGAACTAGATCTTTTATTCAATCCAGCAAATTGATCACCTATGATACAGCAGCTCTTGGTGATAAAACGAGTAACAAGACAGTTTCTGTTTTCAACTAGCTTGCAGCCCAGCAGGACAGACGAACGGTCAAAACTGATCCTAATGCGATGCTGGGCTGAAGGTGTTGATGGAAAGCAGAGAATTAGAGAGGAATATTTTCTTCCTGGGGGTGAGGAACTTGGGTGTCTACACATTAGGTACTGACCTTGATGGGAAGAAACTGTGAGTCACAGCTTCTCAGTGTGATTGGAATTCTGGGCTGGTGCTAAGTTCATTGTCCTTTGGTGTTTTTGTGGGCTGCACACATATGCATGGAATTTAATGTCATTTTAACTCATCAGAGAAAGTTTGTGGGTCTAGAGGTTTGGAAAATAACTCCCTCTGCAATAAGCTACATTTTAGCTCAAATCTTTCAAATGATTATGCCATACTCGCTCTGCTTTGTCTGAAGGAAGCTGTCTCCCTGTCTGGAGACAATGGTGTTGAGTAAATTTACAGGGGGATGACTTTATTTAAAAAAAAAATCTACTCTAGTTTGTTGACAGCACTCATGCTTCATAAAACAGGGTGCATGATCCTGAATTTCATATGAATAAAATTTATTAATTTTTATGTCTACTTTGAATGCTTTAGAAAATTTATTTGGCTTACTGCCCAGTAAAAGCAGGAAAGTGACTCGGACATCAACCACAAAACGGCCCAGGGACCCCTTCTCACTGGATAGACATCTGGAATGGTATATGAGGAACAGACATTGCAGACATACATTTAATTAAAGGTTGGTGTTCAGAGCGGAGGAAAGTGTGGTGAGCCTCCTAGCATAAAGGGAATAGTGTCTCTGAGACAAACATTGTTAATATTTTTTGTTTTATAATAATGCTTTACAGCTTGAAAGAGTGTAACTATAAAATATAGACTATGAACTCAAAACAATATTAAGTCCAAATAGTAATTTTTAATGGCAGCAATTTATGATGCATCTGTGTGGGTTCTTTCAAGTGGAAAAAGTCTTCAACACATATTTTACAGTTTTCTGGAAAAAAAAAAAGAATTCTCCTTTGAGTTTTTGTGATCTGATTGATTATAGCAATAGTAAGGATTTATTGGGGCTTCCCAGGTGGCTCAGTGATAAAGAACACCAATGCAGGAGAAGCAGGTTCGATCCCTGGGTCGGGAAGATCCCCTGGAGGAGAAAATGATTGGTAACCCACTCCAGTATTCTTGCCTGGGAAATCTCCTGGACAGAGGAGCCTGGTGGGCTGCCATTCACAGGGTTCCAAAGAGTTGGACATGACTTAGTGACTGAGCAGGAGCACACAAAGAATTATTGAGTCACCTATTATGCTAATTTGGATTTGTAGACATTATTCTGTAATTAATGACATTGGCAAGAATCATAACCTAAAAAATAGCATTCTGTTAATTAAATTATTTTTCATCCTCAAGCTGTCTCTAAGTTGGTGTGGGCAAAACAAGATCAGAGCTAGGAAAGCTGGGGATGGGAGTCCAGGTTCCCTGGGCTTGGAGATGCTCATGTAGTAGTTCCTTGATCAAATTACTACAACTCTTGAGCATCACAACACCTGTGTGCCTGTTTTGTGACAAGTTGCCTCTGCTCACTTATATGTGCCAGCTCAGGTATAGGTGTAGCCATTTCTGGGAGGAAGAGATGCTCAGTAAATAGACTCATGACTTATAGATATGAACACACCAAGGTACAAAGGAGTTAGAACATTTCTCTTCTAAACTATGTAAGCACAAATCATTGTTGGAGCTAAGGAGAAAAGATTCTCCTTTTCAGATCCCAGAGAGCATCAAGGGCAGCCTGGATAATTCTTATCTCACCTAGTGAATGATGGCTGCAGGTGGTAGAAATATCTTTTCTCCAACTTCTCCTCTGCTGGTAGGGAGGGAAAAGAGATGCCACGTTTGATAATGCAACTCTGATATGAAGTCCTCCAGCTTTTCTTTGAATGTCTCCAGAAAGTGGGGAGCCTTTACTCCCTGTACTGGTTTTCTAATGTGTATTTTCTGAGCTTCACCCATAATTATGTATATCTAGTGGAGAGTAAAACTGTATCAGGCAGGCTCACTATGCAAATATTGCAGAATAAGAGTTTTTAATTAAAAAATAAATATATCTAATTTTAAACAAGGCAGCCTATAAAGAGATACAAAATCTAATATGAAATAACCCAGCAGTAGGTGACAAAGAAAAGACAAGTATAGGGGCATATGTTATAGCCAAAATAAGGCTAAAATAAAATATGTTATAGCCAGGAATAAGACTAAAATAGAAATGCACACCAGGACATGCATACTACAGGATAAGAGGGGGTACATATTTAAATCTGAGCTTTCTAGAAGCCAGTTTGGAGGCATAAACCCAGCCAACTTAGAAGGGTAAACCCAATCAGTTACCTAATTTGTGGGGACCATAAGATAATAACCTAAGTGTTTCTCAGAAGCAAAAATATATTCCTTACTTTAAGATGGAAAAAGCTACTGATTTTATTTTAAAAAGCAGGCTTTAGTCCACAAAGATGGAGATGTTTGGTTTTGAAAATGAAACATTCCAGTGCTGGGATTCCTTAACTTGCTTACCAGATTCATATGAATGATGATGTTCCAGAAGCTTCTCCCATTAAAAATCTTTTTATAAGATTTATAAAGACACTTCTGGGGTCAATGAAAAATTTTTCATAAACTAAAACATATGTATGATTTTTGCATCTCAGTAGCCTAAATGCTTGTTTGTAGGTATTTTGCTATTGAGCAATGTCTATCAAAGTGAAAAGTGTGAGTCCCTCAGTCATGTCTGACTCTTTGAGACCTTATAAACTGTAGCCCATCAGGCTCCTCCGTCCATGGGATTTCCCAGGCAAAAGTACTGGAGTGGGTTGCCATTTCCTTCTCCAGGGGATCTTCCCTACCTAGGGATTGAACTGGGGTCTTCTGCATCACAGGCAGATTCTTTAGAGTCTGAGCCACAAGGAAGCCCAGTGTTTGTCAAACCAGCTACCAAAGAACTCTCAGTAAATTAACTGGGTTTTGAGATATTCACAATCTGCTGGCAATAAGAAGGAATCCTCACCTTTAAGACATACAGTAGAATTTGAAGGAGTCTTTGCCTAGACAGAGGTTACCAATAAGGTTTGCAAGTGCCTCAGTTCCTTTGGGGCATGCTCAGTCACTAAGTCATGTCCGACTTTTTGCGACCCCATGGACTGTAGCCCAACAGGTTCTTCTGTCCATGGGATTATCCAAAGAAGAATACTGGAGTGGGTTGGCATTTCCTTCTCCAGGGGATCTTCCTGACCCAGGGATCAAACCCTTGTCTCCTGCTTGGCAGGTGAATTCTTTACCACTGTGCCACCTGGAAAGCCCGCAGTCTCTTTTACTCTGATCTAGTTACTGGGCAGAAGGGATATGGGGAAGCTATGCATATTGTGCAAACAAGGGAGAATATTCCCTTTTGACTTGATCTACAATAGGCATCATAAGGACAGGAAGAAAAAAATTGACTACCCTTTATACTGCTAAGGCACAAATGAGCAGTATTCTCAAAAATTTCCCTCAGGTTTATCTGACATGTCATATTCTGTAATAATCTAGAGTCCACAATAGGGGAAAGCAGTCCTTCCATTTTTTAGCAATCTTGCTGGGATTATATTGGATTTTCTATTAGTCCTGGCATTGAGGTCCTCCCAGTGATTAGCTGTACCTAAGATGTAGAATAGCTAATGATCAGATAGATAGTTATATTTTAAAAATTAGACCCCATATAAAAGCGGTACTGAAAGAAAGGTTTTGGTCTCAAAAGCAGGGAAGATTTAAAATGAAAATAACATATGCTCAACTCAAAAAGTGTAAAAGGTGATGTCAACGTAACACAAAGGAAGTAAAGATAAGAACAAAAAAATAATAAAATAGAAGAGTAACATCCAAAAAACAATATACTTCATCAATATAGCTAAAAACACTTCCTTTAAGAAAACCAGTAGAATACACTGACTTTTGACAAGTCTGACTAAGAAACACCCTCTTCCAACAACACAAGAGAAGACTCTACACATGGACATCACCAGATGGTCAACACCAAAATCAGACTGATTATATTCTTTGCAGCCAAAAATGGAGAAGCTCTATACTGTCAGGAAAAACAAGACCAGGAGCTGACTGTGGCTCAGACCATGAACTCCTTATTGCCAAATTCAGACTTAAATTGAAGAAAGTGGAGAAAACCACTAAACCATTCAGGTATGACCTAAATCAAATCACTTGACTATACAGTGGAAGTGAGAAATAGATTTAAGGGACTAGACCTAATAGACAAGAGAGCCTGATGAACTATGGATGGAGGTTCGTGACATTGTACAGGAGACAGGGATCAAGACCATCCCCAAGAAAAAGACATGCAAAAGAGCAAAATGGCTGTCTGAGGAGGCCTTACAAATAGCTGTGAAAAGAAGAGAAGCAAAAGGCAAAGGAGGAAAGGAAAGATATACCCATTTGAATGCAAAGTTCCAAAAAAATTCAAGGAGAGATAAGAAAGCCTTCCTCAGTGATCAATGCAAAGAAATAGAGGAAAACAACAGAACGGGAAAGACTAGAGATCTCTTTAAGAAAATTAGAGATACCAAGGGAACATTTCATGCAAAGATGGGCTCAATAAAGGACAGAAATGGTAGGGACCTTACAGAAGCAGAAGATATTAAGAAGAGGTGGCAAGAATACACAGAAGAACTGTACAAAAAAGATCTCCATGACCCAGATAATCATGATGGTGTGATCACTCACCTAGAGCCAGACATCCTGGAATGTGAAGTCAAGTGGGCCTTAGGAAGCATCACTACAAATAAAGCTAGTGGAGGTGATGGAATTCCAGTTGAGCTATTTCAAATCCTGAAAGATGATGCTGTGAAAGTGTTACGCTCAATATGCCAGCACATTTGGAAACCTCAGCAGTGGCCACAGGACTGGAAAAGGTCCGTTTTCATTCCAATCCCAAAGAAAGGCAATGCCAAAGAATGCTCCAACTACTGCACAATTGCACTCATCTCACACGCTAGTAAAGTACTGCTCAAAATTCTCCAAGCCAGACTTCAGCAATACATGAACTGTGAACTTCTGATGTGCAAGCTGGTTTTAGAAAAGGCAGAGGAACCAGAGGTAAAATTGCCAACATCCGCTGGATCATGGAAAAAGCAAGAGAGTTCCAGAAAAGTATCTATTTCTGCTTTATTGACTATGCCAAAGCCTTTGACTGTGTGGATTACAATAAACTGTGCAAAATTCTGAAAGAGATGGGAATACCAGACTACCTGACCTGCCTCTTGAGAAACCTGTATACAGGTCAGGGAGCAACAGTTAGAACTGGACATGGAACAACAGACTGGTTCCAAATCAGGAAAGGAGTACGTCAAGGCTGTATATTGTCACCCTGCTTATTTAACTTATATGCAGAGTACATCATGAGAAATGCTGGGCTGGAGGAAGCACAAGCTGGAATCAAGACTGCCAGGAGAAATATCAATAACCTCAGATATGCAGATGACACCACCCTTATGGCAGAAAGTGAAGAAGAACTAAAAAGCCTCTTGATGAAAGTGAAAAAGGAGAGTGAAAAAGTTGGCTTAAAGCTCAACATTCAGAAAACTAAGATCATGTCATCCAGTCCCATCATTTCATGGCAGATAGATGGGGAAGCAGTGGAAACAGTGGCTGACTTTATTTTTCTGGGCTCCAAAATCACTGCAGATGGTGATTGCAGCCATGAAATTAAAAGACACTTACTCCTTGGAAGGAAAGTTATGACCAACCTAGACAGCATATTAAAAAGCAAAGACATTACTTTGTCAAGAAAGGTCCGTCTAGTCAAGGCTATTGTTTTTTCAGTAGTCATGTATGGATGTGAGAGCTGGACTATAAAAAAAGCTGAGCACTGAAGAATTGATGCTTTTGAACTGTGGTGTTGGAGAAGAGTCTTGAGAGTCCCTTGGACTGCAAGGAGATCCAACCAGTCCATTCTAAAGGAAATCAGTCCTGAATATTCATTGGAAGGACTGATGTTAAAGCTGAAACTCCAATATTTTGGCCACCTGATGCAAAGAGCTCACTCAGTTGAAAAGAGCCAATGTTGGGAAAGATTGAGGGCAGGAGGAGAAGGGGATGACAGAAGATGATGGTTGGGTGGCATCATCGACTCGATGGACATGGGTTTGGGTGGACTCCGGGAGTGGAGATGGACAGGGAGGCCTGTTGTGCTGCGGTTCATGGGGTCGCAAAGAGTCAGACATGACTGAGTGACTGAACTGAACTGATTAAGGAATAAAGAAGACAGAAATAATCAGAAACAGAGTGACAGCCATAGAAAGGATTATGAATCATGAGCAGTTACAGTGTGTAATTTTATAATAAAATGGAAAAATTGAATACAGTGGATAATTGTAAAATAAAACTTAAACTCCTAAAATAAAAAAAGGAAGCATAAATAGAGCAATATCCATTGGAAAAGTTGAAGCAGCCAGTTTCTGTTAATTAGAAAATCATCAATGTATTTTTGTATATGAATTCTAACAATCATTTAAGGGGACATGTATGTCCTATGTAATATAAACTATTCTATAGTGTAGAAAGAGATGGAAAGCTTTTTAAAAGACTAGTATAATACTGACATATCAAAGAAAGCACAGAGAAGAAAATTATACTTCAATTTCATGAACCAAAGTCTAAAATCCTAAATATTATTCAATGAAATCCAGGAAGTTTTTTTTTTTAAAGGTTAATAGGTCATGACCAAATGTGGTTTTCCTAGGAATGAAAAAATAGTTTATACTTCAGTCATTATTAGATGAAAAATTTAGTGATTAAAAAAAACTTTAGAATTGTCTCAAAATTTGTCATGAAGGCATGTGGTGTATTAATGTCTTTATATGTTTATTCTATCAGTCCGACTTTCCACAACGCCATGGACTGTAACTTGCCAGGCTCCTCTGTTCATGGGATTTCCCAGGCAAGAATACTGGAGTGGGTTACCATTCTTTTCTCCAGGGGATCTTCCTGACCCAGGGATCAAACCTGGGACTCCTGCATTGCAGGTAGATTCTTTACCCTCTGAACCACCAGGGAAGCTCTATTTAACATGGAAACAGTCAGTTCAGTTCAGTCGCTCAGTCATGTCTGACTCTTTGCAGCCCCGTGGACTGCCGCATGCCAGTCCTCCCTGTCCATCACCAACTCCCAGAGTTTACTCAAACTCATATCCATTGAGTCGGTGATGCCATCTAACCATCTCATCCTCTGTTATCCCCTTCTCCTCCTGCCTTCAATCTTTACCAGCATCAGGGTCTTTTCCAGTGAGTTAGTTCTTTACAACAGGTGGCCAAAGTATTGGAGTTTCAGCTTCAACATCAGTCCAATGAACACCCAGGACTGATCTCCTTTAGGATGGACTGGTTGGATCTCCTTGCAGTCCAAGGGACTCTCAAGAGTCTTCTCCAACACCACAGTTCAAAAGCATCAATTCTTCAGTGCTCAGCTTTCTTTATGGTCCAACTCTCACATCCATACATGACCACTGGAAAAACCATAGCTTTAACTGGAAGGACCTTTGGCAAAGTAATGTCTTTGCTTTTTAATATGCTGTCTAGGTTGGTCATAGCTTTTCTTCCAAGGAGCAAACGTCTTTTAATTTCATGGCTGCAGTCACCGTCTGCACTGATTTTGGAGACCCCCAAAATGAAGTCTGTCACTGTTTCCACTGTTTTCCCGTATATTTGCCATGAAGTGATGGGACTGGATGCCATCTTAGTTTTCTGAATGCTTTCTGAATGTTGAGTTTTAAGCCAACTTTTTCACTCTCCTCTGTCACTTTCATCAAAAGACACTTTAGTTCTTCTTTGATTTCTGCCATAAGGGTGGTGTCATCTGCATATCTGAGGTTATTGATATTTCTCCTGGCAATCTTGATTCCAGCTGTGCTTCATCCAGCCCAGCATTTCTCATGACATACTCTGCATATAAGTTAAATAAGCAGGGTGACAGTATACAGCCTTGATGTACTCCTTTCCCTGTTTGGAACCAGTCTGTTGTTCCATGTCCAGTTCTAACTGTTGCTTCCTGACCTGCGTACAGATTTCTCAAGAGGCAGGTCAGGTGGTCTGGTATTCTCATCTCTTTCAGAATTTTCTTGTGATCCACACAGTCAAAGACTTTGGCATAGTCAATAAAGCAGAAATAGATGTTTTTCTGGAACTCTCTTGCTTTTTCGATGATCCATCAGATGTTGGCAATTTTACCTCTGGTTCCTCTGCCTTTTCTAAAACCAGCTTGAACATTTGTAAGTTCACGGTTTGTGTACGGTTGAAGCCTGGCTTCGAGAATTTTGAGCATTACTTTACTAGCATGTGAGATGAGTGCAATTGTGTGGTAGTTTGGCATTCCCTTTCTTTGGGATTGGAATGAAAACGGACCTTTTCCAGTCCTGTGGCCACTGCTGAGTATTCCAAATTTGCTGGCATGTTGAGTGCAGCACTTTGACAGCATCATCTTTCAGGATTTGAAATAGCTCAACTGGAATTCCATCACCTCCACTAGCTTTGCTTGTTCGTAGTGATGCTTCCTAAGGCCCACTTGACTTCACATTCCAGGATGTCTGGCTCTAGGTGAGTGATCACACCATCGTGATTATCTGGGTCTTGAAGATCATTTTTGTACAGTTCTTCTGTGTATTCTTGCCACCTCTTCTTAATATCTTCTGCTTCTGTAAGGTCCCTACCATTTCTGTCCTTTATTGAGCCCATCTTTGCATGAAATGTTCCCTTGGTATCTCTAATTTTCTTAAAGAGATCTCTAGTCTTTCCCATCCTATTGTTTTCCTCTATTTCTTTGCATTGATCACTGAGGAAGGCTTTTTTATCTCTCCTTGATATTTTTTGGAACTCTGCATTCGAATGGGTATATCTTTCCTTTCCTCCTTTGCCTTTTGCTTCTCTTCTTTTCACAGCTATTTGTAAGGCCTCCTCAGACAGCCATTTTGGCTTTTCACATTTCTTTTTCTTGGGCATGGTCTTGATCACCTCCTCTTGTATAATGTCATGAACCTCCATCCATATTTCTTCAGACACTCTCTCTATCAGATCTAGTCCCTTAAATCTATTTCTCACTTTCACTGTATAATCGTAACGGATTTGATTTAGGTCATACCTGAATGGTCTAGTGGTTTTCCATACTTTCTTCTATTTCAGCCTGAATTTGGCAATAAGGAGTTCATGATCTGAGCCACAGTCAGCTCCTGGTCTTGTTTTTGCTGACCGTATAGAGCTTCTCCATCTTTGGCTGCAAAGAATATAATCAATCTGATTTCAGTGTTGACCATCTGGTGATGTCCATGTGTAGAGTCTTCTCTTGTGTTGTTGGAAGAGGGTATTTGCTATGACCAACCAGTGCATTCTCTTGGCAAAACTCGTTAGCCTTTGCCTTGCTTCAGTCTGTACTCCAAGACCAAATTTGCCTGTTACTCTAGGTGTTTCTTGACTTTCTACATTTGCATTCCAGTCCCCTATAATGAAAAGGACATCTATTTTAGGTGTTAGTTCTAGAAGGTCTTGTAGGTCTTCATAGAACCGTTCAGCTTCAGCTTCTTCAGCATTACTGGTTGGGGCATAGACTTGAATTCCTGTGATATGAATGGTTTCCCTTGGAAATGAACAGAGGTCATTCTGTCCTTTCTGAGATTATGTTCAACTAGTGCATTTCGGACTCTTTTGTTGACCATGATGGCTACTCCATTTCTTCTAAGGTATTCTTGTCCACAGCAGTAGATATAATGGTCATCTGAGTTAAATTCATCCATTCCAGTCCATTTTAGTTCGCTGATTCCTAAAGTGTCGATGTTCACTGTTGCCATCTTCTGTTTGCCCACTTCCAATTTGCCTTGACTCATGGACCTAACATACCAGGTTCCTATGCAGTATTGCTCTTTACAGCTTACAGCATCGTACTTTTCTTCTATCACCAGTCACATCCACAACTTTGTGTTGTTTTTGCTTTGGTTCTGTCTCTTCATTCTTTCTGGAGTTATTTTTCCACTGATCTCCAGTAGCATATTGGGCACCTACCTACCTGGGGAGTTCATCTTTCAGTGTCCTACTTTTTGCCTTTTCATACTGTTCATGGGTTTTTCAAGGCAAGAATACTGAAGTGGCTTGTCATTCCCTTCTCCAGTGGACCACGTTTTGTCAGAACTCTCCACCATGACCCATCCATCTTGGGAGCCCTACACAGCATGGCCTATAGTTTCATTGAGTTAGACAAGGCATCTTGCTGGGTCTTCTCCTTTGCCCTTGGACGTGGGGTATCTCCTTACAGCCACTCCAGTTTCAGAATACCAATCAATTTTTTTCAGTTCAATAATACCATAAAGAAAATTTCTTTGAAAATATTGTTAATTAATATCCTATTAGTGTTAAAACATCTTATTGAAATAAGGGAGGAATAATAGAACCATATAAAAATTCTATGTGTTAAATGAGAATACATAGCTAATGCCATAAGAAAAGTGTTTGAAAGACTATAAAGGATGAGACAAAACTGTAATTATTTGAAGAAATTATAATCTAAACATTTAAGAGAATCAACTCAAGAACTATTGAAAGTGAAAGATGAAATCAGTAAGGTTATATAAATTGAGATATATTCAACATAGTTACTCTAATAGATGTATATTCAACCATATGCTTTCCAAACAGAAAGCATATCTTAAAAAAAGAAACCCAGGCATAAGTCAAAAATATTTCCATATACTAGCTCACAAAGAAAACTCAGTAAATCACCCATGTTAGAATATGTACTACATTTTTATCACAATGCAATAAAATGGAATATGTAAAAAAAGTAGAAATGAAGTAAGTCCAGTCATATGCAAAATGAAAGAGCCCTCTTTGCTAAGCCAATAATTACCAGATCTAAGGTAAAATAAAATCCATGATTGTGGGTTATATGTAAAATAATGAAAATGAAAAATAAAAAGAATGCCTTATGTTAAAATATACAGCCTGAGCTATAATTAAAGGAAATTTCATAAGGAAGCATGAATAGAAAGGAACTGGACAAACCTTCAGTTCCTGACAATGGGAAAGCAAAGTATACCTAAGGAGTTTAGAAAAAAAAGTTAATCTAAATGAAAGCAGAATTTTGTTCATTAGAATAGTTAAAAGCACTTGAAAGGCTAAATTTAAACATAGTTATTTGGAAAAAAGTAGCAATGACATAAATAAAACTCTGATAAGTCTTAGCAAAAGAAAAAAAGAAACAAAGGAGAAATAACACAAAATTAAGAAAAAAATGGATAACATAAAAATAATAAAGTCATTCTTGGCTAGAAGGATTTTCCTTAGTTTGTAATCGTGTATGTTTCTCCTGTCTAGAAGCTTGTAGGATTAGTTCTAAATCTTTGTACTTCAGATAATTGGTCTGGATGTGTTTATGTGTGTGGTTCTTTTCCATGATTTTGCCTGAAATGAACCCCTTCAATCTTTGTGTGGCAATCTGTCTTCATCTCAGAAAAGTTTCCTTCTATACAGTTAAAAACACAAGCCATGTATTAGAACATTATTCTTTGATCTCCACATGTATTATTTACTCTCTTCTTGTTTGAATTTCCTTATCCTTTTCATCAGCATTCTGGGAGATGCCTTAATATTTGCCTGCTGATTATGGGATTTTTATTTATATATTTTCTGTTCTGTTTGTTGCTGTTTGTACTTAGCTTTTAACTCTCCTGTGGTATTGTAACTGTCCTTACATTCTAACTACCTATATCATGTCCCTTTGGGTAAGAGTTGGTTCCCTTATCATTCCATTTTTATCTCTTCTACCCTTGTGTCCATTTGCCTTCAATTTAAATGAGTGAAATCAGGAATCTAACATCACCCTCTTTTGATTTTAGTACTTTTTTAAAAAAGTGTGCTTTCCTTTGCCTTTTGAATGATATACTCATTCATTTCCCTAAAGAAAAGCATATACATTTGTAATGAATTTGATGTTTACAACTATCTAATTTCTCTGCCTCTTATGGTTGGGGGCAGGGGAAACTAATTAAAACGTAGATATGAGTTACTAGAGTCTAATTAACACTAGTCTGAAAACATAACACAATTTTATAAATAATCGTGTGAGGAGATTATTAAAAGGTTATTAAAAGTGCTGTATTTCAGTCATGTAATAATTAATATATATAATAATAATGGATCTGGGACTTCCCTGGTGGTCCAGTGGTTAAGAATCTACCTTCCAATGCAGGGGACGTGGGTTCAATCCCTTGCTGGGGAGCTAAGATCCCACATACCTTGGGGACAAAAAAAAATTTTTTTGTCTCAAAAAATTGAGATCGGATAAGTAACTAGACCAAAGCCAAAGGCTCTTGGGTGACAGTACATCAACTAAAGTCTATTTCACTTTTAAGCCCTTGCTTCTGACTATTATCCAGTAACCAGGGTCATTTAATGAAGGGCATTGTATAATGTGAATGATATTTACAAGGGTGTTTACATGAAGCTAGCTTCAGGTGAAGACAGTACACTTCAGGTTTAAAGTAGTTTATCATTTTTCTAATAAGTGAAGTAAAATAGGAATTTTCCTTACTTAACATCCAACGGAATAAGTAATTTTCAATAATGTCAAACAAAGCTCTGTTATGGAATTTTCTGAGGGATAATTAAAGGGCTGGAACTTTCTCATACTTTTTCTGTGTTTGGACACCAAGAAAATGTCCAAAATGTCACTTGCAGAAGTGACAGTCTAGATTGGGTTTCAAAGGATGCTGCCTGGATAATGTGGTCCTGGTGTCATTTGGAAGTGAAGTTCTTTAAGGAAGTATTGGGCTGCCCTCTTGCTGCAAGCATCTGAAACTTTTGTCCGCTAAGAGCTGGTTCTGGTCATTCTGCTTCCCTGATTCTCCTCTTGCATCCTTTTCCTGTTTTGCTTTCCTCTGCTGTTCATCTTTCGCTTCCTCTTCCCTCGTTTGGAAAGAGTGTTGAAACAACATTTCATTATTTGGCACTTCAAACCAGTAGTAGTGTCCCCACATTGGACTCTTTCTGCCCTGGCAGGAGAAATGGTCTCAGTAAAATTTTCCATTTCCCACTGGTTATATTTCCTGTCAGGTACCCAGCCAGATCTGTCCACACATGGATGGGGAGGCTGGATGCTGTGAAAGAAGGCTTTTCCCTTCCCAGAGCAGTGGTGGCAGTGACCTTGGCAGGAGGACTTTCTCCAGTGTTGGCTTTTAAGATTTCTCCTGGCGAATAAGAAGATTCCTCCTTCCTTTTCAGAACATGCTCATATATCACAAAATTCAAGCCTTGGCTCTAACTGCTCAAAATGGGCTTTTGTTTATTTTTTGTCTGCTTCCTAAGGGTTATTATGATCCTGTTTTGTTTTAAGGCAAACCCATGGCTCCCAAACATCCATTGTTCTCCATGAGAAGGAAACAAAAGGGATAGTTATGCTTGGCTGTTTCAAGGATGGAGAAGTGGCTCCTGTTTCAGACTCTGGGTCACTCTAGATGGATAAAGGCAGCTTGTGGTGGGGTGATCATCAGATCTGGTGGACGCAGGCTCCCTGGCACCAGACTGGTTCAGTCTCTGGGTGGGGAAGATCCCCTGCAGGAGAGCACAGCAACCCACTCCAGTATTCTTTCCTGGAGAATCTTATGGACAGAGGAATCTTCAGGGGATCCCATGACTGGCGAGCTACAGTCCATGGGGCCATAAAGAGTAGCACATGACTGAAGCAACTTAGCAAGCATGCATCAGTGTGTCCCCATAAGGGGAATGGTGTAAGCAAATCTGTGCACAGCCAGTGTGATGATGAGTGATGGCCAGGAAAACTGACCTGTAGTGGCTGGTACATAGAGAAAGGTGATGTGGGAATGCTGGTAGGAGGGGAGAAGGTGGAGGGTCTTGATGGACAAGCTGAAGACTTTGGGTTTTGTCTTATGGCTAGTAGGAATATACTGAATAGTTGAGCAGTAAGTGGGTGTGACAAACGTGAAATGATATTTTTAATTCTTTTTTTATTGGTGTATAATGGCTTTATCGGAGAAGGCAATGGCACCCCACTCCAGTACTTTTGCCTGGAAAATCCCATGGATGGAGGAGCCTGGTGGACTGCAGTCCATGGGGTCACTAGAGTTGGGCATGACTAAGTGACTTCACTTTCACTTTTCACTTCCATGCATTGGAGAAGGAAATGGCAACCCACTCCAGTGTTCTTGCCTGGAGAATCCCAGGGACGGGGGAGCCTGGTGGGCTGCCGTCTATGGGATCGCACAGAGTCGGACACGACTGAAGCGACTTAGCAGCAGCAGCAATGGCTTTCTGATGTGCTAATTTCTGCTGTACAGTGAAGTGAATCAGCTACATGTATACATGTATCCCCTCCTTCTTAGACCTCCCCCTCCCCGCCAAGTCATCACAGAACACTGACTGAGTTCCCTATGCTATAGAGAAGCTTACCATTAGCTCTCTGTTTTACATATGGTGGTGTATATGTGTTAATCCTACTCTCCCAACTCATCCCGCTTCCTCTTCCCCTACTGTGTCCATAAGTCCATTCTCTTTATCTGATCCCTATTCCTGCCCTGCAGATAGGTTCATCAGTACATTTTTCTTGATTCCACATATATTCACTAATATATAATACAACTACCATATGACCCAGCAATTCCACTACTGGTATATACCCTGTGGGGTGTGTGTGTGTGTGTGAGAGAGAGAGAGTGAGAGTGTGCGTGTGTCCAGTCACTCAGCCGTGTCTGACTCTTTGAGACCGCATGGACTGTAGCCCACCAGGCTCTTCTGTCCATGGAATTTCCCAGGCAAGAATACTGGAGTTGGCTGCCATTTCCTACTCCAGGGGATCTTCCCAACCTAGGGATCGAACATGTATCTTTTGTATATCCTGCATTAGCAGGCAGATCCTTTACCACTGCACCATACCCTGAGAGAACCATAATTCAAAAATACATGTGCACCCAAATGTTCAGTTCAGTTCAGACACTCAGTCCTGTCCCACTCTTTGTGACCCCATGGACTGCAGCACACCAGGCTTCCCTGGTCATCACCAACTCCCGGAGTTGCTCAAACTCATGTGCATTGAGTTGGTGATGCCATCCAACCACCTCATCCTCTGTCGTCCCCCTCTCCTGCCTTCAATCTTTCCCAGCATCTTTTCCAATGAATCAGTTCTTCACATCAGGTCGCCAAAGCATTGGAGCTTCAACATTAGTCCTTCCAGTGAATATTCAGCACTGAATTCCTTTAGGATGGACTGGTTTGATCTCCTTGCAGTCCAAGGGAGGCTCAAGAGTCTTCTCCAACACCATAGTTCAAAAGCATCAATTGTTCGGTGCTCAGATTTATGGTCTAACTCTCGTATCCATACATGACTACTGGGAAAACCATAGCTTTGATTAGATGGACCTTGGCTGGCAAAGTAATGTCTCTGCTTTTTAAAATGCCGTCTAGGTTTGTCATAGCTTTTCTTCCAGGGAACAATCATCTGTTAATTTCATGGCTGCAGTTACCATCTGCAGTGATTTTGGAGCCCAAGAAAATAAAGTGTCACTGTTTCCATTGTTTCCCCATCTATTTGCCATGAAGTAATGGGACAGGATGCCGTGATCTTTGTGTTTTGAATGTTGAGTTTTAAGCCAGCTTTTTCACTCTCCTCTTTACTTTCATCAAGAGGCTCTTTAGTTCCTCTCCCTTTTCTACCATCAGGGTGGTGTCATCTGCATATCTGAGGTTATTGATATTTCTCCTTGCAGTCCAGCTTGTGCTTCATCCAGCCCAGCATTTTGCATGATGTACGCTGCATATAAGTTAAATAAGCAGGGTAATAGTATACAACCTTGATGTACTCCTTTCCCAATTTTGTACCAGTCTGTTCCCCAGTGTTCACTGCAGCACTATTTACAATAGCCAGGACATGGAAACAACCTAAATGTCCATTGACAGAGAAATGGATAAAGAATGGGTAAAGAAGACATATACAATGGAATATGGCTCAGCCATAAAAAGAAATGAAATTGGATTATTTCTTGAAACGTGGTTGGACCTAGAGTCTACCATATAGAGTGAAGTAAGTCAGAAAATAAGTCAGAAAGTGAAACGATATTTTAAAGGGACATATCTGGCTTAGCTGTTTAGAATGAATAGTGGAGAAGGGAAAAGATGGGAAGAGGGCAGTTGACTAACCATTCATGAAAGTGGGCTTTGTGCTTAGTGAGGAAGAGTCCTGAGTTGCAAGCAGATATTCTCACCCAAGACCTCTGTCACTCGATTGACTGTGTAGTTTTTCCTCTTGGCCCTTTGTTTCACCATCTGTAAACATGATAAGCCTGAGGGGCCCTTTCCAGCTCTAACAGTTTGTGATTCCACATTAAAGTTATCCCTATTCATGTTCCTTCATTGTGTCCTTGGAAAAGATGTGAAAGGCTTGTTTAATGTAAAACCAGACTTCTGGAGTCTTCAGTTTGGATGTTCAGATATTAATTGGGTCCTCCACTTTCATGACCTTCCAAATCCCCATATTTCTACACGACTTTTGAAGCCAATGGATTATGGATTCAAGCTGAACCAGCGTCAAGTATCAGCTATTACAAGCCTGAGGGTTTTGTTTCATTATCAATTACAACATAGCCGCTAAGTCAACCCAGCTCCACAGAAGACAGAATTAATTTTCCTTAAGCTTCTGCTTAAATAGTAATGAAAAGAGGATTAACACTGGCAAAAATGAGCCAGTTTGGGCCCACACTTGCTGAGGTCTTGGGTAGTATATATATATATATTTTTTTCTCTCTTGTGGGTTCTATGGAATAGCTTGGTGTCATGACCAGAATCAACAGCTACTTTGTTGTTGTTCAGTTGCTAAGTCGTGTCTGACTCTTTGCAACTCCATGGACTGTGATGTGCCATCTCCTCTGTCCTCCACTATCTCCCAGTGTGTGTGTGTAGGTGTGTGTGTGTGTGTGTGTGTGTGCACACGCACTCTCAGTTATTCAGTCTGTTGGAATTTGCTCAGTCATGTCCATTGAGTTAGGAGTGCCATCCAACCATCTCATCCTCTGTCACCCCCTTCTCGTCCTGCCCGCAATCTTTCCCAGCATCAGGGTTTTTCCGATGAGCTGGCTCTTTACATCAGGTGGCCAAAGTATTGGAGCTTCAGTATCAGCTCTTCCAATGAGTATTCAGGGTTGATTTCCTTTAGGATTGACTAGTTTGATCTCCTTGCAGTCTAAGAGACTCTCAAGAGTCTTCTCTGCTCCGCAACTCAAAAGCTTCAATTCTTTGGCTACTTTAGGGAAGAACAAATTTCAGTCAATAAACAAAAGAGATAAATTCACTGCTCAGGGCTCTGGCCCACTTCTCTTTCAAAATGGTTCCTAGAGAAATTTTTCTGTACTAGAGAAATTTTAATTCCTTGATTTATTACCTCAAAACATGACTTTCCGCCCAAATACATTAGATTGAAAGTATCATCTCTATGCATTTACTAAATAAATTATTGATTCATGCATTCATTTAGTAAATACTTTCATTAAGTTCCTCTTGTAGGTCAGGTCCATGCTAAGTGCTGGAGATGCACTGGCAGATGAAACCAGATCAAATACCAAACTTTTTGGTGCTTACAGCCTAGTTGATGAGACAGACATTAATCAGTGAATCACACAGTTTGCTCTATAATTATAGGCTGAAGTCAGGTAATGTTCCTCTGAGAAAGTGACAACCGAGCTGTAAACTGAAGGGCTCAGTTAACTAGAGGACTTCCCAGGTGGTGCTAGTGGTGAAAGAACCTACCTACCAGCCCAGGAGACCCAAGAGATGCAGGTTCGATCCCTGGGTTGGACGATCCTCTGAAGGAGATGGCAATCCACTCCAGTATTATTGCCTGGAGAATCCCATGGACAGAGGAGCCTGGCAAACTACCATTCACAGGGTCACAAACAGTCAGACATGACTGAAGTGGCTTGGCACTCATGCAAGTTAACTTGGATTGTAGCTTTGAATTACTGATGAATGTAATTTCAAGATCTTTGAGGATTTTGGCATTTTATATTATTATGGGGAAAAAGAAAAGACATATACTGACTTAACTAAATGCTGGGGGTCATCCAGTGGATTAGAAGCACAGTCAAATTTTAAAGTGGCCTTGAAATTAAGTCTCAGATAGATGACAGGGAGATGGACGTGATTGCTCCTGGAGACTTGTTGGCTGTTGTGAGTTAATACCTGGAAGCTCCTGGTCCAGGAATATCAAGCTCAAAAGGAAACAGATGAAACAAAAACCTGTGGATATTTGTGCCGTTCTCTGAAGTGGGTTTTCCCCAGCACGTATGGGTCCTTTCTAAGAAGGTGAGCAGCTGTGCTGGGAAGTTCACTTGATGTGGTGTGGAGACTGGTATGGACAGGAAACACATCTGGAAACATCATTCTTTGATGCAGTGTCCCTAGTGAAAGTAGAGGAGACACTATGGAGCTGATATTCTCTCTTTGGGATTACTTTTAGCTTTAAACATTTTTTAATTATTTTATTATTGGAGTATAATTGCTTTACAAGGTGGTGTTAGTGTCTGTTGTACAACAAAGTGAATCAATTGAAGTATACATATATCCCCTCTATCTTGAGTCTCCCTCCAGCCCCCTCCCTTCCACTTTTAGTCTTGATTCACTACCTATTCCTCATTCATCATCCAAGCCTAAATGTAAGAAATTTGCCTGTAGTGTCCAGGTAAGAAATGGGAATCTGTCCAGTCAACAAGAATCTACCCCATAACTTTGTGGGACAATCACCAGCCTATGAGAGATTTCTCCCTGTACAATGAGTAAAAGTCAATAATAATAACATGAGAAATCAGAAAAAAACTGCCTCAGAACACAAAATTATATTTCAAAGCAGGAATATTTAGAAGGTAATTTATTGCAGGAAACAAATACAGTTTAAATAACATTTGCTTAAGCTGTTGATAAAATTGAAGAAAACACTTGAGTGTATGGAAACACAAAATGAGATGAAAAGGGAGCTTCAGAGTTAAGGAAAGAATATAAACAGATGATGCAATAACAGGATTTAGGTAGCACGAGAAGCAACGGAGAGCAAAACTGACATTGTGGAAAACGGAACCAATTACAGAAAATATAAAGAAATTAAAATGCTGAAAACCAAGTGCCTAATTTTATTAATACTTACTCTCATTTCTGTTACTTTTGGTTTACTTTTTATCATGTTCATATTTTTTTGGACAGCCAAAATCTGGGATATGTTTCTTTATTCTTGTTACTTTGCTTTATAGATCATATTTTACTTGAGTTCATCATCTTTGATGACTTTGAAAGTTGAAGTTCTATTATTAAAAATTCCCACTGGATATTTTTAAAGTTAATTAAACTCATGATCAAATAAAATACTTAACATAAGATTTATTTAACCTAAGATTGTATTTTAAATCCATATGTGTGTGTATACATACATACACATGCAAACTTTCTTTTCCAAAAAAGTTTTTGGTTTTGCTTTCAATTTTGTGACCATATTTTCAACAATTATTTATACCACTGATATCTAATAGAACTTCTTATAATGACAAATTTTCTATATATACATTGTCTAATGTGATGGCCAGTAGCCACACGTGTATATAGCAAGCACTTGAAATGAGGCTGGTGTAAACATAAGGTCATATTAAAGAAGTAGATAAAAATCAACAGAAATGATAACAGATCTCTCAGTTCAGTTCAGTTCAGTCACTCAGTTGTGTCTGACTCTTTGCGACCCCATGAACCGCAGCACCCCAGGCCTCCCTGTCCATCAGCAACTCCCAGAGTTCACCCAAACTCATGTCCATGAGTCAGTGATGCCATCCAACCATCTCATCCTCTGTCATCCCCTTCTCCTCCTGCCCTCAATCTTTCCCAGCATCAGGGGCTTTTCAAATGAGTCAGTTCCTCACATCAAGTGGCCAAAGTATTGGAGTCTCAGTTTCAACATCAGTCTTCCAATGAACACCCAGGACTGATCTCCTTTAGGGTGGACTGGTTGGATCTCCTAGCAGTCCAAGGGACTCTCAAGAGTCTTTTCCAACACCACAGTGCAAAAGCATCAATTCTTCAGCGCTCAGCTTTCTTTATAGTCCAATTCTCACATCCATACACGACTACTGGAAAAACCATAGCCTTGACTAGATGGACCTTTGTTGACAAAGTAATATCTCTGCTTTTTAATATGCTGTCTAGGTTGGTCATAACTTTCCTTCCAAGGAGTAAGTGTCTTTTAATTTCATGGCTGCAATCACCATCTGCAGTGATTTTGGAGCCCCCCAAAATAAAGTCATCTAGATGTTACCATATTTCTTTGGTAACTCTGCATACGACTGTCTAGAATTTATGCGAAGATTTCCTCCTTCTCCACAAGTTTGATCCCTGGGTTGGGAAGGTCCCCTGGAGTAGGAAATGGCAACTGACTCCAGTATTCTTGCCTGGAGAATTCTATGGACAGAGGATCCTGGCGGGCTACAGTCCATGGGATCGCCAAGAGTTGGACATGACAGAGCACAGCACAGCAGCAGCAGTTCACTCTTTAGGCTTCCTAAATTCCTGCACACCATAAAGATTCAGCTCAAGTCATACCTTCCCAGCAAACACTTCTGGCCTCCCAGGCTGAGGAGTAGTTATCCTTCCTTGTCCTTTTTTTTCTTTTTTATAAAGTAATTTACTTGACAGTGCCAGCTCTTCGGTGCGACAAGAGGCATCTTTAGTTGCGACCTGTGGGATCTAGTTCCCTGACCAGGGATTGAACCTGGGCCCCTGGCACTGGGGTCACAGGATCTTAACCACTAGACCACCAGGGAAGTTCCCAATCCTTACTTTAAAAACTTTCATGTATTTGTTTATTTACTTTTGACTGTGCTGGATCTTTGTTGCTGCTAGGGCTTTTCTCTAGTTGTGGTGAGCAGGGGCTGCTCTCTCTTTGCAGCGCACAGTCTTCTCTTTGTGGTGCTTTTTCCTGTTGTGGAGCTTGGGCTTCGTTGGTCCATGGCACGTGGGATCTTCCCGGCCCAGGTATTGAGCCTGCGGATTTTTTACCATTGGACCACCAGAGACCACAAGTTCTAAGGAAGGAACTGGGATTTTGCTGTCATCTCTTCCAGTCTCAGAGTCACCAGTCTCAGATATGCACAATGTCTCAATTTTCTTTCTTTACCTGGGGTGACCGTGGTGGCCCAGAGCATGCAGATATTCAGCTGATCCTAGAAGGAGAGGCATGAGATAAAAACAATATGCTGGTTTCTTTCATTACTTACTTTCATGGCTGTCAAATAATATTTCTTGTGGGAGTTTATTTCAAGCCTGTGCCCCTCCAATGTGGTCTGGGTAATATTCTTGATGAGTTGTTGGCACAAAGCCTGTGTTTTTCTATGTGCAATGGCTAACCATGGATGGAAGTAAATCACTGAGAGAAGTCAAAAAGGAATTTTTTTAAAACTCGATATCATTAAACATGAAAGTCTATGCTTATTTTTTTCCTTGGAAAGAACAGTCTACTGTGGATTGTCAAATTTGAAGGCTTTGAATATAGTTTGAGGTATGTTGAAATTAAGAGCTTCTTACGATGATTCTGCAGTTCTTAATGTAGGGCAAGAAAGTATATAATCTTCATGAACCTGCTTTAAAATGGTGAGAAGTGTTATACATATGCAGGGTATTATTTTGTTCCAGTGTGGGGAGTGAAAGTAAGCATTTTGCATTGTTAAGACTTAGCTGAAGGTTGAGGGCATTAATGATGCTTACTTGTTAAGTTTGTTTAGAATTTTTTTTCACTTTAACCAACATAAGTCATTATCAGAGTAAAGCATCTGGGTCATATGGACATGCATCCTTCTTGAATGGGTTTCTAATTCTTGCCACTGTTGACTTTTGGGTCAGACAATTCTTTGCTGGGAGCAGGGGAGATGGCGCTGTCCTGTACAGTGGAGGGTGTTTAGCAGCATCCCTGGCCTTTGTCCATTAGATGCTAGTCAAAACATTCTTGTTCTAGTTGCAACAACCAAAAATGTCTCCATTGCCAAATGCCCCAGAGGACAAAACTAATCAATTAACAAGTATCCTTCTGATACCAACCGATATTGACCAGGGTTCTTGGCCTTCCCCGATCAATAGAAATTGACTAGAAACCAGAAAAGAAATTCAAGCAAGAATTTGTTGGGGCTCCTGTAGCTGTAGGGAATAGCAAAAACAATTAACGTGTTCACTTGCTCCCTCCCCAGAAAGCTGGTTCCTTTTATGCGGTGAGGGTAGGGGTATGTCCACCGTTGGGCTGGAGGGGTGGCTTAGGAGGTCTGCCCACCCCTTAGGTGATGCTGTGTGCAGGGGGCATGCTCAGTACCCTGCTTTTGCTCGAAGCTCTTCAGAAACGGCAGTAGGGGTTTTTTGGTCTTGTTGCATCTTGTGGTCCTTAATTTGCCACAGCTGTGCATACACCCAGTTTTTTTAATCTGTTATAGTTTCTTTGCATTTTGTTACTTGAAGAGACGTTCGCTCAGGTACAAGCACTGCAGCACTGCCGCAAAAGGGTCACAGGTCCCAGCCTGTCTCATTTCTAGAATATATGTTGAGATGTTTGAGGCTGGAAGCCTTGGACTGTGTGCCTTGTTCACGCAGCCTCTAGATGCCCTGAGGCAGTTTCCATAAATATTGCTCACAGGAATGCCAGCCTCCAATGAAGGCTTCTTGGCAAGCATTCATTAGGGAGATCCTGAATTGCCTTGGGTTTTGAAGCCACAGTGGAATGACTTCTTTGAATGCAGGTTGGATTTATTTGTTTATCAGAATAATTAACACTAAAATTATATTTTGTTATTTTAAACTCCGACTGTATAGAAAACTACAAATCACCCTATATTCCATTTTCTAGAAATAACTTGACTTTTAACATCTTCTTTATCCTTTCTAGAATAAATAATAATGCTCATACTTTGTAAATAGCATTTCTAGACATTTTCAAACACATGTGTAAATAGGAGTTTGAATAGGATAAATAAATCTACATAATTCTGTAACAGTGCCATCACATGATGCATGCCATTTTATATACATTTTTTTATGTTTAAAGATTTTTTTTTAATTTTTATTTTTACTTTATTTTACTTTACAATACTGTATTGGTTTTGCCATACATTGACATGAATCCAAAATTTTGTGAGTTTAATAGATGATAAGGAAATGTGAAATTGAAGGATTTGCCAAACTTGGGATGAAAGTTCCTTCACAGAATAATAATAAGTTATTTCCTCAAAGATATCTCTTAGAATATGACAAAAGACTATGAAAAACATTGGGAGGGTGGATTATTATGTTTTAAAATTTCATGTTTAATTTTTAGTCAATATTACTTGACTTCTTGCAAGTCTCCTCCACTCGCTTTCCAGTTTTTATTGTATATATACTAATGTATACCAGTCAATCCTAAAGGGAATCAACCCTGAATATTCATTGGAAGGATTGATGCTAAAGCTGAAGCTTCAACACTTTGGCCACCTGATGCAAAGAGCTAACTCACTGGAAAAGACCCTGATGCTGGGAAAGATTGAGGACAAGAGGAGAAGGGGATGACAGAGGATGAGATGTTTGGATGGCATCACTGACTCAATGGACTTGAGTCTGAGCAAACTCAGGGAGGTAGTGAGGGACAGAGAGGCCTGGTGTGCTGTAGTTCTTGGGGTCACAAAGAATCGGACACAATTGGGCAACTGAATAAAAACAACAATACTAACATATATGTAAGGTTGCATCTGCTACTCCCAAACTTCCAGTCCTTCCCTCCTCCACATCTCCCCCATGGCAACCCTGAGTCTGTTCTCTACGTCTGTGAGTCTGTTTCTGTTTCATAGATGGGTTCATTTGTGCCACAGTTTGGAGTCCATATGTTAGTGGTACCGTATGTTATTTGTCTTTCTTTTTCTGACTTCACCTAGTATGTTAATCTCTAGTTGTGTCTGTGTTGCTGCAGATGGCATTATTTCAGTCTGTTTTCGTGGCCAAGTAATATTCCATGGCATATATGTACCACATCTTCTTTATCCTTTCATCTGTCGATGGACACCTAGGTTGTTTCTATGTTTTGGCAGTTGTGAAGAGTGCTGCTATGAACATATGGGGGCATGTATCTTTTTGAATTATAGTTTTCTCCGAGTATATGCCTGAGAGTAGCATTGCTGGATCATATGGTAATTCTACATTTAGCAAAGCATATATTCTTGATTCATCAAAGTCAAGTATTAATTAGCCCTTTTATCCTCTTCCTAGGTAATACAAGGGTCTTAGGATACTTTAATGTCATTTATCAAGCTTCTGATTCATATGACATTGTTATCAGATATGTTAATGCCATAGAGATATTTTAAATGCCATAAGCCACAATAATTGCCATTTTATATAGTTGCTCTTTATTTAGAATGACCCACATTCTTCTTTACCATTTTAATTTTTGCTATACATTTCTTTCCATATCTCCAAGTTTCCTTTATCTTAAAAACACCTTTAAAAATATATCTATTTATGTCTGCATTGGGTCTTAGTTGTGGCATGTGGGACTTTTGTTGCGGGCTTCTCGGTAGTTGAGGCTGGCAGGCTCAGTAGTTGCAACGCAAGGGCTTAGTGGCCCCTCAGCATGTGGGATCTTAGTTCCTCCACCAGGGATCAAACCTGCATCCCCAGCTTGAAAGGTGGATTCTTAACTGCCAGGGAAGTCCTCTAAACACACCTTTTCATATTTCCTTCAGGACTGATCTGCCAGTGGTGAATTCTCTCTGTTTTTGTTTGTCTGAAAATGTCTTGATTTCATTTATGGAGGATATTTTTGCTTTTCTAGTTGTTCTCCATGGGATAGTTGGTCACCTAGCCCGCCATTACTCTCCATCAGGCTTTTATATTCGGCGATGTTTGCTTTTCCTCTCTGTTCAGTCTTACCTGTTGTTGTGCTGTATGTGCTTCAGGATGACTTCCCAAAATATGATCTATTTCTTCCCCTTCCAGAATCTTTTTTTAAAAATTTCATTTCTGTTTATTTGTTTTTAACACCGAAAACATTTTGTATTAGGATATAGCCAATTAACAATATTGTGACAGTTTCAGGTGAACAGCAAAGGGACTCAGCCATACATAGACATGTATCCACTCTCCCCCAACTTACCAAAGTATTATCAATAATATCTATCAAATCTTTCTTCATATAAAGTAGCTTTGTATTTAGGAATTTCTTTTTAACCAAAAAATACAGTCAAAACTAAACCAAACCCTGTTGTATGGGGTCACTTATATTTATTTATCTTGCTACAGTTGGAGGTTATGATTGTTTTCTGACTTGTGTAGTAGCCAGGAACATTGCACTCATGGCAAAAATAGCCTAGATGTTCCCATCCTTAGCATGGGATTGTGTAGGGGTGCTGTGGAGAGGTAGTCTGTGTAATTCCTGGTATGGGCTCTCTGGGGACCATGATGTCCTGTGTTAGTGATAGCACAGGTGAATTCCAGAATATGATATGTCTATACTTTGGGAATTTTTATTTGAGCTTCTTAAATACACTAATACATTATATTAGTGAAGTACTCCAGGGACAAAGTCCAGGGATTTAAGGAGAGTAGAGTTTAGACATTAAGCACCATGGAATAACTTCTTAAACTCTACTTCTTGAACTTGAGCACATTGCTGGACTTCATCTCCAATGAAGACAACAAAGCATTCTTCTTTTGTTTTAAGCTGTGCTCAGTTATGTCCAACTCTCTGAAGTCCCATGACTGTGGCCCACCAGACTCCTCTATCAACGGGATTTTCCAGGCAAGAATACTGGAGTGGGTTGCCATTTCCATCTCCAAGGGGGAATTCCTGACGGGATCAAACCTGTGTCTCCTGTGTCTTCTGCGTTGGCAGGCGGATTCTTTACCACTAGCGCCACCTGAGAAGCCCATTTTTAAGTTATTTGTGTGTGTATTTTTTACTCACTAAAACATGTTCTGTAGCAAGACTGAAGAATCTGAAATCAGTTACAAACACACATGTCAACTGATTACCTTCACACCGACAGTCATTCATTACTGGCAAACTCCCAGTTGCAACCCTGGGGACAAGGCACATAGTGTGAATCCTTGTAGTGGCTGAATGGGGACAAATTAGAGGGCACATGCCCCTTACAAACTCTGTGGCCATGCTTTGTTTGAATTATTACCATGTTGGGATGTGAGTCCTGTACTGATTTTCTCTTTCCTTTGCCTGAGAAGTCAGAAATGTAGATTTTTATGTGAAATCTCCATATTTTTAAACATTATAAATAATTCCTTTTTTTGGTGGTAAGCTACACAATTATGGTTAGATGAATCAGACCCACAGGCCAGATTCCTCCTGGGACCCCAATTTGCTCTCTTTATCTTAGCTGTAATCTAGGTACTGCTTGAATGCAGTACCTAAGGCCACTGAGCATCTCACCTCAGGGATGGCATTGATGATGCTTTTGAAGCTGAATGAGATGAGCATCTCCCACAAGTCATTTCATCTGGAAGCCCAAGAGTCATCCTAGGGTCTCCTTTCTCCCTGCCTCTGGTCAACTACCAGGTCCCGCTGGTTCTAGCTCTTCATGTCTATAAGCACAGATCTTAAAGTTTTCCTGGACTTCCCTGATGGTCCAGTGGTTAAGAATCTGCCTGCCAATGCAGGAGACACAGGTTTGATCCCCTTCACTGTTCTAGCCCCCTAAAACTTCATGTCTGAAAGAATAGATCTTAAAAGTATTCCTGGACTTCCCTGATGGTCCAGTGGTTAAGAATCCACCTGCCAATGCAGGGGACATGGGTTCGATTCCTGGTCTAGGAAGATTTCAGGTGCAGTGGTGCAGCTAAACCCGTGTGCCACAAGTACTGGAGCTCATGTTCCCTGGAGCCTGTGCTCTACAACAAGAGAAAAGCCTGCACACCAAAATGAAGAGTAATGCCTTCTCTCTGCAACTAGAGAGAGCCCACACGCAGCAGTGAAGACCCAGTGGAGCCAAAAATAACTAAATTAATTAAATTAAGAAAAAAGTTTTTCTCACATAGAAAAAAAATTATAACTATGTATGGTTATGATGTTAACTAGACTTATTATGGTGATCATTTCTCAATGAGTGCAAATAGCAAATCATTGGAAAGATTGAAGGCAGGACGAGAAGGGGATGACAGAGGATGAGATGGTTGGATGGCATCACCAACTCAATGGACATGAGTTTGGGTAAACTCCGGGAGTTGGTGATGGACAAGGAGGCCTGGCGTGCTGCGGTTCATGGGGTCACAAAGAGTCAGACACGACTGAGTGACTGAACTGATGTTGTACTATGCTAAATTTGAAGCTCCAGTACTTGGTCTGCCTAATACAAAGAGCTGACTCATTGGAAAAGACCCTGAGTGCTGAGAAAGATTGAAGGCGAAAGGAGATGGGGCGGCAGAGGATGAGATGGTTAGATGGCATCACTGACTCAATGAACTTGAACTTAAGCAAGCTGCAGCAAGCAAGTGGAGGACAGGGAAGCCTGGCATGCTGCAGTCCATGGGATCACAAAGAGTCAGACACAACGGAGCAACTGAACAATGACAACAATGTTGTACACCTGAAACTAACGCAATGTAACGTTAACACGTCAATTCTGTCTCAATGAAAAACTCCGAATGAACAACAAAGCCCCTCACGTCTATGCTCTCCTCTTTCAGACACTGGCAGTGTCTAGCCTGGGCTCTTGTTTCCTGTCTGCTCTATGCAGTGGCCCTTCCAGCTCTGCACTTAAGTGAGGCTCTCCTCCTTCAGTCCTTCCCCACACTCCTGCCAGAGTAATTTTTCCAAAATACAATTTACCGAAGTCACTCCTCTGCTTAAAAATATTCCAGTGAGTCAATAAATTACTGGGCTGGAAAGCTTCCCGTGGTCCTCCAGATCCACTCTTCACTGCTCCCCACCCTGTGCTGCATACCCCACCCACCCCGGGAGGCTGACCTGTGCGGACTGCATCAGTGGTCTCCCCAGGCCCTCTGGCTCCCGGTTGGGTTTGGCCAGTAGTGAGCACTGCAGAGGAGTGGCTTGAGGGAGGAGAGAAGTGTGTTTGTTTGCCCAGCTCTCACTTTATGAGGTTGCTGTGGGCTGTAATTCTTTTTTTTTTTTTCCGAGATTTTTTTTTTTTATGATGAGGACCATTTTTAAAGCCTTTATTGAATTTGTTACAGTATCGCTTCTGTTTTATGTTTTGGTTTTTGGGCCATGAGGCATGTGGTATCTTAGTTCCCTCACCAGGAATTGAACCTGCATCCCCCTGCATGGGAAGGTGAAGTCTCAATCAGTGGACTGCCAGGGAAGTCCTTTGTAATTCTTGAGCAAAGGCCTTAGTTTCTATCCACCAGCCCCTTTACATGTAGCCCCTGCCTGCCTTTACCCCGTCTTGCAAGCACGGCCCAGGCAGGTAATGTGGACTGTCTTACCGGGCACTGTACCAGCCCTGAGGTTTCCCTGTACCTTGTCTCATCTGAGCAGAGTGTGTGTAAGCTTTTCTTTTATTGAATGGAGTACAGCTGATATATAATGTTGTGTTAATTTATGCTGTATGCAAAGTGTGTTTTTAAAATGCTCCTCAAGGGACTTCCCTGGTGGTCCACTGGCTAAAACTCCATGTTGCCGATGCAGGGGACCCGGGTTTAATCCCTGCTCATGCAGGAGACATGGGTTCGATCCTTGGGTTAGGAAGATCCCCTGGAGAAGGGAATGGCAACCTGCTCTAGTATTCTTGCCTGGGAAATCCCATGGACAGAGGATCCTGGCAGGCTACAGTCTATGGGGTCACAAAGAGTTGGACACAGCTTAGCAACTAAACAACAAAACAACAGGGAACTAGATCCCAGATGCTGCAACTAAGACCAGGCAGCCAAATAAATCAGTTTTAAAAATAAAATATGTATAAAAAATAAATCGCTCCTCAAATTATCGCCATCTGAATCTGCCCTCTTTCCCGCTGGGACCTAGTTCTCCCACCTAACATGTTGGACTAAGTTGCTGTATATGAAAGGCCTGCCTCACTCTCAGAAGTCTGGAAGGGTTTAGTTAGTTTTCCTTCATTCTGACACAGAGAAGCTATGGTTGCCATGATTTGGGACCTCTTCATGACATTTGTTGGAGATTTTTTCCTTTTACTAGAATAATTGTTGTTGTTCAGTCGCTCAGTCGTGTCCTACTCTTTGTGACCCCATGGACTACAGCACGCCAGGCTTCCCTGTCCTTCTCTGTCCTTCACTGTCTCAAGAGTTTGCTCAAACTCATGTCCATTGAGTCAGTGATGCCATCCAACCTTCTCATCCTCTGTCGCCCACTTCTCCTCTTGCCCTGCATCTCTCCCAACATCAGGGTCTTTTCCACTGAGTCAGGTCTTCACATCAGTGGCCAAAGTATTGGAGCTTCAGCTTCAGCATAGTTCCTTCCAAGGAATATTCAGGGTTGATTTCCTTTAGGATTGACTGGAACAATAGGCTGCATCAACCTCTGTACCAGGAAGTTGAGAGTGATGGTGACTGGAGTACATAACCAGGTCAGTCTATGCCTGGCTAACTAGGGAAGGAGACTCAGTGAGGTGAGGAATTCCAGACCTGGGGCCAGCCTCCTAGGTAGTGATAGGATGGCAGGAAAAATCAAGAAGCAAGAGGCTTGCTCAGAAGCTCTCCCAAACTATACTGACCTCAGCTTTAGGGAAAGAGGGCTGGTTGGTCCTAGATCTTCACTCACTGGTCACCTGCAAATAGAGCTGCTCCAAGAGGAGTGTCTTGGCGTTTTTTGGGGGGTTTGCAAAAGCAGGACTTGATGAATGCGTTTGGGCAATCATGGGAAATATGGTGTGCTTGGAATATGGGATATGGTATGAGTCTGATCTGCAGGAACTAGAGCTGAAGGATGAGACAGAGCAGATCATGGAGAGTCTGGAGGTACAGAACAGGTGTCCCGAGGGATCAGTGGAGGGTTTTCAGTTTTCAGAAGGTAGGTGGGCTTCCCTAGTGGTGCAGTGGTAAAGAATCCACCTACCAATGCAGGAGACATCAGTTCGATCCCTGAATTGGGAAGATCCCCTGGAGAAGGAGATGGAAACCCATTCCAGTATTCTATCCTGGGAAATCCCATGGACAGAGGAGCCTGGAGAGCTAGTCTATGGGGTAGTAAAGAGTCGGACACAACTTGGCAACTGAAGAACAATGACAAAATAATAGGTAACACATTGGTTAGGAAAGTGAAAGTGGAAGTGAAGTCACTCAGTTGTGTCCAACTCTTTGCGACCACATGGACTGTAGCCTACCAGGCTCCTCCATCCATGGGATTTCCCAGGCAAGAGCACTGGAGTGGGCTGCCATTTGGTTAGGAAAGGGGGGACCAAATCCTAGTGGTCACTGACCACTGGAGCGGAGCAGTGGAACGTAGAATGAGCCGAGAAGACAGAGGCGTATGCCTAGCATACAGCTTTCAATATGTTGGTGTTTTAGGTATTCTAGCTGAACTGAATTATTGAATCACTGTGACAGCTTGAGTGACATTTACCCTAAATTCATATTAAGAAATTGTTGTTAAAGATCTTAAGGTAGTATTGACCTGGAAAACTGTATTTACTGTTAACAAAAATCTGAGCCGTTTGTCATCTCCTAAAATAACCTTTGTGGTAACACTGGAATGAACATTTACTTGATGTCTGGGCACTTGTATCCCAGTGGAACCTATTTTATTTTGAGTTGTTTTTAATATGGAGTTGTTAATGTAGCATTTGCAATAAGCGACCTTATATGTGAAGTCTGTGTTTAATTACTAACGTTTTCGTAAGACTAGTTGAACTGTACTATTCATTATAAGTCACAGATTTAAGAACTTGTCAGGGAAATATTTTATGATTTGATTTATGCATGGGGATGCAAGGGAGGCAAGAAGTCCTCAAGCCTTCATGAGATTGTAAGCACACTTATTCCTACAATATTCTTGGCTTTAACTGGTCCTATTATATAATGAGTAAACAATATACTTTTTAAAAATTTTCTTCCAGAATACTCCCTAGGTAAAACTTAAGTTAGGAAAATAGGATTTCCTAAAAGATCTTGAAGCTTGATAGTTTTAACCAAACAGCACAACATGTTGCATCTCTGGATGTGTTTTCACAGGTTGCCCTTTAGTGTTTTTATTCCCCATTAAGAAAAAGAACTTTTATTGGGTGTTTTATTGCATAAAGTATACATGTTCATTGTATAAAACTGGAAGATATAAATAAGCAAAAGGAAGAAAATAGAAAGTGTTGTAATTCCATTATAATTAGAAAATAAATTTGAGTCAAAAATAAGAACACACTTGCAATCCCACTACATCGGAGAAGTTGATGGGGACATTCGAGGGTTATCCCAGTGCTCCCAGCAGAATTAGTGTATTCCCTGGAGAAGGAAATGGCAACCCACTGCCGTATTCTTGCCTGGGGAATTCCATGGACAGAGGAGCCTGGCAGGTTACATTCCATGGGGCTGCAAAGACTCAGACACGACTGAGTGACTGAACAACAAACTGGAAAGTAACCAAGGTGGAAATTGTTTCCGTTTCAGCATCTACTTGGTCTGGTCCCTTGTGTCTATGGCTCTCAGTGACTGAGGGCTGATTCTGATCTCACCTGCTACTCTCTGTCTTGAGGACCTGATCCTCATCCTCACTGAACCTTGAACATTGCAAGCCCTTTGTATATGTGTGTATGAGAGAATTAACAAATGCATCTTGGCTGTGAACATTGGTCAAGAATATTCCTAAGAAATGCTACAAATGAACTTTAAAACAGAAAGAGACTCACAGACTTAGAGAATAAACTTATGGTTGCTGGGGGAAGGAATGGGGGGAAAAGGATCGTTAGGGCGTTTGGGATGGACAAGTACACACTGCTGTATTTAAAATGGATAACCAGCAAGGACCTACTCTATAGCACAGGGAACTCTGCTCAGTGTTATGTGGCAGCCTGGATGGGAGGGGAGTTCAGGGGAGAACGGATACATGTATATGTATTGCTGAGTCCGTTTGCTGTCCACTTTAAACTATCACAACATTGTTAATCAGCTATACTCCAGTACAAAATAAAAAGTTAAAGAAGGCAGGCTTTCCTCATGGAATAACTTAGATAAAATCAAATATTTTGGAAAAATGTAGGTGGAGCTCTGCTTGCAACATTTTGTTGTTGTTCAGTCGCTAAGTTGTGTCTGACTCTTTGTGACCCCTTGGACTGCAGCACACCAGGATTCCCTGTCCTTCACTATCTCCTGCAGTTTGCTTAGATTCATGTCCATCAAGTCAGTGATGCCATCTAACCATCTCACCCTCTTCTTTTGCTTTCAATTTTTCCCAGCATCAGGACCTTTTCCAGTGAGTCAGTTCTTCAGAATCAGGTGGCCGAAGTATTGGAGCTTCAGCTTAAGCATCAGTCCTTCCAATGAATATTCAGGGTTGATTTCCTTTAGATTGGCTGGTCTGATCTTCTTGCAGTCCAAGGGACTCTCAAGAGTCTTCTCCAGCACCACAATTTGAAAGCATTAATTCTTCGACACTCAGTCTTTTTTATGGTCCAACTCTCACATCCGTACAGGACTACTAGAAAAACCATAGCTTTGACTATATGGATCTTTGTCTGCAAAGTGATGTCTCTGTTTTTTTAATAGGCTTACAACATAGAGAGGGGGAGGAAAGCAAGAAGACTTCATTGAGATATGGAAGGAATGCTGTGGTCAAGTGAATCGCAGCAGCAGATCTGTTTGATCCAAGACGTGAAATGCCAACTGGGAGTGGTGATAAGTTGCTGCTTCTTTTGATTGGATTCCTGGTCCTGAAGGGCAGGCAAGGAGCACCTGGGAATAGAAGCAGGCTTCATCTGGGTCAGGCAGGAAGGAGTTCTGCGCGGGCTCCCCCACATTTTGAGCATGTGGTTCTGGAAGCTGCGGTTGTACATCTGTAAAATGAGGATTGGTAATATCCACCTCAGGGGTTTGTTGAGAATGTTAGAAGCAATATAGGAAAGGTATTGGCAAGGATGGGCCTCCCTGGTGACTCAGTGGTAAAGAATCCACATGCCAATGTGGGAAGCATGGGTTCAGTCCCTGACCTGGGAAGATCCCCTGGAAAAGAAAATGGCAACCCACCCTAGTATTCTTGCCTGGAGAATCCCATGGACAGAGGAGCCTGTTGGGCTACAGTCCATGGGGTTGCAAAGAGGTGGACACAACTTAGCAATTAAAATGGCAACACCAACTATGACAAGGATGCTCACTCTGTACAAACATGGTAGCTGCTTTGTGCAGGACCAGATTCTTCAGCTTTTTCTTTGTGCACATTTCAGAGTCTGGCCCAGAACAGGGTTGCTGAGTGACATGATGTTGGTTGACTCAGACTTAGGGGTAAAGTCTAGGGATAGGGTTCATGTGTGGATATGAGAGTTGGTCCATAAAGAAGGCTGAATGCCAAAGAATTGATGTTACAGATTCTGTTGCTGGAGAAGAAGACTCTTGAGAGACCCTTGGACTGCAAGAAGATCAGACCAGCCAACCTAAAGGAAATCAACCCTGAATATTCATTGGAAGGACTGATGCTGAAGCTGAAACTCCAGTACTTTGGCTACCTGATGCGAAGAGCTGACTCATTTGAAAAGCCCCTGATGCTGGGAAAGATTGTAGGCAAGAGGAGAAGAGGGTGGCAGAGGATGAGATGGTTAGCATATGGCATCATTGACTCAATGGACATGAACTTGACCAAGCTCTGGGAGACAGTGAAGGACAGGGAAGCCTGGCATGCTGCATTCCATGGGGTCTCAAAGAGTCAGACACGACTTAGTGACTGAACAACAACAACAACAAAGGATTCAGATAACAACTTACCTTATAAAATGTTAATAACAAGGAGTTTAATTAATCACTTAATCATTTTTCAGACAGCTCATGGGGATGTCTGAGAAGAAGGAATGGGGAATAGTGGTACCCAACTTACAAACAGAAGTTGCCTCTTCAGGGTGACCCTCAGGTCAAATAATATCAGTCAAACATACTTTATTGTCACTAGATTTCAGAGCTGGAGCTGACCAAAGTGGGGCTGCTAAATACCTCTTCTCTCAGGAGACTCACCACCAACATGCAGCCCAAGAATGCAGACCCCACCCCAGCATCTCTGATACAGTTCCTCCTGATGGCTGGCTTTTTCTCTCCCCACCAATCTTCCTGCCTCCTAATGCTTGATGATGGCGATTGGTTTTTGTTTCACATTTTTATTTTAATGTTAAACTGTGTTCACAGATTCCAAGTTTGATTAGTTGGCTGCTTACTTGGCATTAGGGTCTGCTTACTATTGTAAAAAAGCAGAAATGTGCATGTGGAATTCCGTAAGATGAGGGAGCTGTGTCTAGCATGTGTATCAGAGACTTGGGTGGAGCATGGAAACTGCAAAGCTGAGCAAAGTGACTTGTCAAAGGGGTGACAGGATCAGGGTTCAAACAGATATCGGCAGGCTGGTATTCTGGGCCAAAACCAACAAAAGGAAATTCAGTAGCGATTAATGTTAAGTCTTGCCTAAGTTAAGATGGGAGAGAGCTGGCTCTCCTGTCATTGTTTGGAGAAAAAATGACATTCTTTTGAAGAACAATAGCTAGCTTATACTTATTGAGACATTCTGGCTTCCCTGGTGGTTCAGAGAGTAAAGAATCTGTCTGCAATGCGGGAGACCCAAGTTCAATCCCTGGGTCCAGAAGATCCCCTGGAAAAGGGAATGGCTACCCACTCCACTATTATTGCCTGGAGAATCCCATGGACAGAGGAGCCTTGCAGGCTACAGTCCTTGGGGTCACAAAGAATAGGACACAACTGAGTGACATTGAGTGAGAGAGAGATTGAGACAGTCACTTATTACCTTTACTGAGATGCTGTGTGATACAGTCTATATAGATGATATTTTATTTAAATACTGTTGGAGTAAAGTTATTTCTATTTTTCGATGAGTTTTAGAAAGGCTAAGAAGGCTATGACTCAACCAGAGTCATACAACTTTTAACCATTATGCAATACTGCCTCCATAATGAGATCCAAGAAATGATGTGACTGGAAAAGGTAAGAAGAAAGGGGAAAGAAAGGAAGGGAGGGAAGGAGGAAGGAAGGGAGGAAGGGAAAGGGAGGGAATAAAGGGAGATGGAAACTTAGATTTCATCAAAAGAAACCTGGAGAATAGGGACACTGTGTGGTCTGTATTGTTCTCAGATAGCAATGTTATACTCTGGATGCTACATTTTATTTATTTTATTTTATTTTATTTTTTTAAATTTAAATTTATTTATTTTAATTGGAGGCTAATTACTTTACAATATTGTATTCTGCCACACATCAACATGAATCTGCCACGGGCGTACACGTGTTCCCCATCCTGAACCCCCCTCCCATCTCCCTCCCCGTACCATCCCTCTGGCGCAGAGAGGAAACATTCTCGAGACAGCTGGGACAATTGAGGGTACCAGCTGGTTTGAGAAATCTCAAGAAGAGTTCTTCTGTAGCAGAGGATGGAGACTCACCATCCACTGCTCTTGAAGGCTGAAAGTTCCAGGGAAGCAAGTTCTCTTTCGCTATAAGGAAGAATACACACAAATATAAATGTTCAGAAATGACCCTGTGGCACTTTGTTCAGCTCCAAAAGAGATTTTGTTTTTCTAAATGTTTGTGTTATCATCATTATCATCATGCTGTTGGCATCAAATGGAAGAGATGAAAAGTGGGTATAAAATGGGATGTCATTGCTACTCTTAGGAAAAGTAGATGAGATGGGCAGGAAGATTGGCTGGTAGGAAATAGCAGTGGCATTTCAAAGGAGAATCTGACTGTCTTCATGGCCAGAGAGAGGAGACAAACTCGAGGACCCCTTTGAGATGTCATTTTCTGTTTTCTTAGGGGAAAAAAAACATGTCTTATTGATTCAATCAGAGAGACCAAAGACCTGCCTTTATAACTTGCCTATTTTAGTTATTTTAGAATCAAGATACTTTTTTTGGTAAGTGTAGGTGGAGAAGTTATGGAAAGAAACTCTAAACTGAACAGATGGGACAGTGGGAATAAAAACAAATTAAAACAATATTGCAGTGAACTCTCAACTTTCACTTTAAAATATATATGATGATGTTTTTCAACTTTTCACATTCAACCTATCAGTATATCAAGTGACAAAATGAAAAATCAATTTCAGCTGTGTATATTTTAAATGTTTACCTAAAATGATTTGAACTCACCGACCTAAAAGCCCAGATGAATGTATTAAACTGCTTATTGTATTTTTTATGAATTAAAACTTTATTTTATATTACATTATAGACAGGACACAGTTCTGTGTGGTGACATTTGGTGTAGAAAATTGAACTGAACAGTGGTCTAATTAGAACAGTAAATAATATGGGTTTAATTAGCCCTTATCCCTGATGACAGACTTGATCAGTTGCCAGATATTTATTCTTTCCTTTCACTTGACTTTTGCTGAAATATTGCCTCTAGTAGGGCTGCTTACTGTGCTATAAATAGGTGACTTGGTCAGAAGCCAGGAAACTGACTGACTGGTGAGATGTGGGTAAAAATTATTGGAAAACCTCCTCCTTGCTAGGAGTCATTATTTCTTCATTTCACATTTGAAGGTCCTTTCTGCAGATCCCGCTCTTAATTTTTTATTTATTTTTTTGGTTGGATGAGGTAACTTGGCCTAAAGGCTTAAGGAAATCTGTGTAATATCTAGTGGAGTCTCTTGCTACAGTTTATTAGATGTCAGGGTTTCCTGCATAAACTCTCCTGGTCTCTAACATAGGACTCACCTATGAAGTCCTGTCTGATTTCAGCTTTTCTGTATGTCAACAGGATGTGGTTTTGTTTGTTTGCCTGCTTGTTTTCGATTAAAATATTAAAGTGTTGGCTTTACAAAAGAACTTTACAAAATGCAGAGACACAAATAAAAAAGAAGTAAAATTGCTCAGCATCCTTCCGCTTAGAGGTGGCGGCTGCTAACATTTTAATTAATTTCTGACTTTTCTCTGGGCACTCCTCCCATAAAAGATCTGACACAAACATGACAAAACATTCAATTTGATGAAGCCAGGTGGTACTAGAATGGGTGTTTGTTTTCTCCAAACTTCTATGGATGTTCAATGATTGCCTTTAACCTCCAATTTTTAAAAAGAAATGTCAAATCCATTTCTTTAAGGTCCAGAAAACCTCCTTTTGGGATTTTGATTGGAGTTGTTATAAATTTATAGATGAATTTGGAGAGAATTAACATTTTGCAGTATTGAGTCCAGCTATTTAGGACTATGGTATGTTTCTCCATTTCTTTGAGTCTGCTTTAGTCCTCTTTGTAAAGTTTTATGATTTTATTTAAGTAATACACATCATTTCTTTTCATTTCTATGTGTATGTATGCTCAGTCACTCAGTTGTATCTAACTCTTTGCAACTCCATGGGCTGTAGCCCACCTGGTGGGAAATCCATGGGATTTCCCAGGCAAGAATACTGGAGTGGGTTGCCGTTTCCTTCTCCAGGGTATCTTCCTGACCGAAGGATTGAACCCATGTCTCTTACATCTCCTGCACTGGCAGATGGATTGTTTACCATTGAGCCTATATCCATCTATATATTAAAAAAATTTTAAACTCTCCCAGTTCTCTTTTCTCTAATGTATCTTGATATAAGGGCTTCCCTCGTGGCTCAGATAGTAAAGAATCTGCCTGAAATGCAGAAGACTTGGGTTCGATCCCTGGGTCAGAGAGATTTCCTAGAGGAGGAAATGGCAACTCATTCCAGTATTCTTGCCTGGAGAATCCCATGGACAGAGGAGCCTGGTGGGCTACAGTCCATGGGGTTGTAAAGAGTCGGACATGACTGAACAACTAACACAAACACACACACACACACACACACACACACACTATTGATATAAATCAATGGTGGCAAGTCCAGAATACAAATTAAACCAACTGTATTCATAATTGAACTTCCTCTGTTTTCTTGGACCCTGAAGCTTTATCTATTTTGTCTTCTTGGGGTGGACCCTCTCTCAGGGGGTTCCACAAATCCCCATGCACAAAGGTTTCCTTGAAGTTTGCACCAGTCTATATGACAGACAGAGGTGAGAATGCCTTAGGTACAAGCTGCTGCTGCTGCTGCTGCTGCTGCTGCTGCTAAGTCGCTTCAGTCGTGTCCGACTCTGTGCGACCCCACAGAAGGCAGCCCACAGGCTCCCCTGTCCCTGGGATTTTCCAGGCAAGAACACTGGAGTGGGTTGCCATTTCCTTCTCCAACGCATGAAAGTGAAGTCGCTCAGTCGTGTCCGACTCTTCGCGACCCCATGCACCGCAGCCTACCAGGCTCCTCCATCCATGGGATTTTCCAGGCAAGAGTACTGGAGTGGGGTGCCATTGCCTTCTCCAAGGTACAAGCTAGGACCCTGCTATGTAAGCTATAAAAAATTAATAATATTAAATATTATTTTTAATATTTAGCCAATGTGTTTAAATGTTGAAATGATAAAATATCACATTTAAATCTGAGCTAGGAAGCCATCTGGATAAAACCCTCATAAGTGGAAAGGTATTCATGTGCCTCTAGTTTCCATATAAATCTGTCTTATGTGTGGGACTCCGCTGATGGCCCAGTGGCTAAGACTCTGTGTTTCCAATGCAGTGAGCCCCAGTTCAATCCCCGGTCAGGGAACTAGATCCTGCATGCCACAACTAAGAGTCAACATGCCCCAGTAAAGATCAAAGATCCCGTGTACCAGCAATTAAGACCCAGTGCAGGCAAACAAATAAATAAATATATTTTTTAAAACCCTAACTATTGTGTGTGTTTGATGTAACCATTCTGAAGCAAAGCACTTTCAGGCAACTTTAGTGTTTGTGAACAGCTTAGACTAAGAGTCTGGGAAAACTAGGAAAGCCTTTGGGATATCTCTAGCATTTTGTCTATAATTTATTGTGCTTTCCACTTTCCAGACCTCAAGAAACACTCGTTCAGATGAAGAGAAAGATAGCAACTGGGACGCCTGGGGAGACTGGAGTGACTGCTCGAGGACTTGTGGGGGAGGAGCCTCATATTCTCTGCGGAGATGTTTGACTGGCAGGTAAGTGGCAGCTTTATCTGCTCTTCTCCATGGAACGTCAGCCCCTTTGGATAGGCGGTGTTGGGAAGACAACTTGGCTTCATGGCTTTCGGAAGTACTGTGCTGGTGGTATAACAGCTGCAATGTCTAAATATTTAGTGGCTTCCCTCGTGGCTCAGATGGTAAAGAATCTGCCTGCAATGCAGGAGACCTGGGTTCGATCCCTGGGTCAGGAAGATGCCCTGGAATAGGAAATGGCAACCCGCTCCAGTATTCCTGCCTGAAGAATTCCATGGACAGAGGAGCCTGGCGGGCTACCATCTGTGGAGTCCCAAAGAGTTGGAAGTGACTGACACTTTCACTTTCAATAGGAAAAGAGGGGTTTATTTGTGTTTGTCTTTTACTTTTTAAAAGTGGTGTGTACTTCCCCAATCACCAACAACTGAATATAAAAGCCAAACCCCATATATTAGAGCATTTTATATTTCCTTGGCATCATCCCTCATGCCCTGCCCCCATAAAAAATATATCCTGTGATAAATGCCAAGGCAATAATGAGGAAGAATAGAGGAGATGAGACTACTTAACCTCAAAATTTTGATCAAGGTTCCATTTGAATCACTGGTATAAATGGTCCTTATTCAAATCAAGGATCAGTTCAACACCATAAATTCCACTTATGCACTGGCAAAAGAGATAAAGGCAAAATTAAAAAATAAAAATGGTATGTACTTGTATTTGTTAAAAAGAATTAGAGGAATATATTAAGGACCATGAATGGACATGTTCATCTTGTTGTCATACAACCAAAATGCTTCCATGCTTGTTACTGTATTCAAAAAGTGCTTTGATTTTGCCTAGAATATGATTTTTTCCAAGTGGTCTATCTCAGTGTGAATTTGTGTCTTCTCTCTCCTAACTGTGGTTGGCTGCTACTGGAAGGGCTTCAAGTTAGGAAGGGAAGCTCTTCAGCTTTTTCTGCCTTCTCTGTACATACTCAGAAAAAGAGATTTTGGCAAGAGTAGAGGAGGAGGAGGAGAGTGCTGCCATGACTTTGTGTGTGTGTGTGCTCAGTTGCTTGGTCGTGTCTGACTCTTCGTGACCCCATGGACCGTAGCCTGCCAGGCTCCTCTGTCCATGGGATTTCCCAGGCAAGAATACTGGAATGGGTTGCCATTCCCCTCAGGGCATCTTCCCAGCCCAATTATTAACCCTCATCTCCTGCATTGGCAGAAAGATTCTTTACCACTGAGTCACCTGGGACGCTCCCGCCATTAATTTAGGGAGCAGGTATTGATGCTATCTGGTTAGGAGGTATTTAAAGCTACTTTTTATCTATTGTGAGCACTTTGATGGATTTCTCTGAGACATTATCTCCTCCTTCTGCCCCCCCACCCACCCAATCTCTTGGGATTCTTTGCATGCAGTTCACTTGAGATGTGGTATTCACAATCCTCTAACTTGGTAATGCTGCTCTTTCCTATTCTAGGACACCTATATATGTCCCAACCTAACCCTATTTATATATACTCACCCTCTCAGCAGCTGTCTTGGTATGTTTGTTCCTAAGACAACTCACACTGACTGTCTTGCATGCAGTCCACATCTGGTTCGTTGGAAACCCTCCTTGAACTTTGTTAAAGAAACTTCCTAGTTCTAGGAGCCAATATAGCAACACTTCTCTGCTTACACAGTCCACTGCAGCTGAGCTCTCAGCTCTTATGTATCTCAAGTGTGAATTAGATACCAACCAACTGCAAGAGACACCTATTGGACTCTTCAGCTGGCATTCCCAAAATTTCTTCCTCTTGACTGGGGGTTAGCAGATCGAAGCCCTTGTCTCTTCTTTTTCTGTTACAGCAGACTGAGGATTAGGCTCCCAGCATAGATTTCTCAAAGAAATCTTCAGAAATCCTTATACTACCCAAGTCTCCAGCTCCAAAATGTTTTTTATACCTTGGTATGGGCAAGGAGTTTAACAATTGTGAATTAAACTAACACAGAGGGACTTCCCTGGTGGTCTAGTGGTTGAGTCCACCTTGCAATGTGGGGGATGTGAGTTCAATCCCTGGTCAGGGAACTAAGATCCCACATGCCACGGAGCAACTAAGTCTGCATGCCACAACTACTGGCTCTCTCTCCGGAAACCCAGTTCCACAACTAGAGAGTCTGTGCATTGCAGCAAAAGATCCCACATGGCGCAATGAAGACCCTGCAGGCTGCAACTAAGACCCAACACAGCCAAATGAATAAGATAAGAAAATAAACTAGCACAGAACTTACCCTCATGGTTCTTCTAATCTAGAGGGACAAACAATAGACAAGTATGTAATCAAATTATATGAAATTAACATTTTGTCAAGGGGGTAGATAATGCCAACACAGGGAAGTCCTCTGGACTGAGAGTCTCTCTTTGAGACCTGACTGCTTAGAGGAAGTGAATTATATGAGGGTGGAGGGTAATGGGCCATAAAATCCAGATACTGGAGCCAGCATATGTAAAGTTGCTGGAGCAGGAAATGAAAAGAGGCTTTTATTCCTGAAAAACAGTAGATAAGGGAGAAAGCAGAAAGGGCCAGTGTTGAAGAAAGAGGTAGATTAGTAGACTGTGGATAAGAATCTCAGATTTTTGGATTTCAAATTCTAGGAAACTGTCCAAAAAGAAAAAGCATATTTGGAACTGATATAGGTTGTCAATATTTTATTTGGTCAAATAAAGGCAAAAATAAAAACAAACCAAAAATTCAACTATGGTCCACCAACACAGGCTTTTCAAGAAAGAATTACAATCAGAATTTTTGCATTTAAGCAAAAATAGACTTAAAAAAGTAGGCATAATCTTAGATTAAAAGATTTGCCTTTAAATGGAATTCATGTAGGTTTATAAAAATCTACTTTTTAGTCCTTATTTGTCTCACTTCACTTTGGACCATGCTTTGGATATAATAAAACTATCACAGATATTAGCAGTCTAATGATGGGTAATTTGGAACCAGAAGTGAAAGTTGCTGAGTCATGTCCAACTCTTTGCAACCCTATGGACTATACAGTTCATGAAATTCTTCAGGCCAGAATACTGGAGTGGGTAGCCTTTCCCTTCTCTGGGGGATCTTTCCAACCTAGGGATCAAACCCAGGTCTCTGGCATTGCAGGTAGATTCTTAACCAGCTGAGCCACCAGGGGAGCCTGGGAATCAGAAACTGAGAAGTAAAAAATAATCATGGACTTAGAACTTGAGACTGCCAGATCCCTAAAGGCAGTGATATGTAGAAAATGACTTTGAGTCATATTTTTTATCCAGGCATTTACCAGTTTTTAAGCAGTAAGAGGCAGATAAGTCAAGCAGAAACCAGCTTCTAAGAGGCTGAGAAACTGACCAGATTTACTGGCAGTTTTATAGTCCTGCTGCTGCTGCTGCTGCTGCTGCTGCTGCTGCTGCTGCTGCTAAGTCGCTTCAGTCGTGTCCGACTCTGTGCGACCCCATAGACAGCAGCCCACCAGGCTCCCCCGTCCCTGGGATTCTCCAGGCAAGAACACTGGAGTGGGTTGCCATTTCCTTCTCCTAGGACATAAAAATTGGAGTTCAAAGCTATGGTAAACACCTCAGGTGATAGTTTGTATCCTTGAAGGGCTATACCCTAGGAGAAAGGGAAATCTAATCCTAAATAAACTAGATATTACAAAGACTGAAACCCAGTCTTAATTAATTCAACCCTAACTTGAATAATGAAATTTGTTGCTGTTTCAACTGCCTCCAAGAAGCTTAAAAAACATCCTAGAGGAAGATGACACCAACCAGAGAGTATACAAATTTTTATAGATTATGCCAATAATTCAATAAAACATTACCAGTCTTACCATGAGACAAGAACAAGAGGAAAATCAGATGATAGAAATAGGTACTAGAGTTAGAAATAGGTCCTAGGACCTGTGTATTAAAAAACAAAACCCTTGTAATAAATATTTACAAAAATAGATGGCAGGATATAGGATTTCACCAAAGAACTGGAATCCATAAAATGGAATTATATGGGAATTTGGGAATAGAAGCAAATGATAACTAAAATCATAAACTAAATAGATGGACATAACAGCAGATTAGAAACAGCAGAAGAGAGTGTAGATTTGTAGAAATATCCAGGCTAAATTACACAGGGAAAATGAACGAACATAGAACAAGGATGAAAAGGTATGGATATAAGATGAAAAGGTCTAAACCATGTATAATTGGAGTCCTAAAAGGAAAAGTGAGATAGAGAATAGGATGTAAGCATTGTTTGAAGAGATGTGTGTGTGTGTGTGTGTGTGTGTGTGTGTGTGTGTGTGTGTGCGCGCGCGTGCGCACATGCTCAGTCATTCAGTCTTGTCTGACTCATTGTGACCCCATGACTCTGGACTGTAGGCTTCTCGGTCTATGGGATTTTCCAGGCAAGAATACTGGAGTTGCCATTTCCTCCTCCAGGGGATCTTCCTGACCCTGGGATTGAACCTGCATCTCCTGCAGGCTTCTCTTTTGTGTAAGTGAATAGCATATTCGTGTACCATCCTTTAATTCAGTATTATTCATATGTATATTGAAATTTCTGGCTTGTGTATAACCTCTATAAATTTTTAGCTATGATATGGAGATGTTAACCTATTAATATGCTTTGTTGGTTATTTCACTAGGTAGTTATAAGAGGGAGAGAGTTCAATATATGTGCTTGGATGACCTTCTCTATTTAAAATCTTTCATTCTTTCATTTTGCTGAACTTTACCTCTGGTAATTTCAAAATTATACATGCTTAGTTTCTCAGTCGTGTCTGATCCTTTGTGACACATTGGATTGTAGCCCACTAGGCTCCTCTGTCCATAGGATTTTTCAGGCAAGAATACTTGAGTGGGGTGCCATTTCATTCTCCAGGGGATCTTCCTGACCCAGAGATTCAACCCAAGTCTCTTGTGTCTCCTGCATTGCAGGCAAATTCTTTACTTGCTGAGCCATTTTGTTTTTATATTTCTGATGATTAAATTTAAGATGTTTCAAAATCATACTTTAACAGTTGCTTTATAGCTATCAATGCCAATAATAAAATACCAGTCTCTTCTTATTTGTAAGTCAATGCATGTTCTCTGCTTTTCTTTTTCATTTCCACTCAGTGGGATTTTGTTATTATAACTTGGGATCTTATACTCAATTTATTGGCAGCATTTATCCCCTTTTTATCTTTTCTTTCATAATCATATTTCAAACCATCATCGAAACTTAATTGAGTTTGTGTACATATATTATTTCAGTGTTCATTGTCAGTACTTCCAGTTCTTCTTTCTGAATCATCACTTTGTTGGCAGGGATATGTTTTGAGTTGTGCTTCTGGAATTTTAATGCACATATGAATCACCTAGGGATCTTGTTAAAATATAAACTTTGATTCAGTAGGTCTGGAGTGGGGCCCAGGAGTTTTCATTTCTAATGAATTCCCAGGTGATGTCAATGCTGCTTGTCTGTGGACCACACTTCAAGCAGTAAGACTTTATAGCTTTCTTAATTTCAGGAAGAAGTTGTGGGTCTTATACTTTATGAATCCTTCTATATCTGAAAATGTTTTTCTCTTGACTTCACACATAAACAGTGAATGGCTTATTTGGGTATGAAATTCCTGAGACACAAATTTTCCCTCTTAAGCCTCAGAAGTTTTTTATCTGCAAGTTTGGCATACAGTGTTGCTCACAGACCTCTCAGGCTGGCATTTTTTGGGGGGCTCTTCTTTGGTAGATAACGTTTTTTTCCTGCCTTGCTGCCTATGGAAGGCTTTTTCTCTCAAGAGTTTTACAATGTTGTTTCTATACATTAGTCTCTTTTATTTTTTCTTGGCACATGGTGGCCATTTTTATTGTACAGATTTAGATCCTTTTTCATTATAGGAAAATTTTTCTTCTATTATATCATTTACTGCTGGTTTTTGCCTTTTTGTTCTGCCCTCTTTTTCATGAATGCTAGTTATTTCTGTTCATCTACTTTTACTCCAGCCACTTTCATCTATTTATTTTCCTGTGTGTTTGAGAATGATTTTCAAGATCCTTGCCACTGGCATTTTTTTCTAATTTATTTTCTAGTGATGTTTGAAAATACTGCTATGGTGTATTTGTTACCTTACATTCTTTCCTTCATTTTAAACCTGGTCCTTCTTTGTGTATCTATTGTCTTAATCATCTACATCTTGTCATGTATTCTTTTGTGTCTCTTTTAGTGTTATATATGGCTAATTCTTACTTATTCTTCATGGTCATCTTCATCTAGGAAATCTATCTTGACGTCTGAGTCTAACTTTGATGTTCCTCTCTTATGCTTCTCATTATTGGCAGGTAAGACTCCTTTTAGGGAAGGGACATTGACTTTACCACTCTAAGGTCTAACATCTAACATGTGATTAGGACTCAAACATTGTTACTTGAATGGGTAAACGGTGAATGTGTGCTCACCTATCACTTCACATCTTTTGTCAATGCTCTTCTTTCTGCCTGAAGCATCTTTTTTCTCCTTTTGGTTGTTAACACATAGTTCACCTTGGAAACTCCTTTGAATCTCCATTTCTTCCTTAAAGCATTTGTTGGCAGTTTCTACCATTTTCTAGGTTAGATGCAGTACTTCTGTGCTTCTATAGGATCTTGTGAATATAGTTTATCAGAGTGTTTATTTTATTGTGTTTTAAAAATTTTTTTAAATAATTGAAACAAAATTTTAGGTGATATAGATGTATTTTTCCCCTCTGTGCTGTGTCCCACATTACCACTGGTATGTAGTGGAAATTTAGTATATTTTATTCCATTAATGAATAGATGAATGAATTAATAAATCCTGGACTGATTTGAAACAGCCTTCTTGACTATAGTATGGCTCTGGGGGATAGGTAAGAATGGGTAATTTTGTGAAGAATATTGAAAACTATGTTAGAGATTATACATCCAAAAGGTATTTTTAAGTTTTAATTTTTATTTATAATTTTAAAAAAGTTGTATATGTATGTATTATTCAGATATTAGACTAGCTGTTTTTCTCTCTTTGTCCATTTGCCCTACTTTCTGGGAGATTTACCTGAACTTACATTCCAATTCTCTCAGTAGTTTTGTTTTTCCTCTTTCTCTGAGATATTTTTTGTTCCTTAATTTATAATTTTTTAAAGCAGTCTGTCCCTGGTTTTCAGATGCAACATCTTCTCTTTTGTCTCTCAGCATATAAATAGAGTTCTGGGGGGTGTGTGTGGTTTTCTTTCCCTTGCATTGTCTCAGTTCTTTTTGAATTACTGTTTTCTGTCTTGTTTATGTCATGATATTTCATAATAAAGACTTTTCTAAGATTTCTGGTGATCCTTGTTGGTTCTTGTTCATATTTAAGGAAAAGAGGTATGAGCTTAATTTTAAAGAGATGTGGCTGGTCTATCTCATTGCCTGATGATGTTTTTTAGGTATTTTTATTTGTGCTGCTCTGATTTCTCAGTCAAGGATCTTCTGATTTCAATATTCTAGGAGACAAGTGGGGCATAAAGCTGGGCCCAAATTGATTTATAGATTTATTTCACTCAAAATTCTTACAAAGTTTTATTTTTGTAAATTAAATAAGATTATTCTAAAATTTATATCAAAAGGTATAAGCCACAGACTACTTAAAACAATTTTGAAAAAAAAAAAAGAGTAAAAGGAATCAGTCCACCTAATATAAGACTTACATAGCCAAAATGTAGTATTACTACCTAGATCAATGGAAGAAAATATTTACAAACCATTGTAGCTGATAAAGAACCAGGATTTATATTAAGAACAAAATAGTCAACAATTTAAAAACAACAACAACAAAGAATCCAATTAGAAAATGAACAAAAGAGCTGAACAGTTATTTCACTAAAGAGGATACACACGTGGTAAATTGGTACATGAAAATGGGCTTAATATCTCTAGCTGTTAGGGAAACGCAAATTAAAGTCACAATCAGACATTATTACATATGTATCAGAATAGCTTTTTTAAAAAAATAAAAAATTTGACAACATGAAATGCTGGTAAGAATTCAGATAAACTGGGTCACTCCTATACTGGGAGTGAGAAGATAAAACAGAATGGCCACAGGCAGTTTCTTAAAAAATTGAACATGTAACTACTGTACAACCCAGCAGTTGTACACCTAGGCGTTTATCCCAGAGAAATGAAGACTTGTTTTCACATGGAAACCTGAATGTTTTCAGCAGCTTTACTCATAATATCAAAAAAAAAAAAACCACACACACACACACAAAAAATGGAAACAACCCACATGCCCTTCAGTGGGTGAATAGGTAAACAAACTATAATATATCAATACCATGGAATACTACACAGCAGTAAAGAGAATTGAACCACTGATAGATGCAATGACCTGGATGACCATACAGTTAGTTATGTATTGTGTTTTTCATACACCATGAATATTTACCATTTCAAAGTCCCAAGGCTATGAGTATTTTGATAACTAAGAATATACTATACCAACTCAATCTGGAAGGTAAAAAATGTAATCCTGACTTTCTTAGCAACAAAAATTTCAGAAAGTACAAAAATGGCACAGGTCTCTAGATAAAGATATTGGCAAAATTATGATTAAAACACTGCAGTATTCACTAAAATGCATAAAGAGAATAATGGTTATATAGTCTGAACTTGTATAAAGACTGATGGGCACAGAACGCTTCTCTCTGTACTTCCTTCCCTGCCCCTGCTTCCCCACCATCCAATTAACTTACTTTTCTTGGAGAGTTTACTCAAGTTTAATAATTCCGCTGCCCAAATACAACCATTACTATGAATTAACAGAAAAGATACTTAAAAGGTGTTACTTTAACTCTACTTTCAACATAGGTTGTATACTTTTATACATCTAGAAAACCTAGATGTTTCAAATAAGGACTTGTTTGTCCACTGTATACACAGTAGTATTGAATAAACTACACACATGTAACAATGGTTATATCCAAGTGTCTTCTATGAAGGAATATTCTAGCCTAGAACCCTTCATTTCTCCCAATTCCTCCTATTTGCCATCTATCCAACAGTGGGTGGAGTATACTCACGTGTTTCACTTAGATGTGATTTACAATTTCCTTTTCAGAAGACAGCCTTTCAGTTAATTATAACACAAAGTATACAAAACATATTAATTTATTAACTCCACTTTAATCATGCATTGGGCTTCCCTTGTGGCTCAGCTGGTAAAGAATCTGCCTGCAATGTGGGAGACCTGGGTTTGATCCCTGGGTTGGGAAGATCCCCTGGAGAAGGAAAATGTTACCCACTCCAGTATTCTGGCTTGGAGAATTCCATGGATAGTCCATGGGGTCACAAAGAGTCGGACATGGCTGAACAACTTCACTCTATCATATATTGGCAACCTCTTTAATATCTAGAGACTAGCTATTGTAAAACTGGGACCCATCTGTCCAGTACATACATAATATATACAGTAAAGGTAAATGAGATACATGTGACACATACAGCAATTCCCTCCTACCTTCTTCAACCCAATGGACAAACACAGAGTGTACTGTTTAGAGACGAGGTTTAACAATCCCATTTAGAAAAACAGTATTTCCCATCAGTTTTTAAAAGCTATTTATAAGAAGCATTATTCTACTACTTCTACTTTCAACACATTACACACTTCTAAATATCTAAAAGACTAGATATTGTCTTTCATTAGATACTTGTAAAAGTGGACCAGATACTTGCCCACTGTGTACACAGCACTGCAAAATAAACCTTCACTCATCTAAGTCTTGAACAAGACAAGAAATAATAATTATTTGGGGGCTTCCCCAGTAGTTCATCAGGTAAGGAATCCACCTGCCATGCAGGAGACATAGGAGATGTGGGTTTGATTCCTGGGTCAGGAAGATCCTCTGGAGGGGAAAGTGGCAACCCACTCCAGTTTTCTTGCCTGAAAAATCCCATGGACAGAGGAGCCTGGTGGGCTATAGTCCAAAGAGTCACAAAGAGTTGGACACGACTGAGCATGAGCACAAGAGAAGACATGAAACAGTGCTTATCAGCTAGGGTACCTTCTAAACATGACCAGTTTGGCTTGAACGATTCCCTCCCTCACTTCCTCTCTCCACCACCAATCAAGTGGACAAGTACAGGCATGTGTAATGCTTAGAGTGACTGAACAAATTCATATCCAAAAGTCATTTACAGAAGACAAGCTGGCCTATGAATTTCCACACAATGTGTACAAAATGTGCTAATTTTACTTAAAATGTGTTAATTTTTTTACTGACTACTTTGTCATTCACTGGCAGCCTCATTCACCCCAAGCCTTCAACCAGTGCACAAATACAATGCAGTGTTCAAAGAGGTGGTTTGGCCACCCGCCTCAAACAATAATATTTCACAGGAATTTTAATAAAAAGATGTTTACAAAAGTAGAGGCTTTGTTATTGTTTAGTTGCTCAGTAGTGTCCGACTGTTTGTGACTCCATGGACTGCAGCATGCCAGGCTTCCCTGTCCTTCACCACCTCCTGGAGTTTGCTCAAACTCATGTCCATTCAGTCGGTGATGCCATCCAACCATCTCATCCTCAGTCATCCCCTTCTCCTCCTGCCTTCAATCTGGAAACTAGATGTTGCAAAATTAGGACTCATTTGTCCATTATATACACCACCAAACAAAATGCATATAACATACAGAAAATGGTTTGGTCCGAATATGTCCAGGTATGAACACACTGGCATATTACCTTTTGCAGTTCTTTCTCTCCCACCTCCTCCAAACCGCAGAACAAATACAGACAACAGTATACTTGCTCATGGAGGTGGTTTAACATTCAATACTCCCAAAGACAATAGTTCCTATGAATTTGAGCAAAAAGATATTTACAAAATGATATTTTATGATTTCTACATTTAACCTATGTCAGGCACTTCTAAACATCTAGATGGACTAGATGTTTCAAATAAGGACCTCATTTGTCCACTATATACAGAGCAGTCTTGAATAAACTGTGCATATGAAACAGTTGTAATCTGAAATTATCTTCAAAATACAGGCATTCTAGCCTAAGACCAACCTCCTTCCCATCTCTCTCCACTCCACCAACCCAGAAGCCAATAAAGCTCAATTTTTCAGAAGACAATCTTCGCTGGAAATTTTCACACAAAATGTACAAAATGTATTAATTTACTATTTCTGTCCTACACTAGCAATCTCTTTAACATCTAGAAAGACTAAATGTTGTAAATTAGAACTCATTTGTCCCTTATATACACTATATACACAGCAAAGTGAAATAAAATTCACAAACATAAAAAACACAGTGCTTAGTCTTGCCCCGAGCTCTTTGCATTTCCTCCTTCCCCTGCCACCCCAACCTTCAACCAGTACATAGATACAATGAATGCAATGTTCAAAGAGGTTGGTTTGGCCACAACCACCACCCCCCCAACAATATTTCAAAGGAATTTTAACATAAAGATGTTTACAAAATGTCTTTTTACTACTTCTAGTTTTAACATATATCAGGACTTCAGAACATTTAGAAAGACTGCTGCTGCTGCTTCAGTCGTGTCCGACTCTGTGTGACCCCAGAGACTGCAGCCCACCAGGCTCCCCCGTCCCTGGGATTCTCCAGGCAAGAACACTGGAGTGGGTTGCCATTTCCTTCTCCAATGCATGAAAGTGAAAAGTGAAAGTGAAGTTGCTCAGTTGTATCTGACTCCTAGCGACCCCACGGACTGTAGCCTACCAGGCTCCTCCGTCCATGGGATTTACCAGGCAAGAGTACTGGAGTGGGTTGCCATTGCCTTCTCTGTTAGAAAGACTAGATATTGCCAAAAAGTACTTATTGTCAACTATATTTATACAGTAGTTGGGAATAAAATGTACACACCAAACAATGGTTACAATATGGAAATGTTTTCTAAGGATGGCCAATCTGCTCTAGAACCTGTTTACTTCCTCAGTGTCATCCATTCCATGTCCTCTAACCCACTGGACAAACGTGGACCTTGGGGGCTACTGAGGTCGCTTCTAGAGGTGGTCAAACAACTTCATTTAGAAATATCATTTCCAGAAGACATGTCTTTTCTATGGTTTAAAAAAGAAAAAAGGGCATTTACAAGATAGGTGATTTTATAACTTGACTTTATCATACTTCAGCAACCTCTTTGCATCTAGAAGGCCTAGATACAGTTTTCTTTTGAAAGGTTGAGGGGAAAGTTGAGAGCAGCTTTTTCATATTATAGACACAGGCTTTCTATAAATGGACAGTAAATCTTCCCAAAGGGCGATGGGCAGTAACTATTGGCTGCATGGGGTAAGATATTCCATCATTTCTGTTAGTATCTTTTGACAGCAAGGTCTTGGTAGAATCACCACCAACTGCAGAACCGTTCATTTCTACCCGTCACCCACCGCGGCTCCGCTCACCATCTGTGTCGTTAAAGCCTTTGTCAGCCCCCACGCGGTGAGCGGTCACCTCAGGTACCCAATCCGTGCGGGTACCTGGCAGAGGCTTGGCCTAAGTCCTGCAGCCTTGGGCCAAGAAACCGGGTGGTTGGTCAGCGAGATCCGGGCTCTGGGCGGCCGCCGCCATTAGGCTGCAGAGGTGAGGGTGAGGGTCAGGTTTGCTGCGGCTTCCAGTGGGTGGCGGTGGTGAGAGCTCTGAGGCCCCGCAAGACACAGCCCAAGCTGTCCGAGTGAGTGCGCCCCCAGTTCACCTACCCACCGGGGGTTCCGGCACAGGGGCCCCCGGTTCACCTGCCCTCAGGAGGTCCCGGCCTGGGGGCCCCTAATTCACCTGCCCACTGGAGGCCAGAGGACCTGGAGGGCGCCAGGGTGAAGGCCGCCATCTGCTTCTCACCGCGCTCCCTGCCGGAACTGTATGTAATATTCTTGAAATGCAAAGACTATAGACATGTAGAACACATCCGTAATTGCCTGGTATTAAAGAAGAGGTGAGGTGGGTGGAAAGAAGTTACAAACTATAGAAGACAATTTGAGGGATCCTTGTGATTCCTCGATACAAGAAGTGCTCTGTATTGACTGTCAACCTTATGGCAATTTAAAAAGTGGTGGAGAAAGGATGAATATTCCATACGTGGGGTTCAAATATGATTATTAATATCCAAAGGGAAAATATCGGAAAATGTCAATCCATTAAAGAATAAATTCCAGGTAGATTAAAATTGCTTATGAAAAGCGAATCTTGAAAACATTTAGAAGAATAATATATAGAATATCTGTATGATCTCTGGGTGAGCTTTGTGTCCTTAACTAAGACACAAAGGGCATAAGTTACAAAGGAAAATATTTATAAATTCAAGCAGACTAAGCAAACACCTTTGTATCATAAAAATATATACTATAGGGACTTACCCTGGTGGTCCAGTGGTTAAGACACTGCACTTCCACTGCAGGGGGGTCAGGGTTTGATCCTTGGTGAGGGAACTAGGATCCTGCATGCATGCCCTGTGTTGTGGTCAAAAAAAGAAAAAAGAAAGAAAAGCATAGAGTGGAAGAAAATCTTGATAGTGAATATAACCAACAAGGAATTAGTGTATGAGATATTGAAATACAATAAAACAAAAGCAAACTAGTAGAAGAATGGGAAAAGGATATGAACAGGAAATTCACAGAAGGGGAACTTTCATAGTCTAAAACATGAAAATATTAACCTAACAACAAAAATGCAAAAAAAATACAAAGTGAGATATTCCATATTCTTCAAACTGGGAAACTTTTCAGTTTAAAAATGCCAAGTATTGGCCTTGATATGTAAAAACAAGAATTTTTCTGTACTACTAATGGGAATGAAAATTGGTATTCCCGCTTTAAAGGACAGTGTGTCATTATCTGGTACTAGTGAAGCTGTAAATGCCCACAACGGAACAGATCCACTAGAGTATGTATCCTAAGAAACTAGTGCAAATGTACACTTTGTTGTTGTTGCTGAGTCACTCAGTTGTATCCGACTCTTTGTGACTCTTTGGATTGTAGCCTGCCTGGCTCCTCTGTCCATGGGATTTCCCAGGCAAGAATACTGGACAGGGTTTCCATTTCCTTTGGGGATCTTCCCGACCCAGGGATAGAACCCATGTCTCCTGTATTGCAGCTGTATTCTTTACTGCTGAGCCACCAGGGAAGCCTGCAAATGTAGTACCCTAGGTGACAGTATAAGATTGGTCATTGCAGAACCAACATAAACCTTCATAGACTTTTAAGAAAATCAATCAATAAATAAAAAGGATTGATGGATTTGAGTTGTATTTATAAATTGGATTACTCTAGAGTCATAAAAATGGATGGGTTAGAATTGCATCTATCAACATGGATATTTTCAGAAACATAGTGTTGAGACAAAAATATCAAGCTGTGGAAGGTTATGTAAACTATGATGCCATTTACTTGGTTACTTCTCACCAAGGGGCAGGAGGCAGGGGAATAGGATTGAGTAGGTTTGGCAGGGGGCTTCCACTAAATTTGTAATGACACGTTTCTTAAATCTGAAGAAAACTTTTAAGAAAGGATGAAGCTTACTGGTGTAGGCATGAGTTTGCATCCTTCTGACATTTATTTGGACCTAAAATATTTCACAAGTAATTGTAGAGACCCCAAAACAGTTCTATCCTAAATATTGCTATTGTATTTCGAGTCACCATTCTTGAATTAGTTTTTTTTTTTTTTTTAGGACTTATGCAGTATTTTTTAGTCTGTTTATGTACACATCTTAACCTATATTTTAAAATTTACATTTGGTCCTGAGATTCTCCAAATTTTTTCTTGCTCCCTGAAGAGTCGGACACGACTGAGCAACTGAACTGAACTGAACTGAGCTCATCCAATTTGAATACATATTTGAAAGTAGGGAAGATTCTTTACCAAATATAAGAAAAAAAAAAAGTTAAATGAGACTGTAGTGTGTTCTAGGATATTTACAGGAAGACAAGTGTGTGATGAGGGGATCTATGTTCTCAGCTTAGTTCCTGATACAAGGCCAGGCCTGTGATATACTCACTCTTTCCATGACTCTGATAAAAAAAAAAAAAACAGGGGCAGTAACATTATTTCTCTCCATAAAAATTAAATTAGATTATTTCAGAGGAAAGGCAGCAGGGTCATGAATAATTCTGTCATTCCTGCTCTGCACCTTTTAGGCAGCCCCAAACCTTATGTACCTACTCGCATATTGAGATGTTTCACTGTAATTTTGGAAGTACGCTGAGATTATTAAGAAAGAAATCTACTTCCCCTGGAAAGCTTATCAGGTCTCCTTATCCTTGAACAGCCTTAGAGACTCATTAAATCTTCATAAATATTGAGCTTTTGTGGTCAACTTTTCTTGGAAGAGGTATGCGGAGGTGGTTACATAAAAACCAACAGAAAGCTATCCCAAAGTTTTAGAAAGCATTTCAGTGCCTTCTCTTTTTGTCAGTGTCCTTTAAATTCATGATTTAGGAAAGGACATGAGTGTGGCTATTTTGCTTATGTATTTCTTTGTGGATAAAGTTATTTCAGAATTTGATTACATTTAAATACACATAGTTCTTTTGCACTGTGGACCATATGCCAGCCAGAATGTCTCTTTTGCTTGCAGAAATTTGCAATTTGATATTCTAGTCAAGTGCCAACCATGGGAAAGACAGGTTTAAGTTAACTACTGTTTTAAAAAATTAATATATTTCTATTCTTCAAAACACATGCTTGTTAGTTTTTAAGACACTAGTATTTGAGTCAATATATCAGCAAATGAATGCAATAAATTATAATGCTATAAACTCCAGGGAAATTTTATTAATGTTTTTACTGTATCCTCATGTGGAATCAACGTATGTTTTTTATATATTCATAAAATTTATGGCTTCAAAAATCTTCAGTTTCAGGGTGTTATGAATGTTGTAATGGATAGAAAATACATAATTGTGAAATGATGTTCTTGAATTTTTATATACTCCTGATAACCATTAGCTCTTACAAATAATAATTAGAATGAAATTAAAAACTTGGAAGTCATATTTCTGCAGCTCAGCTGCTTTGAGCCAAAGGAATTATTTCCAGAATAAGCTGGCAGGTTCCTGCTTGGGGAATTAGAACTTCAGTGTCCTTAGCTTTAAAATAACTTGCATTTTACTTTATTCCTCTTCATAAAGTGGCCATTCATTTTCATGCTAAATTGTAACCAAAGCATGCCACATCAATAGAGGCCAGTCAGTGTGGGTTCAGCATGTGTTCAGTTGGACAAAGTGAAGTAGGATGTGAAAAATGTCCACCAAATGCTTGAGTTTAAAAACCCTTACTACTGACTTATTGTGGGAACCAAGAGATAACCTTCCTGTATCCTTATATCCACATCCTAGTACATGATAGGTTCACCATAAAAAGTCATTGGAGAAGGAATGTGTCTAAAATGGTAGTTTATATTTTGAGAATTCATGAAATAAAATGCTCTTTTTTCATATCACTTTGCTTCAGTTGTAGTGGGATTTTTAGTAGAGATACACTTAAATTTTAGGTTTAGATTTTCAGGCCCAACATTCAAGATTCCAGTTAGTGCCTCACAATTAGGATATAGCAAATGGCACTGGGGTATAGACCCGAACCATATGGTCATAACCAGTAGTTATGAGACATAACCATAGCTGCCACCAGCAAATAAGTGCTTTCCTTTCAGTGTTAAGTTTTTCAAAATTAGGTTTTTTTTTTTTCATTTAAATCACTAAAATGAAACAATTACGAAAAATGCATCTGAAAAATTATTTCTGAAGTTCTAATACACTTAAAAAAAAAAAAGTCACTCTTTGTAAGTTTCCACAGTTTTTCTGTTCCCGTATTAAAATCAATTCAAATACAATCTTAAACCATGGTTTCTAATTTCCTCCATAATTTTGAAATTAGAATCAAAAGCATTCTAGGGTTATAAGTCAGCATGATAGAAGAAGATTTTGGTTATCACTTTACAAATAGCTGTAAAAAGAAGAGAAGCGAAAAGCAAAGGAGAAAAGGAAAGATATACCCAATTTGGATGCAGGATTCCAAAGAATAGCAAAGAGAGATAAGAAAGCCTTCCTCAGCCATCAATGCAAAGAAATAGAGGAAAACAATAGAATGGGAAAGACTAGAGATCTCTTCAAGAAAATTAGAGCTACCAAGGGAACATTTCATGCAAAGATGGGCTCGATAAAGGACAGAAATGTTATGGACCTAACAGAAGCAGAAGATATTAAGAAGAGGTGGCAAGAATACACAGAAGAACTGTACAAAAAAGATCTCCATGACCCAGATAATCATGATGGTGTGATCACTCACCTAGAGCCAGACATCCTGGAATGTGAAGTCAAGTGGGCCTTAGAAAGCATCACTACGAACAAAGCTAGTGGAGGTGATGGAATTCTAGTTGAGTTGTTTCAAATCCTAAAAGATGATACTGTGAAAGTGCTGCACTCAATATGCCAGCACATTTGGAAAACTCAGCAGTGGCCACAGGATTGGAAAAGGTCAGTTTTCATTCCAATCCCAAAGAAAGGCAACACGAAAGAATGCTCAAACTACCGCACAATTGCACTCATCTCACACGCTAGTAAAGAAATGCTCAAAATTCTCCAAGCCAGGCTTCAGCAATACGTGAACTATGAACTTCCAGATGTTCAGGCTGGTTTTAGAAAAGGAAGAGGAACCAGAGATCAAATTGCCAACATCCACTGGATCATGGAATAAGCAAGAGAGTTCCAGAAAAACATCTATTTCTGCTTTATTGACTATACCAAAGCCTTTGACTGTGTGGATCACGATTAACTGTGATCTAAATAAACTGTGACTGTGTGGAAAATTCTGAAAGAGAAGGGAATACCAGACCACCTGACCTGCCTCTTGAGAAACCTATATGCAGGTCAGGAAGCAACAGTTAGAACTGGACATGGAACAGACTGGTTCCAAATAGGAAACGGAGTACGTCAAAGCTGTATATTGTCACCCTGCTTATTTAACTTATATGCAGAGTACATCATGAGAAATGCTGGGTTGGATGAAGCACAAGCTGGAATCAAGATTGCCTGAAGAAATATCAGTAACCTCAGATATGCAGATGACACCACCCTTATGGCAGAAAGTGAAGAAGAACTAAAGAGCTTCTTGATGAAAGTGAAAAAGGAGAGTGAAAATGTTGGCTTAAAGCTCAACATTCAGAAAACTAAGATCAAGGCAACCGGTCCCATCACTTCATGGGAAATAGATGGGGAAACAGTGGAAACAGTGGCTGACTTTATTTTTCCGGGCTCCAAAATCACTGCAGATGGTGATTGCAGCCATGAAATTAAAAGACATTTACTCTTTAGAAGGAAAGTTATGACCAACCTAGAAGACAGCATATTAAAAAGCAGAGATGATACTTTGTCAACAAAGGTCCATCTAGTCAAGGCTATGGTTTTTCTAGTAGTCATGTATGGATGTGAAGGCTGGACTATAAAGAAAGCTGAGTGCTGAAGAATTGATGCTTTTGCACTGTGGTGTTGGAGAAGACTCTTGAGAGTCCCTTGGACTGCAAGGAGATCCAACCAGTCCATCCTAAAGGAGATCAGTCCTGGGTGTTCATTGGAAGGACAGATGTTGAAGCTGAAACTCCATTACTTTGGTCACCTGATTCAGAGAGCTGACTCATTTGAAAAGACTCTGATGCTGGGAAAGATTGATGCCAGGAGGAGAAGGGGACGACAGAGGATGAGATGGTTAGATGGCATCACTGTCTCAATGGACATGAGTTTGGGTAGACTCCAGGAGTTGGTGATGGACAAGGAGGCCTGGTGTGCTGCGGTTCATGGGGTCACAAAGAGTCGGACACAACTGAGTGACTGAACTGAACTCCCTAATCTGTTAGCTCTTTCCTCAGTTGGGGCCTTTCCAAAAAAAAAACCAGAATACTTCAAATTACCCTTTCACTTTTTTCTATAATTTATTTTCTTCCTTTATCCACACATCATAAACATAATGAAATGAGTCGTGTAAGTAGATGACCTTGTCCACTGGCCTGGCTATTGTTTCCCAGGAGAATGGAGCCATATCCTTTTGACCAAGAAAGAGAGTTCTCCACCCTCATAAATTTTCCCTGCCAGACCCCCAGTTTGGTGCTTCTGGAATGTTTAAAATTTAATGTATCCTGGCTGGGAGTTTAATAAATTTTAATTTATACCTTTGATGAGTCACAAAGATGGAAATATACAGTGTTAGAAAATACTAAGACTGGATCAGCCTATTGTGATAATATAGAAAGACATTCTCAGTGAACAGTCAAGAGAACTATATACCTGGATTCTTGTCTCTATAGGTCCCATATATAGCTTATTATTAAACTCATCACATCAATTTAGAGCTGTATCTTTACTTTTTAGCTCAATAACAATTTGCATTCATTTCTGTATCACCAGTACTCAGCCCTATGCCTAATACATATATTGTACTCAAATAGTTTTGATTAAATGAATGAATGTATAACTGATAAAATATAACCTAATTCATTGTTTGAAAATTGGAACAGACATTAAAACTCTTAGGAGTGCTACTCAGCAAAAGGCTGAGTTAGTTTAATTTGTTGCCTCCGTATACCTCAGTTCAGTTCAGTTCAGTCATTCAGTTGTGTTCGACTCTTTGCGACCCCATGAACTGCAGCACGTCAGGCCTCCCTGTCCATCACCAACTCCCGGAGTCTACCCAACTCGTCTATTGAGTCAGTGATGCCATCTAACCATCTCATCCTCTGCCGTCCCTTTCTCCTCCTGCCTTCAATCTTTCCCAATATCAGGCTCTTTTCAAATGTGTCAGCTCTTTGCATCAGGTGGCCAAAATATTAGAGTTTCAGCTTCAACATCAGTCCTTCCAATGAATACCCAGGACTGATCTCCTTTAGGATGAACTGGTTGGATCTCCTTGCAGTTCAAGGGACTCTCAAGTGTCTTCTCCAACACCACAGTTCAAAAGCATCAATTCTTCGACGCTCAGCTTTCTTTATAGTCCAGCTCTCACATCCATACATGACTACTAGAAAAACCATAGCCTTGACTAGATGGACCTTTGTTGACAAAGTAATGTCTCTGCTTTTTAATATGTTATCTAGGTTGGTCATAACTTTCCTTCCAAGGAGTAAGCGTCTTTTAACTTCATGGCTGCAATCACCATCTGCTGTGATTTTGGAGCCCAGAAAAATTAAGTCTGACACTGTTTCCCCATCTATTTCCCATGAAGTGATGGGGCTGGATGACACGATCTTAGTTTTCTGAATGTTGACCTTTAAGCCAACTTTTTACTCTCCTCTTTCACTTTCATCAAGAAGCTCTTTAGTTCTTCTTCACTTTCTGCCATAAGGGTGGTGTCATCTGCAATTCTGAGGTTATTGATATTTCTTCCAGCAATCTTGATTCGAACTTGTGCTTCATCTAGCCCAGTGTTTCTCATGATGTACTCTCCATATAATTTAAATAAGCAAGGTGACAATATACAGCTTTGACGTACTCCTTTCCCAATTTGAAACCAGTCTTTTGTTCCATGTCCAGTTCTAACTGTTGCTTCCTGACCTGCATACAGGTTTCTCAAGAGGCAGGTCAGGTGGTCTGGTATTCCCTTCTCTTTCAGAATTTTTCACAGTTTATTGTGATCCACACAGTCAAAGGCTTTGGCATAGTCAGTAAAGCAGAAATAGATTTTTCTGGAACTCTCTTGCTTTTTTGATGATCCAGTGGATGTTGGCAATTTGATCTCTGGTTCCTCTGCCTATTCTAAAACCATCATATACCTCAAAGACAACGGAATCTTATCATTATTGAATTCTGTCTTTGGATCTTAGATTGGTAATTCTCAACCAGTATGAGGTCTGTAACTCTAATGCTATCGGTTTAGTTTTATAACGTTCATCTTCAAAATGTATAGGGGAATATACACACGTATACATTTTTAAATATAATAAACTAAGACCAAAAAGATAAAAACAGGTAGTCAAATGAAAATTGAGTACCTCGTCTGTATTTCAGTTCAGAAATGTAACTATCATTTAGGTAATGCTTTTGGAGGCCGCTGTAGTGCTCTTCATTTCACTCCAAAATGTCTTTCTCCCGTATGTTTTGTAACTCCCGTTAGGGATTGGATCTTCCAGAAAACAGATATGAAGAGACTAGGATACAAGCTGCAGTTAAAACAGAAAGTTAGGTGAGGATGGTTTGAGATGTAGATGGAGAAGGGTGAGTTCATGAAGGATTGCAAAGAAAGAAAAAGTGTATCAGAGTTGTTCCCTGGTGACCTTGTGGTTAGGATTCCAGGCTTTCATGTTCACTGCCGTGGCCCAGGTTCAATCCCTGCTCAGGGAACTGAAATCCCACAAACTGCACAGTACTTAAGAATTACAAATATTCTTGGAACAAGAGAGTAATCAAAATTATATTCTGAGAATAATATATAACACTGAAAATAAAGACCCTGAGTATTCCAGTCAAAAAGGCCAAACATTTTTAGTCAAAATAGATGAAAATAAACACATGACTATTAATAGGTACACCCTAACTGTGGTTTTGCTTAAAATGCTAAGGAAACAATGCTAACATTGCTTACAATGCTAACATTTGCTTAAAATGTTAATGAAACAAAACACTATATGCTTCCACAAAAAAAAAATAAAATACATGTACAATAGAATAAAACTCAGACTTGTCTTCTGCACGTCTAAATGTCAAAGGTCAATAAAGCATGTCTACAGTTTTGAGGGGAAAGGATCATGAAAAAAGTAATAGATCTTGCAGTGTTACCTTTCCTGTGTGAAACACAAAGGTCAGTAATGTGGGAGACATTTACCCTTCTCGAAGAAACAACCAAGTCAAATAATACTTAGCCAACCAAGAGTTAAAAATGCATGCATGAAAGAGTCATAAGATGAAACAACTGGTATTTGTTACCCATTTCTAGATATGTATCCTAAATTTGAACAAAAATGGAAGCATAAAAATATTTAGCAGAAAATTATTATATAAAATAAGAAGACTCAGCTATCTTGCTCATGAGTATTTACCCAAGAGAACTGAAGTTGTGTTCACACAAAACCTGTGTGTGAATATTTACAACATTTGTGTTTATAATTGCTAAAAGCTGGAAACAACCCAAATATCCAGCTGGTGAATAGGCAAATTGTGTGATACACACACTGGAATACTTTTCAGCAGTTAAGGAGTGAACTACGGGTACACATATATCAACACGGATGGATATAGTCAAAAGACTATATACTGTGTGATTCCATTTACAGGATAAGGTAGAGTTAATGGGGGCAGAAAACAAGTCAGTGGCTGCCAGGAGCTGAGGGTGGAGAGAAGTTGGCTACAGGGGGGCAACCTGAGGACATTTATGGGATGATGGATCTGTTCCACATGTTGATTGTGGCAGTGCTTACACAACTGTATGGGTTTGTTAAATCTCATGGAATTGTGAACCACCCCAAAAGTGAATTTTACTGTACATAAATTTTAAAAGTAGGGAAAAACAAGAGACAGCGCAAGTGCCTACAAAAGTTAATGTGTGTGTGTGTTGTGTGTGTGTGTGTTGCTCAGTCATGCTTGACTCTCTGATCCCATGCACTGTAACCCGCCAGGCTCCTCTGTCCATGGGATTCTCCAGGCAAGAATACTGGAGTGAATTGCCATTTCCTACTCCAGGGGATCTTCCCCACCCAGGGATGGAACCCGGGTCTCCTACATTGCAGGCAGCTTCTTTACTGTCTGAGCCATCAGGGAAGCCCAGTGTCTGTACAACAGTGTGAATATACTTACAGTTTTGCATAGTATACTTAAAATTATTTAGGATTGTAGATTTTATGTGATATGTATTTTACCACAATTTTTAAAAATTCAAATGCAAAACTACAAGACAAGTAATGTATTTATAGTGGTTTATTATGTAGTCATTAAACAATTTTTCCAGGGAATTATTAATAAAATAGGAATATGGTTATAATATTAAGTTAACTGAATACACAGTTGAATTGGCTACAAATAAATCTATAAATAAATTATAGCAGAAACACTGGAAGATGAAATGCTAAAATATTAAGGGTAAAGGTCTTGATGATGGGATTTTTTTTAATGATATATTTTCCTCCTTTATACTTCTTGGCACATTATTAGTTTTCACTTATTCTTTTTATAGTTGATAAAAATAGAATCATCAGAAAGGGTATGCAGTGAGTTATATATTGCTGACATAGACTGGTTCAGTCATTTCATATAGGCTCATATTTAAATCACACCAGCAAAGAAAAAAAAAATGATCTCTTTGGACTCAATTTGTAGCAGTTCTGTTCTTCCCAGATTAACTATTCTAAAACAAATGACATAGTGACAGTTGACTTTTAATTCAAAATTGGGAGTTAAGCCTGTGTTTAGCTTTTCTGGCTCCAAATTTGCCATTGAATGGGCCAAGGAAACATAAAGGGTAAAAACATAACTCCATGGAGAAGTTGGAAAAGTTTACAGGTGAGTTATCTTAAGGAGTTAATGTATATAGAAAATGTAGAGCAGCAAGCCCTACACTGAGGAGGGGACCTGCCAGATGGAATTCCAGACGTCCAGAAGGAAAGTCTGCCTGAAAGATGAGTGCAGGGTCCCAGAGCAAGTGGCTGGAGGGGAGGGGGGGAGTGTGTGTGGTGGTCATCCTGGATTCTCAAACCTATATATATGGGGATATGACTTCAGACCCTACAATATCGGTAGTCTAAGAAAGTTGCACCAACACTATTTTGTAGCGTTTGTTTAGTAAGACCAGCGGCTGAAGTAAAATATAAGCATTGCCACAAGCTAATTCCTGGCAGAGACAGTTGTATTTCTTTAGACTATTTTCACAGTTAATGTGAATGTAGTAACATATGAAAATATGATTGAATATACCTGTTCAATGCATTAGGAAACTTTTTGTTTTTTAGGAATTATGCTTTTAAAAATTTTTTGCTTTTTAAACTTTATTGAGGTATAGTTGATTTACAATGTAACTTCTGCCCTTCAGCATGGTGACTCAGTTATGCATATTTAATTCTTTTTTATATTCTTTTCCATATGGTTTATCATAGATATTGAATATAATTCCCTGTGCTATAGTCCAACCTTGTTCTTTATCCATCCTATATATACTAGCTTGCATCTGCTAATCCCAAGCTCCCAGTCCACTCTTCCCAACTGCCCTACCTTGGCAAACATTAAGTCCGTTCTCCTTGTCTGTGAGTCAGTTTCTGTTTCATAGATATGTTCATTTGTGTCATATTTTAGATTTCACATATAAGTGAGATGGTTGTTTTGATTAGAGAGGGAGGTTATAGAGGGCCTAGTTAACTTGGTGACCTCAGCAAGTAAGGAAGAGAAATTCTCCCACAGAGGGGTGCTACACAAAATGCTTCTGCCAGTACCTTTCCTTTCCTTTTCACAGGGGGAAAAAACATATATGCACACATTATACACATGCGTGCACACACACACACTATACACAATACTATAATACTGTTAACTTCAGTGGTTATTATGAACCCTAGGGTTAAAACTGTGCTTAAGTAATACTATTACGTGAATTCAGCTAAAGAATTCACTATTGCGACAGTTCTGTGAGACTTTTTGGCCTCCTGATCCCTAAAAGTTATTTCTTAGAATTTAAACTTTGAATTTTTGAGTCAGTGTTCATGAATAAGTTTTACAAGTGCCTCATTTTTCCTTTTTATTCCCCTGCTTGCAACTTCCATGAAATCCATATTTTCTTTTCCCTTGCAGGAATTGTGAAGGGCAGAATATTCGATACAAGACATGCAGCAATCATGTAAGTTCTGTCATAAAAATATATAATCCCATAAAATATGTTCATGTTCTAAGTAATAACATTATGTATTGTAAAGCTAATGGCCTCTTGGTACTCCTTGTGGAAAATTTGAATATTTGTTTAATTGATGATAGGCTTTGTGTATCTCATACCTTCCATTTATACTACCTTTTTTAGGTCACTTTATGGTCTAATTTGGTAAGCATTTAATAATTTCTGATTTCATGGAAACAATACATAATACTTATAAGTGCCTTCCAAGTTCAAAGTGCTCTATGTGTGGGATTTCACCTGACCCTCACAACCATCTCTGAGATGCTAGCATATGAGGTGTGGTTAGTTTTTTCAAATGAGGGGCCTGGAGTTGAGGGAGGTGAAATTATTTTCCAGAGACCACGTGGGAAGAGTACAGACTTGATCTTCTCTAGTGCTGTTTCTCGTGCTCCAAAACACCTGTCCTGCCCCCTGCAAAATGTATTAAGGAGTACTGCAGGTCGTGACTCAAGAAAATCACACCTGGGAAGGTTTTATAAACCTTACTCTCATCCTACAGTGATCAAAATGAACAAAAAATAAAATTCCAATACAAATGTGCAATGCAAAATAAATGTCAGAAAACACAAATCCTATTTTATACCCACATTGAAATGACAGGAGTTCAAAGGAAATTCTGAAACCCTGGAGATCTAAATTCATTTATTCTAAATATTTCACTTACTGGGGGACTGTCCTCTCTCCTCCTCCTCTGTCCTGGGCCAGTATGAGACTGCAGTCCTGAATAAGCATTTCTGTTCTACTGACTGGAACTTCTCTTCCATGGGCAGCTCTGGACTTGGGGAGTAGAGAACACACAGTTTTAGCAAGACCTTTTGTCTGTGGAATTCAAGCCATGTTTCAGTCTGTTTTAATAAGTGACGAAGCAGAAATGTTTCTTTCTCAAACATGGGTGGGAAAAATTCTTATTTATTGAGCAGAGGATGAGATGGTTGGACGGCATCACCGACTCAATGGACATGAGTTTGAGCAAACTCCAGGAGATATTGAAGGACAGAGGAGACTGGCGTGCTGCAGTCCATGGGGTCGCAGAGAGTCAGACATGACTTAGCGACTGAATGACATCAACAAATTTTTAGGGCACTCAAAATACAATGACACCCAGCCCTCAGGTAGATATATTTGTGTTCACTATGTTCTAAAAGGGATTTTGGGAGTCAAAGCAAATAGGTTTAGTGTGTCCTTAAGACAAGATGAGCTTGGAGAATCGAGCAACACACGTGTGCTTAGGTACACAATTAAGTGAGCTGGAATCCAGGAGGGAATGAAGGAGGGAGAGAAGCTGACCTTAGCATAGATGCAGGCTGGAATTTAGGTATAAGCAGAGTCTAGCATGTGGATGCATGAGCAGCCTGGGGGACTTACACACACGACTTTTAGATCTGCTGCCTTTTGCCTGGGTACATTATATTTTTTAATTGCTGCTGTAATGCATTACAACACACTTGCTTACAGCAACACAAATTTATCTTATAGTTCTGAAGGTCGGAGGTCTGATAACGGCCTCACCAGGCTAAAATTAATATGTGTCGGCAGATCTGCATTCCTTCTGGAGTCTCCAGGGAAGGATCTGTTTCTTTGTCTTTTCCAGCTTCTAGAGGCTCCCCTTATTCCTTGGCTTGTGGACCCCTTTTCTGTCTTCAAAGCCAGCAACACTACATCTCTCTGTCCATTTTTATGTAGTCACATTGGCCTTTGGTGACAACTGAACAAGTTTTGCCTACGCAGATACTCTAGGATAATCTCCCCACCTCAGGGTCCTTAACCGTAGTCAAAGGATGCTTTGAGCAAAAGCCCCTTTTGCCATATAAGGTAGCCTAATCACAGGTCCTAGGGATTATGTTTTGACCATCTTTGGGGAAGGTGCATTATTCTGATGAACACCATGGAACAGCTTGTCTTCTCAAACAAATTGGTATGGCAAATTCCTTGCAGTCATTCCAGAATAAATTTCACAACAGTATACTCTCAAGCAGTACTCTGTGAAGCTATCTGGGGGATTCATTTTAAATGCCCAGATCAAGATAAAAAGGTGATAAATGTCTAGGATTATTGGGCCATACAATATAGAGATATATATAGAGAGAAAACATAATCTCTAAAATTGGTGTGTATTGGTTACAATGGTCAAACTCAAACTTTGGTTTGAGTGAAGGTCTGATGCCTTTCAGGCTCTGAGGGTCTTGAGAGTACCTTGATATCTAACTGATGCCCCCCTCAGAGGAATCTGCAGAAATCTTTACCACCTCTAGGCTGGTAAGAAGGAGATACTTAGGAGGTGGGAGCTAGTGGATAGGACAGCCATGTAAATGTCACCCTCTTCTGTTTCTCAGAGTTGGAGTCCTACGAGGGTTGTTAGAGAGATTTCATTAGACTAGGACATTAGTTTCTGCACTTGTTGTTACAAATGCAGAGTTTCCAACAACATTCTTTACAGGGAGGAAGGGCACCCTGTGGCAGGTCTCTCATATCGGTGGTGTTCAGGGTGCCTCTCCCTCTCCATGTGCCAAGTACCTGTAGCCACGATACTCAAGCCCTGCTGCAGACCACATGGATAAAGGCATCCCTAGCTGCAGGGTTGATGATCTGTAGAAGATCTGTTCCTCTTCAGAAGTGATTATAGAAACCTTGCAAGGGTGTCCAATGCAGTAAGTCTATGTGCATGCATGCATGCTGAGTCGCTTCAGTCGTGTCTAACTCTTTCCTGACCCCATGGACTGTAGCCCGCTAGGCTCCTCTGTCCATGGGATTCTCTAGGCAAGAATACTGGAGTGGATTGCCATGCCCTCCTCCAGGGGATCTTCCTGACCCAGGGATCAAACCCGTGTCTGCCATGTCTCCTGCTTGGGCACGTGGGTTCTTTACCACTAGAACCATTCTGGATGTAACCAGAATGAACTCAGGGTACAAATATGGTCACATCTTGGTTTCTTTTTTTACATGTAATTACTTGAGATGCCTCCTGTTTTATTAATTAGGGATTTAGAATAACCTTGTTGAAATCTCCAAGGAGTCCAGAGAGCAGGAGTGGGGACTGTTCTGCAGCCCTCATCAAGTGGAGGGAGAACTGAGTTATGAGTCCTGCTGTTACTTCTCAGTGCTTCCAATGTCCTCACTGAAATAGGCCACACTCGTTCAGTAGTCAGTGGCTCGCCTGTCCCTGGGGATGGGACACATCACTCACTCCTCTGAAGGAAGCTGCCTTCAGTGATTCCCAGGTCAGGCACTCTTTTATAAGGGAAACTTGCTTCGTGATCCAAAGATGCCTGCTGGGGACCTGAGAGCTCTATGTGATGGGACTGCAAGATCTCCCATTCCATCCAAGGGATGTCACTCAGTGGCCACGAAGGGGAGTGTGCTGTATTGAGAAGCAGAAGCCACTGCCGGTGAGCCCTGGAGACCTGACATTCGGTCCTGTTCCCAAGGTTGCTAATACTTCTCTGTTCCTGGTTATTTGAAGGCTCAGGCTCTCAGCTTTAGGACCATGTAATTTTTCACATGTGTATCAGCTTTCTAACTCCTAATCAAGATCAATAATAATAGCAACAATAATGGCTCAGACTCATTAAGTACTACTAAAAATCCTAGGCATTGTTCTGAGTGCCTTTTCATGAATAAGTAAATTTAATCCTCCTACTCCCTACAAAGTTGAAAGTGATTAGGGGAGATGAGACTTTGGGCTGGAAGGCCTGTGAGGTGAAGGGAACAGAGCATGCCTGTGTGCAGTCCTATGGCTTCGGATAATGGCTGTCCTCAGACATGATCCTCTGATCAGCACTCAGCGTGGACTCTTGCCGCCAGGGCTGGGCCACTGAGGCCTCAGGGAAGAATTATCCTTATCAGGGGTATATCGAGAAGTGGAGAAGTTCCAAGAGCAGTCATGCATGTCAGCAAGGAGGCCTTACACCTGAATTCACTCACTCATATGTTTTTATACCAGGCTTTATGGGATTAAAGGTACAGCTAGAAGAGCGCAAAGGGAACATATTTTTAAAAATGAGTATATCATAATTGGGAAAGAGTGTTTTTGTAGCCTGAACCCATTTTTATACAAACACAGACTGAGGCATGTGTAATTCTGCACAGTGGGTTCCCTGGGCTCCCTGACAATTTTCCAGAAGAGGTAACATTTCATGTGACCCCTGAAAGATCCTTTATACTCTGGATCCTATATTCATAGGTTAATTTCTAAGAGTTTTTCCTTAGAGCTGTTTTTTTTTTTTTTTTTCCCATTACTCCTACATTAGGCAAGGACCTCTTCCTCTCATATCTGTCTCAGAACTCCAGCCCATCTTGTTATCATCCTGGCCCTCCTAAAATGCCATATATTGTGTCCCTTTTTTGTGTCACTCCCCACCGTATGTCTTTATTGCTTTCAATTCCCCTCACTTGCATTTCAGGCCCTCCAGCAGTTGGTGAGATAATTCACCCTGGCTGGACAAGGCTGTGCCTCATAGATATTGAACTTATTTCTACTGTTTGCCTTTTGCTTACGTTGTCTCTCATATCTTGTCCTATTCACATCATATCACCCTTTAGGTCCCTTCTGAACTGTTACTTCTTCATGATGCATCATTTGCTTATTCTAGCTGATAATGGCCACCTATGGTAATTTATTTTTATGTTGGGAAATTTGGCATTTGGTATGTAAGAGGATCGTGAAATTTAGCTCATACTACAATATGGATAGGAAGATAAGATAAAATGTTCATATTTGCTTTTACAAAAATCGTATTTCTCCTGAGTCCCTACTCACCGGTTGTCTAGGGGAATATATCTAATCCAAATTAAAGCTTGGTCCAGTCCCATTATATAAATCATCTCTTAGGAAATGGTCTCTCACATAAAAATACTCAGTTTATCAGATAGTCTGTGCCTCGACTTCTCTCCCTAAGTCGTCCATGCTAGTTGATGTATTCTCATGGCTTTAGGAAGGAAGGGAGACCTCTGTCTTTAGAATGGTCCTTGAATGGGTGCTGTTTGTTGTCTGCTGTATCTCATTCCCTCTCCACCTCCCTCTCTCCCCTTCCTCCCATCTCTTCCCCTCCTTATCTCCCTCTTCATCTCTCTCCTCTTCCTTCTCCTTTTCCATTTCTGTGCCTCCCAGGCCAGCTACTCCTTCCTGACTGAGTCAAATCTTCCTGATTAGGATTTATTCTCTCCTTGTCAGACTGATTCTTTCCTAATCAAGTCTATTTATTCAATTTTAAATTTAATTTTTGGATAACAATTTTATTTCTTTCATTACAAAGTCCTGCTGTAAGTCTACAAACAGCAATAGATAACCTACTGTTTCAATGAATTCCATGTACATGGATTCTACATCTCCAAGAAGATAACAAGCTCACTAGGTAGTTTATGGATGATATTCTTCTTTTGTGTTCCTCACAGCATGTCACCTGGGCAAAACCCATAAAGTATATTTAATTAATAAGTGTTGTCTTGAACTTAACTGATGTGAAGAAATACTTCTCGGGCAAAGGGAAGCAGAAGGATGTTTGGCATCCAAGCTTCCTAAACATCAACTAAACTTTAGACACAAGGATCCCTAGATTGTCTCGAGCCAGGGCATGGAACCCAGCTGAAGCAGACTAGACAGGCTTAATGTTGACACTGGAAGAGCACCATGTGAATGAAAGCAATAATATAAGTAGTCACTGTCCCCCAGAATTACTAGAAAGCAGTATCATGGGATGGAATGCTCATTACTTTGGGACTCAGTCTTGGCTCTGTCATATTCTAGTTGTCTGTCTTTGAGCTAGCGACCGAAGACCTTCTGGATCTGTTTCCTCCCTTTATGAAAATGAGGCTAATGAAATCCTGACATACCCCATGTGAAGGGTGGTTATGACGAGAGAATGTCAGTGATATTTCCTGGTAAACAAGAAAACACTGTCCAGATATATGGCTGTCTTAATCAGGGGTCATCATTTGTAAGGAATAGAAGCCCACTCAGATTACCTTAAAGAAATGGAATTCACTGAATGGGCGGGTGGATGTTTAGTGGAATTTAGGCATAAGCACATCTCGAGGACCCAGGAATCAGAAAGTGAAGCCTGGGTTACTTACTCCTTCAGTTGAAACCCATGGTTTGTGATCTGACCTTCTTTCATGTCTAATTATTTTTTCTTTGCTGTGGGAACTGGCTCACTTTACTTCAACATGCATCACATAAAAAAATGACTAGCCTAGCCCAGACTAATGTGAGTGCTCAGCTTCAGTTCTTCTGTTGCAATTCCAAATTCCTGGGAAAGGTTGACCCAGCATGGACTAGTTGTTTGCCTCTGACAGCCTTGGCAAAGGAGGCTGGGTCACACAGACCAACCTGGCCACCCCTTCAGCAAGGGCTCAGGTTCGGCTAGCTTCCTAGTTGCTTTCTGTTAATTAGCTGATTTTATAAAGCTTCACTGGTTTGGGGGGTTTAAGACATTCAAGAGTCAGCTAGCACTTGCAGTTCCTGGAGCACACTTAGGATGGTAAGTGGGCCTGATGCAGGGGAAGTTATTTTTACCTTGCTCTCTAAAATTCTCTGGTTTGGATTTCAGAGAGTCAGATATAGAGAAAATAGGCCATGGTTGAGGAAAGAGGAGTTGAGATAATTTTATTACTGATGATCTTCGCTATGGCTAGATGGAAGACAAAGCCCTTATTCCAAGAGAAAAATGTCATCTGGTCTTAATCTTCTTCAACTTGATTCTTTCATATCTGTGACCTTGGTTAAGGGTTAATCTTGCTAAAACAAAAAAATGTAGACACAATGGATTCACAACAAAGTAATACAACTAATGCCAGGGGAAAGTTTATTAATTATATTTTATGTATTCCCTAACTATATTCAAAAAAGGCTTCCCTGATATCTCAGTTGGTAAAGAATCTGCCTGCAATGCAGGAGACCCTGGTTCGATCTCTGGTTTGGGAAGATCCCCTGGAGGAGGAAAAAGCTACCTAATCCAGCATTCTGGCCTGGAGAATTCCATGGACAGTACTATATTCAAAAAGGATTTGAGGCATTTTATAAGGGTCTAAAGCAGAAACAAGTAACATATAAAAATCAAGTAGTGAAAAGAGGATAAATAGAAGAAATTATATTTTAAAATTCTGGCTGATAATCTGTTAATAACTATTTGCAGAAAAATAAAGTTAGAGTTCTACCTTACCCCATAGATCAAAATAAATTCCAAATGCAATTAAGAGTTAAGCATAATTGCTAAACTATTAAAGAACTAGAAAAATACATTTAAGTGTTTATCTTTTTCATGGCAGAGTGGGAAAAGCATATCTCATTAGTAAAGAAAGAAACCTTGGAAGGAAATATGAATATGACTGACTACATAAAAATTTAAAACTTCTTGACTTCACAAAGCACCAGAAACAAAATTAAATGAGAAAAATATTTTCAGTACAAACAACAAAGAGTTGATAGCTTCACTATGAAATTTAATAGCTTTATCTGTTAAAATAATAAAAACACAAACATTCCAGAGATAAATGAAGGACAAAAACCAAATTTTTGAAGAATTAATGCAAGAAGCAAATATACATGAAAAGATACTAAACCTAAATAATGAAAAGAAATGCAGATTAAAACATTGAAATAAAAAAAATTGAAATTCTATTTAACACTTATGATTAGAAAAAAATTTGGAAAATTATATCCAAACCAAGAAGAGATACTGAGAAAAGGGACCTTATGTATCCTGTTGATAATAAGAAGACCTTTCTGGAGGGCAATGAAGCAATAGTTTGAAATGCTCATGAAACATACCCTTTTTCTCAGAAATTTTATTTCCAGAAGTTTGTCCTTGGGAAATAATAAAATTTGGTCAAAGACTTATGTATGAGAATCTTTGTTATTTATTCTTTTTTTGAATAGAAACTATTCCCAGAGTTTTTACAATGAACATTTATTTCTTTTGCAATACAAAAAAAAAAATCACCTCTCTGAACCTATTTTATTTAATTAAAAAGTGAATTCATTCCCATTAATTGGGAAGTCTGTGCTCAGTTTTGAAGAGTAAAGGAGCGTTTTTGTCATTCAGCATCTTGCTTTGGAAATGTCTGATGAGACCGCTTAGTAATTAAATAAGATCCTTGAGTCATCAAAACTTGTACAAACACTTTTTACCTTTAGTATGAGAACTCCTTGGGGCTTCTCTGATAGCCCAGTTGGTAAAGAATCCGCCTGCGATGAAGGAGACCCCAGTTTGATTCCCGGGTCGGGAAGATCTGCTGGAGAAGGGATAGGCTCCCCACTCCAGTATTCTTGGGCTTCCCTTGTGGCTCAGCTGGTAAAGAATCTGGCTGGAATGCAGGAGACCAGAGTTTGATCCCTGGGTTGGGAAGATCCCCTGGAGAAGGGAGAGGCTACCCACTCCAGCATTCTGGCCTGGAGAATTCCAAGGACTAGGGTCGCAAACAGTTGGCCACGACTTTCACATGAGAGCTCCTTGGGGCTGTTTATTAGCTTTTTATTGTAGACAGATTTGAAAAAACCATGTTGTCTCTTTCCATTCTAGAGCCAGTCAAAGGCAGGCACTGGGTACCAGTAAAGTGATGACTGGGGGCCTGAGAGCAAGAGAGGAAAGGCATGAACTAGATGACAAAAATAGTGAAACAAATGCAAGTTCCCACATTAGTGCAGCAATTTGGGGCCAGGTAAAATAATGGCTAATAATCATTTACGTTGAAATGGCTCCTGAAGGCACGGATGATGATTAATATTTCCTATGGAAGGCCTTAGGTCACTGGGAAAACTCCAAAAACATTCCATTTCCCTTGTTTCAAAAACAAAGAGGTTATGTAATATGTTTGAAAATTTATATTCAGTATGTTTAAAATAGAGCAGAATTAGGCATTTACATAGGGTAAGCTTTAATTATCTGAAAAAAAAACTACCTGAGTGGAAAAATAATCAGAATAAATTAGGTGATTCCCTCCGTGATCAGAAAATTCCGCGGTAGAATTCCACACTGAAGATTCTGAAGTTTTTTTTTTTTTTTTTTAAAAGGAAGGAATGAAGTGACTTCCGGAGAGGAGGTGGGGGTCTGCTCTCATGGGACTCTTGCTCAGCCTTGCGCTGGCCCAGCTGACATCGCGATGTGCCTGTGGCCCTTTTTCTCTGCTTTAGGACTGCCCTCCGGATGCAGAGGACTTCCGAGCCCAGCAGTGTTCAGCCTACAATGATGTTCAGTACCAGGGACGTTATTATGAATGGCTTCCACAGTACAACGACCCTGCCGCCCCCTGCGCGCTCAGGTGTCAGGCCCGGGGACAAAACTTGGTGGTGGAGCTGGCACCCAAAGTCCTGGATGGGACACGGTGCACTGCTGACTCCTTGGACATGTGTATCAGTGGCATCTGCCAGGTAAGCCACACCTGCTTCCCAGGCCCCTGTCTCCAGCCGGTGCTGCAACCACTGTCAGTAAAGATCACCTTTCTCTTCTGTACTTCAGTTCATGCAGATGAAATATTGCCTTTGAGGATTTTAATGTAAAACATATCTTAAGGAGTGTTATTCACCTGTAGATTATATTTTACTTATTCAAAATAGTGTAAATTTTGCCCATATAGAGTCAAAAGACAATAATATATGACTTGTGGATTTTTCTAGATCAGTGGTTCTCCAACTTGAAAGTACATCAGAATCACCTGAGGGACTTGTTAAAACACAGTGTTCTGAACCCCATTCCAGAGCTTTTGACCCAAAAGGTCTAGGGTAAGGCCTCAAAATTTGCTTTCTAACAAGTTTCCAGGAGGTGCTGATGCTGCTAGCCCAGAGACCCCACTTTGAGAACTACTGATTTATTGGTATTGATAGGTTCTCTGAATTTTCTTGTTAAAAGTAATTCATTGTTTGAGGCCTGTGGGAGCAGTGACTTATTTACTAAGTAATTAGCATGAGTGTACTCCAGCAGACTTTTTGAGTGATCTTTGCAGAGTTGTGATGAATGTGACTGAAGTATAACCCCCTGTGGCTTGTAATAGGGGTGAGGACTCAGAAGACTATGACAGGTTGCTGAGACAGTGTGGGGATTCTTGGGAAGGGATAGAATTTTACTCCGTTCCTTTGATCACTGGAAAAAATTGTAAACATAGGGAATGCTTACTATTCCATCTACCCTATTATGTTCATAACAAAAACAGCAGCAATAGTAGCAAATGTCCCTAACCATCTACTAAGTATCAGACCCTGCCAGCTATCTCTGACTTCTTATACTTGGAGGAACCGTGGTCTTGCTTATCAGATGAGCTTCTCCTTCCTACATCCCTCCGTCTGGAAAACAATCTCCAGTTGCTCACCACAACAGCTTGGAGTCATTCTTTCCTTAAAAACATTTTGTTGGAGTACAGTTCTTTACAGTGTTGTGTTACTCTCTAGACAGTAGATTCTCATTAGTTACCTATTTTATACGTAATAGTGTATATGTGTCAGTATCAATCTCCCAGTTCATCCCACCCCCTTTTCCCCACTTGGTGTCTGTACATTTGTTTTCTACGTCTGTGTCTCTATTTCTGTTTTGCAGATAGGCTCATCTGTACCTTTTAAAATAATCATTCTTGAGTTTTCTCTTTCAATCTACACATGTAATCTATTGCTGAGTCAATTCTACCTTCAGACAGCATAGTTAGATCTTGTTTTTTGAGCTACCGTGACATTATCTTTTTAACTTGTACATTTCAACTCACTGCCATACCCCAGTACTTCCACAATATCTGTCCCCATCAAAGGTCCTTAATTAAAGACTGGTTGAATAAATGAGTCTTATCTACTTGCAGATGCAAAGGTTGTTCATATCTCTTGGTCTCTTTTATTTCTCTCTCAGCCTCCAATCTTGAATTTTCTAGTTCAAGTTTGATGTCCATTCTGGGAGATTCCACAAATTCCTCCAATACACCATGGGAATTTCTTCAGTCCCCACCCCTTCTCAAATGAACTAGTATTGTTCTTCCCAGATCCACTAGTTATTTAAACTGCTATCTATTAATTTCTGTTTATGACACCACAATTCTCAGTGTCACCTTCCTGAATTCACGTTGTGGTTACCAAGTGTATTTGCTTACATGTCCTCTATCCTGATACTTCAATCAAATTTCTCACATTTTACTTTTTTTCCCTCTCTACTTTCACCTTTTTACTCCAAAACTAGACTAGCCAGTCTCCCTTGGCGGCCTAACCAATCTCTCTTCCTTTCTCTTCTACTCATAAACCATCTTATTTGATGTTTGCTGCTGCTTCTAAGTCACCTCAGTCGTGTCCAACTCTGTGTGACCCCATAGGCGGCAGCCCACCAGGCTCCCCCATCCCTGGGACTCTCCAGGTAAGAACACTGGAATGGGTTGCCATTTACTGTTGACTAATCTTCCCAAAGGTCAGAGTTTATGACTTTATTCTTTTATTATATATGCTGTCAGTGATTTCCCTTTATAACCACCAGTTAACTTTTGGGCTCTTCCATGAAATAATAATAATAGCTATTTTTGTTCAGTGGAATTATGCCTTTTTGTTTTACACGTTTTTGACAATGAATTGTTATGAAAAACAATTTAATCTGGGCTAAAGAGGAGCAATGCAATCCAGTCAATGTTTGGACACTGAGGCTTTGAAGACTTGAGTAGAAGTTGCATAAACCAAGATGAGGAAGAGAATCCCAGGCAGAAGAATAGAGTTTGTAAAGAGATGTGACAGTAGGTATGTTTAAGCATCTTTGACTCATTTTGTAGAGCTGAGGTGAAAAAATACCTGTGGGACAAGGCTAGAAGTTGAGACTGCAGCTATAAGTGGAAACCAATCATGAACTGATTCTCAAAGTTGTGAAAGGAGCCAGTGAAGAGTTTTTTTAAGAAATAGCTCGGTTGGGATTGTCTCTAGGAAGGTCAGTGCCATGGGCGGAGTGTCAAGTGGCAATGTGGCAGATATCTGGGGAAGATGGGGTCAGAGCAGATAATAGGTTAAGTTGGGATAACAAGAGGACTTCCCAGGTGGCTCAGTGGTAAAGAATCCACCTGCCAGTGGAGGAGACCGAGGTTTGATCCCTGGGTCAGGAAGATCCCCTGGAGGAGGAAATGGCAACCCACTTCAGTATTCTTGCCTGTGAAATGCCATGGACAGAGGAGCCTGGAAGGCTACAGTCCATGGGGTCACAAAGAGTCAGACATGACTGAATGACTGAGCAGGTGCACAGGATAAAGGTGGTTTTCAGTGCTGAATTAGTCCCTCTAGAATGGGTGCTTCCTGGGACTTCCCTAGCAGTTCAGGGGTTAAGACTCCATGCTTCCAATGCAGAGGGTGGGGCGCAGGTTTGATCCTTGGTTGGGGAACTAGGATCAGATGGAAAAAAAAAGTAGAATGTGTGCTTCCTATCATGTTTTTGTGAGTCTTATGGGCAAGCGGATTATTTTGGGCAGGTGGTACCTTGCTGAAAGCTGAGTGCTCTTCTGGTAAGGCCATTCAGGTCAAAAGAATTGTGTACACTTCTTCAGATGTGACTTACATGCTTCTCAGTTGAATTCAGTATCTTTCCTTCCATGGGATGATGTTCACATAAATTCCCTTTCCTGGACACTGTGGCTGTGGCTGTCCACAGTTATCGGGATGGGAGAAATTAAACTGTGTGGTTCTCTCTTATTACTTCGGGATCAATGAACTGAGCCCTGATGTTCACTTAGCAGAGACTACAAATAATTTTTGCAAGTGTGTTTAAAGTTTGCTTATTTACATGACTGTGTCACTGTGCTCCTAAGAACAACCTACCATGAGTCTGAGCACAGCATCTAACATTAGACAACTATACTCACTCAATGAAATTTGCTTCTGCTTTGGGGGCCTGGTTTTTACCAGAAATAGGACCTGTTTGGAACTAGATCTGCAGAACAATTCTAATATATCTTTCAGGTTTATTGAATTCCTTGACAACTGGGTAAATGAAGAAATCACTCTGTGTTTCTAGTGAAAAGAACAGCATCCAACACATACTGGATGCTTACTCAGGGTCAGGCACTGTCTAAGCCCTTGGCTGTGTTAGCTCATCAGACGCTCTGAAGCCGAGATTGTCATTATCCTCACTCTGTTCATAAGCAAACTGGAATTTGAAGAGGCTCAGTGATTTGCCCTGATGATACAGCTAGAAAATGGTAGAGCTGGAACTTGAACCCAAGAAACTGAATTCCAAAATCTGTGTTTTTAACCTTTGCGCTATATTGATGATATTTGTACTTTTTGTGTTGCTGCAAGTATCACTGAAGTTTGTAACTGGAAACGAGATGAGATTCTAGTAGACGACAGTCAGCACAATAGATGAGTGATGCTTAGACAGTTTAGGATAGAGGTTGAAACTCAAATATTTACACCCCCCTCAGGGAGGACGACTGCTTAGGTGTAGTCATAGTGAGTAATGAGAGCTGTCATGAGCTGGAGAATATATACCTGCTTGTTGATGTGCTCAAGGGATCAACCATATATAAACATCAGTTTTTGTCAACAGGAGCCAGAAATCTAGATTTTAATGTGAAGTGTTCAATTTCAAGCAACACCATAATGTTAATGACCTTGCTCTATCCATCAATAGTTAAGTAGAACTCCAATATAATACAGACTAGGTTTTCCTTCAGTAATAAACAACCCCCCAAAAGCTCCGTGGCTTAAAACAAAGATTACTTTTAACTCATGCTACTCGGCCAATGTGGGTCAGCAGGGGTCTCTGCCCTGAATGTCTCAGAGACCCAGACTGAAGGAGCCTTTATTTGCACACACGTTTTGCATAATAACTACAGTAGTGAGGAGGGGAACGTGTGACTCATGCCCTGACCCTTGAAGCTTCTAACCAAAGTGATGCAGACCTTAGACTCATATTTCGTTGGCCAAAGACAGTCAGTGACCACACTTATTTCTAAGGGAGTGGGGAAGTGCAGACCTCCATGGGCTGAAGGGAGAAACTAATTATTTATGAATATTCCTATTGACTGCCGTAGCTCCATATACTCTGATTTTTCAGGCAGAAATGTTAGAATTTTTGTAATGTAGAATTCAATTTTCAGAGATCTCAAACAGAAGTTGACTCAAAAAATTATTTGCTTCATGAAGGATTAAATTTGACTGATCTGGGAAATTCAGAAACTGATCTGGAAATTTGCTCCATCTGGAGTGAAGACCCTGATTTAAACACTGACTTCTATGAACAGTGTAAGAAATCATAGGCCAGAACTATGAAATAATCCTTCGCTGAAGTGACGATTTATATATGAGTATTTATTCCCCAAAGCACTGCTCATATATCTTAAATTTTTATTTATATTATCCCCTGTCTTGTGTCACTTGTCTCATCAACTGCACTGCAAAATAGGAATCCCATCTTTTTAATTTAGACTCTGTAATGCCTGGCTCTATACAAATTGGCTGTGTGGATGTTAATACATTTTATTGATATGTTTGTCAGTTAGTGATCTTTAAATCATTACAGCTAGAGATCTTGACTTCAGGAGAAGTCACTGAACTTGAAAATGCTTCAGGAAATTCTTAAAAAGCTGCTCATTGTTGATTATGATGAGATCTGAAAGCCAATATTCAGTAGTCCCTCAATTTCAAGGGCAGTTTTGGCTTATCTCCTATGAATCACAAGACAGTCAGATCTTTTCAGATATTTCTGTGATGTTTTCACATGCTTTTTTTGGCTGCAAGATTTGGATGAACTATAGCTTTAAAAATTATGAAATAAATACCAGTGCTCAGGGAGGTATTTGATTGCCCAAGATCTTGCAAGGCTGTAAACACTCTTCAAAATAAGCCCATCCTAGCTCCTAAACCCACGCCCTTCCTGGATGACCAGATAAAGAGTGATTCTCATTCTTATGAAATGTGAAGTGCTCAGGGACTCACATGTGTGAGGACAGAGCTTGGCCCAGGAACAGTATTTCTATAATTTAATAGTAGAATTACTCCCCTTGGAGAAAGTTGCTTGAACACAAGTTACTCATTGATTGAATCTTAAAAATGCAAGTATGGTTCCAAAATCAATCACTCTTAAGTTATTCCACATGTATTTAGTAAATATTAATATAATAGCCTGTGTAACTGGGTTTGTTGTTGTCCATCTGCTGATACTAAAGGTGAGGAAGGTAGAGCATAGTGATACGATTCTGGTGTCAAGAGGACCTGGATATTCAAACAGTATACTAGTTGTGTAATGTTGGAAAGTCATGTAACCTCAGAAACAGTCAGATGCCTAATTTGTAAATAGAGATAAAAGGTATCAAAAGGTGGCCATGAAAATTAAATGAAATAATGTGTATTACATGCTTGGCATAGCACCAGCATTCAATAAAAATCAACTATTATTATTACTATTTCACTATTATCTTTATAAAAATTCATATAATCAGAATGAAAGGGTCTCAGAGGATTCAGCTGCTCATCCAATAATTTAATCCCCTCTCCAGTTTTCCTGTCCCAAAGTCTCCTACCTAGCCTGTGATTGAATATTTATTGTTGGATAACTGACTCTAAATACGTTCTCATATTGAACTAAATTACACCTAAACCTGTAGCTTTCACCGTTTGAAAATACACAGAACAAATGTAAAGCCTTTCTTCACGACATCCCTCTGTGAATTTGAAAATATCTCTAATCATAGGCTTTTCCTCAAACTTCCTTGGAACTTTTCCCATCTCCCCCTGAAACTTTCATTTGATCTTGTTCCTTCCCTTCAGCAGCAGCACTTTGGAAAGAATAGTCTATAGATGTGGTTTCTACTTCCTCCAGTTTTATATTCCCATCAACACCTTGGATACAGACTCTGATCCAGCAGTTCCCCCAAGCTGAAGCATAGGGGCTCAACCTGGGAGTCCAGGCAAAATGAAAAACAGAGAGGTGATTCAAGGGACTCTCTTTTGTTGAGCCCTTCAAGTATTCTAGTCACTGTACTAGGAGTTTTACATGTATTTTCTCATTTCATTCCTAGCATAGACCCTGTGTGAAGTATGTCCCAAATGTCCCTATTTCACTCTTGAGGAAAATGAGTCTCCTAGAGTAGTTTGCATTGTTGTATATCCTGCATCTTGAGAAGGGTGGTAGGGCTGGGTAGTTGTAATCACACTGTTTGCCCCCAAGGTCTCTGCACTTAACCACCAGGCATATAAATACAAATAACACTGAATGTGTGCAGAGAGTTGGAAATAAACCAGCTCATTAGTTAGTGTATGTCATGTAAAAGTCATATTTAATAAAATAAAAAGAAATTTAAGATGTAGCCCTTTTTCTCATATAAGGAAGCTCACAGTTCAGCAGATACACACACACTGCTCACAAAAGCTTCCCTCATAGCTCAGTGGGTAAAGAATCCGCCTGCGATGCAGGAGACCCTGGTTTGATTCCTGGGTCGGTAAGATCTGCCGGAGAAGGGATAGGCTCCCTGCTCCAGTATTCTTGGGCTTCCCTTGTGGCTCAGCTGGTAAAGAATCAACCTGCAATGTGGGAGACCTGGATTCGATCCCTGGGTTGGGAAGATCCCCTGGAGAAGGGAAAGGCTACCCACTCTAGTATTCTGGCCTGGAGAATTCCATGGACTATTAAGTCCATGGGATCACAAAGAGCTGGACACGACTGAGCGACTTTCACTTCACTTCACTTCACTTCACTCACAAAAAAGTAATAATTCACAGGAGACTGAAGGATGCAGTATAAACATATTCTGAGATATCTCTCTTGTTAATTCCTTATATTTTAAAAATTATTTATAAAAGTTTTTATAAGAATTACATACACACATATATATATATACAAGTAAAGATATGTAGGTATACATATAGATAATGATACAGAAGGAGATATAAAGATCCAGATACAGGATATTGAGAGAGATGGATTTATCAGTATGAATAAGATATAGGTATGTGTGTTAGTCACTTAGTTGTGTCTGACTCTTTGCGACCCTATGGACTGTAGCCCACCAAGCTCCTCTGTCCATGGGATTCTCCAGGCAAGAATCTTGGAGTAGGTTGCCATTCTCTTCTCCAGGGGATCTTCCCAACCCAGGGATTGAACCCAGGTTTCCTGCATTGCAGGCAGATTCTTTATGATCTGAAGACCAGGGATGTAGGTATAGATTGAGATTAAAACAGAAAAAAATTAAACTATGGATCAGAAGGATATATATCAACCTCAAAATAGTGGTCATCTGGGGGAAGAAGTGAGAGAACAGGACTAGGGTAGGGATAGAAAGAGAGGGAAGGGGTTAGGGGAAGAGGAGAGAGGAAGTATTTGTAATGTTCCTTTCATTTTATGTACATAAAATAGCTGAATAGAAGTATAAATAAAAAACTAAGGGTGAGAATGTCAAGGGGCAGCCTCCATTCATCTTTAATTCTTTGGTCTTTGGATAAGAATCTTATATATAAATGACATGGTGCTGTAAAGCTTTATATCTTATTATTTTTGAGATTTTTTGTTTGTTTGTTTTGATCATTTTTAAATTCTGTATTGAATTTGTTACAGTATTGCTTCTGTTTTATGTTTGGGGATTTTTTTTTTTCTTGGCCATGAGGCATGTGGGATCTTAGCTCCCTAACCAGGAATCAAACTCACACGTCCTGGGCATTGGGAGGCCAATCCAAGTCCTAACCCCAGGACCCCTAGGGAAATCCCTTTATTTATTATTATATATTTTAAAATCTATGTTCTCATCAAAGAGAGCCAACTCGTACATTTAAGAAGGATAACACCATCAGTATGATTTCTGAAATACATAAGGTCTGATATGCCCATATCTCTACCCACTCCTGACCGCCATCTTCTGTCTGCAGGCAGTGGGCTGCGACCGGCAACTGGGGAGCAACGCTAAGGAGGACAACTGTGGTGTCTGTGCTGGTGACGGTGCCACCTGCAGGCTGGTGCGGGGACAGTCAAAGTCACACGTGTCTCCTGAAAAAAGTAAGTTTTAACATTACCATACAACAGCATGTGCTTTAGACCATCTGATAGTGAAATAACATTTTCCCATTGCTAAAGTTTTTAGGTAGTAAGAACTTTTGACTGGTGTTCTAAGGACACATTTCTCCCCAAAAGTGTAATAGATCAAATTTTTATTCCCATTACCTCTTCTTAGATTACCTGTTTCTTTGAACTTTTGCCAATACAGAGTACAACTATTATTTTTAATTTGCTGATTTTTTTAAGGTAAACTAGGAGTCATTATTTCTTTTTCCCCCTTTTGATTGCTAACAAGGTAAAAATATCATCCTGTATTTATTGAAATATTGTCCTGTATTAATTGTCCATTTATACTTTTTTATCTTTCAATTAGCTGCTGAAGTCATTTACTCTTTTCCCTATTTGGATGGTGATCTTTTCCTCACTTGTATCATGAATATATACTATTTGTTGTAACTGTTTTTAATATTCTCAGTTTGTCATTTGACTTTCAGTATTGTTTGTAGAATCGGTAGTTTCTAAATTATAGATACACAGAATTCTCCACCTTTTAAGTTTGGTAATAGCTGCTTAATTTTTTTTTTAAAATTAAGGGTCAGTCAACTTTTTCTGTAAAGGGTTAGAGAAGAAATATTTAAGGGCTTTTTAGCCTATATAGTTTCTGTCTTAGCTACTCAGCACTGCTGCTGCAGATGAAAAGCAGCCACAGTCAACCAGTGAACCAATGGGAAGAACTGTGTTCCAATAAAGTTTTATTTACAAAACTAGCCTGCAGGCTAAATTTGACCCTCAGGGTATAGTTTGCCTACCGCCTGCCTTAAAGAGAAAAAATTATACATTTATGCCTTCTGCCAGTGCTTTTTTGTATGTGTGTTCCTACTTTAAAATCTTATTCCTTTGAGTTTATTTGGATTTAACTTATGAAACAGAAAGTGAAAGTGGAAGTCGCTCAGTCCTGTCTGACTGTTTGCTACCCCATGGACTGCTCAATGGGATTCTCCAGGCCAGAATACTAGAGTTGGTAGCTGTTCCCTTCTCCAGGGGATCTTCCTGACCCAGGAATCAAACCAGGGTCTCCTGCATTGCCGAGAGATTCTTTACCAACTGAGCTATCAGGGAAGCCAAAAGTTTATTTATTTTTTTGGCCACACTGATTGGCTTGTGGGATCATAGTTCCCCACCAGGGATTGAACCTGTGCCCCTTGCATTGGGAGCACAGAGAGTCCTAACCACTGGACTCCTAGGGAAGTCTATGAAATGGGGATTTTACTCATTCTTCCAAAATGGGGAGAACCTTAGAGGAGGAGTAGAGGGTGGACAGGGTTTTCCAGGCAGAGGAAATACAAAGTTCATGGTGTGACACTAGAGTGAAGCCTGGACTTGCTTGAGTAACCTAAGGTTGCACATCGGTTAGGGTGGGAGGAAAGACACAGTGGCATTCAGAAGGAATGATAAAGGCCTTCATTGTTGTGAATCACGTTTCAGGTTAAGTGAAGTCATTACAGCAATTTAGGCAGTGGAGGGACTTGATTAGATTTGCATTTTAATGAAGTGATTCTGGCAACTTGTGGAGGTGAGCCTGGAAGCAAGGAGTCCAACTAGGATGCCACAGTTATCTTCGTCGGGGTTGTAGTGAGGTGGGAGAGGTAAAGGAGCAGAGAGGGCAGAGAGATTTAGGAGAGAGAGTCAGCAGAGTTTGCTAATTCATAGAGTGAAAACTGTAAAAGAGAAGAGGAAGCTAGAATGATGCAGATTTCCCAGCCTGAGCAGCTGGGTGGATTTCTTTTCTGTCCATCTGCGGAAGGAATGCATGGAGAGGAGATGCATACCAAAAATAAGGGTTCACCTCCTTGGGTTTTCTTCTTTCCAGAAATGTGGCCCCATAAGTATTCAATGCTTTGTTACTTTTCTGATACCTTTAAACAGATGTTAATTATATTTTGTTTGGGGTGAAAGAGTTGATCTGAAATGTGACAGTCCATTGTTAATGGTCTTTAGTTATGCATTTTTTAATACATATTTTTTTTAGGTAATTAACTTTTTATGGCTGCATCGGGTCTTAGTTGCAGCTGATGGGATCTTCCATCTTCATTGTGACACATGGGATCTTTAGCTGCAGCATTCGAACTCTTAGACCAGGGATCAAACCTGGGCCCCCTACATTGGGAGCATGAAGTCTTAGCCACTGGACCACCAGGGAATTCCCTTTAGTTATAAATTAACTGAGTTTATCCAAAGAGAGTATATACAATTATTAGGAAGGCATGAGAATTTAGCCAGGGAAAACATTTGAGGGGATTCAAGTGAAAAGATAATGAGAAGAGTAGGTAAACTCAGAACTTAGCAGAAGCAGTATGGGAGCTGAAGGAATAAGTAATTCCAAAAAAGGAGGTAATAGTCGGCCATGTGAAATGCTGTTTCGAGGTCAACTGGAATAAAAGTCCAAAAATTTCTCATTGGCAATTTGAAGCCAAATCTGTGACCTTAGCAAGAGTGGTTTCAATGAATTTCTGGCTAAAACCAAAGCCTGATTGCAGTGGGTTTAGAAGTAAATAGAAGATGAGTGAATGAATGGAGGGAAGGATTTTGCAAGGACTAAAGGAGAGGGTACACAATCATATCATGTTAAGAACTGAGTAACTACTCTAGGTCCCCTTGGAGAACATGGTGAGAAATTAACTGTGTTCCAAAACAGTTTTTTTTTTTTTTTTTCTGTTCTTTTTACACTCTGTTCATTAGGAGGTAGAATCAGCTGCTTGAGAGTGAAGGCTCTCAAACAGATTCACCAATGGGGATAATAATTATGCTCAGCTCTTAGGGTCATTGTGAGGATCAAATTAAACTACGTATGAAAAGGTGTCTGACACATAGTTAACATTGGCTGAAGGATAAAGGGAGATGACCCTACTCTCTAGCCACCTTTTCTTCATTGGAAGCTATGATCTCTACATCACTTCCTTCTTCTTTAGGATAAAGCATCGGCAAAAGGATTAACAGTAGAAAAAACAATTTCGGTACAACAAAATATCTGTGCAAGCTTTAGGAATAATTGTGGCAGAAGAGTGCTTAGTGACTTGAGAAAAAGGTTTAAAACATTTAATACTTTTGAATAATTTCTGCAAAGGAAGAGCAGCTGGAGCTCAGACACATATCCCTAAAGGGAGCTAGTAGAGCTGGGGGCATGCTGCTGGCAAGTCCAAGCTCTGTCTGCCTGCTCTAGGGCTGAGGCTAAAGTTAGCAAAGATGCCTGCCTGCCTGTGTGAAAACCTGGTGCTTCTCATCCTTGCTTTTCATTATGGCCCCTTCATGTCTGTTACTGCTCTGAATCTGGCCAACTGAAGCTGTTTTTGGCTGAGATTTTCCGTGGGCCATATGGAAGCACTTCCCTATAATGATGCTTTGTGTGAAAGAAATGTGGGAAATGAAGCCACGTCTCTCCCTGAGTGTGCATCCCCAGGCCTGCAGAGTCCACCAGGCTCCTTGGGCCTCACCTTGCCAAGCCGTCATTCCTATCTTCCCCAAGTCTCACGCTGAAGGAGGCCAGGGCAGGGAGATGCTGTTGGCAGAGCCCTGCTAGCAAGAAAGTGCATGAGGCTGCTCTTGGGCCCTGTTTCCATCCTGCAGGGAGGCAGATTCAAGGTGGAAGAGCCTGGAGCCAAAACCTTCACTGTGAGAAATATCAGAAATTAATCCACATACAACATGCACATTTCCTGTTCAGAGGGAGGAGGAGAGAGGCTGAACTCACAACTGGCATCCACAGCTTTGGCTGTTGGAACAGAGAGCTGGAGGCCACTCAGCTTTTTAAGGAGAGAAGAGTCTAAAAACAGCAACAAAAAAGCATACACCCCTGATTGGAGCATTTGGATTTGGTACTGGAGGACTCACTTGTATTTCCAGATTTTGCCATTGTTTTGACCTTGTCCATAGAAGGACCATGCACCCCTGAGACAAATAAATAAATAAGCTCACCTTGTCTGATCTGTTTATAGAGTTGACCCTTAAGCAATACGGGTTTGAACTGCATGGTTTTCCATTTTCTTCAGCAGTAAATACTACATGAATAAATGACCTGTAGTTGGTTGGACCCACCCACATGGAACCACAGATAACAGAGAAAGTATATATGGAGAGCTGACAATCAGTTATACTCAGATTTTGTGGGGTTATTTTTGGCTGTGATGCATGGCATTTGGGATCTTAGTTCCCCAACCAGAGATTGACCCAGCCCCCTGAGTTGAGAGTGCAGTCTTAACCACTCTGACAAGTCCCTATGCTATGCTTGGATTGTTGACTGGAGGGGGTTGTTGCTCCTAATTGCCGCCATCCCCACCCCCTGCATTGTCCAAGGGTCAGCTGTACATTTTTCCCTGGTGACAGCTAAGCTTATTGATGCAGTGACACCTGAGGCTGACCTGCAACCCCATACCTTCTTACCAAGCATCCTTGGGTCTCCGAGAAAATACAGAATCCTGGGCTAGGCAAACTGTGGGGCTGCCTCACAGGGCAGTTCTTACAATGTTTTCTCTTCATACACTTTTTTTTCCTCTTCATATGCTCTTCATTTCTGTTTTGACTGTTATTTCCAAAAACCATCTGTATACTTAACTTATTCCATGACAAAGAAGACTGTTATTGACTATAACAGGCTTGCTGAGGTGGCAAACAGATTGTTCTCCCTTCCTCCTGCCTTTTTACCTCGTCTCTTTCTGCCTCCCTGCCTTCGTCTTTGTAGGGTGAGATTCTGATTGATAGTGCTGTATGCCAGAACTGTGTCTGGCAAAAGAATATTCAAACCAAGCACCCTGTTCATTTTATTTATTTTTTACGTTAAAAAAAATATTCTTGGCCCCACTGCACAGCTCGTGGAGATCTTAGTTCCCCAACCAGGAATACAATCCTTGCCCCCTGCATTGGCAGGCAGATTCTTAGTCACTGGACCACCAGGGAATTCCCTGACTCCATTCATTTTCATGGGATATTTAATTCACAAGAGAGAGCATGGCATGGAAGGAGATCTCAAGATTGAAAATGTAGGGCCCTTGCTTTCACCCTTGCCTTGCTCTTCCACATGTTTTTGTGCATCTTCTATGTCCTCTGCAAAAAAAAAAAAAAAAAAAAACAAACAAAAAAACAAGAGGACAATGACATGTAGGTTCTGTTAAGAAGGAATGTTATGGAGGCTGTTTTTCACAGAGTAGCCACACTGGCCAGGAACTCCTGGCTTAATACCTCTTTGTAAATTGCCTTCATATTTACACTTACTTTAAAATCCATGCCCCTTCTCATGACTTTCAAAGTCTTATGTATCTGGCTTTTATGTCATGTCATGTGTGCTGTCTTGTTCTCATTCACTAGTTTGTAGTCATCTCGATTTTCTGGAAGATTTTTTACTTCCCAGGGACCTTTTCCTCCATGGCTTTTGCACTGACCAATTGCCTGAGCCTAGAACACACTTCTCCTAGCTCTTAACTTGGCTGTCTCTTTCTCAACCTTGAGCTTAAGTGTCACCTCCTCAGAGATATTTTCCTTGACCAATCTACCTAAAGTCAGCCCTTCTGTTTTCTATTTCCTTCTTAGTCTTTATTGCAAAAAGTAATTGTTTCATTTACAGTTGACTCTTAAATAACATGGGTTTGAACTGCACAGGTTCACTTATAGGCAAATTTTTGTCAATGGTACATACTATAGTACCGACATGATCCTCAGCTGGGTGAATCCCCGAATGTGGAAACTTAGATACAGATACAGAGAGATAACTATAAATTATACCCAGATTTTCAACTGCATGTAGGGTCAGTGCCCTTAACCCCTGTGTTGTTCAAGAGAGAGCTATATTTGTTTGCTTAATTTGTCTCTGCTGCTGGTCATATGTTGCAAAAGTGGACTCTGTATCTATCATTTTCATCATTTTATTCCTGGAGCTTGTAGGGTACCAAGCATGTCAGAGGAGCTCAATAATGTTGCACGAATGAATACAGGTTCTTCACTGGAAATAGCTCTGCTTCCCATTATGTTTTTGGTGAGACTAAATATTGTGCAACAGAATTTTCGAACTGGAATTTTTGGACTGGGGTAATAACCTCTTCTTGGCCACTGTCTGTGATCTTAGGCAAGATCACAGGAACTTGCACTTTTTCATCTGTGTCCTGAATCTGTTAGCACAGATCATGTCTAAGACATCTTTTAGTTCTGAAAATCTATTAAATATATTTGTACTTTATTCCTTATTTTAAAAAGCACAGACCTTGAGGTGGAATGGAGGTCAGAAAAGTTAGTTCTAGGATCTCATAGGAAGACTTTTCCAAAGCTCTAATGAAAAGGTTCCACAGAAATGGCTTGTCTTCCTAAAGAGCCCAGGAAATTTTACATGTTTGTATTGGTTTACATGGGCTTCTCAACTTGAAATTCCCTGTCTTTGGTGATAAGGATGGCTTCTACCCCTCAGTACAGGGAGATACCTTCCCCTGGAAGCTTTATCCCTGCTTTCGTCCAGTGGAGGGACACAGTGTCCTCACAATGGCTGTTTCTTAGTACCTTTAATTCAAAATAATCAGTTCAGTTCAGTTCAGTACTCAGTCGTGTCTGACTCTTTGCGACCCCATGGACTGCAGCATGCCAGGCCTCCCTGTCCATCACCAACTCCCGGAGTTTACTCAAACTCATCTCCATTGAGTCCGTGATGCTATCCAACCATCTCATCCTCTGTCATCCCCTTCTTCTTCCGCCGTCAATCTTTCTTAGCATCAGAGTCTTTTCAAATGAGTCAGTTCTTCCCATCAGGTGGCCAAAGTATTGGAGTTTCTGCTTCAACATCAGTCCTTCCAATGAACACTCAGGACTGATCTCCTTTAGGGTGGACTGATTGGATCTCCTTGCAGTCCAAGGGACTCTCAAGAGTCTTCTCCAATACCACAGTTCAAAAACATCAATTCTTTGTTGCTCAGCTTTCTTTATACTCCAACTCTCACATCCATACATGACTACTGGGAAAACCATAGCCTTAACTAGATGGACCTTTGTTGCAAAGTAATGTCTCTGCTTTTTAATATGCTGTCGAGGCTGGTCATATCCTTCCAAGGAGTGAAAGTGAAGTTGCTCAGTCATGTCCAACTCTTTGCGACTCCATGGACTATAGCCTGCCAGGTTCCACCATCCATGGGATTTTCCAGGCAAGAATACTGGAGTGGGTTGCCATTCCTTCTCCAGGAGATCTTCCCCACCCAGGGATTGAACTCGGGTTTCCTGCACTGTAGGCAGACGCTTTACCCTCTGAGCCACCATGACTGCAGTCACCATCTGCAGTGATTTTGGAGCCCCCCCCCCACCCCCCCAAAATAAAGTCTGCCACTGTTTCCACTGTTTCTCCATCTATTTGCCATGACGTGATGGGACCAGATGCCATGATCTTCGTTTTCTGAATGTTGAGCTTTAAGCCAACTTTTTCACTCTCCTCTTTCACTTTCATCAAGAGGCTCTTTAGTTCTTCTTCACGTTTTGCCATAAGGGTGGTGTCATCTGCATAACTGAGGTTATTGATATTTCTCCTGGCAATCTTGATTCCAGCTTGTGCTTCCTCCGGCCCAGTATTTCTCAATATGTACTCTGCATATAAGTTAAATAAGCAGGGTGACAATATACAGCCTTGACGTACTCCTTTTCCTATTTGGAACCAGTCTGTAGTTCCATGTCCAGTTCTAACTGTTGCTTCCTGACCTGCATACAGATTTCTCAGGAGGCAGGTCAGGTGGTCTGGTATTCCTATTTCTTTCAGAATTTTCCACAGTTTCTTGTGATCCACACAGTCAAAGGCTTTGGCATAGTCAATAAAGCAGAAATAGATATTTTTCTGGAACTCTCTTGCTTTTTTGATGATCCAGCGGATGTTGGCAATTTGATCTCTGGTTCCTCTGCCTTTTTAAAACCAGCTTGAACATCTGGAAGTTCATGGTTCACGTATTGTTGAAGCCTGGCTTGGAGAATTTTGAGCATTTCTTTACCAGCGTGTGAGATGAGTGCAATTGGGTGGTAGTTTGAGCATTCTTTCGTGTTGCCTTTCTTTGGGATTGGAATGAAAACTGACCTTTTCCAGTTCTGTGGCCACTGCTGAGTTTTCCAAATTTGCTAACATATTGAGTGTAGCACTTTCACAGCATCATCTTTAAGGATTTGAAATAGCTCAACTGGAATGCCATCACCTCCACTAGCTTTGTTCATAGTGATGCTTCCTAAGGCCCACTTGACTTCACATTCCAGGATGTCTGGCTCTAGGTGAGTGATCACACCATCGTGATTATCTGGATCATGAAGATCCCTTTTGTACAGTTTCTCTGTGTATTCTTGCCACCTCTTCTTAATATCTTCTGCTTCTGTTAGTTTCATACCATTTCTGTCCTTTTGTGCCCATCTTTGCATGAAATGTTCCCTTGCTGTCTCTAATGTTCTTGGAGAGATCTCTAGTCTTTCCCATTCTATTGTTTTCCTCTATTTCTTTGCATTGATCACTGAAGAAGGCTTTCTTATCTCTCCTTGCTATTCTTTGGAACTCTGCATTCAAATGGGTATATCTTTCCTTTTCTCCTTTGCTTTTCACTTCTCGTCTTTTTACATCTATTTTTTTCCCCTTTATTTTAATTTACAATACTGTATTGGTTTTGCCATACATTGACATGAATCCACCACGGGTGTATAGAAGCTCCCAATCCTGAATCCCCCTCCCACCTCCCACCCCATATCATCTCTCTGGATCATCCCCATGCACCAGCCCCAAGCATCCTGTATCCTGTATCGAACATAGACTGGCACTTCGTTTCTTACATGATAGTATACATGTTTCAGTGCCATTCTCCCAAATCATCCCACCCTCTCCCTCTCCCTCAGAGTCCAAAAGTCCGTTCTATACATCTGTGTCTCTTTTGCTGTCTCGCATATAGGGTCATCATTACCATCTTTCTAAATTCCGTATATATGTGTCAGTATACTGTATTGGTGTTTTTCTTTCTGGCTTACTTCACTCTGTATAATCGGCTCCAGTTTCATCCATCTCATCAGAACTGATTCAAATGTATTCTTTTTAATGGCTGAGTAATACTCCATTGTGTATATGTACCACAGCTTTCTTATCCATTCATCTGCTGATGGACATCTAGGTTGCTTCCATGTCCTGGCTATTATAAACAGTGCTGCGATGAACATTGGGGTACATGCGTCTCTTTCAATTCTGGTTTCCTCGGTGTGTATGCCCAGCAGTGGGATTGCTGGGTCATAAGGCAGCTCTATTTGCAGTTTTTTAAGGAATGTCCACACTGTTCTCCAAAGTGGCTGTACTAGTTTGCATTCCCACCAACAGTGTAAGAGGGTTCCCTTTTCTCCACACCCTCTCCAGCATTTATTGCTTGCAGATTTTTGGATCACAGACATTCTGACTGGTGTGAAGTGGTACCTCATTGTGGTTTTGATTTGCATTTCTCTGATAATGAGTGATGTTGAGCATCTTTTCATGTGTTTGTTAGCCATCCATATGTCTTCTTTGGAGAAATGTCTATTTAGTTCTTTGGCCCATTTTTTGATTGGGTCATTTATTTTTCTGGAATTGAGCTGCAGGAGCTGCTTGTATATTTTTGAGATTAGTTGTTTGTCAGTTGCTTCATTTGCTATTATTTTCTCCCATTCAGAAGGCTGTCTTTTCACCTTGCTGCTATTTTCCTTTGTTGTGCAGAAGCTTTTAATTTTAATTAGATCCTATTTGTTTATTTTTGCTTTTATTTCCAGTATTCTGGGAGGTGGATCATAGAGGATCCTGCTGTGATTTATGTTGGAGAGTGTTTTGCCTCTGTTCTCCTCTAGGAGTTTTATAGTTCCTGGTCTTACATTTAGATCTTTAATCCATTTTGAGTTTATTTTTGTGTATGGTGTTAGACAGTGATCTAGTTTCATTCTTTTACAAGTGGTTGACCAGTTTTCCCAGCACCACTTGTTAAAGAGATTGTCTTTACTCCATTGTATATTCTTGCCTCCTTTGTCAAAGATAAGGTGTCCATAGGTGCATGAATTTATCTCTGGGCTTTCTATTTTGTTCCATTGATCTATATTTCTGTCTTTGTGCCAGTACCATACTGTCTTGATGACTGTGGCTTTGTAGTAGAGCCTGAAGTCAGGCAATTTGATTCCTCCAGTTCCATTCTTCTTTCTCAAGATTGCTTTGGCTATTCGAGGTTTTTTGTATTTCCATACAAATCTTGAAATTATTTGTTCTAGTTCTGTGAAAAATATGGCTGGTAGCTTAATAGGGATTGCGTTGAATTTGTAAATTGCTTTGTGTAGTATACTCATTTTCACTATATTGATTCTTCCGATCCATGAACATGGTATATTTCTCCATCTATCTGTGTCCTCTTTGATTTCTTTCACCAGTGTTTTATAGTTTTCTATGTATAGGTCTTTAGTTTCTTTAGGTAGGTATATTCCTAAGCATTTTATTGTTTTTGTTGCAATGGTGAATGGAATTGTTTCCTTAATTTCTTTTTCTACTTTCTCATTATTAGTGGATAGGAATGCAAGGGATTTCTGTGTGTTGATTTTATATCCTGAAACTTTACTATATTCATTGATGAGCTCTAGTAATTTTCTGGTGGAGTCTTTAGGGTTTTCTATGTAGAGGATCACGTCATCTGCAAACAGTGAAAGTTTTACTTCTTCTTTTCCAGTTTGGATTCCTTTTATTTCTTTTTCTGCTCTGATTGCTGTGGCCAAAACTTCAAAAACTATGTTGAATAGTAGCAGTGAAAGTGGGCACCCTTGTCTTGTTCCTGACTTTAGGGGAAATGCTTTCAATTTTTCACCATTGAGGATAGTGTTTGCTGTGGGTTTGTCATATATAGCTTTTATTATGTTGAGGTATGTTCCTTCTATTCCTGCTTTCTGGATACATCTATTTGTAAGGCTTTCTCAGATAGCCATTTTGCTTTTTTGCATTTCATTTTCTGTCAGATGGTCTTGATCCCTGTCTCCTGTACAATGTCATGAACCTCTGTCCATAGTTCATCAGGCACTCTGTCTATCAGATCTAGTCCCTTAAATCTATTTCTCACTTCCACTGTATAATCATAAGGGATTTGATTTATGTCATACCTGAATGGTCTAGTGGTTTTCCCTACTTTCTTCAGTTTCAGTCTGAATTTGGCAATAAGGAGTTCATGATCTGAGCCACAGTCAGCTCCCCATCTTGTTTTTGCTGACTGTATAGAGCTTCTCCATCTTTGGCTGCAAAGAATATAATCAGTCTGATTTCGGTGTTGACCATCTGGTGATGTCCATGTGTAGAGTCTTCTCTTGTGTTGTTGAAAGACAGTGTTTGCTATAACTAGTGCGTTCTCTTGGCAAAACTCTATTAGCCTTTGCCTTGCTTCATTCTGTACTCCAAGGCCAAATTTGCCTGTTACTCCAGGTGTTTCTTTCTTTTTTTTTTTTTATAGTTTTTTATTTTTTTAATTTTAAAATCTTTAATTCTTACATGTGTTCCCAAACATGAACCCCCCTCCCACCTCCCTCCCCATAACATCTCTGTGGGTCATCCCCATGCACCAGCCCCAAGCATGCTGTATCCTGCGTCAGACATAGACTAGCGATTCAATTCTTACATGATAGTATACATGATAGAATGCCATTCTCCCATATCATCCCACCCTCTCCCTCTCCCTCTGAGTCCAAAAGTCCGTTATACCCAGCTGCGTCTTTTTTCCTGTCTTGCATACAGGTGTTTCTTGACTTCCTACTTTTGCATTACAGGCCTCTATGATGAAAAGGACATCTTTTTTGGGAGTTAGTTCTAAAAGGTCTTCATAGAACCATTCGACCTCAGCTTCTTCAGCATTACTGGTCAGGGCATAGACTTGGATTCCTGTGATATTGAATAGTTTGCCTTGGAAACGAACAGATATCATTCTGTTGTTTTTGAGTTTGCATCCAAGTACTGCGTTTCAGACTGTTTTGTTGACTGTGATGGCTACTTCATTCCTTCTAAGGGATTCTTGTCCACAGTAGTAAATATAATGGTCATCTGAGTTAAGTTCACCCATTGAAGTCCATTTTAGTTTGCTGGTTCCTAAAATGTCGACATTCACTCCTGCCATCTCCTGTTTGCCCACTTCCAATTTGCCTTGATTCATAGACCTAACATTCCAGGTTTCTATGCAATATTGCTCTTTACACCATCAGACCTTGCTTCTATCACCAGTCCCATCCACAACTGGGTGTTGTTTTCGCTTTGGCTCCATCTCTTCATTCTTTCTGGAGTTATTTCTCATCTGATCTCCAGTAGCATATTGGGCACCCACTGACCTGGGGAGTCCATCTTTCAGTGTCCTATCTTTTTGCCTTTTCATGTTGTTCATGGGATTCTCAAGGCAAGAATACTGTAGTGGTTTGCCATTCCCTTCTCCAGTGGACCATGTTTTGTCAGAACTCTCCACCATGACCCATCTGTCTTGGGTGGCCCAACACGGCATGGCTTATAGTTTCATTGAGCTAGACAAGGCTGTGGTCCATGTGTTCAGATTGGTTAGTTTTCTGTGATTGTGGTTTTCAGTCTGTCTACCCTCTGATGGAGAAGAATAAGAGGCTTATGGAAGCTTCCTGATGGGAGAGACTGACTGAGAGGGAAACTGGGTTTTGTTCTGATGGGCAGGGCCATGCTCAGTAAATCTGTAATCCAATTTTTGTTGATGGATGGAGCTGTGTTCCCTCCCTGCTGTTTACCTGGGGCCAAACTATGGTGGAGGTAATGAAGATAATGGTGACCTCCTTCAAAAGATTCCATGCATGTACTACTACATTCAGTGCCCCCAACCCTGCAGCAGGCCACCACCAACTCACGCCTCTGCTGGAGACTTCTGGACACTCACAGGCAAGTCTGGGTCAGTCTCCCATGGGGTCACTGCTCCCTTCTCCTGGGTCCGGGTGCACGAGGTACTGTTTGAGGCGTCCAAGAGTCTTTTTCCCAGTCCTGTGTAAGTTCTCGCAGCTCTGTGGTGGGGTGAATGGCGACCTCCTCCAAGAGGGTTTATGCCATACCCAAGTCTGCTGCACCTAGAGCCCCTGTCCCTGTGGCAGTCCACTGCTGACCTGTACCTCCACAGGAGATGCTCAGACACAGTTCTATCTCAGTCTCTGTGGAGTCCCTGCGTCCTGATGTGCACAAGGTTGGTTTGAGCCCTCTTAGCATCTCTGGCGGAAATGGGATTTGCTTCTAAACGCAAATTCGCCCCTCCTACCATCTTGCTGGGGCTTCTCCTTTGCCCTTGGACGTGGGGTATCTCCTCACAGTTGCTCCAGCGCCTACCGTCTTACTGGGGTTTCTCTGACCTTGGACGTGGGGTATCTTTTCAAGGCCGGTCCAGCGAAGCGCAGCCGCTGCCGGCTGTATGCCAGTAATCGGTATGCCAAAATAGCATATTTGCGGGTATCCCATTACAGAGTCAGAGGCAAGTGGCTATTTAGTCCTTACCAGGCTCTGGATTTCTTAGCTGCAGTGTAAAGGGCAGAGAAGAAGGGTTATACTCTGATTCTGGGAAACATCGGACACAACAATGTTGTCAGGTGCTGTATGTAAAATAGAACCCTCTCTTGTTTAGTAGCTAAGTTGTGTCTGACTCTTTCGAGACCCCATGGACTGTAGCCCACCAGGCTCCTCTGTCCATGGGATTTTCCATGCAAGGATACTAGAGTGGGGTGCCATTTCCTCCTCCAGAGGATCTTCCCAACCCAGGGATCAAACCTGTGTCTCCTGCATTGGAAGGCAGGTTCCTCACTGCTGAGCCACCAGGGAAGGCCTCAGTTCCCTCTGCCACTTGCTATTCAAAACTAGTCCTGGAAACCAGCACAGTAGCATGTACTGTTAGACACTCTGCCTGGTACATATTCTTTTGGGGTAAAGGCATTTTAAGCCATTAGAGATCTACACCTCCAGACTGGGAGCAGATGTTTCTACATAGAGACCAAGGCTAATAGCTAAGGACACTCATTTGCAGATGCAGCAATAAACACCACACATGCTGTAGCACATGAGCAGCTCAGGGCAGGGATGTAATTACAGCAGAGGTGTAGAAATTGGGTTTCAGCTTGCAGCAGTTTCTCTCACCAAATCCAATCCCTGCCGAGTCCCCTGTCTGCTTCTAAAGGATGGTTGTTAATTTCTGATTTTTATTTTGCCCAACTTTGTTCCTTGGCACATTTCATTTGTCCCACCTCTGTGTCGAAAGGAAGTATACAATCAGCCCTGCATTTTCAGAATCCATGTAGCCACACACTAGCTTTCTCTTTTTTCATCTACCAGTCCTCCACCACACCCACAAAGGCACAGATAAATCAAACTTGACTATCCTACGGACTTCCCGTGGTCCAGTGGTTAGGACTCCATGCTTCTGATGCAGGAAGTGCAGGTTCTATTCCCGGTCAGGAGACTAAGATCCCACATACCATGGTGCAAGACCAAGAAGTAAAAACAAGACAGAACAAAACTTGACTACCCTAATTTGGAAAGCTGTCAACCCCTGTTCTATACAATGTTGTTTTAGGTTAAATGATGCCAAGTGGTTATATGTGTGTAAGAGTATTAATAAACACCATTTTTGTGTTTGTATGTTTTTCAATTTACAAAATGCTTTCACATTCATTATCTCATTTTATTTTATTTTTTTATTATTTTTTTAATTTTTACTTTATTTTACTTTATAATACTGTATTGGTTTTGCCATACATTGACATGAATCCACCACGGGTGTATAGAAGCTCCCAATCCTGAATCCCCCTCCCACCTCCCACCCCATATCATCTCTCTGGATCATCCCCATGCACCAGCCCCAAGCATCCTGTATCCTGTATCGAACATAGACTGGCACTTCGTTTCTTACATGATAGTATACATGTTTCAGTGCCATTCTCCCAAATCATCCCACCCTCTCCCTCTCCCTCAGAGTCCAAAAGTCCGTTCTATACATCTGTGTCTCTTTTGCTGTCTCGCATATAGGGTCATCATTACCATCTTTCTAAATTCCGTATATATGTGTCAGTATACTGTATTGGTGTTTTTCTTTCTGGCTTACTTCACTCTGTATAATCGGCTCCAGTTTCATCCATCTCATCAGAACTGATTCAAATGTATTCTTTTTAATGGCTGAGTAATACTCCATTGTGTATATGTACCACAGCTTTCTTATCCATTCATCTGCTGATGGACATCTAGGTTGCTTCCATGTCCTGGCTATTATAAACAGTGCTGCGATGAACATTGGGGTACATGTGTCTCTTTCAATTCTGGTTCCCTCGGTGTGTATGCCCAGCAGTGGGATTGCTGGGTCATAAGGCAGCTCTATTTGCAATTTTTTAAGGAATGTCCACACTGTTCTCCAAAGTGGCTGTACTAGTTTGCATTCCCACCAACAGTGTAAGAGGGTTCCCTTTTCTCCACACCCTTTCCAGCATTTATTGCTTGCAGATTTTTGGATCACAGACATTCTGACTGGTGTGAAATGGTACCTCATTGTGGTCTTGATTTGCATTTCTCTGATAATGAGTGATGTTGAACATCTTTTCATGTGTTTGTTAGCCATCCGTATGTCTTCTTTGGAGAAATGTCTATTTAGTTCTTTGGCCCATTTTTTGATTGGGTCGTTTATTTTTCTGGAATTGAGCTGCAGGAGTTGCTTGTATATTTTTGAGATTAGTTGTTTGTCAGTTGCTTCACTTGCTATTGTTTTCTCCCATTCAGAAGGCTGTCTTTTCACCTTACTTATAGTTTCCTCTGTTGTGCAGAAGCTTTTAATTTTAATTAGATCCCATTTGTTTATTTTTGCTTTTATTTCCAGTATTCTGGGAGGTGGATCATAGAGGATCCTGCTGTGATTTATGTTGGAGAGTGTTTTGCCTCTGTTCTCCTCTAGGAGTTTTATAGTTCCTGGTCTTACATTTAGATCTTTAATCCATTTTGAGTTTATTTTTGTGTATGGTGTTAGACAGTGATCTAGTTTCATTCTTTTACAAGTGGTTGACCAGTTTTCCCAGCACCACTTGTTAAAGAGATTGTCTTTACTCCATTGTATATTCTTGCCTCCTTTGTCAAAGATAAGGTGTCCATAGGTGCGTGGATTTATCTCTGGGCTTTCTATTTTGTTCCATTGATCTATATTTCTGTCTTTGTGCCAGTACCATACTGTCTTGATGACTGTGGCTTTGTAGTAGAGCCTGAAGTCAGGCAAGTTGATTCCTCCAGTTCCATTCTTCTTTCTCAAGATTGCTTTGTCTATTCGAGGTTTTTTGTATTTCCATACAAATCTTGAAATTATTTGTTCTAGCTCTGTGAAAAATACCGCTGGTAGCTTGATAGGGATTGCATTGAATCTGTAGATTGCTTTGTGTAGTATACTCATTTTCACTATATTGATTCTTCCAATCCATTATCTCATTTTAAAGGAAGATTTAAAAAAATAAATTTAAAAAAATGAAAAAAAGGAAGATAAATATTATTTTCAGTTTTTTCATATAAATATTATTAGCATTAGCATTTATTCGATACTTTTCTTCTTTAAAAAACCTCCTCTATTCTTTGGGAATGGAGAGAAGATGGAGGGTGGTGTGTGTGTGTGTGTGTGTGTGTGTGTGTGTGTGTGTGTGTGTTTGAGCCTAAAAGAGCAGAAGAATAAAAAATGCAGGGTCAAAAAATAACATGAATTATGCATGACCGAAAGTTTTATTCAGTAAAATACCCAACCAAGTTAAAAAAAAAAAAAAAAAAAAAGAGAGAGATGGAAAAGTGAGAATGAGACTGTCACAGTGAGGGTAATAGAAGAGTTCACCTCTTTTCTCGTGTTATGTTGGAATGTATGTATTTAGGTGGGTGCAGTTCTAACTTGACTTTATAGTGCAAATAAATGATGTATAAATTGCAGTCCTCCTGGGCTGAAACTGATGTTTATTGATTAGTTAATATTGTGTGGACAGTTTATTTCCTGTACATTTTGCTACTTAGCAAAGCGGTGATCTCTGTGGCAGGAAATGAAACATAGAAAAAAAATATGATGGAACAGCTGGACTTGAGCGTTTATGTGTGGGAGGGAAGTCAGTGGAAGCAAAGTTAATATATCGTTAGGTCAGCCCAGTGATTGCAAAATCAAACAAGTGAGGTCCATAAAATCAAAGTGTAATGAGTGTACTTGTGCTGGGAGAGTGGGAGTTTATACAGTGACAACTGGGTCTCAACAGTAGAAGGGTTAAGAGTGCAGTGTTTGGTTCTCACCCCAGCCCTGCTGCTTGGAAAGTCTGTGATCTTGGACAAGTCACTTGAACTTGCACAAGTTCAGTTTTCTTAATTGTAGGAATGGCTTTTTGTTAGAACAAAGGAGGCAGTTTTCTCAAATCACTCAGGATTGTGCCTAGGGGCATCGTGTGTGTTCAGCCTGGTTTTAATGACTTGCGCTTACCCACCCCAACTGCTGGTTAGGTTTTCTTCTACATCCTTTGCATGTATTTTGTTATCAAATCCTCTCAACAACTCCTTGAAACAAGTATTACTATTCTCATTTTACACATGTAACTGAGGCACAGAGAAGGTAGGAAACTTGCCCAAAGTCACACAGTGGTTGTAAGAGGTGAAGCTGGCATTCCAGCCCAGGTTGCCTGACTCTGTGGTCTGTGATCTTAGCCATGATTCCATATTTCCTCTCCCAGTAGTTTGTAGAATTAAAAAAAAAAATGCAGAGTGTGTTGAGAAGAGGCCCTGAAAGATGACATAGTGAGTAGCAGTATCAAGGATATCTCACCCCAAATTTCAGTGGAAATGTTTTGAAGTATTTCCAAACAAGGAAGGTGTTCAACAGGAACCAGTTCCCAATACCACCACCAAATCTAGATTTCCCAGTCGTGGACCTGCTGTTATGAACATTGTTTAGATGGGGTAGAGAAGAAACCTTCTGCTGTCTGCCACGTTTTCAACCATTGGATTCTATACCATTAGAGAGTATAATATTTTAGAGGCCCCAAAATAAGATGTGATTGGTGGCCTCATAAGCAAACTTGTGAGAGGAGGTTTTAAGTGGTGTCTACTTCACCTGTCCTGAAACACAAGATACAGCTTGCTCCTGTTAGCTCCAAACTGAGGAGGATTTACCTGGAGGCCATTTGTCTGGGGTTTAAGTATCCCAGTGTGTGTAACAGGGGAGACGAGAAAGTGTGTTAGCAGTGTTAATATCAAAGCTAGTAGAATCTTGCATGCATGCATGCTCAGTCACTAAGATCTGACTCTTTTGTGACCCTATGGACTGTAGCTCACGAGGCTCCTCTGTCCATGGGATTTGCCAGGCAAGAATATTGGACTGGGTAGGCATTTCCTCCTCTAGGGAATCTTCCCAACCCAGGATGGAACCCATGTCCCCTGCTTGGGAGACATTTTCTTTACCACCAGCACCACCTGGAAAGCCCCAAAAATAAACATTAAAAAATGTACAAGGAAAACAATAGCCCTATAGGTCTGTAAGAAGAAATTGAAGCAAATAAAACTGTTATGAAGACTTGAACACACTTAGTAGGAACTAAGTCATGTTACATTAACAGGTATTATTGAGCACTGCATTTTGAGAGAACATACTGTCTTTTCAAACATTTATGGACCATTTACAAAAACTGATTCTGTGCTAGACTCCAAAGAAGATTGTAAAAAACCCCAAAGCTCAGTAAAACAGAAACCGTTAGTAGAGACCTCGCCCTGCAGCTGCGCCCATCCATTCTTTGCTCCCTCCCATTACAGAGGAACAAGTGTCCATCTTCCTTTCCAAGGCTAATTAATCCCTCCATCTGCGTCCTGGATTCCAGCCCCCTCTGCTTCCTCAGCGATCTCACCCCACCTATCGTCTCTCTCCTTTATCCTCTCTCTCTGTCTCCTTTTCCCATCAGGGTTAAATGTGACCAGATCTCTTCCATCTTAAATGGAAGTATAATTTGCAAAATATATGTGTGTGTGTGTATATGTGTGTATATTTATGTGTGTATGGATAAGATATATATATCTTCCCTGGTGGCTCAACAGTAAAGAATCCATCTGCCAATGCAGGAGATGCAGGTACAACCCCTAGGTTGAGAAAATCCCCTGGGAAAGGAAATGGCAACCCACTCCAGTATGGAGTTGTAAAAGAGTTGCACACGACTTAGCAACTCAATAACATATATATTTTACATAATTATATACATAATATATGTGTATATGTATATAGATTTTTTAAACTCTCCACATCTCCAGCTGCCACCCTAATCTTTCACTTAGCTTTATTGACAACTTTTGGAAAAACTGTTTACATTTCCTGTGTCTCTGTTTTTGTCATTTATTCCTCAGATGGCAGCCTCCTGTGCTTACTGCCCAGTTGATACTGTCTTTATGAATCCCATTAGCAAGCTTTTTACTGCTTCATCCAAAAGGCACTTGAAGCCCCAGTGGAGGACCATTTAGTGCTGCTGGCCCCTCCCTCTTTAAAATTCTCTTTCTCATCAGGGTTCTCCCTCTATTTCTGGTCAGACCTAGAATTGTGCCTTTCTGCAGAATGGTGGAGAAATCCTGAAAAGTTGTGACTGTAGAACCACCCTACTTCCTGTCCTAAAGACCTGGAGTTTTCCCTTACCCTGGTTCAATGCTGTTGGAAACACAGCTCACAGATGCTCCATAGTAGCATCACACAGAGGCTGCTGGATGGACACATTCTTGGGCTCCACCCTAAGCTTGTGGGACAGGATTTCTGTGGGAGGAGCAGGAATCTGTGTTTTAATAAGTTCTCAAGGTAATTCTGGGAGGTGCTGCTCTGTAAAAGTACCACAAGGACATGAGATGTATCAAATATTAATATACTATGGAGAGTTACAGAAACAGACGGGAATTGCAGTTTAGGAGAGACAGCATTTAAAACTGTACAGTGGAGATAAGTTTTCTGTAATCTCAGTTCAGTTCAGTTCAGTTCAGCTCAGTTGCTCAGTCATGTCCCGACTCTTTGCGACCCCATGAACTGCAGCACGCCAGGCCTCCCTGTCCATCAACTGCAGCATGCCAGGCCTCCCTGTCCACACCAACTCCCAGAGTTCACTCAGACTCACGTCCATCAAGTCGGTGATGCCATCCAGCCATCTCATCCTTGGTCGTCCCCTTCTCCTCCTGCCCCCAATCCCTCCCAGCGTCAGAGTCTTTTCCAATGAGTCAACTCTTCGCATGAGGTGGCCAAAGTACTGGAGTTTCAGCTTTAGCATCATTCCTTCCAAAGAAATCCCAGGGTTGATCTCCTTCAGAATGGACTGGTTGGATCTCCTTGCAGTCCAAGGGACTCTCAAGAGTCTTCTCCAACACCACACTTCAAAAGCATCAATTCTTCGGCGTTCAGCCTTCTTCACAGTCCAACTCTCATATCCATACGTGACCACAGGAAAAACCATAGCCTTGACTAGACGGACGTTAGTCGGCAAAGTAATGTCTCTGCTTTTGAATATACTATCTAGGTTGGTCATAACTTTTCTTCCAAGGAGTAAGTGTCTTTTAATTTCATGGCTGCAATCACCATCTGCCGTGATTTTGGAGCCCCCAAAAATAAAGTCTGACACTGTTTCTACTGTTTCCCCATCTATTTCCCATGAAGTGATGGGACAGGATGCCATGATCTTCGTTTTCTGAATGTTGAGCTTTAAGCCAACTTTTTCGCTCTCCTCTTTCACTCTCATCAAGAGGCTTTTTAGCTCCTCTTCACTTTCTGCTGTAAGAGTGGTATTATCTGCATATCTGAGGTTATTGATATTTCTCCTGGCAATCTTGATTCCAGATTGTGTTTCTTCCAGTCCAGTGTTTCTCATGATGTACTCTGCATATAAGTTAAATAAGCAGGGTGACAATATACACCCTTGACATACTCCTTTTCCTATTTGGAACCAGTCTGTTGTTCCATGTCCAGTTCTAACTGTTGCTTCCTGGCCTGCATACAGATTTCTCAAGAGGCAGGTTAGGTGGTCTGGTATTCCCATCTCTCTCAGAATTTTCCACAGTTTCTTGTGATCCACACAGAAAAGGCTTTGGCATAGTCAATAAAGCAGAAATAGATGTTTTTCTGGAACTCTCTTGCTTTTTCGATGATCCAGCGGATGTTGGCAATTTGATCTCTGGTTCCTCTGCTTTTTCTAAAACCAGGTTGAACATCAGGGAGTTCACGGTTCACGCACTGCTGAAGTCTGGCTTAGAGAATTTTGAGCATTACTTTACTGGCATGTGAGATGAGTGCAATTGTGCAGTAGTTTGAGCATTCTTTGGCACTGCCTTTCTTTGGGATTGGAATGAAAACTGACCTTTTCCAGTCCTGTGGCCACTGCTGAGTTTTACAAATTTGCTGGCATATTGAGTGCAGCACTTTCACAGCATCATCTTTCAGGATTTGAAACAGCTCAACTGGAATTCCATCACCTCCACTAGCTTTGTTCGTAGTGATGCTTTCTAAGGCCCACTTGACTTCACATTCCAAGATGTCTGGCTCTAGATTAGTGATCACACCATCGTGATTATCCGGGTTGTGAAGATCTTTTTTGCACAGTTCTTCCATGTATTCTTGCCACCTCTTTAATATCTTCTGCTTCTGTTAGGTCCCTATCATTTCTGTCCTTTATCGAGCCCATCTTTGCATGAAATGTTCCGTTGGTAGCTCTAATTTTCTTGAAGAGATCTCTAGTCTTTCCCATTCTGTTCTTTTCCTCTATTTCTTTGCACTGATCGCTGAGGAAGGCTTTCTTATCTCTTTTTGCTATTCTTTGGAACTCTGCATTCAGATGCTTATATCTTTGCTTTTCTCCTTTGCTTTTCACCTCTCTTCTTTTCACAGCTATTTGTAAGGCCTCCCCAGACAGCCATTTTGCTTTTTTGCATTTCTTTTCCATGGGGATGGTCTTGATCCCTGTCTCCTGTACAATGTCACGAACCTCTGTCCATAGTTCATCAGGCACTCTGTCTATCAGATCTAGGCCCTTAAATCTATTTCTCACTTCCACTGTATAATCATAAGGGATTTGATTTAGGTCATACCTGAGTGGTCTAGCAGTTTTCCCTACTTTCTTCAATTTGAGTCTGAATTTGGTAATAAGGAGTTCATGATCTGAGCCACAGTCAGCTCCCGGTCTTGTTTTTGTTGACTGTATAGAGCTTCTCCATGTTTGGCTACAAAGAATATAATCAATCTGATTTCAGTGTTGACCATCTGGTGATGTCCATGTGTAGAGTCTTCTCTTGTGTTGTTGGAAGAGGGTGTTTGCTATGACCAGTGCATTTTCTTGGCAAAACTCTATTAGTCTTTGCCCTGCTTCATTCTGCATTCCAAGGCCAAATTTGCCTGTTACTCCAGGTGTTTCTTGACTTCCTGCTTTTGGATTCCAGTCCCCTGTAATGAAAAGGACATCTTTTTTGGGTGTTAGTTCTAAAAGGTCTTGTAGGTCTTCATAAAACCGTTCAACTTCAGCTTCTTCAGCATTATGGGTTGGGGTATAGACTTGGATAACTGTGATATTGAACGGTTTGCCTTGGAGATGAACAGAGATCATTCTGTAGTTTTTGAGATTGCATCCAAGTACTGCATTTCAGACTCTTGTTGACCATGATGGCTACTCCATTTCTTCTGAGGGATTCCTGCCCGCAATAGTAGATATAACGGTCATCTGAGTTAAATTCACCCATTCCAGTCCATTTTAGTTCGCTGATTCCTAGAATGTTGATGTTCACCCTTGCCATCTCTTATTTGACCACTTCCCATTTGCCTTGATTCATGGACCTGACATTCCAGGTTCCTATGCAATATTGCTCTTTACAGCATCGGATCTTGCTTCTATCACCAGTCACATCCACAACTGGGTATTGTTTTTGCTTTGGCTCCATCCCTTCATTCTTTCTGGAGTTATTTCTCCACTGATCTCCAGTAGCATATTGGGCACCTAATGACCTGGAGAGTTCCACTTTTGGTATCCTCCTTTTCATACTGTTTGTTCATGGGGTTCTCAAGGCAAGAATACTAAAGTGGCTTGCCATTCCCTTCTCCAGTGGACCACAGGATATTAAATCCTTAGGTGAGGACTCTTACAGATTGCTGCCTTCCTAGCCTTGCCCAGCTGCCCTGCAATATGCGTTTTCTGACAAGGTAGTATTGTAAGCAACTGAGGGTTCACTTCCCTCTACACAGCCATGTATTTCCCCCAAGTGTGAACCACCTGACTAAAATAAAGTGCCAGGGTTTCTAGTCTGAGAGGTTTCACTTGAGTGTTCAATTGTCAGTGAATAGCAGTCGGAATGTGCGCACACACACACACACATACACACACAGGATAAATGCTCCTCAAAGACACCACAGTTTAAGTTCACAAAGATTTTCTAAGAGAGTTACTTAGCCCAGTTGATCTACCCAAAGAGGATTTCTTAGGAAAGATTTCATATTTATTATTTTCAAAACAATTTTCGTTACATAGATGTCTCTCTTGTTGTTGTTATTGTTTAGTCTCTCAGTCATATTGACTCTTTACAACCCCATGGACTATAGCCCACCAGGCTCTTCTGGCCATGGGATTTTCTTAAACAAGAGTACTGGAGTGGGTTGACATTACCTTCTCCAGGGGTTCTTCCTGACCCAGAGATTGAACCCGGGTCTTCTGTATCGGCGGGTGGATTCTTTTCCACTGAACCACCAAGGAAGCCCTGGCCAGTGCAGCTACTCTGTGAAAAACTGTAAATAACATTCCTTCTCAACAGATGTGTCTCTTATTTAGACCATTTATTTTTTCATAATATTGACTTTGTAATGTGTTCATCCCATTTGTCTTATAGAATTTCCAATCTCCTGGGTTTATCTGATTGCCACTTTATTTGTGGATCTCTCTCAATATTTCCTATAAACAGAGCACTGAGATCCAAGGCTTGATTGGAACTGGACTGGACATCTGTCTAGGTAGGAACACGTCAACCATGGTACAAAGTGCTTTATATTGTATCACATCAGAAGTCTGTGACATAGCAGTGTTGAGTTTGATCAGTGGTCTAAGGTGGGGATTCAGATCACTATCTTATGCAGATCCGTTTCCTTGTAAGAAACCTACAGAATGTTATCTCAAGGTGTTAAATATTCTGTTTTGCAATAGTTTCTCACATGGGGTTTAGCATCTATTGTTGACCCTTGCTTGGAATAGTGCTTATTCTGGGGTTTGGTTACAAACGGCAGTTTTCTAATTCTTTCCTTACCTCTATATTTACTTTCTGATATTCTTCTGTAAAGAAGCTCCCCAGTCTTTTTTGTTTTTCATTTCTCACTCTGTGTTCAGAGATTTTTGTTTTATGTTTTGTCATATTATAGACACTATTCATGTGGGGCTGCATATTGTCCAAAATGTGGCCAGTGGGAGCAGTTCCAGCTGAACCCTTTTGACATAATTCCTTTGGAGTTTAAACACTGCTTTGTGTTCTGAGACAACAACAGGGTGTTCTAGGCTTACTTTGAATTTTTTTTGCTTCTCCAGACCTAGAATTGCCTGTGTGTGTCTTTTTAGTGGGGAATGGTATTTAGAGCCCAAAACATAGGCAATATTTACTGTCACTGGGGAATCTTTGCTTCCAAGCCCTTTTCACTGCAGAGAACTTTGAAGCTATAGAAGAAAGAAAAATGAAGACCATGTATCTGTGGACCTATTTAAAGCTTATTTTATGATTTCCTTGTTTTTATCATTTTAAAATAGAGGTATTTCTCATGGAAGCCACCAAATAAAAAGTTAAATCGTACTGTATATTCATCAACAAAATATAATTGACTCTTCTACCTTAAATAATGACACCATGAAGTATACAGGTTTTTGGTTATTGTCCTTTGGGTTTTGGCCAGCCTCAGCTTATTAAGAATTGTTATTCTTCTGACTCCATTTGAAAATCCTTGTCACTCTCTATTACTGGAGATGCCATCATAAAATCTGAAGCCACTGGAACATTTCCTAAATAATTTAAAAAAATCATAAGAAAAAATACATTTTTATTATATAAAATTGGAAAATACAGAACAAAGCATAAAAAGCACATTATGTATGATGTTGGCTGTGGGTATGTCATATACACCCTTTGTTATTTTGAGATATGTTCTTTCTATGCCTAATTTGTTGTGTTCTTATTCTTATCATTATTGAATTTTGTCAAATGGTTTTTCTTATCTATTGAGATGATAATAGGATTTTTCTTTTATTCTATTAACATGATGTATTATATTGATTGACTCATATTTGATGAACTGTCCCATCTCCTTACATCCCAGGAGTAAAGCCCACTTGATCAGGGTATATGATCATTTTAAAGTGCTACTGAAGTTGATTTGCCAGTATTTTATTGAGACTTGTTGCATTTATATTCATTAGGAATATTGGTCTCTAATAACTTTTTTCTTCTTGAATTTTAAGTAGTTATATTATCTACAACTAAGGTTTTAAATTTTTTTATTTCCAATATATATTCCTCTAATTTATTTTCTACTTACACTGACAAAGATAAGAGTGTGGGGGAAAATTATGATAATTTTTGTTGTGTTCCTAACCATGGTGGAAATAATTCTAATATTTCACCATTAAATCTGCTCATGGCTTCTGATTCTTTATTAAACTGAGGGTATTTTTTTCTGTCCTTGGTTTTAAAAGGAATCTTATTGTAATGCATGCTGAGTTTTGTCAGATACCTTTTTATATTCATTAAAATGTTCATAATATTTAACTCACTTGATTTGTTAATATAACCAATTATATTAATACTTTTTCTGATGCTGAATCAATCATTCATTTTTATAGTATACTATATTTAGTCATGATGTGTGATCCTTAAGATAGAGTTCTGAAATTTATTTGCTTTGTTGTATTTATTATTTTTACATCCATAGTGATAATTAATTTTAGTTCACATATTTATTTATGTGATCTCTGTGTTTGGTTTGGGTATCAGTTATTTTAGCTGGTATTCACTAACTGGGAAGCTTTCAGTTTCCTATTATCTGCAACTTGCTTGTTTGCTTAAGGTTTTGCAAAACATTTTGGCCCTAGTCCTTTATTTTCTTTTTTTTCCCTCTGTAAATAATGTTTTTAGCTTTTTAAAAAATTGTATTTTAAAAGTAACTCATGGGTGCATTTTTATTATAGAAAACTCAAAAAATATAGAACTGTTTCCATTCAGGCACTCCCAGAATTCTTTTCTTTCCTGGGAGGAAACCACTGTCAATGGTTTGATGAGAAAGAATGGAGAGTTATTATTTAGTGGGCTCAGACTTCCAGTTTTGCAAAATGAGAAAAGTTCTAAGATAGATCGTGATAATATGTCTTACCCCATTCCCTGCCAAAAGCCATCCTACTTTCTGTCTCTATGAACTTAACATACCTCATATAAATGGAATCATACATATCCCTTTGTGACTGGTGTATTTCACTTAGCATAGTATCTTTGTGGTTTATCTATGTGTCATAGCATGTGTCAGAATTGTCTTACTTTTAAAAAAAATACTTAATTTTTTTTTTTCATTTTGGCCACCCCAGACCTTTGTTGCAGCATGAGGGCTTTCTCTAGGTGCAGTATGTGGTATGTGGGTTTCTCTTGTTGTAGCGCATCAGCCCTAGAGCGCATGGACTCAGTAGTTGCAGTGTGCTGACTTAATTGACTTGAGGCATGTGGGATCTTAGTTCCCCCACCAGGGACTGAATCTGCATCCCCTGCATTGTAAGGCACATTCTTAACCACTGGACCACAAGAGAAGTCCTAGAATTGCCTTACTTTTAAAGGTTGAAAAATATCCCATTGTATATATTTACCACGTGATGGCTTTCCACTCATCAGTGAATGGACACTTAGGTTGATTTCATCTTTGGCTGAAACAATGCTGCTGTGAATGTGCATGTGCAAATATCTGTATGAGTCCCTGATTTCAGTTCTTTGGGGTATACCCAGAAGCAAAATTGCTGAGCCATATTGTAACTCTATATTTAATGTTTTGAGTAACTGTTTTCCATAGTGATTGAAAAATTATTTTATATTTCCATCAGCTGTTCACAAGGGTTCTAATATCTTCACATCCTGACCAACACTTGTTATTTGTTTGTTTGTTTTAATAATGGCCATCCTAGTGAGTGTGACAGAGAAGGCAATGGCACCCCACGGATGGAGGAGCCTGGTAGGCTACAGTCCATGGGGTCGCGAAGAGTTGGACACAACTGAGCGACTTCACTTTCACTTTTCACTTTCATGCATTGGAGAAGGAAATGGCAATCCACTCCAGTGTTCTTGCCTGGAGAATCCCAGGGACGGGGGAGCCTGGTGGGCTGCCATCTATGGGGTCACACAGAATCGGACATGACTGAAGTGACTTAGCAGCAGCATTGAGTGTGAAGTGATATCTCTTTGTGGGTTTGATTTGCATTTCCCTAATGATTAGTGATGTTGAGCCTGTTTCTTTGTGCTTATTGACGTTTGCATATCCTTTTTGGAAAAATGTCTATTCAAGTCCTTTGCCCACTTTTTGAATTGGGGTGATTTTTGTTGTCATTGTTGTTGGGTTGTAGAAATTCTGTATCTGTTCTGAATATTAACCCCTTATTTGGTACATGATTTACAGATATTTTCGCCCACTGCATGCCTTGCCTTTTCACTCTATTGATAGTACCCTTTGATGTGGAAAAGTTTAATTTTGATGGAGTCCAGTTTATGTTTTTCATCTGTTACCTATGGTTTTGACATCATATTCAAGAAATAGTTGGCCATGTAATTATTTTTTAACTTGCTTTTTTCTTTTCTTTTTTTTCCTGGAAAAGGAGATTCAAAGATGTTTAATTTAACTATTATGTTGTGTACAGTTGTGAAAGTGAATGAAGGACAATTAGGCTCATCAACATGACTTGATTTCAAATAAACAGCATTGTTCAGAGAAAAGCAAATCACATAAAAATATGTGATTCTTATTCTTATTCTTACTACATACGTATGTAGTTTCTTTCTATTTTAACCAAGGTCCCAAACAAGCAAAATTAAGCAATGTGCTGCTTGAGGATACATTCACAAGTGATCCAACTACCAGGAAAACAAAGGATTGTACTTATCTAAGATAACACTGGGTAAAAACATATATTAACTTGCTTTTTTCATGAATCAGTATATATGCTAGCAGTCTTTCCACATCAAGTAATGCGGCCTCCCATTGTTACTTTTATCAGTTGCAGAGTATTCCTTCAGGGCTTCCTAGGTGATGCTAATGGTAAAGAATTCACCTGTCAATGCAGGAGATGCAAGAGACACAGGCTCAATCTCTAGGTTGGAAAGATCCTTAGCCTGGACGTATCACTGTTTATCTAACTCCTCCCAAAATAGTGAGCATTTAAATAGTGTTCATTTTTTTTACATGTATGTGTGTCAAAAACAAATATAAAATCAGGAAAGGATATTTATCACAGTGCTAGAAGTGATCTCTGGGCAGTTGGATTGGAAATAGCTTTATTTTGTCTGGAATGCTTTTTGAATTTTCTAATTTTAATAGTAAAAAGTATTTTTATTTGATAAAACTTATAAACAAGTCAATAAACATAGTGACATCTTTTGATTCAACAACTTCACCCAGAGGCTATCAAAAACTCTTTTCTGTAAGTTAAACAAACAAAACACAACATCTGCTTGAAGTAATTCATATTGTTGATGATGTACTAATATCATTTAGTCATAGACTTGATTATCAAATAGGAGACTTGGGGATAGAATTTCATATGCTGCTGCTAAGTCGCTTCAGTCATGTCCGATTCTGTGCAAACCCATAGACGGCAGCCCATGAGGCTCCCCTGTCCCTGGGATTCTCCAGGCAAGAACACTGGAGTGGGTTGCCATTTCCTTCTCCAATGCATGAAAGTGAAAAGTGAAAGTGAAGTCGCTCAATCGTGTCCAACTCTTAGAGACCCCATGGACTGCGGCCCACCAGGCTCCTCCATCCATGGGATTTTCCAGGCAAGGGTGCTGGAGTGGGGTGCCATTGCCTTCTCCGAGAATTTCATATACCCTTGGATTATTATGTGGTCATGAAAATTAATTTCAGAATGTGTAACAGCATGAAAAAAAATCTGTTTTTTTCTCAGGGGCCAGAGACCCCTGATTTCCATTCAGTAATTATCTTGGCCAGGTATTGTCAAAACATTTTGGCAGAGAACCATGTAGTAAGTATATTAGTCTTCGTGAGCCATATTGTCTTTGTTACAGTTACTCACCTCTGCCTTTGTAGGGCAAAAGCAACCTCAAATGAATGAATATGACCTTAGGGCCCTAGTTTGTGGACTCACTCAAGTTGATCAGTGCATTTATTTTAATTTTTCTTTAATGTTTTTAAAAAATAGATTGGCCGAAGAATTCCTTCAGTTTTTTTAAAGTAAAAGAAACATTTCTCATTTTCACCAGGAAGTTTATTGAATAATGTATTCACCATTTTTTCTCACTACTTTCTTCCATTTTTCAGGCAACTTCATAATACCATATTCTCAAAACTTCTAATCTTTTTGAGCAGAGAACTGTTCTAGGTGCTTTTTACAGTCTTCCAGGGAATTTTTTACAGTCTTCCATGGCTACACAAAAATTTACCAGTTTTGTAAGTTATTTTTTTAAATGCACACTGATATGACAGCTGTCTTAATACAGTCTAAAAATTTTCCCTGAAGCTAGTATCGTAAAGACCAAATTGAAGGGACATCCGAAGCAGCAGTGTCTGGTGAATATGGCGGATGAGTCAGAACTTCCCAGCCAAGATGTAACAGTTTTTGCCTCAGTCATCAAAGAAACATGCACTCTTACATTATCCTGATGGAAGATTATGGGTTTTCTGTTGAATAATTCAGGACACTTTTCATCGAGTGTTGTCTTCAGTTGGCCTAATGGGAGCATTACTTGTTGGAATTAATCATTTGGTTTTTTGAAAGAAGCTCATTATAGAGGACTCCCTTCCCATTCCACCATATCACCCAATATCACCTTCTTTGGATGAAGATCGGCCTTTGGTGTTGTTGATGGATTCTTTTCCCTTGCCCCATAATCTCTTCTGTCCCACATTATTGTACAGCATCCCCTATTTATTGCCTGTCACAATTTGTTTTTAAAAATGGGACTTTCTGTTACATTTAAGAAGAGAATCACATGCGGAGTCAAGAAGATTTTTTTTTGCCTAACTTATGTGGAACCCAAACATCAAAATGATTAACATAACTAAGCTGGTGCAAATGATTTTCAACACTTGATTTGGATATTTGAGTATGTTGGTTATCTCTGCATGGTATAACATAGATTGTTCTCAGTAACTCTATTTGATTGCTATCACCTTTAACTGATCTACTGGATCATGGAACATTGTCCAGCTAGAAATTTGAGCACGAAACTTCACAAACCACTTTTGACACATTCAGTTAATCACAGCACCTTCTCCATACACTGCACAAATCTTTTTTTGCTTCTCAGTTGTGTTTTTACCTTTCTTGAAATAATATATAAAGCATGATATGCTGAAAATGTTGCTTTTTTTCTTCCATCTTTATTATTAACATGGCTACACAAAAATTTACCAGTTTTGTAAGTTATTTTTTAAATGCACACTGATATGACAGCCGTCTTGATACAGTCTAAAAAAACTGTTTCTAATGAAGTTAAAGACAACTGAGCACTTCTAGAGCCATCTTACATAAAAAACGAATGTTTTGGCCAACCCGATATTTATATGGAATTATGTCCATATATTAACATGCCTTAGACACAATAGCCATTTTCTGAAGATTTCCTGACTGAAGATGGAAATGAAATACAATTAAGAACACTTCATACATGCCCTTAGTTTTGATTGAGTTGCTTATTTCAATGGGCCTTTAGTACAGAAGTTTTAATACATTTGTCTTGTGTTCTTTCCTAGGGGAAGAAAATGTAATTGCTGTTCCTTTGGGAAGTCGAAGTGTGAGAATTACAGTGAAAGGACCTGCACATCTCTGTAAGCAAGATTTAATCTTAGCATTTTTCTTCTTTTCTGAAAGCTTATTTAGTAAAGAAAACGTATGTATGTATATATATATACACACTTCTTTGTATTAATGAATAGGTCAACATCTTAATGGTTTTGCTTATCACCTTGAAATAGTCTAGGTCTTCCCAGGTGGACCAGTGGTAAAGAATCTGCCTGCCAATGCAGGAGCCTCAGGAGACGTGAATTTGATCCTTGGGTCAGGAATATCCCCTGGAGAAGGGAATGGCAATCCACTCCAGTATTCTTGCCAGAGAAATCCCATGGACAGAGGAGCCTGGTGGGCTACAGTCCATGGGGTTGCAAAAGAGTCAGACACAACCGAGCACGCCCACTGAAATAGTCTATATCTCTAGGGAATGATCTGTGACCCTGATTTTTTTGGTTCTCATGTCCTAGTGGGAAGTATACCAGTTTGGGATTAATCCTCTCACAGGAGAAGAAATCAAGTTATATGTGAAATGAACTATTTTTTACGTGGAGAGTAAACTTAGATTCAAGAGTCTTCTGGAGATCTCAACAGTTTGGAATGAAAAATAGCAAAGCAAAATTTAAAACACAGAGCTGCATCAGTGAATAAAGCTGACAAGTACAAGCTCTGTTGACAGCACATCATAGCCTAGATCTAGGGGGCACTGAAAGTAAACACTGGTTTTCCAGAATCCTATGAGTTTGAAACAATAAAGGGTTGGGATTGTATGTTTCTTTGTTCAAAGTCACATGGCATCTCCTCTGTCTTAGCTTTTCTGGTCTCTCGGTGGTGGTTTAGTTGATAAGTTGTGTCCAACTCTTGCGAACCCATGGACTGTAGCCCACCAGGCTCCTCTGTCCATGGGATTCTCCAGGAAGGAATACTGGAGTGGGTTGCCATTTCCTTCTCCAGGGGATTTTCCCAACCTAGGAATCAAACCTGTGTCTCCTGCATTGCAGGCAGATGATTTACCAACTGAGCTATGAGCGAAGCCCTTTTTGGTCTCTTAAGACCCAAAGAAACTGGTAATACCAAAGTTTGTGTATTTCTCTCCCAGGGTTTCCTGTGGCCATGCGAAGCACTTTCTTAGTCTTTTTCTGGGGAAGTTGAGTCTCTGCCAAGACTGGGTCCCTGGCCTTGAAGAAGCTCACTGTGTTCAGCTCTATCTTTCTGTAAAAAGTACAAAAAACTAAGTAGTTATAAATATAGCTATTTTAAAACTACACAAATCAAGGTCCACTGGGTTAAAATGCTGCATATTTTGCCTTTTTGTTTCTCCTGAGCCACCATCTTAGATTTTCAAGTTGTATGAGTTTCTCAGCGTTGTGCATTTTCTGTAGCTTCTGGTGTGTATATGCATGTGTGTGTGTGTGTTTATATATTTTAGATTCAGTACTGATATTCTAAACAGTAATGTCCTTTGAGGAATGTTTATGTCAAAATGTGTTTGTCACCATGGATATAGATTAAAAATCTTAAAAAAAAATTTCATAGTACATTAGGGCCTAAATTAGGGAAGGAAGAAAATATGTTTAGGACAGTGAGAGTGAGCCATTATTGGAAAGGCTTTTTTTAACCCTACTTTATTGTATGAATTATGACTAAAAGAGTGTGACTGATTTAAAATATTAAAATGTTTACAACCATATAATGGTCAGTTCACTCAAGGCCTTCTCTAGAATAATGCATCAAAACATTTTTTAAGGCTTCTTCTTAAAATGGCTTAAAGCCCACCAGAGCTCTTTCTTTTTAAAAATTTATTTATTTGGCTGTGCCAGGTCTTAGTTGTGGCACGTAGGATCTTTAGTTGTGGCATGTGGGATCTAGTTCCCTGACCAGGGGTGGAACCTGGGCCCCTGCACTGGGAGCACAGAGTCTTAGCCACTGGGCCACCAGGGGAGTCCCAGCCCACCACTCGATGAGAATAAATCTTCATCCTTGTAAATGCCAACTTGATGTTTGAAAACAGGTGAAAATCATTTAGATCTGTGAATGATTTGAATGATCACATTGTAAAATAACATTTTTGGTTCAAAACTATGAAGTACTGAATATTCAGTTCAGTTCACTCACTCAGTCGTGTCCGACTCTTTGTGACCCCATGAATAGCAGCACTCCAGGCCTCCCTGTCCATCACCAACTCCCGAAGTCCACTCAAACTCATGTCCATCGAGTCGGTGATGCCATCCAGCCATCTCATCCTCTGTCATCCCCTTTTCCTCCTGCCCCCAATCCCTCCCAGCGTCAGAGTCTTTTCCAATGAGTTAACTCTTTGCATGAGGTGGCCAGAGTACTGGAGTTTCAGCTTTAGCATCAGTCCTTCCAAAGAACACCCAGGACTGATCTCCTTTAGGATGGACTGGTTGGGTCTCCTTGTAGTCCAAGGGACTCTCAAGAGTCTTCTCCAACACCACAGTTCAAGAGCATCAATTCTTTGGCACTCAGCTTTCTTCACAGTCCAACTTTCATATCCATACATGACCACTGGAAAAACCATAGCCTTGACTAGATGGACCTTTGTTGGCAAGGTAATGTCTCTGCTTTTGAATGTGCTATCTAGGTTGGTCATAACTTTCCTTCCAAGGAATAAACGTCTTTTAATTTCATGGCTGCAATCACCATCGACAGTGATTTTGGACCCCCCCCAAAATAAAGTCTGACATTGTTTCCACTGTTTCCCCATCTATTTGCCATGAAGTGATGGGACCAGATGCCATGATCTTCATTTTCTGAATGTTGAGCTTTAAGCCAACTTTTTCACTCTCCTCTTTCATTTTTATCAAGAGGCTTTTTAGTTCCTCTTCACTTTCTGCCATAAGGGTGGTGTCATCTGCATATCTGAGGTTACTGATATTTCTTCAGGCAATCTTGATTCCAGCTTGTGCTTCTTCCAGCCCAGCGTTTCTCATGATGTACTCTGCATAGAAGTTAAATAAGCAGGGTGACAATATACAGCCTTGACGTACTCCTTTTCCTATTTGGAACCAGTCTGTTGTTCCATGTCCAGTTCTAACTTGCTTCCTGACCTGCATATAGGTTTCTCAAGAGGTAGGACAGATGGTCTGGTATTCCCATCTCTTTCAGAATTTTCCACAGTTTATTGTGATCCACACAGTCAAAGGCTTTGGCATAGTCAATAAAGCAGAAAAAGATGTTTTTCTGGAACTCTCTTGCTTTTTTGATGATCCAGAGGATGTTGGCAATTTGATCTCTGGTTCCTCTGCCTTTCCTGAAACCAGCTTGAACATCTGGAAGTTCACGGTTTGCATATTGCTGAAGCCTAGCTTGGATATTCATAGCAGTATAATCATAATAGCCAAGATGTGAAAACAGCTCAAATGTCCATTAACAGATGAATGGGTAAATAAAATGTGGCATATGTAGAATATTATTTGACTGTAACAAAGAATGAAATCCCTGACATGTGCTACAATAGATGTCTCTGTGCTCAGTCATGTCCGCGTCTTTGTGACCCTGTGGACTGTAGCCTGCCAGGCTCCTCTGTGCATGGGATTCTCCAGGCAAGAATACTGGAGTGGGCTACCATTTCTTACTCCAGGGGATCTTCCCTACTTAAAAATGGAACCCAAGTCTCATATCTCCTACATTGGCAGGCATTTTCTTTATGACTAGCGCCACGGAAAGCCTGCTACAATAGATAAGATCTTTGAAAACATTGTGCTAAGTGAAAGAAATGAGTCACAAAAAGGTCACATGTTATTAATATATGATTGTCTTTATATAAAGTGTCCAGTGTAAGCAAATCTAAGGAGACAGAAAGCTGGTTAGCACTTGCGTAGAGCAAGGGTGAGTTGGGTTGGTGGCAGGTCTGGGGACTGTTAATGGATATGGGGTTTCTTTGGAGGAGTGGTGACAAAAATGTTCTAAACTTAGATTGTGGTGATGGTTTCACAATTCTGTGAATATGCTGAAACCACAAAACTATATTTTAAATGAGTGAATTTTATGGCATGTGAATTTTACAACATATCAAAAAGATATTTTAGAAAATAAAAATATGCAATGACTGGGCCTGATTTTTTCATGATACTAAAGACGGTTATTTAAAATTCATCTCTAAAGAGAGCTTAAGAAGCTCAAAAAGCAGAATAAGTAGGCAGTAAACAGGTTTAGTAAAGATGAATACTTTGAGGTAAAATACTCATTTACATACATACCTGTTCTGGCATATTAAATATAACTTTAATACTCAGGACTGGCACTGTCCCAAGAACAGAGCTCAAAAATATTCCCATTTCTCCAAAAGTGATAAGATCTCTTGCTTGGAGTATTTTTCCATCTGAACATTCTCAAAACTGGCTCAGAAGTGTTTCTGAAAATTGCCTTTCTCTGCCAGTGAAGAGAATGAACTGGCTTCATTTACAAAGGAATTAGTTAGCATTTCTTAACATCTTAATATAGATGTGGCTTTATTTTCTTGATTTGTATAAGAGTTTTCTTAATTTTATTCCAAAGATATAGTCCTGAAATTAAGCTGACTTTGCAGTAATAAATCATTCTTTTTAAGATCTGTATTAAGTGCCACCCTCAAAAAGGCACATCATTAAAAACTGAGGATACTCAGTAACATAATGTTAGTCTCTTTGCTGTGGAATTTAATTACATAATACCCATCTTGCATATTGCCTCAAGGTGATTAGAGCCTGAATTTCCAGTCCTTTCGCAAGCGTGGCCTCAGTATTATATCAAGCACACAGCTCCAAATTTCCCTAAAATTTCAAAAATGGAATTAATAAGAGGGTTATTGAAAAAGGGATTTTATTGAAGCAAAACTTCAACATGAAATATGTTGACTGGCAATAAACTGGAGAAGGCAAGATGCCATAAACTGAAAACCTCCATTATTGATTGTAAGAATTGTTTTTTCTTTGTCATCTAAATGCTGTCTGATGACCACATACAGTAAGTTCCTTACATACAAACGAGGTCCATCCTAAGAGTGTTTTGTAAGTCCAACAAAGTTACCCTAGGTACCCAGCTAACACAATTCACTACATTGTACCAGCTACATCACTGCTATTTTATGCTTTCTTCTGGACATCCTGGGCTTGAAATAAAGATGCTGTACTACTCTGCTTGCACGCAGCATGATCACTGGTAGAGGATGCACACATGTGACAATGTACACCAGACATGTGAACTAACTTACTGATTGGACATGCGAGCACACATTCTGATCTCTGAAAGTTCGCAACTTGAAGGTTTATATTTAGGGGACTCACTGTATAGAGATGTATAAATATAAGCATGAGCATAATGACTCATCAAAGGAAATGGATGCTGAGTAAAGTGTGCATACACTATAAAATACAACTTGAAGCATAAGTTTGATGTATTTATAACCAAGGAAGCCGTGCTAAATGCTCATTACATACTTACCTAACAATACTTTGTGGCCTTCTTAAAATTTGAGACCTCTTGGGATAATTAGCATGACCCTGCCTCTTTTGAAAGAAGCCTGGACTGATACTTCTCAGGGCAGGCCTTTCAGCTAGAAGTAGTTAGGAGCAGTCATCATCTTTCTAGTTATTTCTTTTAAAAATAACTAATATGGATCAAAATAGGTAAAGATACTATTGTAGACTTGAGTTGTGAAGATTTGGGGATAAAAGAGCGTCTTGGTTTCTGATCCTCTTTTTTTTTTTCCTGGTATATAATTTTATTTATTCTTCCGACAACACTAACTTCATTCTTCAGAGTAAGCAGCAGAAGATAAGGGGATTTCCAATATATTTCTTTGTTAAGCCAGCTAACAAATGCCAAAGCTTGTCTGTATCTTTCTTTAAGAGTTCATGTAAGTGATATCATAGGATATTTCTCTTTCATCTATTTGACTATGCGTTAGCATCTCTTCCTGACTCTTCTCTGCAACCCCAGTCATTTAAGCCTGAAGAGGAGAAAAAAGGAAGCAGCAGCAGCAGGAAAAGAGGCTGTTATCCTCTGTCTTTTGCAGTGTGGGAGCATTTATACATTTCCTGGGGTCTTTACCCAGCACTAGCTGTCCTGCTATAGGAACACAGAGGGTCCTTGAGAGTTCTGAGGATTGAAGGACTATGAGTGCAGTTGTGGATCGCACATCACAGTGTAAGCCTGCAGCATATTCACCGGGTGTTGGACCTTAATTTGAAAAAAAGAGCACTGGCTAACAAACACATGAAAAGATGCTCAACATCACTCATTATCAGAGAAATGCAAATCAAAACCACTGAGGTACCATTTCACTCCAGTCAGAATGGCTGCTATCCAGAAGTCTACAAGCAATAAATGCTGGAGAGGGTGTGGAGAAAAGGGAACCCTCTTACACTGTTGGTGGGAATGCAAACTAGTACAGCCACTTTGGAGAACAGTGTGGAGATTCCTTAAAAAACTGGAAATAGAACTGCCATACGACCCAGCAATCCCACTACTGGGCATACACACCAAGGAAACCAGAATTGAAAGAGACACATGTACCCCAATGTTCATCGCAGCACTGTTTATAATAGCCAGGACATGGAAGCAACCTAGATGTCCACTGGCAGACGAATGGATAAGAGAGCTGTGGTACATATACACAATGGAGTGTTACTCAGCCATTAAAAAGAATACATTTGAATCAGTTCTAATGAGGTGGATGAAACTGGAGCTTATTATACAGAGTGAAGTAAGCCAGAAAGAAAAGCACCAATACAGTATACTAACACATGTATATGAAATTTAGAAAGATGGTAATGATGACCCTATATGCGAGATAGCAAAAGAGACACAGATGTATAGAACAGTCTTTTGGACTTTGTGGGAGAGGGAGAGGGTGGGATGATATGGGAGAATGGCATTGAAACATGTGTAATATCATATATGAAATGAATCGCCAGTCCAGGTTTGATGCATGATACAGGATGTTTGAGGCTGGTGCACTGGGATGACCCAGAGGGATGGTATGGGGAGGGAGGTGGGAAGGAGGTTCAGGATGGGGAACACGTGTACACCTGTGGCAGATTCATGTTAATGTATGGCAAAACCGATACAATATTGTAAAGTAATTAACCTCCAATTAAAATAAATAAATTTATATCTGAAAAAAAGAGAAAGAAAAAATAGCATTGAAACCTGTACAGTACCATATGTAGGATGGATGACAAATGTGGGTTTGATACATGAAGCAGGGCACCCAGGGCACTCTGGAACAGCCTGGAGGGATAGGGTGGGGAGAAGGTGGGGGGGGGTGATTCAGGATGGGGGAGACATATTTATGGCTGATTCATGTTGCTATGTGGCAAAAACCATCACAATATTGTAATTATCCTCCAATTTACATAAATAAATAATTTTAAAATAACAACTTAAAAAACATATCCATAAACCAACACATTGTCTGAATTGTTGATTTTCAAAAACCCCTTTTCTGCCAATTACTTTTAAGAGGGATAGGCACTAAGGAGAAGCAAGTTTATCCCCCATAAAAATGATGACTCCTGAAGAACAACACTGGCCTCTGCTTCACTGAATTCATCACAGTGGCCTTGTTAATCTGAAGTGTCAGCAGTGCTGGGATCCACAAACCATCAAAAGGTAGCTTCATCAGAGTGCTTCCCTTAGCTTTATTGACACCCATTTCTGAACCAAGTCATGCAGTTGAGGTCCGGGTACCTGCTTTTGACCTCCTGTGTATGCAGCCAAGGTTTGTGACCCAGAGAGTGGGAAACCTTTTGAAAGAATTGGAATAAAGATATTTTATGAGAAGTGGAGGAGAGGAGTAGTTTGGGTAATTCATATGCACTTGAAAACTGGTTTTCTACCTTGTATTCTCCCATCTTCATCACTAAAGATCTTGGACAACATTGAAGTTAATAGAATGGACTCAGAATCAAAAACCAAAACCTCAGGGACTTCCCTGTTGGTCTGGTGGTTAAGACTCAGCATTACCAATGCAGGGACCATGGGTTCAGTCCCTGGTTGGGGAACTCAGATCCCATATGCTGTATGGCATGGCCTAAAAATAAATGAAAACAAAAGAACAACAAAATGTCATGAAAAAAAAATTGAAATTAAAGGAGGCAGAAAATGCTGCAGATACTTGCATGCATGTGTGCTAAGTCACTTCAGTTGTGTCCAACTCTGTGACTCTATGCTCCTCTGTCCATCAGGTTCTCCAGACAGGAATACTGGAGTGGGTTGCCATGCTCTCCGCTAGGGGATCATCCCGACCCAAGGATCAGATCGAACCTAAGTCTCTTTTATCTCCTGTATTGGCAGGCGGGTTCTTTACCACTAGCACCACGTGGGAAGCCCAGGTAGATAATTAAATAAACATTAAAAACAATGAAAACCAAATGAACAGATGGGTCAAAAGATAGGTGTCATGTTGGTCTTCCCTTCCCCCAGATCGCCTTTCCAGATTCTGACCTCCCCCCGGCACCACCCCCCCGCCGCCCTCCCCCCCCCCCCACCGCCGCAGCCATAACTCTGCAACCAGATGGAGCTTGGCAAGCTATGATGCAGAAGGTCAGCTCAGTGGTAAAACAATCACTGCCCCAACACAGCCGCCGAATCCGTCGGACACTACTTGAATTTAATCAAGTCACTTCAGGCTCAATCTCCATCTAGAAACTTGGTGTTTTGTATGCCTTCTTCTTTGCAGTGATGAATTTTGCCCCACTTTATTTCATGTTTTGATATTACCTGAATGCTCATGATTTTTTCCTCCTTTAATTTCAAGGTCTAATTCATCCAGTGTAGGGCTCTCTTACCATCTCTAGTTTCCCATCTCATTTTTACTGACAACTCGCTTTATAGCATTCAGTTTTATATCTTCACTGGAACTAGGAAATGAATTTAATCTCACACTTTCCAAAAATCTACTGCAGTCACGGAGATCAGGGCCAAAGTGGTTGGGGTTTTGTGTGTCTGAGAGTAGCCAGAATTATTCTTTGACCACTAATGACTCCTGCAGATCAAGGAGCCTGTGTCCAGTCTTTGAATTTTCCCAGAAAAGTTCCCAGCCTGCCTGTCAGGGATAATCAGGGATGTCTCCTAATGCCTGTTAAATAGTCTGTCCATGGCACTTGAATTCCTGCAGTTGCTCCAGTGGCAGAGAGAAATCAGCCAAAAAAAAAAACAAAACAAAACTGCCAAAGCACAGCAGCATGTGGGTTGCAGCCTCTTAAAACCAGATCATTTTGTTGCTTTTTATTAGATTGAATGGAGTTGTAGTTCTGTTGTGTCCTTTGTTTGAGATGGTTAAAGAACCAGTGAGTCAAGTGTAGATTTCAGAGAAGAGGACCTGGGAGATTGTCTGCTCTGACTCCTCATTTTAGAAATAGGCCATAAAAAGCCAAGGCAGTGAGTTAGGAGTAGAGCTGGAGCCAGAAATGCAAGTGAATCAGCTCCACTAAGTATGGGAACATTTATAAAATGAAAGGAAAAAAAAAAAGGAAACGGAAAGAAAGAAATTATTTAAATAAAGGAGGTGTTATTTTGGTTAAACCATCAGCAGTGTTCTTTTAGAGATCGGAAAGAACTAGTGTTCATTTAAAACACAATGTGAGGGACATCCTTGTTGATCCAGGGGTTGAGATTCTGTGTTTCCAGTGCAGAGAGCATGGGTTCCGTCCCTGGCCGTGGAACTAAGATCTTGCATGCCTTGTGACAGGGGAAAAAAATAAATAAATCTTGAAAAAAAGCCACTGTGACTGAAGAGGTGACACATGAGAGAGATCTTTGTGTTGATATCACAGTTCTGTGTTTTGGTTGTGGTGATGTGTGATGAAATAGCACAGGATTATAGGCACACATTGTACTGATGTCTGTTTCCTAGTTTGTATATTGTATTATCGTTGGATAAGATGTAACCATTCCACTGGGTAAAACTGAATGAAAGGTATACAGGACCTCTTCACTACTTTTGCAACTTCCTGTGAATCTATAATTATTTCAAAATAAAAAAATAATCTCAAAGCAAATTCAAATTTTATTGTAGTTTAGTAAAGTCTAGGCGAATGATCTGAAGGGGTGAGAAAATTAGTAACATACCTTTAAGTAATAACTACATCATGAAAAAATATAGAGAAAAGTTTTCTTCTTGCCCTTATGACTCCAAACGGTTGAGTAGACCTTACTGGAGCTAGCAATCTTGTTTGCTCCTTTTTATAGACAGCTAAAAAGATCCCCTGGAGGAGGGCAAGGCAACCCTCTTCAGTATTCTTGTCTAGAGAATCCCATGGACAGAGGAGCCTGGTGGGCTACAGTCCATAGAGCTGCACAGAGTCAGACACTACTGAAGCAACTTAGCACGCATGCACAAAAAGCTTATATATTTATTTCCCCAATTTGAATCAGTGTTTGTAAACTGAGTGGATGTACTGATGTTGTATTGATATCAGATGCAATTACATGTACTAAAAGATCTTTTGAAATGAAATGCTTTTAAGATACTTTCATTAAAACTTTATTTTTAAATTTTAGTTATTGAATCAAAAACACTTCAAGGAAGCAAAGGAGAGCACAGCTTTAACAGCCCTGGAGTTTTTGTTGTAGAAAACACAACAGTGGAATTTCAGAAGGGCTCAGAGAGGCAGACCTTTAAGATTCCAGGACCTCTGATGGCTGATTTCATCTTCAAGGTAGGACGAGTCTCTTCATAAAATGTCATGCATCAGGGGCCTAGCATGTCTTGAATTTGGAAAAGAACAAGTTAGTTTGGTCGGCAGTCAGTAACTGTTATCATACAGGGCATGTGTCATTACTATTTCCACCTTGACAGTCAGTTCTTAAAACTCATTCAGCTCTCTCAAGGTTCTGTTCCTCAACCCCAATAGTTAAGAAACAAACTTCATTCTTATAGGGGAATGATTGTTTTGAATTTGTAGTCTCTGGTTGCTGTGTTCAGTTTTAAACCTCTCGATGGAGTTCAGTGAGAATGGTCCGTGGTTAAACGCTCCATGTCTTAAACCACAACTCTTCTGTTGCTCTCCTTGCAAAGCAGAGCAGAGAAGACAGAGGCCCCTCCCTTACCTTCCTTTCCTGTTTCCTCAGTAATGTCTCATCATGAGCACTTGTCTGGACACCTGTCACAAGGTCCCCATATAAGAACTCTTCTTTCCTGTGACCAGGGCTCTGTGTCCCCTCTCTTGGGTAAATCGGGGGCATCTTCTTTCACTCAGAGGACATGAAATGCAGTGGCCAATGTTTTTCCAAGGTGACACAACCTGAAATTCTTCTGATACAACTGAAAATACCTAAGACAAGCAGAAAGGGGTGTTTCAGTGGATGGTTTTGTCCTATCTATCCCTTTTGGGAAACTCATTCAAAATGGAAAGGGAAGAAAGACAAGAGCTCCAATTGCCAGGAATATATTTACCTGTGAGAAGACCCAGTGCCTTCTAAAGAACTGTTCTATGTTAACTTGTCAAAGTTTCATCAAAGCATTGGTTGTGCCAGCAGAGAAAGACATTTGGAGTTAGAGGAGAGTTGCAAACTGCTGTCCTGTTTGCCAAGTCAGCCTCCAGAGTGACCAGCCAAGTGTCAGTCTGGGTGGATTTGTTGTTTTAAAACTTTGGGTTTTAAATTGTCAACCTTTAAAAAATCAAGATATTATTTTAACATTAAAATACCAGTGTTCTTTTTTTTCCCTGCTTCACTTTAAAAATGGGGAGGTCTGACCGCCAGCTTGCGTTCCGCCATGGTGATAGTTGGCTGCAGCTGTGCAACAGCTGCTTTCTCCACAGGGCACATGTCCTCACTTGCCATGGTGCACACTGGGCCCTCGTGTGATCCTGATATTGAAGGTATAGACATTTGTAGACGTTTAAGTTGCCATTCCTGGACTTCACTTGCCGTTCCTAGACATTGAAGTGACTTTTGTGTCAGACCCTTGAAGCATCAACCCAACGCTGTTCCTTGACAGCAGTGTTGGGAAAGTCTTCTGGGGAAGCCCTAACTGGCATCTCTCTTTCCTTCTATTCTCTCTAACCCATTGTTGTTCATAAATTCTGGGCTTGGGTTGCTTCTCTTAAGGTTTTCCCATTTGATGCTAAAGTAGTAAAACCCACACACACAAACACAAACATACCCTCTTAAAAAATTCTCTTTTCATTCCTACTCAGAAGATCTGTATTCCTCTCAAGTCAACTTAGAGACGTCTGACCGAGTAGGAAACAGTACAGTAATGGGATGAGAAAAATAGCCACAAAGGTTAAAATTTTACGGTATGTTTGGTGAAGGTTTTAACGTGGAAAATGTGTTGTTTATTGACCTCATGCATAAACACACATAAACACATAAACTATTTACTTTGAGTGTGTCTGTACCCATACACATGTACATATATGAATATGTGTATGTCTGTGTGTATATACATTTTTTTAAGATTTGAGAGGATGTATTCCAAACTGAAAACACTGAGAAAATAGTGGCTATTTTAGAGGGTATCAGTGTTTTGGGGGAGTGATCTTAGTTTTACCTATAATATTCTAAAATTTAATTCTTAGAAATACAGTCATGTATTATATGTGTAGTTAAAATTGGGCTTCCCCTGGTTGCCTCAGTGGTTAAAAAAAAAATCCACCTGCCAATGCAGGAGACATGGGTTCAATCCCTGGGTTGGGAAGATCCCCTGGAGAGGGAAATGGCAACCCTTTCCAATATTCTTGCCTGGGAAATCCCATGGACAGAGGGGCCTGGAGGGCATGGGATCACAAAAAATGTCGGACACAACTTAGCAACTGAAAAACAACACTCAAAAATTACTTTACACCTTTATGTCCAAATTCTATATTCACCTCTTAATAGGATGCATTTTAGCATGTTTCCACTGTATGAATTTGTACTCAGTCTTCTATTTTCCTGTCTCTTCAGTTCTAGTTTTCTCAGATTAAATAAACAATTCTGGCTTTTAACTTCAATTTCTGGAAAGCTTTTGATCTCTCTTGACTAGAAAGGTTTTTTAAAAAAAATACATTGTTTATCAAAGAGGGTGTTACACACAACTGTCTGACTCATGCGTAAATAAAGCCTCACTTCCATGCCCAAACCATTTTCTTTCATGAATGTGGTATACTTGGTGGGAGAGAATTTGGCAAATCAGAGATGCTGTGATGAAGCAAGAATAATTCTGATGGTTTTCCCTGACTTACAAGCTTGTCCAAATTCTGTGGGTTTCTAGGAAATATCCTTTTCCATGGGTTACTTTTTTTTGGTCAGAGCACTGTAGTACTACCCAGCCTGTGTTGTTACTAGGATTGGAAACTCGGTTTCCATTCATCTCTCCTTGGCCTATGAGGCAATCAGGTAATGGCTCTCCTTTAAGTGGGAAGTTAAGAATGTGTGTGAGGTCCCTGATGATGGTCAGCCTTGTATTTCACTGTATCTCTTTCCATTCCAATCAACTAAGAACAACACCTGATCTTTAAAAAAAATATATATATAGGAAGAACTGGCTTCAACCCGAGAGAAAGTGAAGACCAGCTCTACCCCACAGTTCCATTCAGTTCAGATCAGTTGCTCAGTCACATCTGAATCTTTGCGACCCCATGTGCCGTACGCCAGGCTTCCCTGTTCGTCACTAACTCCCAGAGTCTGCTCTAACTCACGTACATCGAGTCGATGATGCCATCCAGCCACCTCAGCTTATGTCATCCCCTTCTCCTCCTGCCTTCAGTCTTTCCCAGCATCAGGATCTTTTCCAATGAGTCAGTTCTTTGCATCAGTGGCCAAAGTATTGGGAGTTTCAGCTTCAGCATCAAGTCCTTCCAGTGAATATTCAGGACTGATTTCCTTTAGGATTGACTGGTTTGATCTTGCAGTCCAAGGGACTTTCAAGAGTCTTCTCCAACACCACAGTTCAAAAGCATCAATTCTTCGGCACTCAGCTTTCTTCATGGTCCAGCTCTCACATCCATACATGCATAATGGATAAATCATGGATACATGGACCTTTCTTGGCAAAGTAATGTCTCTGCTTTTTAAATGCTGTCTAGGTTGCTTTTCTTCCAAGGAGCAAGCATCTTTTCATTTCATGGCTACAGTTACCATCTGCAGTGATTTTGGAACCCAAGAAAAAGTTTGTCACTGTTTCCACTGTTTCTCCATCTATTTTCCATGAAGTGCAGAGACTGGATGCCATGATCTTAGTTTTTTGAATGTTGAGTTATAAGCCAACTTTTTCACTCTCCTCTTTCACTTTCATCAAGAAACTCTTCAGTTCCTCTTCACTTTCTGCCATAAGGGTGATGTCATCTGCATATCTGAGGTTATTGATATTTCTCCTGGCAATCTTGATTCCAGCTTGTGCTTCATCCAGCCCAGCATTTCGCATGATGTACTTTGCATGTAAGTTCAATAAACAGGGTGACAATATACAGCCTTGATGTACCCCTTTCCCAATTGGGAACCAGTCTGTTGTTCTATGTCCAGTTCTAACTGTTGCTTCTTGACCTGCATGCAGATTTCTCAGGAGGCAGGTAAGGTGGTCTGGTAGTCCCATCTCTTTAAGAATTTTCCACAGTTTGTTGTGATCCACACAGTCAAAGACTTTGGTGTAGTCAATAAAGCAGATGCTTTCTGGAACTCTGTTGCTTTTTTCCTATGATCCAATGGATGTTGGCAATTTGATCTCTGATTCTTCTGCCTTTTCTAATCCAGCTTGAACATCTGGAAGTTCTTGGTTCATGTACTGGTTCTCCAAGTCTGGCTTAGAGAATTTTGAGCATTACTTTGCTAGCATGTGAGATGAGTACAATTGTGTGGTAGTTTGAACATTCTTTGGCATTGCCTTTCTTTGGGATTAGAATGAAAACTGACCTTTTCCAGTCCTGTGGCCACTGCTGAGTTTTCCAAATTTGCTGGTATATTGAGTGTAGCACTTTCACTGCATCATCTTTTTGGATTTGAAAGAGCTCAGCTATAATTATATCACCTCCATCAGCTCTACCCCACAGAGTGCTGTTAATAATTTCGCTCAGTCCTGGGTGCACTGAAATACAAAGGCACCCTTTGCATACAGTTCCTAGATTAGACCTCATTTCATGGACATCTCCGCTATCTCCAGGAGGTAGTGAAGGACAAGGAAGCCTGTTGCCCTGCTTCCATGGGGTCGCAAAGTGTCGGACTCACCTTAGCAACAACAGCAACAACAACGACTTTTAATAAATGGAAAGTTGAAAACAACTATATTCTGACGTGATGAGTAAACTATGAAGGCATCTATGGGATGCTGGATTCTTTTGTGGCTATTGTGCTGATTCTGAAATCTGGCAACTCACTGCACCAGTGAGATGGAATTTCTTTTTTTATACTTTTTCAGAAGCTGTATTTTCATGATTGGACCTTTCTTGAAAAAGTGCACTTTTTCTTCTTCCCAGTGGATTTCTGACTTAAGCATCCTTGTTTTCCTGAATGATCTGTTTCTAGTGGATGACTCTTGTCACTCTGTTACTGAGTCACAGTATTTTGCATGTGAGCCCCTGAGATACTCTTATTTGCTTCTGCAGTATGTGTATGTGGCCCCCACGTAGCAGTAGAGAGTCTGGAGCCTGTGGTTGACGCTGTGTGCTGTATTGGTTGGACCCTGAGGCGCTATCCTTTCAGTAAGAATTTACTGAGTATCTGTAAGTAGATGTTTGTGAATATCTGCTTTCAGTATATGTGTATGAGAATAATCTAGCAAAATAAACGTAAGTGGCTTTGAGAAAGGTATCTATTTCCATGGTTAACTATTTTAATAAAGATTGCTGGTGGCTTTTCCCGTCTTTAAAAAGTATGTCCCTCTTCAAGGAAAAAAAGAAAGTTTTCCTCATAGTCTGAAATCTTCCTTTTTATGTTAGTTGTCTATCTTCTTTCTTCTATTTGGATATTTTGTATTTCTGTAGAAAAATATTTTCTCATTTCTTCTCTTTTTAATGTCTTTTACTGTGGTAAAATGAAAAATGTTTTATTTCACCATGTTTCACTGTACAGCTCAGTGGCACTAAGTACATTCATGTTGATTTTCGGCTGGGCAAGCCTGTCTCTGGTTTTGTTCAACCACAGCTCTGGATACTGTGTATGTTTTCTACCTACACAGTCTCTCTTTTCTTTCTGGGGAGCTATGGCAGCTCATCTAATTTACCCAGGGATGAGAGGGTTTGAAACTATCTGTTTTCCTCTCTCTCAAAGAGAAGATTTTAGCCTTGCAGGGTGGTGCAGATGGTGGCTAAATCCCCATGTCCACATGTGTTTCAAAACACAGCAGAACAGTTTTCAGAGTCAGGGCATGCGTTCACTTCCTGAACCTACAGTAACAAAGCACAGTAAACTGGGTGGCTTAAACAATAGATGTTTATTGATCTCACAGTTTTGGAGGCTAGAAGTCCAAAATGAAGATGTGGGCAGGACTGTTTCCTTGAAAGGGATATGAAAGAGAATTTGTTCATGCCTCTCTCCTCACTTCTTAAATCTTCAGCTTTTCTACCTTTTCTTTACATCACTTTGCTTCTGTGCATGTCCACATCTGTGCCTAAATGTCTCACTTTATATAAGTGAGACAGGCTGGGACCTGGAACCTTTCACCGCAATGATTGCACCTGGACACACCTCTCATGTGACAAAATACAAATAAATTATATGGGGCTAAAAATAACTGTGTGCATGCATGGTTGGGGCAGATTCTGGACAAAAGATCCAAAGAGACCGAAAAGCCCAATTGCCACTTTTGAAGAGCCTGGAGCAAAACTGGGTGTTGGGAACAAAGGCAGAGTACTGAGCATGCCCCCTGCACACGCCACTACCTAAGGGGTGTGCAGACCACCTAAGCCACCCCTCCAGTCTGACCTCCTGGACACACCCCTACCCTCACCCCATTAAGGATTGCGTCTCACTCCCTCAGGGAGCAGGGGAATCTGTTGTTTGTTCTCTCTCCCAGCGCTGCAGAAGGAACTAGCTGCAATAAAGTCTCGCCTAAATTTTTTATCTTACCTCTTATCAATTTCTATTGATCAAGGAGGCCAAGAACCCTGGTCGGTAACATAAGGACACCAGTCACACTGGGTTGGGCCCATCCTAATGACCTCATCTTAGCTTTACTAGACCTGCAAAAACCCTATTTCCAAATAAGATCATTTCTGAGGTTCTGTGAGTTTGAACTTCAACAAAACTTTTTGTGGGGGATAAAGTTCAGTGTCTAACAGAAAATAAAATTTGCCTTTCTCATCATTCCTCTCAGTCAGAATTCCATCTCATTTTAAGCGTGTGCCGTGAATCACAGAGGTAGAAACGTTTGCAACTTATTATTTTCTTGAAAAGTGTCCAACTCATCTAACTTTTCAAGTTTAACTTTTGAAATGTAATCATAGCCTTCCTTTATCACTAAAACAAAACAAAACAGCAACAACGAAAAACTCATCTGTACCTATGTCTCTTTCATTCCTAAACGTGTTCTCTGGTTCCTTGTCTAATTTTTGTTTGTTCAAACCATCCAAAGGCTTGTCTCTGAGGTACCTAAGAACTAGATTTTAGTCTTGTTAACTCTCAGAGTTTATAAAGAATTCTATTCATGTAAATTTTAGTTTTTGTTTCTTTTCTCTTTACATGGGTTTTATCTTGGTATTGTGTTTTTAATTTCTAGAGTTAAAGTCTTAATTCATTTTCAACTTTTGTTCTCCATTAAATTTATTTATGGCTATCAGTCCCCATACAGAAGTTCTTAATTTTGTTGGGCTATAGGTTGTTAATTTTAAACTTTATATGTAAGCTAGTTGTATCCTGGCTAGAAAATCTTTTCTTTATTCTGGATCATAAAAATATTCTTGTTTATTTTTGTCTAGAAACATGACTATTTTACCTTTCACACTGAGAGCTATATACTAGAATTGATACTTGTATATGAAATAGAATCAGTATCTTTTCCCCCATGACTATCCAGTTGAACCAAAATCATTAGGTGGAAAAGACAATCCTTTCCCCATCTATCTTACATTCCAAATTATATACGTGTGGCTTGATTTTTACATTCTCTTCTGACCTATTCATCTATATGCAGCAATACCATTGTGACTTAATTACTGTAATATTAGAACAAGTCAATATTTGCCAGTGTAATTTCTTAAGCTTTGTTCTTGAATGCTATCTTTGATATTCTTACCTCCTTCCCTTTCCGTGTCAACTTTGAAATATGCTTCTAAACTTTTATTCTGCTGATTTTGATTTGAATTGCTTTCAAATCTGTAGGTCAATTTTGAGAAAATTCACCTTCCAATATCGTCTTCCAGTCCATAAATATGTTATAGTCATCCCTTTATTTAGTTATTTTGAAATTCTTCTCAATAATGGTTATAATTTTCAGTGTGTATGTTTTGCATATCTTTTATTAATTTCCAAATATTTGATTATTATTTTGATGCTGTTGTAAATGTTTTAAGTTTTTTTCTATTTGTTTTCTGCTGGAGAATGAAAATCTAATTGGTTTCTATATATTGACATTATATTCTCACTGCATTCACATGTTAATACTAATAGTTTGTTAATTCTTTTGGATTATGTACATACACAATTATGACACTCACAAATAATGAGTTTGGTTTCTTCTTTTCCAGTTGTTGTATACTTTAAAGAAATTTTCTTGCATTGTTGTTATTGTTCACTCACTAAGTCATGTCCTACTCTTTGAGACCCCATGACTATATGCAGCATGCCAGGCTTCCCTGTCTTTCCCTGTTTCCTGGAGTTTGCTGAGATTCATGTCCACTGAGTCAGTGATGCTATCTAACCACCTTATCCTCTGCCACCCTCTTTTCCTCCTGCCCTCAGTTTTTCCCATCATCAGGTTCTTTTCCAATGAGTTGGCTCTTCACATCAGGTGGCAAGTATTGGAGCTTTCTTGCATTACTTAGGACATTTAGTACAGTGTTCAATAGAAGTAGTGATTATGTTTTTTTCTTTCTTTCCTTTTAATATAGTGAACTACATTGATTTGGGGATGTTAAACTGATCTTACCTTCCTGTAATAAACTATAAAATACATTGAAAAATACTTCCTCTATTCTGTAACAGTTTGTGTGAGTTTGTTGTTATCTAATTAGTCAGATGTTTGATTTCCTTATGTGTCAGTTTTGTTTCAAGGAACTTGTCTTTTTCAACTAGCTTTTTGAAAGTTATTGACATAGTTTTTTTTTTATAGTATTGTCTTATTTCTTCCATTATGTAGAGAATCTGTGGTGAGGCTCATTCCTAACATTGATTATTTGTCCCTACTCTTTTTTTTTTTAATCATTCATGTTGGAGTGCTTTCAATTTTATTAAACTTTTCAGAGAAACACTGTTTGGCTTTATAAGCCACTAATATGTAATTTAATTCTCATATCATTAATGTCTGCCTTTGTCTTTATTATTACCATCTCTGTACTTTCTCTGGATCCAATATGCTTTTCTTTTTCTAACTTTTTGAAATGGATGGTTAGATCAGTGATTTTTCATCCAATTTTTCCATAACATACAATTTTAACTCTATAAATTTCCCTCAAAGCATGCCTTAAATTTCATTCCACAAAGCTTAATATGAAATCTTTTCCTTCATCATTCAGTTAAATTGTATTATAATTTTCATAGTGATGTCTTATTTGACTTGTATATTTACAAGTGTAGTGTCCAAGTATGTCAGAATTTTCAAGAAATCATTTTATACCTTAATTCTACTGTAGTCAGAGAACATTATATCATTTCAATGTTTTGAAATTTGTGAAAATAATTTGTGGCAAATTTTGGAAGAGTATGATATGTAGTCTTCTGTTGTTGGGCACAGCATTCTACATATATCAATTCAGTTTAGTTCAGTCGCTCAGTCATGTCCGACTCTTTGCAACCCCATGAATCGCGGCACTCCAGGCCTCCCTGTCCATCACTAACTCCCGGAGTTCACTCAGACTCACGTCCATCAAGTCAGTGATGCCATCCAGCCATCTCATCCTCTGTCGTCCCCTTCTCCTCCTGCCCCCAATCCCTCCCAGCATCAGAGTCTTTTCCAATGAGTCAACTCTTCGTATGAGGTGGCCAAAGTACTGGAGCTTCAGCTTCAGCATCATTCCTTCCAAAGAAATCCCAGGGCTGATCTCCTTCAGAATGGACTGATTAGATCTCCTTGTAGTCCAAGGGACTCTCAAGAGTCTTCTGCAGCACCACAGTTCAAAAGCATCAGTTCTTCGGCACTCAGCCTTCTTCACAGTCCAACTCTCACATCCATACATGACCACAGGAAAAACCATAGCCTTGACTAGATGGACCTTAGTCGGCAAAGTAATGTCTCTGCTTTTGAATATGCTATCTAGGTTGGTCATAACTTTTCTTCCAAGGAGTAAGCATCTTTTAATAGATATATCAATTAGGTCATATTTATTAATGGTTTTATTCAAAATTATAACCTTACTGAGTTTTATCTCCTTATTCTGTTACCACAAGAGACCTGATAAAACTACCACTATGACTGTGGAGGTGTCTGTATTTTTTCTATTCTTGTCAACTTGTGAATTACATATTTTGAAGCTTGGTGGTTAGGTATACTAACTTTTAGAATCATTAGCTCTTGTAGTGACTTGACCTCTTTGTCATTGTGAAACTCTTTCTTGAAGATACCTCTCCACTGTCTTCTGGCTTCCATTTATTCTGTTGAGACATCAGTTGTCAGACTTATTTTTGTCCCTTAGAAGGTAATGTATCTTATTTGTCTGTTTTCAACCATTTTCTCTGGTTTTTCATCAATTTGACTATTGATGGAATTAGTAACTTTCTTCTGCTTGAGCTTCATGGTGCTTCGTGAATCTAAAAAACTCTTAACTTCTTAGACTCCTTAGAAGTCTTTTCTGACTCTGTAACCTCATCCCATCCCTGTAACTCTGCCTTCTTCCACACACATCTCCGGTCTGGAATTTTTCATTTGATAATTTTACAACTTTTTGCCGTTTTATAAGTAAGTACATCACACTTTTCTTTTTCAGTCAATTCTTATTTATATTTAGTAGTAAGCTTTACTGATCATTTCATCATTACTGTTTCCTGCGTCTTATTGCTTTCTTGTGCATTTATGTTAGTTGTTTTCCAGTATACCCTTAAGTAGTTTCTTTTTCTAGTCTTTGAGGGGTCAAGTTTCTGTCATTTTGTTTCTGAGGAAAACTTTATTTCACTGATTACTGATTGTTAATTTGATCTTAGATTGTTTATAAGTTGACAACTGATCATTGCTTGGTAGTGAATAATTTGGTTGTAGAATTCTAGATTAAAAACTATTGTCCCTCATCGTCTTAAAGGTGTTTGTTTTCTTGTATCCGTTATTGCCTATGAGAAATCTGATGCCATTCTGATTCTCACTCCTTTATAGGGAATCATCTTTTTTCTGATAACTTTTAGAATTTCTCTTTGTCTTTGTTGTTCCATTTTTTAATGATGCCTGCTCAGAACTTTATGAATATTTTTAGACTGAGTACTTCTGTCTTTCCCACATTGCACAGCTCATGGGCTCTTAGTTCCCTGACCTGGGATCAAACCTGCACCCCTCACAGTGGAAGCACAGAGTCTTAACCACTAGACCATCAGGGAAGTCCCTCTCTTCTTTCTCTTTAACTCCATGTAATACTGGCATTTCTGGTTCTGTTCCCCACAAGCTTAATCTTTGTTTTCCCTCTATTTTTCTCTTTGTGTTGCATTCCGGGACTTTTCCTCAATTCACTCATTTGTTCAATCAGTAGAGAAGAAAAGAAAGATGGGAGAGGACTTGCTGAAATAAAATAAGCTGAAAGTAAACTTATCTTTGTCTGTAACTGCCTTCTCACGCTCAGCAACGCACCTTCTCTTTGTTAACTAGATGCAGCAAGGCTCATAGGCAAACACTGTGGATTTGTGTACGTTTCGAGTTTCTGTAATTGTGCTTTCAGAAGGCTCTGCTAAAAGATGCTTAGGGATGTTGTTATTAAAAACGTAAGATTCCTAATTATGTGCCATGTTGTAAGCAAACCCAGATTACATCTCAGTTCCTGTTCTCTTAGAAATTAAAATCATATGTATCAGGAAGAAAAAATGTTAAACAGACTAAAAACTCTAAAAAAAATTGGTACAGATGAACTTATTTGCAAAGAAGGAATACATGAACGTAGAGAACAAACTTATACATACCAAGCAGGGAAGAGGAGATGGGATGAATTGGAAGACTGGGATTGACATATATACACTACTATGTATAAAATAGATAACTAATAGGAACTTACTGTATAGCACAGGGAACTCTACTCAATGCTCTGTGATGACCTAAATGGGAAAGAAATCCAAAACAGCGGATATATGTATACAAATGGCTGATTCACTTTGCTGTACAACAGAAACTAACAGCATTGTAAAGCAACTATATGCCAATAAATTTTTTTTTGAAGTCTGCCTACATTTTTGTGAACTCATTCACAAGCATGGAATTACCTGCGAAAATGACTCCAGGGAGAATGGTTGAAGATCCTCTGAAATCCTGTTTATGACAAATTTAATTGAAATGCTATCACATCTTAACATTCTGGGAATCTTTGTGTATGAGAATGTGTTGTGATAGACACATTTATCTACCTAGGTGACTTGTATTCACCTCATGTTGAAAGATGTGGAAGGCGCTGTTTCATTGCATGCAGATATGTTATCACAGTTCTCTCTGTCCAGACCAGGTACACTGTGGCTAAGGACAGTGTGGTCCAGTTCTTCTTCTACCAGCCGATCAGCCATCAGTGGAGACAAACTGACTTCTTTCCCTGCACTGTGACATGTGGAGGAGGTGAGGCACAGCCTTTGTTCCTAAATATTTAGAGCTCAGAGTTAAAAATAACATGTTTGTGTTTTTGAAGCTGACTTTTAAGTTAGTGTGCTAATTAGAGACATGTAATTTACGCAGCATCTTACTCCACGGCCTGGGACCCAGTGGGGTTAATGAACATGCATCTGCCTTATTCTTGAAAACAGGTGAAAACTGGATTTAGAGAACACCCTTTCCTTTGAGCAAAGAACTGGAAACATGTTTGCATGTCTCTCATGGACCCCAAAATAAGAGCAAAGAGATAGGAAGGCTTTCAAATTCTATGTCTTTTAAAATTCTAATCCTAAAGAATTCTTTTTGATTCTAATTATCTATGAGAAAAACAGCAAATATCTCTTTAGTTTTAATTTATTTTCTAGCTTTCACACACAGTTAAATATGTGTTTTCATTTGGATACCGAAATTAAAAGAGATGCTTTCCATTCTGGAAGGGACATGTACAATGGGATTCAGCTTAGTTCAGTTGGCTCAGTTCTTGGGAGGAGAATAGGTTTTCTCATATCTGGATGCCCAAGGAAAGCCACAATCAGCCTGCTGGTCAGGATTCCAACCTTCATGGGAATCGCCTGGCTGTGAGTCCATCACCAAAGATGGTGTTTTCTGTGAGGACAGAAGGAACATGTTAGGCTCTTTTTGGAGTTTCCCCCAACATCCTGCCATTTTCTGTATACCAGCAGAATTTTAGTACATTTGTTCTTAATGTAGGAAAGCAGTCTGTCTTATTTCTTTCTCTTTTAGTTATCTGTGTACTGTGACAAAATTAAGGAGGAAAATTAATTGTCTCTCCCCCCAAATTATAAACACCTGCATGCTCTTTGTCTCCTTCTAGAAATATGTTTCCATTTAGAACAAAGAAATTTTTCTTTGACTCGAGTAGCTATAATTTCATTCTGTTATTATTTTGGGGAAAATACACACACATAAAACCCACAAGGAAAGCATTACCAAAATCTAATTATATTAGTAATCGAATCTACATGGTTTATGTAAATGGCATTTCAGAGTTTGGGATAATGAGGAAGACTAGTATGCTGGCCTCCGAGTACTTGGGTGGACTTCCCCAGTCTTGTCTGCAGTCATCTGTGTGGGACACGTGAGGTTAGTTCAGGGAAAGTACTCGGATTGGCACTGCCATCTGATGTTGCAGACTTTCTGGCAGATATTGGCGCCCAAGTCGTATTTTATTGACGCCATTTGGATTTTCGTTCCTGTGGTTTTTGACCTTGCTTTTTATAATGCATACCAGTCTGTCCTTCTACACTCAGCTTACATTTAAGCCACAACTTGTAGGAAGCTGTCTAGTGTTTTATAAAATCAGATTGCTCTCAGGCATTGGGCCTTTAAATGTATTTTTGGAACTTTATACCAGTTGACTAAGGCTGAGAACTTAATTTTGGACTTTTTTTTTCTTCTGAAGAGCTCATTCTGGTTTTGAAAAATTACCTTTTTTTAAAAACTTAACACGACACTTATATAGTGACTGGAAGCTTGGAATCAGATCTTTCAGGAAATAGAAGCATCATTTTGTGAGTTGTTTTTTGAATTTACAGCTCTCATCCATATGGAATGTTCACTTTCCTCAGAGACTGTACAAACTTATTGAATAGAATCAGGAATAAATCTTCATTCCTTCTTCTTTGAAGGATTATGAGGCAGGGGTAGATGTAGATGGGAGGGTTTTGTTCCTCTATATAGAAAATGCTATTTCCCCAGTTAGAAAGTTCATTGTTGTCAGAGGTAACCTAGGTACCCCAGGGCAGGAAATGAGTAAAGTGTACTAGCAATGGAATATTATACAGAAGAATGAAACAACAGCTCAGTACAAGGGTGCTTCTCAAAAATGTAACGTTGAGTGAGAAAAGCAGTAAACAGAAGATGATTTAAGACACAATATCATTTATTTAGTCAAAGCAGATACACATGAAACAACATTACAAAAGACGGATGTATATTTAACACATTAACAATAAATAGATGTCTCTGGGGGATTGTAATGGAAGGAGGGGAAATATAAGGAAACAAGAGCCTTGCACAGTGCCATGACAACAGTAAAGAGATATGACACTGAATAACTAGCCTTTGGTACATGAGCTCCAAAAATTTTCAAAGGAGTCTATTATAACTTTCTAATCATAAGTGTTAAAAACAGGCACTTCCCTGGTGGTCCAGTGGTTAGGACTTTGCCTTCCAGAGCAGGAGTTGCAGGTTTGATCCCTGGTTGAGGAACTAAGATCCCACATGCCTTGTCACCAAAAAGAAAAAGAAAAAACCCAAAACATAATTACACGTGTACACCTGTGGTGGATTCATGTTGATGTATGGCAAAACCAATACAGTATTGTAAAGTAAAATTAAAAAAAAAAACAGTACTATAGCAAATTCAATAAAGAATTTAAAAATAAAATGGTCCATATCAAAACAAAAATCTTAAAAAGTAAGTACTAAGTATAACACAAATCAGTTATTATGCAAGTTATAATGCAAGTAGTCATTCTCAGTCTTGGTCAAACATTTCAGTCATTTTAGAAGAACCCGAGAGTCTTTTTTAAAGAGTCTTTTTTTTCTTTTTTTCTTGCTGCTCAGTTCAGTTCAGTTCAGTTCAATCGCTCAGTCGTGTCTGACTCTTTGTTTGCAACTCCATGGGCTGCAGCAGGCCAGGCCTCCCTGTCCATCACCAACTCCCAGAGTTTACTCAGACTCATGTCCATTGAGTCAGTGATGCCATCCAACCATCTCATCCTCTGTCGTCCCCTTCTCCTCCTGCCTTCAATCTTTCCCAGCATCAGGGTCTTTTCAAATGAGTCAGTTCTTTGCATCAGGTGACCAAAACATAGGAGTTTCAGCTTCAGCATCAGTCCTTCCAATGAGTATTCAGGACTTATTTCCTTTAGGATTGACTGGTTGGATCTCCTTTCTGTCTTCTTTCTGACTCTCAAGGGTCTTCTCCAGCACCACAGTTCAAAAGCATCAATTCTTTGGTGCTCAGCTTTCTTTATAGTCCAACTCTCACATCCATACATGACTACTGGAAAAACAATAGCTTTGACTAAACAGACCTTTGTTGGCAAAGTAATGTCTTTGCTTTTTAATATGCTGCCTAGGTTGGTCATAACTTTTCTGATATGGTACAGCTGCTGCTGTACCATATCACCCAGCCTTTGTTTAAAGATTTACATTTTTAACAAAGCTTTGACACTCATGATCTTATTCGCTCCCCACAGTAACTGTAAACCTAAAGGAGCTTGGGAAACTGGAAGCAGCATTCAGTCCAATTGCTAGCTCTCCATAAGTGCTTTTGCTAAAGCACCTTACACCCTCTTCCGATTAAGCAGTGGGCATCTGCTGCTTCGACCTTCTAGCTAGCCTGGGAATAAAGGAATGGCCATATTTCTTCAGTTGCAATGTGACCATGGGAACAGATAGGACCCACTCCTCCCACTTTGACCTGTGGGAATGGTGATTTCTTGACTGTAATGCTTCTGATTTCACTGGACCAGGAGGGGACCTGGGTGCCGGTATGTATTGAAGGCTTCCACACAATTCTGTTTGTTATACAACCAGGGTTGAGAACCACTGAGTTGAGTTTCTTAAAGAAGAAAGAAAAAAATGTGTGGCAAGCGATCACATTGCCAAGTAAATCCCAAATGAATGCAATACTCGGACACTCCTGTTCTGCCCCTTTAGGGTATCAGCTCAATTCTGCTGAATGCGTGGATATCCGCTTGAAGAGGGTGGTTCCTGACCATTATTGCCATTACTACCCTGAAAATGTGAAACCAAAACCCAAACTGAAGGAATGCAGCATGGATCCTTGCCCATCAAGGTTTGTATCACTGCCCTTTGGTACATGTATACAATGGAATATTGCTCTGCTATTAAAAGTAACGCAGTTGAGTCTGTTCTAATGAGGTCTATGAACCTGGAACCTGTTATACAGACTGAAGTAAGTCAGAAGGAGAAAGACAGATATCATATATTAACACATATATGTGAAATCTAGAAAGATGGTACTGATGAACCTATTCGTGGGGCAACAATGGAGACAGACATAGAGAACAGACTTTGTAGATGCAATGAGGAAAGGAGAGGGTGGGATGAGTTGAGAAATTGACATGAAAACATACATTACCATATGTAAAACAGACAGCTGGTGGGAATTTGCTGTATGACACAGGGAGCCTGTATGAAGCAGGCTGATTCATGTTGATGGATGGCAGAAACCATCACAATTTTGTAAAGCAATTATTCTCCAATTAAAAATTTTAAAAAAGAAATCAACAACAGCTGGGACTGATCCATCCTTATCAAGCAACACAGTTCCATTGCATGACCTTGAACGTACCCTGGTGGCAGGTACCTGCGAACCCATTTATAACCATGGTCAGGAGGCATTAGGCTCATCTGCTTACTCATCTGGTTCGTGCTTGTGGGCTCTGTGTCCATATGACGTGACCTTTCACTTTTTGTCATGAACCTCTCTGAGCATGTCTTGTGTATACAACATGAAAGGTCTCTTCATTAAAGTGCATCTAGTCCACCTACCAGCTGTGAATATCGATAATTCACCATTTTAGCTTTTTAAGCTGAGTTACCGATGACCACATTTCGACTTTTGAAGTGTTCACCTTAAACTCAGTATAAATAATGCATAGTGCAGGAAGTGCAGAGTTTGACAGCCAGAGCAGAAAAGCTATGCATAAACATCATCCTGCTGCATAATTTAGTACCTGGTGACTTGGATTGCCAGAAGTTGGCAATCCAACTTCTGGATTGGGGAAGTTGGATTGGGGAAGTTTCTTGGCTTTGCTACAGGATCCCAAAATAACAGCACACTATCAAGTCCCAGAATCCCCCAGCTCTCTGCCAGCTGGCTGAGGCAGTGTGCAAGTGGAAAGGGAAGCGTTCTCAGTGGATTTCATTTCCTATCACAAAGATGTGCATTTCCTGTAATCCCAGGTGTACATAATCACAAATAGAGGCCTTTTCAAAAGACAGATTCTGTTAAACAAAGTGGTTTTCTAAAGATCCTGCTAATAAGACAGTGTGTTGATATCATGGATATATTTTATCACAATAATTTAAGAGGATAAAAGGAAATAAATAGATTTATCTAAATTAAGAGATGATGAACATATACTGCTTTAATAAGTATATACTGCTAGCTTCACTTTCATATAGAATTGGGTAAGTTGTATATCAGAGATGTTCCTAAAAATTAAGGAGACGGTAGCAGAAGTGTGCAAGTGGAAAGGGAATTTGGGGGGAAATAGTTCAGAACAGTTGGCATATTTAAGTGTCAGTATAATTTGAAAGAGCTCTATCTGTTGTCATGTGACATCTGTACTAGTCAGATGAGTAAGTGTATTGAGTAGTAATTATATTCTCATGATTTCATTTCTAGCGATGGATTTAAAGAGATCATGCCCTATGACCACTTCCAGCCTCTCCCTCGGTGAGTTACATGTTTCCTTTTCCTTTCTGTAATATGCTCTAAGCAGTTTTCAAGGAGCTTTAGTATCTGTGAAAGGTGAAAGTGAAGTCACTCAGTCGTGTCCAGCTCTTTGCGACCCCATGGGCTGTAGCCTACCAGGCTCCTCAATCTATGGGGTTTTCCAGGCAAGAATACTGGAGTGTGTTGCTATTTCCTTCTCCAGGGGATCTTCCCAACCCAAGGATGGAACCTGGGTCTCCCACACCGCAAGTAGACTCTTTACTGTCTGAGCCACCGGCGAAGCCCATAGTATCTGTAGCAGTAGTCTTAAATGTATGAGACTAGACCGTTTACAGAGAGCTAAGGGAACAAAGAACAAATTACATAATAAGATCTTTCTAAGAATTAGATGGAATAGGCTGCCTCAAAGGTAATATTTTCTGTCCCTGGAGATGTCAAGCATGCATTCATACCTAGTTATTGTAGAGGGGAACTTCCCTGGTGGCTCAGTCAGTAAAGAATCTGCCTGCAATGTGGAAGACCTGGGTTTGATCCCTGGGTTGGGAAGATCCCCTGGAGGAGGGCATGGCAACCCACTCCAGTATTCTTGCCTGGAGAATCCCCATGGACAGAGGAGCCTGGCAGTCTACAGTCCATGGGGTCGCAAAGAGTCAGACATGACTGAGTGACTAAGCACAGCACGTTACAGAGGGAGCTAACACATTCCAGTTGATTAGATATTTGCATTCCCTTTTATACCTAGACATGTTAGGATGATTCTTTCTGACTCGGAGTTTGTATGTTTCCCTGGTAATACTCTCCATTGGTCTTTTATACTTTAGAGTCAGATTGAAGATGCTGTCACACAATGGCCCTGTTGTTTTCATACACTGGGGCAGCTGTGTTACTCCCATCTGACAATAACCTTCAGGACCAAGGAGTTAAGACAACACAGTGTGTGTAGTAGTAAAGATTTAAGTCTTATGGCGGTACTTGTTGCAGTCAACTTTGCAAACTTGAAGCAAGCAACAAATGAATAATGTGTTTTCACTTCTTTGCTTTTGAGCTGGGAACATAACCCTTGGACTGCATGTTCAGTGTCTTGTGGAGGCGGGATTCAGAGACGGACCTTCGTGTGTGTGGAAGAGTCCATGCATGGAGAGATACTTCAAGTGGAAGAATGGAAGTGCATGTATGCACCCAAACCCAAGGTGATGCAAACCTGCAATCTGTTTGACTGTCCCAAGTGGATTGCCATGGAGTGGTCTCAGGTAAGATTGGAGAACATGCCACTTTTAATTCAGTCTCAGACTTTAATGATTATTTGCTCAGTGGCCAATACTGTACTGGGCAACATGGTGGATGCAGAAGTTGTATGTGAACATGGTTCCTACTCCTTAAGAGCTGAGAAGATAGTTGAAGGATGATATGAGGAAGAATGTTGGAGGCATCAGAGCAGGTAAGAATGATTGAGAACCATGGTACATCTGAAAGGAACAGGGATTGAAACAGAGTTATTTGGAAAGTCTTTGTTGCCCTTGTAGTGCTTAACCCATGTTTCAGATCCGCAGACTTGAACCACGCAGGAGCCTAGAGAAAGCATCACTGTGTGGTGTAGCTAGGCCAGGATGGTGGGGTAAAGCAGAAATGACACAGAATGACTGGAGGTTGGAAAGGCCCTAATTTATCTGGATTAAAGAGATATTATTAAGATGTTATTAAGAATTGGAAGGTTAAGACAGAGATGCTAAAACTGACACTGTAAGTGTGTTCTCTTTTAGAATATTTATTTTATTTGGCTACACCAGATCTTACTTGAGGCATGTGGGATCTTTGATCTTTCCTGTGGCATGCGGGCTCTTTTTAGTTGTGTCATAAGGAATCTTTAGTTGTGGCATATGGGATCTTTTTCCCTGACCAGGGATTGAAACTAGGCTGAGGAGGGCTGAGTTCTAGCCACTGGACCATCAAGGAAGTCCCTAGAAATGTATTCTTGATCTGGTGGTTACTATGAAGCTTCACTGTTTTTGTGGAAGAGAGTAAATGTGTCATATTTTAAGTAAATGAGGTAAGATAGACTGATGCTGGGAAAGCCCAGAGGCAGGCAGCCTATTTGAAAACCACTGAGATATTGTTGTTCAGTCACTAAGTCGTTTCTGACTCTTTGGGGCCCTGTGTACTGCAGCATCCCAGGCTCCCCTGTCCTTCACTGTCTCGGGGTGTTTGCTGCTGCTGCTGCTGCTAAGTCGCTTCAGTCATGTCTGACTCTGTGCGACCCCATAGATGGCAGCCCATCAGGCTCCCCCGTCCCTGGGATTCTCCAGGCAAGAATAGTGGAGTGAGTTGCCATTTCCTTCTCCAATGCATGAAAGTGAAAAGTGAAAGTGAGGTCGCTCAGTCATGTCCGACTCCTAGCGACCCCATGGACTGCAGCCTACCAGGCTCCTCTGTCCATGGGATTTTCCAGGCAAGAGTACTGGAGTGGGGTGCCATTGCCTTCTCCGTTCCCGGTGTTTACTCAGACTCAAGTCCATTGAGTTGGTGATGCTGTCTAACCATTTCATACCGTGTCGTCCCCTTTTCCTCTTGCCTTCAGTCTTTCCCAGCATCAGGGTCTTTTCCAGTGAATCAATTCTTTTACTCAGGTGGCCAAGAGCTTCAGCTTCAACATAAGTCCTTCCAATGAATATTCAGGGTTGATTTCCTTTAGGATTGACTTGGCTTGATATCCTTGCTGTCCAGGGGACTCTCTAGAGTCTTCTCTAGCACCACTGTTCGAAAGCATCAGTTTTTTGGTGCTCAGCCTAACTCTCACATCCATACATGACTACTAGAAAAACCATAGCTTTGACTAGATGGACCTTTGTCAGCAAAGTAATGTTTCTGCTTTCTAATACAATGTCTAGGTTTGTTAAAGCTTTCCTTCCAAGGAGTGAGCATCTTTTAATTTCATGGCTGCTGTCACCATCCTTGGTGATTTTGGAGCCCAAGAAAATAAAATTTCTCACTACTCCCACTTTTTCCCCTTCTATTTGCCATGAAGTGATGGGACTGGATGCCATGCTCTTAGTTTTTTAAATGTTGAGTTCCACGCCAACTTCTTCACTCTCCTTTCTCATCCTTGTTAAGAGGCTTTTTAGTTCCTCCTCACTTTATGTCATTAGGGAGGTATCATCTGTGTGTCTGAGGTTGTTGATATTTCTCCTGGCAATCTTGATTCCAGCCTGTGATTCATACAGCCCCAGCATTTGAAGTGATATACTCTGCATAGAAGTTAAGGAAGCAGGGTGACAATATACAACCTTGATGTACTCCTTTCCCAATTTTGAACCAGTCCATTGTTCCATGTCTGGTTCTAACTGTTGCTTTTTGACCTTCATACAGGTTTCTTAGGAGGCAGGTAAGGTAGTCTGATATTCCCATCTCTTTAAGAATTTCTTGAAGATGAGTCTATGCTGCAAAAGGCCTCCATATCCTCTGAAACTCTTCTCTGACATTTTAAGAAACATCTATGGGATTAGGAAAGAATCATCAAGCTTTATGAAGCAGTGGTGAAGTCATTATTTTGACAGCAGGAGGCTCTGGGATGGAATTCCATTTGGCCTCTTAGGAACTACTTGACTTTGAGGAAGGTCCTTAGTTGGAGTTGTTGATTGGCTCATCTGTTAAATAGGAATGAAGCTGTTGACCTGCCAGTGTATCAGAACCCTTAGTGAGATCACGTCTGCAGAGCACTATCTGTTCTGTGCCCAAGGTTTCTTGACTTCTCCCAGGGGTGGATCCAGGATTGGTGGGGCCTGAAGTTTAAACAATATGGAGGTGACTTTTTAAAACTTTTACTTTGTTCAAATATAGTAGATTTGCAATGTTGTGTTAATTTCTGCTGCACAGCAAAGTGATCAAGTTTTACATATATATACATTCTTTTTCATTTTCTTTTCCAGTATGATTTATCACAGGACATTGAATATAGCTTCCTGTGCTATACAGTAGGACCTTGTTGTTTATTCATCCTATATGCAACAATTTACACCTGCTAATCTCAGACTTCCAGTCCATCCCTCCCCTACCAAGGAGGTGACTTTTTAAGAAAAAAGAATACAAAACACAAATATTGAGTATCTAAATAAATGTTTATTTAGAATAATGAAATTGTAAGAAATTACACGTATTTTAAAGCTGACGACCCTAATGTGACTCTGGACTTGAGTTAAGAATAATGTATCAGTATTGGTTTATCAGTTGTAACAAAGGTACCACACTAATGCAAGATATTAATATTGGGGGATGGCAACCCAGTCCAGTACTCTTGCTGAAGAATCCCATGAAGGGAGGAGCCTTGTAGGGTACAGTCCATGGGGTCGCAAAGAGTCAGACATGACTGAGCAACTTCACTTTCACTTTCACTGTGTGTAAGAGAGAGGGGGCATATGGGAACTCTTATACTAACTGGTCAGTTTTTCTTTTTTTTTAATTATTTTATTTTTATTGCACTATAATCACTGCTCAATTTTTCTGTAAACCTTAAGTAGTCCTAAAAACTAGTCTTGATTAAAAAAAGAAACACACATACATACATATATACTTACCAACATAATGTACATAAACTGCAAAGATATCCTGGATATTCATGACTTGAGAAAATTCCATTCATAGGCAAAAGTACTTTCTAAATCATAAACAAATTATTCAAGAAAAGAAATGCTGACAACACAAAATTCACAAAATTTAGAGAAAATAACATAATGTTTTCATTCATTTTAACTGCCTTATTACACCTGTAGTATTTTTCCCTACATTTTTGGCTAAATACTCTTAGAGAGCCTTTTCAAATGATATTTTTGCAAGATAAGTTTCTATACACAGAATAGAAAGGTAATCTTGTAGCATGATTGAGCAAAATTTGATATCTTTTTAATTAACTATTTCAAAAGGTTTCTTTTGTCTTCACAGATTGTTTTGGATGATGTGTGAATTTTTAATCAAATTTGAGAAAAACCTATATTAAGTTTTTTCATATTTGTATAGAAAGATTTTAGGGCATTTCAATATTTCTTGTGCTGTGACCTCACCTGAAATACTTTTCAAAGTGAAAATTGGAAGTAATCTTGCAAGGGAGGGGCCCTGAAGCATAAGAATCATGGGAAATTAGCCTCCACCCCCTTCCTTATGTAATGTTTATTTGGTGATCTTTTGTGTTTAATATTCGTGTAGAATTTCACTGGCTTCTCTTTTCATCTCTGAAGTGCACAGTGACTTGTGGCCGAGGGTTACGTTATCGAGTTGTGCTGTGCATCAACCACCGTGGGCAGCACGTTGGCGGCTGTAACCCACAACTGAAGTTACACATCAAAGAAGAATGTATCATTCCCATCCCCTGTTATAAACCAAAAGGTAAATTTCTGGTGCATTTTAAAGTGAAATCAGGTGGTGCTTTCCAGCTCTCTTACTAATACTGCAGCATTTGCATTTAAACATACTAACTTTCTTACAAAAACTGTTCACTGACAGATTGACCTGTCCACCTAGATAAAGAAGTTAAACCTATGTCATTAATTGGTCTTGAAGAGAAAGTTAGAGCTTGTTGATTCAGTGCACTAAGTCCCCTACATATGAACGAGTTCCATTCTGAGAGCTGGTTCATAAATCCAGTTTGTTTATAAGTCCAACAAAGTTAGCCTAGGTACCCAACTAACACAGTTAGTTATATAGTAGTGTATTGTAATAGGTTTATCATGCTTTTCACACAAACAATACATTAAAAAAAAAAGGAAACACTTTTTTTTAAATTGGAGGCTAATTACTTTACAATATTGTATTGGTTTTGCCATGCATTGACATGAATCTGCCACGGGTTTACATGTGTTCCCCATCCTGAACCCCCCTCCCACCTTCCTCCCCATCCCATCCAGTCATCAAGACAGTATGGTACTGGCATAAATGAAACACTTTTAATCTTACAGTAAGTACCTTAAGAAGTACAGTAGTGTAGAACATGGGCTGACATCAATTGAACAGGCAAGAAGAGTTACTGACTGGAGGAGGGAGGGGGGGTGGGAGATGGTCGAGCTGAAGGATTGTTGGCAATAGGATATGGAAGACAGGCTGCCTGATGTTTATGGCACAAGTTCTAGTTCCTTGCTAAACCAGATGCACATTCACATCTTTGGAAGTTCACATCTCGAAGGGTCGGATGTAGGAGACTTACTGTATAGGTACAGTGGCTCCTGTCTGTGTAGGCTTATATTAACATTTCTTAGTGGACATAACACATGGACCACAGCCTTGTCTAACTCAATGAAACTATGAGCCTTGCCGTGTAGGGCCACCCAAGATGGACGGGTCATGGTGGAGAGTTCTGACAAAGCATGGTCCACTGGAGAAGGGAATGGCAAACCACTTCAGTATTCTTGCCTTGAGAACCCCATGAATAGTATGAAAAGGCAAAAAGATAGGACACTGAAAGATGAACTCCCCAGGTCAGTGGGTGCCCAGTATGCTACTGGAGATCAGATGAGAAATAACTCCAGAAAGAAGTGGACATAAAATTACAGGATGCAGTGCCTGCTTTGAAGAAAAAGGAGGAGGAAGATGAAGAGAGAGAGGAATAGGAAGATTCCTACCTGCCTTCCACCAGAGAGGAAGGAACAGTGTCCTCTTCATCGTACGTCCTATCGTCTACCATGAACAAAGAAAACTTTCTAGACTGAAAGTCTAGATTTATAGACTAAATCTCCAGTCTAGATTTATAGATGGACTCAGAAATTTTTGTGTGGCTCCATTTGTTCTGCATGAATTAGCAGACATGGGTAGCATCCATGGGTGAGCAAACCTTGGCACCACCTCTGGGGTATGTATGTGTTCCCCTCTAGACAGGATTATTTCCATACACGCACTTTAGTAAGGTATTACCAATCCTTGTGACAAGTATTTCCTTTTGGAAATGGAAAAAGAATTACTCCCAAGTGTCAGTGCCAAGGAACCGTCCTTATTAGCCCATCAGAGAGGATGGTAAGATTCTTCTTCATGATTTCTGGGTGCATTCTTCGTACAAATAGCCTCATAAGCAACCAATTCTTCGTTTCTTTCATGATGTCTGTCTTCTGGAAAAATCACTGGTTTCCATGCAAGGTACAAATACAGATTATATAACTTATTCAGGGAAGTCTTTTCTCCTTCTTTTCTGCAGTCAGTGGTACTTTTATAGCCACTTTCTTAGCATCTGTGATTTCTCCAAAGCAGTCCAAAATTATTTCCCTTCTCGCTTCATAATTAGATGCTTTCTTCACATCTTAGGAAGCGTCAAAGGACAGAGAAGGGCACCAGCTTGCTCCTGCAGGCCAATTGTAATTGGTAATCATCTCTCTTAACAACTACAACATTTTAAAGTTTGAGTAAACCATAGTACAGACTTTCCTCCTTGCAGTTTTCTAAGCCTTCTATGTTATTTGCTTGTCGCTATTAATGTCTTCACTCAGTGGGCAAAAACTGTGTGGCAAAAGAAAGCAAACTGATCTGGTTGAAATCAGAGCTTTAATATGTGAACAATAGAGATTGGTACTGATTTATAAAAGGTGTTTTTATGCTAACTTGGAGAATGTATTCAACTGTGTCATGGGATTGTTTGGTTGCATTCTGATAATGTGTTAATTTAAAAAATACATGACAGAAATTTTTGGTTCCGTCTAGAAGCCACTTCATGCACTGTTCATTTGAAAAAAAAAATTTGATGAAATCTCCAATAAATTACAATCACATGTCCAACTCTTGAATGATTAACAGTAATTAAGCTTGTTGTTTATGTTCCTTTTTCCTTAGAAAAAAGCCCAGTGGAAGCTAAATCACCTTGGCTGAAGCAAGCTCAAGAACTAGAAGAAACCAGAATAGCAACAGAAGAACCAACGTGAGTCCAGGACCTTTTATGGGAGTGTTCAGGGCCTAGCCAGTTAACATGATATATGTCATTTTTGTACTCATTGGAGGACAATGATATGTTTCAAATCCAAATGACCTGGATTTGCAGACTCTAGAGAGCCTGAACTGGCTAGAATTCTCCTATTGCACAATTCAGCAGTCTTACTTTGGCAGCATCTACGAGAAGCACAGGAAAGAACAGTGCCTTTTAACTCAAAGCAGACTCAGTATTCTGTTACAGTTACCAGATTGGGGGTAATATCTAGATCTAGATTAACCCAAATGATTTGACCAAAGACCAGTTTAACAGTGTTAACCAAATAAACTGATCATTCCATGGATAAGACATGGTCAATGTTTATCAAACCAGTTAAGCTGAAATGTAACACAATGCCCTGAGTGATTATCAGGAGAACTCCCAGAGCTGCTGTGGTTTGGGGCACGGAAGAACATGGCACCAGGAGTCTTGGAGCCTAGAACCACCACTTGTAACCATGTGAGCTTAGACAAGTCTTTCATTTTTCTGTGTCTCATTTTCCTTACTTATAAAATGAGAAGGCCAGGCTTACTCTAGAGAGATCAAAAATCCAATGACTTCTGTCCACATGGGATTTGGCAAGCTTGGGCTGTCATGGTACCCATGGAGACAGAGTATCAAGAGCATGTCAAGAAACACTCTGGAGGTGAAGGTATGGGGACCTAAAGAGAGCAAGGAATCAAAGACGTTGAATCTCTCCCAGGAATCTAGAAGCAAAACAGCATCAGTGATACTTGAGGAATTGGACAGGACAGCTGATTCCGCATCAGGTATGTGAGGCCTGCCGTGCTGACGGGCTGTCACAGGGAGAACAATCCACAGGAGGTCAGAGGAAAGCGGATCTCAGAGGCTGGGTGGCCAGTCTCTCTCTTCAACACCTTCGGCAAGGGCACAGTTCACTGCATTGAGAGCTCTTTCTTGGATTGAACAACCTGAGTTATTTGCAGTATTTTTTTCCTTTTGAGACAAAATATAACCTCCTTCCAATTTCTGCTTTCTGAAACAGAAAAAAAATACATCTATGCCTCATCCCACGTGACAAGTTTTCACAAATTTGCAGAAAACTGAATCCCTAGAGTACTATCTTTCCCAAGTTCATTTTCAGCGGTTTTTGTGTATTGTTTTTAAATCCCTTACCAACCCCATTGCTCCTTTCAGAACAGGCCCTCATCTGTCAATATCCCTTTTCACTGTGGCACAACCCAGCAGTGAGCCCCATGGGCACATGGATTCCTTTTCGTTGAGAAGGCACCTTGCTTCCACTGGCCAAGGGGGCCAAGAGAACTGGCATATCACACTTAGGACATGTGCAGAACATCTGGGTGTGAACCCAGAAGACATTGTGAACACCGTGAGGTGAATGACCCCAGAATAATGACTGAAGAGAGGAGTGTTTGGCTCATGATGGAAGTGTGGAGGTTTAGAGGAAAAAGTGGAGTCAAAAGTCAACCTTGGGAACTGCCCTAGTGGTCCAGTGACTGAGACTCCAAGCTCCCAATGCAGGAGGCCCAGGTTTGATTCCTAGTCAGGGAACTAGAGCCCACATACCACAACTGAGAGTTTGCATGCTGACATTAAAAAGATCCTACATGTCACAAGTAAGATTGAAGATGAAGATTGAAGATCCCCCATGCTGCAACAAGGAGCCAGTGCAGCCAAATCAATAAATATTTTTTAAAAGTGGATCATGTGTTCAAAAAAAAAAAAAATGTGGATCATGAAAGAGTAGGAGTCATCAACAGAGGAAGGAATAGATCCAAGGAAGGCTCACGGTTAGAAGGAGCAAGGGGGCAAAGCCTTAAAGGAGAGGTGCAGCAGGTAGTATCCAGACCTCACAGGAAACCAAGGAACAGCTCCGGGGACTGAGGAAAAGCTGTTTTGTTTGACAAAGTCTTCCTCAGTTAATTTAATTTTTTAAATTAATTAATTTATTTTACTTTACAATATTGTATTGGTTTTGCCATACATTGACATGAATCCACCATGGGTGTACATGTGTTTCCCCATCCTGAACCCCCCTCCCACCTCCCTCCCCATCCCATCCCTCTGGGTCATCCCAGTGCACCAGCCCCGAGCACCCTGTATCATGCATCAAACCTGGACTGGAGATTCGTTTCACATATGATAATTTACATGTTTCAATGCCATTCTCCCATATCATCCCACCCTCTCCCTCTCCCACAGAGTCCAAAAGACTGTTCTATACATCTGTGTCTCTTTTGCTGTCTCACATACAGGGTTATCATTACCATCTTTCTAAATTCCATATATATGCGTTAGTATACTGTATTGGTGTTTTTCTTTCTGGCTTACTCCACTCTGTATAATCGGCTCCAGTTTCATCCACCTCATTAGAACTGATTCAAATGTATTCTTTTTAATGGCTGAGTAATACTCCATTGTGTATATGTACCACAGCTTTCTTATCCATTCGTCTGCTGATGGACATCTAGGTTCTTCCATGTCCTGGCTATTATAAACAGTGCTGTGATGAACACTGGGGTACACGTGTCTCTTTCAATTCTGGTTTCCTCGGTGTGTATGGCCAGCAGTGGGATTGCTGGGTCATAAGGCAGTTCTATTTCCAGTTTTTTAAGGAATGTCCACACTGTTCTCCATAGTGGCTGTACTAGTTTGCATTCCCACCAACAGTGTAAGAGGGTTCCCTTTTCTCCACACCCTCTCCAGCATTTATTACTTGTAGACTTTTGTATAGCAGCCATTCTGACTGGCGTGAAATGGTACCTCATTGTGGTTTTGATTTGCATGTCTCCGATAATGAGTGATGTTGAGCATCTTTTCATGTGTTTGTTAGCCATCTGTATGTCTTCTTGGGAGAAATGTCTGTTTAGTTCTTTGGCTCATTTTTTGACTGGGTCATTTATTTTTCGGGATTTGAGCTGCAGGAGTTGCTTGTATATTTTTGAGATTAATTCTTTGTCCGGTGCTTCATTTGCTATTATTTTCTCCCATTCTGAAGGCTGTCTTTTCACCTTGCTTATAACCAGGGCCTGCATCAGACAGTCCCTGGCAGAGCAAACTCAGTTAATTTGAGAGCAGTCGTGTTCAAAGTGTAGAGAAGTAAAACACTGCAGATCTTTAAGGAATGAATTCTGAATCACAAGGAAATGGGACAATGGGTATTTGACTACTCAAGAAGAAAGACTGGTAGTCAAGTTGATGAAAAGGAAGGGTTATAAGTATGTATTTGATTTTTGTTGTTGCTTTTCATTTGAAGTTAGGGCAACCTTAAACATATTAAAAAGGTCATAGGGGTTTTAGACAGTTACCATCTCTAGACTTCTCAGTTGTACAAGGAGGGTGTTAGGCTAAATGCTACTGGAAGCTTCTCCCAGCTCTGATCTCCTATGGTTCTGTAAGGGATGGAATCTAGAGAAGAAAAGGAACTTGGACGCCTGCAAGGGAGTCTGTAGCTCTCACGCAAGGATGGTCAGGGAGCTCTCAGTCTTGAATGACACATCTTGCCAGGGTCTCCTCTCAGAACACAGTTAGATGTTATCTAGTATTTGCTCGCTACATCTGTGTCTCTATTTCTGCTTTGTCAATAAGATCACCTATACCATTTGCTAGCTTCCACATGTATGTGTTAATAGATGATATTTCTTTTTCTCTTTCTGAGTTCAGTGTTTATGACATTCTCTAGGTCCACATTTCCCATGCGTCTACAGATGATCCAATCTTGTTCCTTTTTATGGCTGAGTAATATTCCATGGGGCTTCCCTGGTGGCTCAGATGCCAAAGAATCCACCTACAATGCAGGAGATCTGGGTTCAATCCCTGGGTTGGGAAGATCCCCTGGAAAAAGCAGTGGCAACCCACTCCAAAATTCTTGCCTGGAGAACCCTCATGGGCAGAGGAGCCTACTGGGCTACAGTCTATGGGTTCACCAAGAGTCAGACATGACTGAGCAACTAAACACAGCACAGCAATATTCCATGTGTGGCTCATTCATTTTGCTATACAGTAGCCACTAACACAACATTGTAAACTATACTCCAATAAAAATTAATTTAAAAAAACACAATTAGATTGCCATTGCTAATCCTTCTGCATGTTCTCTCTTGGTTAAAGGCTTTGCTGTCAGTTCCCTAGACTGGAAGCTTGCAGTCATTCTTGCCTCTTGCTCATGTTTCCCCTGTCTATAATTAACTCGAGTTGTGAAGTCATATCTACTAAACTCTCCATTGCAGCTCTCCTTCTCTCCATCCCTACTGCCACCTTTGTTCAGGTCTCGAAGTCACTTACCAGGACACCTACCACAGCCTTCTGATTTGCTCCCTACTTGATGATCTCAGCTGATAAAGAATCTGCCTGCAATGTGGGAGACCTGGGTTCAATCCCTGGGTTGGGAAAATCCCCTGGAGAAGGGAACAGCTACCCACTCCAGTATTCTTGCCTGGAGAATTCCTTGCCTGTACAGTCCATGGGGTTGCCAAGAGTCAGACATCACTGAGTGACTTTCACTTTCACTTTTGATCTCCTCAGATCCACCCAGTCTGGCTAAGGCAGAAGTCTAATCTTTTCTTACAGTGTTCATCATATCCCAATGTTTCCCCATTTCCCGAAGACTTATGCTTGTTCACCAGCCAACAAGTCATAGTGAGGCAGGTATCACCCTTCCTGACTACCAGCTTCATCTCTGACCACAACCCCCCCACCCCCAGCTTAGACTGGAATGAGGTGCTCCAGCATTCGCTGCTCTTGGCTGTTCCTTGACTGTAACGAGGTGCCTCCTTCACCTTAACTACGTTCTCCTTTCTGCTGGGAATGGCACCCACCTGGATTTTGAAAAAGCTTTTTTTTTGGTTATGGAAAATATCAAGCCTGTATGAAAAACGAGAGAACAGTATGACAGCCCCACCCATGAGTCTGACTCTCAACTGCAACAGTTATCAACTCAGGGTCACTCTTGTTTCATCCACACCACTGTCTCCACCCACAGTGGGGCATTTTTTGAGGCACACCCAGACAGCATGTCATTTCATTCATAAATACTTAAGTGTGTATCTTTAAAAGAGAAAGATCTGTTTTTGATCATCAGAATACCACTGTAAAAAAAGTTTTTTGGCCATGCCACATGGCATGTGGGATCTTAGTTCTCTGACCAGGGATGGAACCTGTGCCCTCTGTATTGTAAGCTTGGAGTCTTAACCACTGGACCACCAAGGAAGTTCCCACAATACCACTTTTTAAAGTGTGGTCCTCAGATTGCTTTTTTAGAAGCACTTGTAATGCTATTTAAAATGCAGATTTCTGGACCTCACCAAATCAGGCATTCTGGGAGCATATTTTTTTTCTTTTGGCTCTGCCAGTTCTTTTTAAAATTGTGGTAAAATAGACATAACCTAAAATGGAGCATCTTAACCCTTTTTAAGTGTTCAGTTCACTGGTGTTAAGTACATTGACGCTATTGTGCAACTCTCACCACCATCCGTCTCCAGGAGTTTTCATCATCCCCACCACAAATTCTGTACCCAGGAAGCACTGACTCCCCATCCCTTGTCCCTTTCCCTGCAGCCCGTGGTCATCTCTGTTCTACTTCCAGCTCTATGGATTTGTCAGCAGCATGTTTTAGCAAACACCCTGGGTGACTGGAGAGGGGGGCTGTGCATCCAAATTTGGGAACTATCGGATCAGATAATCTCTAGGGTCCCTCTTGGTGGTGGTGGTTTTGGTTGTTCAGTCATAGCTGACTATTTGTGGACCGTTGCCTGTCAGACTCCTCTGTCAATGGGATTTCCCAGGCAAGAATACTGAGTGGGTAGCCATTCCCTTCTCTGGGGGATCTTCCTGACCCTAGGATTGAACTCATGTCTCCTGCCCTGGCAGGCAGGTTCTTTACCGACTGAGCCACCAAGGAAACCAGGCTCTTTCTTAAGCTTTACCTAACTGGGAAAGGGCCACATCGTGTACGCTGCAGCAGGGTCTGGCCCCATGTTCATCCTCAAGCCTGCAGGTGCTGTCAGCCCCACCTGACTTTGGTGGCGGCTCTTCCTGTTCACATTCACTGAGCAAAGCTGATCCGCCCTCTCCTGTGGGACTGCTTCTTCCTCCCCAGCACCTGTTCCTGGGCCTGAATGGCTGCCTCTCCGCACCATCCCTCTCCCTCTCTCTGTGGTCTCTCTGCAGGTTTCCTTTATAATTCACGCTGCCTGGCAGTTGCTGCCCTGTTCTCGCTGTCTAGTGTGAAGTTTATGGTTTCCTCCCACCACTCTGACTCTAGTCATTCCCTTGATTTCCAAACAAAACCACAACATATCTCAGCTTCCTGTTCATCCTTTTATTCCCCTAGTCTTTTGTGGTTTGGGGATGCTTGCCTGTTGACAGTGAGCAAGAAGATGAACATAGCTGTGTTTTGTATCCCTGAAGAATGCCTGCCAAAGCCGCCTGGGGAAGATAAATATTTCTGTCTCTGTGGTTTACCGTGGCTCAAGCTCTGACTTTACATAGAGAACGGATGTTCAAAAGGCTTTTCTTTCTAATTAGGAAAATAAAAATTACAGCTTATAAAGCAAAGCCAGGGGAATTGCAGTTTTAACCGTGTTAGCTTTCAGCTGTGGAATGTGTTGACAGTTGATATGGTTCATCATTGCTTTAAAAGTTCTTCCCTGGAGGCTTCCTAGTTTCTATGGGATTCACAGAGCTTCCTTAGTCACACTGCCCTCCCTCCCGTTTAGCATGTATGAGAACCAAGGAAATGAGACAGATTCAGAACACTTCGTGTATTTTCCACTGCCATTTTAGCGTCTCTATTTGTGTTTGCTCAAATTGAATCAGGTTATATTTTAGACATTCTGTTTTTCTCACAATGGTAGTAACAACTAATATTGAGGACTTTGTGCCAGACTGTGTCCTCAGTGTTGTATGGATTAATTCTGATCCAATTCTCACAATGACCCCATAAGGAGGCATTATTATTAGCTTCATTTTAGGGATGAAGAAACAAATGTTTAGATTAAGGAATTATCTCCAACATTTCAGATCTACTAAGTGGCGGATGGTGATGCTCTGGCCTGTGATAAGAGGAAGAGCTCCAATTTTGTGTTAGGAGAACTGAATTCAAGGCTGTCCCATCCTTGGGTTGGTCTCATAGGGCAGACAGAGAAGTTAGCGATTAGATTGCTGTGTTGTGAGGCTTAAAGCTCAGGGATGGCTTCCTGGGAGAGCTGGTACACGAAGTGATGCCTTAAGATGTACATGGGTATCAGAACAGCACGCCGGGCATTGAGGTTGTATGTAGACCAACTGATCCATGGGAGCCACCGCACCTGCACACTGAGGTACTGAGTGAGGAGAGGGGGCTGGAGGCTAAGGAGGTGGTAATGACAGCCCGGAAAGTGGGCAAGTCTTGGAGGCCTTCCATAGCTCATAAAGGATTTGGACTTCACCTGGAGGCAGTGAGAGTCATTTAGGGATTTTTAACAAGTGATGTAATCATAACAATTACATTTTTAGAAAGATCTTTCTGGCCTTCTGCAATTTGTATCTAATTATTCACTATAATAAATAAAACTGTAGCAAATCTCAAATTGCCCCTCTCTGCATCTCTAATTGTCTCCTTAGGACACATTTGCTGGGGTGGAATTTGGGGGCCAGAAGATGGACACATTGCTGCTGCTGCTACTGCTGCTAAGTCGCTTCAGTCGTGTCCAACTCTGTGCGACCCCAGAGACGGCAGCCCACCAGGCTCCCCCGTCCCTGGGATTCTCCAGGCAAGAACACTAGAGTGGGTTGCCATTTCCTTCTCCAATGGAGGAAAGTAAAAAGTGAAAGTGAAGTTGCTCAGTCGTATCCGACTCTTAGCAACCCCATGGACTGCAGCCCCGCAGGCTCCTCCGGCCGTGGGATTTTCCAGGCAAGAGTACTGGAGTAGGGTGCCATTGCCTTCTCTGAGATGGACACATTGAAGGCATTTAACTCCTACCATCAAATTTCCTCTTTAAAATTTAAACAAAAGATACTGCAGTGTTCAGGCAGTGCTGAATCTTATTTCTGTTTTTATCCCATGGTAATTTTAAAAATTAAATTCTCATTAAATTGAAGTGTATCTTTGTGCATTTTTTTTCTGGGAGATTATATAGATGGCATAAATCTTTCAGATCCTCTGCATTTAAGAGTCCCTTTCTTATACCCTCAAATGAGCAGATGTATGAACTCTTGTTTAATTATCTTCTTTATACCTAAACTGTCCTTTATACTTGTGTTGTGAACCCTTTTTTTTTTTAACTTAGACATAAGATTTTTCTCCATATACTTACAATTAGAGAATTTTTTAAAAATCAGTCCAGGTATTATTTTCTTTTCAAATTTTGGTAAAGAGAATTTTGGGGACATGGATTGAAATCTTTCTTGGGTGCATGAAAGTTTTCTTCTGTTGTATTTGTGCCTCTTTTCTATTGTTTTTCTTATTTATTCTAAAGGTTCATCAACTCTGTGTATTGAATCTCTTCGCTATTTTTAACATGTGATACTTCCCTCACCTTTTTGTGTTTTTTTTCCTCTATGTTTTGGATGCACATCTGCCCTTCAAACAAACATTTACTGTCCTTACCATGAATGTATTTCCTACTAATTCATTTGGATTTTCTTCTGTCATAGAGCAAACTTTGCATTATTTTTGTGTTTATTCAGCCTTTTCTCAACCAAGTCAGAGATTTTTTCCGGCCATGTTTTGAGTGTTCTGTTTGTTTTTGTCCTGCCTTGGTCTTCGTTTCTGCGAACAGGGCCTTCCTAGTTGCAGCGTGCAGGCTTCTCACTGCGGAGGACCCTCTGGTTGTGGAGCATGGGCTCTAGGGTGCAAGCTTCGGCAGTTGTGGCACGCGGGCTTAGTTGCTCTATAGCATGTGGTTTCTTCCCAAACCGGAAATCGAATCCTAGTCCCCTACATTAGCACATGGATTCTTAACCACTGGATCACCACGGGAGTTCATGTTTTGACTTTCTTAATCTCTTCATTTATCTTTTGTTTTATAGAACATTTCCTTGAATTTTATTGTCATAAACTTTTAAGGAGATGCTGTAGCATTTCCTTCTGTTTCTGATAATATATTTTCCCAAAATATGCTTTCCTTTCACAGATATATGTTACATTCTTCTTTAATAGCAAAAAAATATTTTAGTGGATATTGGTGTTTGTTTATTCATTTTTGAAATCAGAAAAATAAATGCCCCAAAATAGTATTGTCAGATTTTCCTGGGCTCCTTTGATTGTCATCTTGGATGATCTCAAATTGCATCTCTCACCTATGATACTGCTGAGGCAGGGTAAAATAATGCCAGTAGCTACTATGTTATCTTTGATAAATTATCCTCAGTTTCCTCATCTGTACAATGGGAATAATAATAATACTTCCTGATGGGGTTATTGCTATGAGTAAATGATAAAACATATGTGAAGTACATGGAACAATGTCTCACACAAATAACAATGTAATTAATGTTAGTTGTCATTTTTGTTGTAATTATTGAACTTTTCACTCTGACATCTCATTTAATCCCAACCTAACCCCATTAGGTTGGTACTATTACTGTTGCTATATAACAGGAAATTATTGCCTTTGTATTTGAATAGCAGTTTGACTGGACATAATATTCTTGGGACCCCAACTCTCTCTCTCAAAACTTTTGTTCATCTTTTTCTGGTTTTGAATGTTGCTGAGTCTGAAGTCCACCTGACTTTATTCTTATAAGGGACTTGATTTTTGTACCTAGATGCTTATGGAATTCTTTTTTTCATCCTCAAAGTCTTAGTTTTTAAGTATATTCATTTACATAAACTTAGTGCTTTAAGACTGGAGAAGGCAATGGCAACCCACTCCAGTACTCTTACCTGGGAAATCCCATGGACGGAGGAGTCTGGTAGGCTATAGTCCATGGGGTCACAAAGAGTCGGACATGACTGAGTGACTTCACTTTCACTTTTCACTTTCCTGCACTGGAGAAGGAAATGGCAACCCACTCTGGTATTCTTGCCTGGAGAATCCCAGGGACGGGAGCCTGGTGGGCTGCCGTCTCTGGGGTCGCACAGAGTAGGACACGGCTGATGTGACTTAGCAGCAAAAGCAGCAACAGTGCTTTAAGACAGCACAAATGTATTATCTCACAGTTTGGTGGGTCAGAAACCAAATAGATTTAGCTGATTTCTATAAATCCCACTAGGCTAAAATCACGGCATCTGTCAGCCTGATCTCTTCTCTGGAGGCCCAGGGTGGAATCCACTTCCAGGCTCATTCAGGCAGTTGGCAGAGTGCAGATCCACGGAGTTGCAGAGCTGAGATCTCCATTTCCTCGCTGGCTCTTGGCCGGGGGCTGTTCCCGCTTCTGGAGGCCTCCTGCCTGCCTTGGCTCCTGGCCCTTCCGTCCCGGAGCCACAGCGGGTTGAGTGCCTCTCGTGCTCTCCCTCTTGCCTCGTGCTCTGCTACATCTCTCTAACTCCAGCCAGAGGATTCTTTCTGTTTTTAAGGACTTGTGTGAGTAGGCCCACTGGGAAAATCGCCCTATCCTGAGGTCCATAACCTTAATCACATCTGCAGAATCCCTTTTGCCATGTAATAGCATATTCATATATTCTAGGGGTTAGGGTGTGGGCATCTTTAGGGAGGGCATTCTGCTGAAAGCTCTAGGTTTTTATGTTAATCATTTTGTATCACTTTTTCCTGGAAGACAGTGTAACCTTTCCAGGCTGTATTTTAGGCACATTTTTCACATATTTTATTTATGAACTTTTTTTTCTGTTTCTTGTGTTGAAACCTCTACTTGAAGAATCCAACTATCTTCAATATTGGATTCTCTCTCATTTTATCTCTAAAAACTGCATTAAAATCAATTTTAGAGAGATATAATTTACATACAAAATCTGTGTCTGTCTAAAGTGATGAGTTTAAACAGGTGGACACGAAACACAGAACCCCAGCCCCATTCTTGATACAGAACATCTCCATCACCCAGAAGCTTCCTTTGTAGCCCAGCCCTCCATTCACCCCTCTAATTGCTTTAAAACTTCTCTTTCTCTCTCTCAACACTGCATTCACTTCCAAGTCTTGCTTCTATATTATTAATTTGACCTTCAGCCATGTTTCTTTTATTTTTTTCTCTTGGTTCTGAATTGTTAGTTTCTAATAATGTTTCACAGTTTGTTTCTTCAGCTCTGTAGTTTTCCATTTTATTCTGTGGTTTTATCATCTCCTGCCTAGGCTCTCTTATAAGTGAATTGTTCTTTTTTTTTATGTTTTGGGTTTTTGGCCTCAAGGCATGTGGCATTCCCTGACCAGGGATTGATCCTGCACCCTTTCATTGGACTACTAAGTCTTTTAATCACTGGACCGTCAGAGAAGTCCCTTGAATTGCTCTTTAAAAAAAAATCTTTTCTGTTGTGGAGTTGGACACAACTGAGCATGCATGCATGCATTGTGCAAAGACACAGGGAACATGCTCTGTTTCTCTGGTTGTTTTGCCCAGACATCACTTTTCAAATGCTTGTGTGCAGCTGTATGACTTTCTTTTCTTTAAAGAAAAAATTACTGTGTATGTGTGTGTGTGTGTGTGTGTGTGTGTGTGTGTGTGTGTAGAGGGGGGGACAAAGACAAAGCAAGATTCAGAACTGCATGAACATGATAATGTCTTTTGTTTAAATAAAAAATAATGCATAGAAGAAAATCATACAGGATGATGCATACATTTTTGAGTTACCATGACTCCCCATCTCGCCTCCCCCAGATAACTCATGGATAATTTGGACAGTTCTGATATTTGTTTTTTAAGAAGACACTTATAAGGATCTTTGAAAACCAACTTGATAGAATTCCCTGGTGGTCCGGTAGAACTCCAGACTTTCACTGTTGAAGGCGAAGATCCCACAAGCTAAGAAAAAAAATGATAACCAACTTGAAACATTCAGGACACCTGAAAAACGTCAAGTGTAACCATCATTAGCACTGTTGGGAATTAAGAGGGGCCTTCTCACTTACTCCACCTTCTCTCAGGATTCTGAATCTATGAGACGTAAGAGTCCAATCTGAATGAAAAAAAACTACTTCCCATTAAAACATAATCCCCAATTTTAGTTTTTATTGTGAAGGAGAAAAGAGAAAAAATTAATGACCATAAAAGTATAGTGTGCATATGGTTAGAAAGTTCAAGCCTTTAAAAGGTGCAAAATGAGAATGAACAAAGACAAATATCAGGTATTAACATATATATATATGGAATCTATAAAATGATATAGATGATCCTATTCGCAAAAGAGAAATAGAGACACAGATGTAGAGAACAACTGTATGGACACCAAAGCAGAAAGAATGGGGTGGGATGAATTGGGAGATTGGGATTGATGTATATACACTACTGATACTATATATACAATAGAAAACTCATGAGAGCCTACTGTATAGCACAGGGAACTCTACTCAGTGCTCTGTGGTGACCTAACTGGGAAGGAAATAAAAAAAAATGAGGGGATACATGTATACGTATAGCTGGTTCACTGTGCTATACAGTAGAAACTAACACATTGTAAAGCAACTATCCTCCTATAAAAATTAATTTAAAAAAAAACAGCAACAAAATATAGTAAAAGCCTCCTTCTATAAACTCCAGTTCCCAGCTCTTGCAGTTACTTCCTGAAAAGAGAAATTATATATAAATCATAGATAACATAGAGGCTATAAATTTATACCCTTAGAAACAGATGTTAAACAACAAAGTGGTTCAAAATCGGGAAAGGAGTACAAGGCTGTATATTGTCACCCTGCTTATTTAACTTATATGCAGAGTACCTCATGAGAAATGCAGGGCTGGATGAATCATGAGCTGGAATCAAGAGTGCAGGGAGAAATATTAACAACCTCAGATATGCAGATGATACCACTCTAATGACAAAAAGTAAAGAGGAATTATAGAGCCTCTTGATGAAAGAGAGGAGAGTAAAAAAGCTGGCTTAAAATTCAACATTCAAAACACTAAGATCATGGCATCCAATCCCATTACTTCATGACAAATAGATGGGGAAAAAGTGGAAAAAGTGACAGATTTTATTTTCTTGAGCTCCAAAATCACTGTGGATGGTAACTGAAGCCATGAAATTATGACACTTGCTCCTTGAAAGAAAAGCTATGACAGACATTGTGTTAAAAAGCAGAGATCACTTTGCCAACAAAGGTCTGTATAGTCAAAACTATGGTTTTTCAAGTAGTCATGTACGGATGTGAGAGTTGGACCATAAAGAAGGCTGAGCATTGAAGAATTCATGCTTCTGAACTGTGGTGCTGGAGAGGACTCTTGAAAGTCCCTTGGACTGCAAGGAGATCAAACCAGTTAATCCTAAAGGAAAACAACCCTGAATATTCATTGGAAGAACTGATGCTAAAGCTTCAATACTTTGGTCACCTGATGCAAAGAGCCAACTTATTGGAAAAGATCCTGATGCTGGGAAAGATTGAGGGAAAGAGGAGAAGGGGGTGACAGAGGATGAGATGATTGGATGACATCACTGACTCCATGGAAATGAGTTTGAGCAAAGTCAGGGAGTTAGTGAAGGACAGGGAAGCCTGGCGTACTGCAGTTCATGGGGTTGCAAAGAGTGGGACATGACTTAGCAACTGAACAACAACAATATGTAATATATACACTATATAGGCATGTCTGTGTCCTTTTGTGTAGTTAGACAAAAGATTATAGCATATGATACTTATAGCATAAGACCACACACTTATTTCATTTAACAGCCTCCAAAAGGAGAATATTCCTTATCAATTCACATAGATTCACCTCCTTCTTTTCAATGACATCATCCTATTATTGAATACATTGTATGGATGTGTCTTCTTAATCAGTCTCCTTTCCAGTTTTCCCATGGGAAAAGAGCAAGCACAGAAAAGAGTAAAGATGCAAATATTGCTTCAGTACTACTCCATCCTAAGGAGCTGAGTCATGGAAAATGAGAATTAGAAAATAGTTTCCAAGTAACAATTTCCAACAAAACAAAATGAAAAAAGGGAGGTGTTATTGATATTTCTTTATTGTTCATGGAGAGCAATAATGTTTCAATTCTGCTGTGCTCTTGTGTATAACTGTGGTGAAGCCTCATGTAGAGAGAGATGCTTAGGTGATTCTTTACAACCAGCCTATTCTGAGATTTTAAACATTAAGCCTTGGAACTGTATTTGAAGCAAACAGCTCAGCAGCATTTTTTCTGAAGTTATTTAGTACAACATTTTCCTATGAATAGAGGTCTATATTCACTTAAATTTAGGAAATCATACACGTCGTATCCACTCCCCTTGAGTATGTATGGTATATGTTCATATATCATAGTTTTGGGGGAAATCTTTTGGTAAATAAACCTATTGAACATTATTGAAAACAGTGTTTTCCAGACTTACTCAATCACTGCTCTCTTTCCAGCTTATCACTTATTAATATCTCATGATGCAAGTGTTGCTTCAGATTGTCTTAAAATTATATGTCCCAATGGAGTCTGTGTCTTAAATTCAATGCAGGAATCAGTAAACATTTTCTATAAAGAGCCAAATAATAAATACCTTAGGTTTTGCCAGCCAAACAGTCTATATTGCAAATCCTCAGACCTGGCACATAACACAAATGCAGCCATAAACAAGGCTGAACAAGTGACCATGACTGTATTCCAATAAATCTTTAGTTATGGACACACATTGAATTTTATGTCATTTTTACATGACACAAAGTATTATCCTTCCTTTTTCTCCCCATCTATTTAAAACTATGAAAATCATTCTTAGCAGGTAGGCTGTGCAGAAATAGGTGGCCAGGATTTGACCTGTAGGCCAAAGGAGGACACCCTGATATTTAGTGGATAAAGATTCAGGATAAGAAATACATGCTTTGTTCAGTCAGATTGGGCAACAGCTGTGATAGTTTCAAGAAAATTCAGAAGTTTTGTGTGTTGTTATATATTAAAATGTTGATGTTGTTTAGTTGGCTCAGTCATGTCCAACTCTTTGGGACCCAATAAACTGTAGCCCGCCAGGCTCCTCTGTTCATGGAATTCTCTAGGCAAGAATACTGGAGTGGGTTGCCATTTCCTTCTCCAGGGGCTCTTCCTGGACCAGGAATCAAACCTGTGTCTCCCACAATGACAGGCAGATTATTTGCCACTGAGCCACCAGGGAAGCCCATGTATTAAATAAAAAAGAATATTAAAGCTTCATCTACTTCATCTACTCTGCAGAAGGAGAAGGAAATGGCAACCCACTCCAGAATTCTTGCCTGGAGAATCCCATGGACAGAGGAGCCTGGTGGTCTACAGTCCATGGGGTTGCAAGAGTTGGACACAACTTAGTGACTAAACCACCACCACCGCTCTGCAGAAAGCATGCTATCCTACAGTTTTGCTGCTAAATATCAAGACATTTTAATAAAACTGCCTGTTAAGACAGGGTAAGCACCAAAATGATTTCTTGAATAAATACTGGTGAACATCTCCATGTTATAAAAGAACTCAGAGTAGAAATTATCTCTACACGATTTATTATGACCAAATCTTACAGAAAACCTTTTAACGATGATATGCAAAGGTCAGAGCACAGAATTTGAGTTAAATAAAATAGGTGCAAAAGTTCAGTGGATCTCTGGTAAAAGCTTCTTTCTGTTGCTGATGAGGTTGGAATGTTTGTCCACGACACATTTTCAGGCACCAACAAAAGGACAGCCTCTGAAACATATTGAGTCTCCTCTGAATGAAGTTACTTTTTTCCTTCATGTGTCACTCCCCCTTTGTGATCTCTTTGGACTGATGGCCCGTGTCCTCCCCTGCTCCGATCCCTGGGGCTCCCCGGTTGCCTGCAGGTTCGTTCCGGAGCCGTGGTCCACCTGCAGTGCCACATGTGGGCCAGGTGTTCAGGTGCGAGAGGTGAAGTGCCGCGTGCTCCTGACCTTCACGCAAACTGAGACCGAACTGCCAGAGGAAGAGTGTGAGGGCCCCCGGCTGCCCACAGAGCGGCCCTGCCTCCTGCAGCCCTGTGATGAGAGCCCCGCTGCCCGAGAGCTGGCCACCTCCCTGCAGGAGCAGGACAGTGAGACGACCTATGACTGGGAATACGCTGGCTTCACCCCCTGCACCGCCACCTGTTTGGGAGGTATTTGAACTTTTACTTAAGGGACAGCTGTGTCTGGCATTGCTGATGGTTTGAGAAATAGCAATACTAAATCGGTAAAGCCTCATCTACAAACTAGCAGAAGTCCAAAGGAGGAGAAGTCATTTGAATAATTGAAAACTGTGCCTTTTCTTTGTTTTCATCATCATTATTTTAGAAAGATTAAGGACAGTGGGACTAGATCCTGTGTTCCTGTGTTCCTAAGCATCTGCCTAACTGAGATGGTTACCAAGGTCACCGATTACTAGAGAATAAATAGGAAAATGCAAGAAATGATTAGTTGAGGTAGTGTTGTGCATAAGTCAGAATTACGGAATGAATCAGCCTGGAACTCCCATATTGATGCTCTCTTGGTCAGAAGTTATCCTCAGAAAATAATTTAGGTTCATACCTGCACATTGAGCCAGAAACCAGTATGGAGCAAACTGATCACCATGATTTATGTGTGTGTACATGTGTGTACACATAGCCAGGGGCCCTGATAGGACTAGGAAGTGATCATATTGTCAGGTGGCCCCCTCAGGGTGGAAATTAGCCCCAAGGTGCTTCAAGCATTCCAGGATCCAAAAGGGAGTGAATGAGCAGAGGGAAGTCCAGACAGTCATTCTCTCTCTGCTGGAAGTAAAAGGACAGAACTAATCAGTGGGAAACCAAGATCCTCTAGTGACATGAAGGGGACTCCTCTCTCAGGAATCCAGGCCCCTGGCATCCTCTCACTGACTCCTGACTGTGCCTTCCAGTCAGCTGTCGTGGCTGAAGCTGGGGGCTAGAAGTGCTCTAACCAGACTTCCTGGTGGTCCAGTTGTTAAGACCATGCACTTCCACTGCAAGGGGCATGGGTTTGATCCCAGGTCAGGGAACTATGATCCTACATGCCATGTGGCATGGTCAAAGAAAAAAGGGAAAAAAAAAAAAAAGAAGTGCTCTGACTTCAGTGCTAACCAGTGGTATGAAAGCTAAGGAAGCTGCTGCCTTAGGAGGCAGTTCGCTCAACAGCCTGCGCCACTCCTCTTGGCAGCCCTGCACCCTTTACTAAGCACTCCCCATTAAGTCTTAAGAACTCGTGTACCAGTCATTGTGCCCTGGTCTCTTCCCTAGGCAGGTGAAGTGCATTCTCCGTTCTTGCCATCCAGTCGCTGTTGACTTGAGGTATCTGTCTTTCTCTTTCCTGTGTAGTTCAACCTGTAAATCCATCTATCCTGGACACCAGCCCATCAGTAAAGCCAGGTGAAATGGTGTGTGCTTTACCCCTAGGCCTCAGTTAGCTACTGTCTTCCATATGGTGGTACCCCTGTGCAATTAGGAAAAGAACTGTGATCTGCCTCTGGATTCTCTCTCTCTCTTGCTTGCTTTTCTCCCTGCTTCCTAGGAGCCCACCTCAACTAGCCAGGAGTTTTAGCCTGCTTCACCCAACACTAAATGTCGGCTGTGTCTCTTCCCTCCCAGGAATTGAAGTCTCACTTTCCTGCTCACTTTCATGTCTGCTTTGGCCCAAACCTCTGGGTTCAGGGTCCTGGACATGTCTTCTGTTATATCTCGGGAGCCTTAAGACTGATATGCCCTTCGTAATCTGGGAACTGGTACTTTCCAGATGAGTCAGGGGAAGCCCTCCAGAGATAGTCATGCTTGCTTGCATGCCTGCTCAGTCAATTGTGTCTGACTCTTTGTGACCACATGGACTGTAGCCTGCCAGGTTCCTCAGTCTATGGGATTTCCCAGATAAGAATACTGGAATGGGTTGCCATGCCCTTCTCCAGGGGATCTTTCAGACCCAGGGATTGAACCTGAGTCTCTTATGTCTCCTGCCTTGGCCGGCAGGGAAATGGCAATCCACCTCAGTATTCTTGCCTAAAGAATTCCATGGACAGAGGAGCCAGGTGGGCTGCTGTTCATGGGGTCTCAAAGAGTCAGACATGACTGAATGACTACACTTTCTTCACCACTAGCACCACCTGGGAAGCCCCCAGCTATTGCTTGCATACTTCCAAATCTACTGTATTAATCTCAGGCTTTTGAATACTGCCATTGATAGAATTAGCCTTGCATCTAGAACTCTGTCATCCTTGACTTCAGTTTTTTCCTGACCGAGAAGTCCATCCAGATGGGAAAGTGTGGCATGTTGGGTCCTTGGAACTTAACAGACCACATAGAGTTGCCCAAGGAAAACTGACCAGATGAATTCTAATTCAGTTGAGAGAGTCTAATTGACCTCATTTTTGGAGCCTGATGCCAAAATGTTCGTATCTGCTGTGTTCCCAGTGCCCACCAAGACGGCCCTGGGTTCCACCTCCAGGAGGTGTGGACCCCCTGGCATGATTTTCTGCTTTTTTGGTAACAACTTTATTAAGATATAATTCACATACCACAATTAATATATCTGAAGTATACAACGTGGTGTTTTTTGGTATATTCACAACGTTGTGTACACATCGTCACGATCTTCTTTTAGCACTGATATATTTGGCTGCATTGGGTCTCAGTTGTGCCATGTGTGATCTTTCATGCAGAACGCAGACTCTTCTGATTGCAGCACACAGGCTTAGTTGCCCAATCGGGGGTTGAACTCGTTTCCCTTGCATTGCAAGGTGGATTCTTAACCACTGGACCACCAGGGAAGACCCCATCAGAACAATTTTAGAACACTTTGACCCCAAAAGAACCCTGTACCCTTAAGAAATCACCCTCCCCATTTCCTCTCAAACCACCATTCTCCTGCTACCAGCAACCTCTCACAACTACTAATCTACTTTTTATTTCTTCTGGACGTTTCATATAAATGAAATCACACAATAAGCAATCTTTGTGACCACCTTCTTTCATTAGTGTGCTCTCAAGGTTCATCCATGTTGCAACATAAGTCAGCACTTTGTTTCTTTTTAGGTTTGAATACTATTCCATTGTATGGATATGTCCATATTTATCCATTCATCAGTTAGAATTTAGTTTATTCGCATGTCTTGGATACTATGCCTAAAACTGCTCTGAACATTCATGTACACATTGTGTGGATATACATCTTCATTTCCCTTGGATATACAGTTAGGAATAGTAAAATGATCTCTGCATCTGTTTAAGGCATACAAGTTTTGTGAAACTTGACCAGTTCAATTTATCCTTATTGGCAGTGTGGGCCTTCGGCCAGCTGTGAGGAGAGAAAGGCCTTGCACATGTTAGAAGTGCATTTCAGTACTCACACGGTGTCCATTTGTTTCTGACATCCTCTTGTATAACTGGAACACATTTTGCAAATTTTAACAGGGCTCAGCTTGCTAATCTTTCAACTCTCAGTTAAACAGAATTTAGCCTTGTGAGGCTATCATGTGTTGTGTAATTCAGGATAACGTCATTAGATGAACCTTGCATGCCCATGAACCCAAATGGTATGGCTAGGGAAGCTGAGAGTCAGAGTGTATCACACAGTCCCAAATAGAGAGTGGACGACTTCTTTACTGAAGGGTTGAACTGTAAGTGCTTATAGTAAGATTCTTCACTTTGCAAAAAGCAATGGTTTAATTTCTTGGGTTCAGGCTTAAATTTTCTTAATGTTTTTAATTTCTTGAGTTCAAGCTTAAAATTTCATTTTAAATGTGTAACTCAGTTTTGTTGAATACTTGGAATGCTTGGAGGGTTATGTAATCCTCTAAATGCAGGAAACTGAACACCTGCTCTGTGCTAGACTCTGTGCCCTCCACTCGGCTCCAGGCCCAGTACCATGATACAGAATGAAGGCACGGCCCTTGTCCTGAGGGAGCACAGCTCTCAGTTATGTTGGCTTTACTGTCCCTACTGCATTACTTACAGGCAGTGACACTTGCCTCTCTGTAGTCCATTTTAATGTGGTTTTAGAGGCTCAGCCTCTGCAAGCCCACTTATGTGTGGTTTTGAATGTGGAATTTAACCCTCATCCTGAATAACAGGGAGGGTAAGTCTGCAATGACTGGAAACCACAGGAAAATAAAATTTCCACAGGCATGCAGTTATTTCTTCAGCATTCCTGTTTCTGGTAGAAAAATAAGATAGGCAAGTGATAAATTTTTAAAAAGATAAACCTCTGATTCCCATCCCGATATTGTATATTTGTATAGTCTTAACTTGCCTTCACAACATACAGGAAATAAAAGTAGATCAATTTGTTGTCATCATTGATGTTGAAGAATCTTTTACAAGTCTGCTTTCATACTGGAGTGGCAACAATTCTTTCTCAATTCCCCAAAGTATAAAGAATGCTGACATACTCAATTTCCAGTCTCTAGAGTGTATGGAAGTATATGGTATACAGCATTATGTTATGTGTGTATGTACATCCTGAAAGTTATGCTTACCTTTCAAATACCCACTGATAAGGTTTTGTAATTTATACACTATCAACATGGGCTTCCCAGGTGGCACTAGTGGTAAAGAATCCACCTGCAGTGCAGGAGACGTAAGAGATGCAGGTTCGATCCCTTGGTGGGGAAGATCCCCTGGAGGGGGAAATGGCAACCCACTCCAGTAATTTTGCCTGGAGATTCCCATGGACAGAGGAGCCTGGAAGGCTATAGTCCATGGGGTCGCAAAGAGTCGGATACGGCTTAATGACTGAACATACACACATGCACATGATAAACATTCCTCACTGACATTTTCTCTTGTGTCTTATATTATTTGTTGCATTTATGACCTCTTATTTCTCCCTTTGTGTTTTCTAAAATCACCGGCTAGTAGCATAGACATGAACTTTGGCCTCATTTTGAACCATAGTTCTGCCCCTCCCTTTGGCTAGTTGTTTAAATTTGCAGAGGTTTATTTTTGTAAAATGAGAAGAGCCACACCTACATTATTAGGATTAATGAAAGGATTAAATATGATTCTTAAGCAAGATTATGTTGGAGAAGTGTTTAATCACTGTGCCTGACACATGTGTGTTATAAATGTTGGTGGGATAATATAAGAGTTTATAATATAAGTTTATAATATAGTTTATAATATAAGAAGTTATTCATCTTAGAATATTGTTTTTTCCTTTTAAAAGAAAACGGACTAAATTGCTGAACCCCTTAATGCATCTAACTGTGCCAAGTGCATTCTTTGAATTCCTCAAGTAAATCATCATCTGCAATTAATGATGATTTTCTCTTTCAATAGTTGTTTATCATGTTTAGGTTTTATCTCTTATTGCATTGCCCAGAATTGCAAGAACAATAGTAAATAAGGTAGATGATGCCAACTTTGCCTTGGTTTTGACAGTAGCAGGAATCTCTTATTGTTTCATTTGAAAACAACATCCTGCAAATATTTATTGTGTGTTTTTTTGTGCAAGGTGCTGACCTAATAATACAGACAAATAGTTCCCACCTCTGCAACTCAGATCTAGAGGGGGAAATGTGTTCATCGCATAATCACACACACATATGTTTAAACTTACAGCTGGTTATTGCAGCTACAAAAAAGTATATATGGTTGGGACTTGCCTGGCAGTCCAGTGGTTAAGAATCTGCACTTCCATCACAGGGGGCAGAGGTTCGATCACTGGTCAAGGAACTAAGATCCCACATGCCGTGTGGTGTGACCAAAAAATAACTAGAAACAAATTTTAAAAAGAAGCATATGATGCCATGAAAGCACATAATAGGAGGAATTTGACCTAACTTGGGAGGTCAGGGAAAGATTCCCTAAGAACAATTACATTTTAACTTTTAAGTCTGAAAGATGAGATATTAATTAAGCTAAAGTTTGAGACAGTGGTACAAAGAGAATTTCCAGCAGGAAAAGGATCATGTGGAAGGGCGCTAGGTGGCAAGAGGGCATATGGGAGATTCCAGGAGCTGAAGAAGTTGGGCACAGCTAGTGTACTGAGAAAGATGGGGTTCAATGTGAGATGATGCTGTAAAGGAAATCAGGGGCCAGACAGTGAAGGTCTTACAGGCCATGTTCATTTGGGTCTTTATCCTAAGAACAATGAGAAGCCATCCAAGTCATTAAAATGGAAATTAATGATCAAATGTTTATTTCAGAAGGGTTAGTCCAGTTGTATTGTAAAAAAAAGGATTAAAAGGGATAACAAGAGATGTCAGGGAGCCCACAGAGAGGAAGATGGCGAGAAGGCTTGGTTTGTTAGGGGAGGGCTGTGTGTGTGCTGTCACTTCATGACAGAGAGTCCAGGTGCATTTAAAAGGCAATGAGAGGGGACTTCCCTGGTGGTCCAGTGGCTAAGACTCCACACTTCCAGTGCAGGGAGCCCTGGTCAGGGAACTAGTTCCTGCATGCTGCAACTGAAGATCTTGCAAAGACCCAGCACAGCCAAGTCAATAATTTTCTTTTTTAAAAGGCAATGAGAAAGTTCCAGAATGAAAGGGAAAGGCAAAGTGTCAACAAACTTCCTGTGATGGAAAGGAGTGAAATCTAAAGCCTACTATGGAATTCAATCTTAACTAGTTAGAGATGCATCTCTTAATGGAAACTGGCAAGGGAAAGGTCTGGGTGGATGGATTTATCTGCTGGCTGGGCCAGTGGGTTTATCTGCTGGATTGTAGGAAGTTCCTATCTGTTTGTTTCTGGTTGAGCGTGTGTGAATATTTGTGTGTGAATGATTTGATTCGTGAATGCCCAAGGTTTGAAGTCATAATGTAGTATTTTTTTTTTATTATACTCTTGACTACAGTGTGCTATTATTGGGTAGGCCAAAGGTTCATTCAGATTTTTCTGTAAAATGTTACGGAAAAAACCTCAAATGAACTTTTTGGCTAACCCCATATTTAACTAAGGATTTTGCATTTAGATATGAATGATACTGATGCAAGTTGGTAGCCTCCACTGAGCATGGTGGAGTACAAGGATGCCTTCCTGCAAATGGGAAAGTGGTCTGAAAGCTGAATTGGCCCACCATGGGCTCATTTGGGCATACTCCCCATGGAGATGTGTTTCCGACATGGTACATTAGCAGTCACCATTTTGTCCTCTTCAAATCCCTTCAAATCTTAACAGGCCTTGAGCTGGAGTTTCTTTCAGCTACTCTTAATATAATTGATCACTTCCTCTCAGGCTCCACTGATGTTTATGATGCCCTTCATGAGGCCAAATGGCTTTTAACAATCCTTAATTTTTACCAGCTGTCTCCTCAACTGGCCCCTAAAAAGAACTCACCTATTTGGAGTACTATAAAACTTGCATTTTAACACCAAAATGGCATTCCTCTAGGTCCATACGATATAATGCTTCTCCTTTTTTTCATTACCTGGGAGTATATAGTAGCATTTATTCTATCATACTGGTTAATCAGCAGAGAGGAAAACATAACTAACTATCCTTTTCAGTATGGCCCTAGGCTTGCATCTGTCATGTAAACTATCTGTCATGTAACACTATATTAAGTAGATCTGCTCTTTTTTCTTTTATAGATTTTTGTCATCAGGTTTATACTAGTTTTTTTTTAATGAATTGGAGTTTTCCTTACATTTCTTTTTTTTAATTTATTATTATTATTATTATTATTACTTTACAATATTGTATTGGTTTTGCCACACATCAACATGAATCCGCCACAGGTGTACACGTGTTCTCAATCCCGAACCCCCCTCCCACCTCCCCCGCTACACCATCCCTCCAGGTCATCCCAGTGCACCAGCCCCAAGCATCCTGCACCCTGCATCGAACCTAGACTGGCAATTCGTTTCTTATATGATATTATACATGTTTCAATGCCATTCTCCCAAATCATCCCACCCTGTCCCCTCTCCCACAGAGTCCAAAAGACCGTTCTATACATCTGTGTCTCTTTTGCTGTCTCACATACAGGGTTATCGTTACCATCTTTCTAAATTCCATATATATGTGTTAGTATACTGTATTGGTGTTTTTCTTTCTGGCTTACTTCACTCTGTATAATCGGCTCCAGTTTCATCCACCTCATTAGAACTGATTCAAATGTATTCTTTTTAATGGCTGAGTAATACTCCATTGTGTATATGTACCACAGCTTTCTTATCCATTCATCTGCTGATGGACATCTAGGTTGCATACATTTCAATAATCTTAAATAGTTCCTATCATAGATGACATCTCTTTAAAAAGTCTGGAAGAATTTGTTTCTACAACTATATAAATTCTGTTCTTATTTTTCCCTTTAGGGACAGGATTGGGAGGGGAATTGTTGCAGGATCTGTAAGATCATTTTCAAGTCCCCTCCGCACTTACTGTCATATACAAACTCTTAATTTTAAAGTGATTTAGGTCATACATGAATGGTCTAGTGGTTTTCCCTACTTTCTTCAATTTAAATCTGAATTTGGCAATAAGGAGTTCATGATCTGAGCCACAGTCAGCTCCCCATCTTGTTTTTGCTGACTGTATAGAGCTTCTCCATTTTTGGCTGCAAAGAATATAATCAGTCTGATTTTGGTGTTGGCCATCTGGTGATATCTATGTGTAGAGTCTTCTCTTGTGTTGTTGGAAGACAGTGTTTGCTATGACCAGTGCGTTCTCTTTGCAAAACTCTTATTAGCCTTTGCCCTGCTTCATTCTGTACTCCAAGGCCAAATTTGCCTGTTACTCCAGGTGTTCCTTGACTTCCTACTTTTGCATTCCAGTCCCCTATAATGAAAAGGACATCATTTTGGGGAGTTAGTTCCAGAAGGTCTTATAGGTCTTCATAGAGCCAATCAACTTAAGCTTCTTCAGCATTACTGGTCAGGGCATAGACTTGGATTACCATGATATTGAATGATTTGCCTTGGAAATGAACAGAGATCTTTCTGTCATTTTTGAGATTGCATCCAAGTACTGCATTTCGGAATCTTCTGTTGACTATGATGGCTATTCCATTCCTTCTAAGGGATTCTTGTCCACAGTAGTAGATATAATGGTCATCTGAGTTAAATTCACCCATTCCAGTCCATTTTAGTTCGCTGATTCCTAAAATGTCAATGTACACTCTTGCCATCTCTTGTTTGCCTTCATTCATGGACCTAACATTCCAGGTTCCTCTGCAATATTGCTCTTTACAGCATCAGACCTTGCTTCCATCACCAGTCACACCCGCAACTGGGTATTGTTTTTGCTTTGACTCCGTCTCTTCATTCTTCCTGGAGTTATTTCTCCACGGATCTCTAATAGCATATTGGGCACCTACTGGCCTGGGGAGTTTATCTTTCAGTGTCCTATCTTTTTGCCTTTTCATACTGTTCATGGGGTTCTCAAGGTAAATATACTGAAGTGGTTTGCCATTCCCTTCTCCAATGGACCACATTTTGTCAGAACTCTCCACCAAGACCTGTCTGTCTTGGATGGCCCTACATGGCATGGCTTAGTTTCATTGAGTTAGACAAGATTATGTTCCATGTGATTAGATTGGTTTTCTCTGATTGTGGTTTCAGTCTTTCTATCCTCTGATTCCCTCTCTCAGCACCTACTGTCGTACTGGGGTTTCTCTTACTTTGGATGTGGGGTATCTCTTCACGGCTGCTCCAGCAAAGTGTAGCCACTGCTCCTTACCTTGCACATGGGGTATCTCCTCAGGGCCACCGTTACTGACCTTGGATGTAGAGTATCTCCTCTCAGCCACTTGCCTCTCCAGTGCTGTGAGCCACATACAGTGGAAGTGAGAAATAGATTTAAGGGAGTAGATCTGATAGAGCGCCTGATGAACTATGGGCAGAGGTTCGTGACATTGTACAGGAGACAGAGATCTAGACCATCCCAAAGAAAAAGAAATGCAAAACAGCAAAAAGGCTGTCTGGGGAGGCCTTACGAATAGCTGTGAAAAGAAGAGAAATGAAAAGCAAAGGAGAAAAAGAAAGAGATACCCATTTGAATGCAGAGTTCCAAAGAATGGCAAGGAGAGATAAGAAAGCCTTCCTCAGTGATCAGTGCAAAGAAATAGAGGAAAACAATAGAATGGGAAAGACTAGAGATCTCTTTAAGAAAATTAGAGATACCAAGGGAATATTTCATGCAAAGATGGGCTCGATAAGGGACAGAAATGGTATGGACCTAACAGAAGCAGAAGATATTAAAAAGAGATGGCAAGAATACACAGAACTGTACAAAAAAGATCTTCACGACCCAGATAATCACGATGGTCTGATCATTCACCTAGAGCCAGACATCCTGGAATGTGAAGTCAAGTGGGCCTTAGGAAGCATCACTACAAATAAAACTAGTAAAAGTGATGGAATTCCAGTTGAGCTATTTCAAATCCTGAAAGATGATGCTGTGAAAGTGCTGCTCTCAATATGTCAGCAAATTTGGAAAACTCAGCAGTGGCCACAGGACTGGAAAAGGTCAGTTTTCATTCCAATCCCTGACAATGCCAAAGAATGCTCAACCTACTGCACAGTTGCACTCATCTCACATGCTAGTAAAGTAATGCTGAAAATTCTCCAAGCCAGGCTGCAGCAATACGTGAACTGTGAACTTCCAGATGTTCAAGCTGGTTTTAGAAAAGGCAGAGGAACCAGTGATCAAATTGCCAGTATCTGCTGGATCATCAAAAAAGCAAGAGAGTTCCAGAAAAACATCTATTTCTGCTTTATTGACTATGCCAAAGCCTTTGACTGTGTGGATCACAATAAACTGTTGAAAATTCTGAAAGAGATGGGAATACCAGACTACCTGATCTGCCGCTTGAGAAACCTGTATGCAGGTCAGGAAGCAACAGTTAGAACTGGACATGGAACAACAGACTGGTTCCAAACAGGGAAAGAAGTACATCAAGGCTGTATACTGTCACCCTGCCTATTTAACTTATATGCAGAGTATGTCATGAGAAATGCTGGGTGGGATGAGGTACAGCTGGAATCAACATTGCTGGGAGAAATATCAATAACCTCAGATATGCAGATGACACCACCCTTATGGCAGAAAGTGAAGAAGACCTAAAGAGCCTCTTGATGAAGGTGAAAAAGGAGAGTGAAAAAGCTGGCTTAAACCTCAACGTTCAGATAACTAAGATCATGTCATCTGGTCCCATCACTTCATGGGAAATAGGTGGGGAAACAGTGGAAACAGTTGTTGACTTTATTTTGGGGGGCTCCAAAATCACTGTCGATGGTGATTGCAGCCATGAAGTTAAAAGACGCTTACTCCTTAGAAGGAAAGTTATGACCTACCTAGACAGTGCATTAAAAAGCAGAGACATTACTTTGCCAACAAAGTTTCATCTCATCAAGGCTCTGGTTTTTCCAGTAGTCAGGTATGGATGTGAGGGTTGGACTATAAACAAAGCCGAGTGCCAAAGAATTGATGCTTTTGAAATGTGGTGTTGGAGAAGGCTCTTGAGAGTCCCTTGGACTGCAAGGAGATCCAACCAGTCCATCCTAAAGGAGATCAGTCCTGAATATTCATTGGAAGGACTGATGTTAAAGCTGAGACTCCAATACTTTGGCCACCTGATGTGAAGATCTGATTTATTTGAAAAGACCCTGATTCTGGGAAAGGTTGAAGGCAGAAGGAGAAGGGGACGACAGAAGATGAGAAGGTTGGATGGCATCACCAACTCAATGAATATGAGTTTGAGCAGACTCTGGGAATTGGTGATGGACCAGGAGGCCTGGAATGCTGTGGTCCATGGGGTCACGAAGAGTTGGACATGGCTGAGTGACTGAACTGAACTGAACTGAATTTTAAAGTGAGTTTCATAATTTAGATTTTCTTGGGAAAAGTCATCCATTTCATGATAATATTAATAGCATCATCAAGCATTGTTCATCTAATATCCAGTTGCTTTAAGCCCTCCTCTGCTCCTTTTTCTTGTCAAATAATATGTACCAATTACTGTTTTTAAGCTAGGAGTTTTGTGTGTGTGTTCTCAGTCACTCAGTCATGTCTGATTCTTTGTGGCCCCATGGACTGCAGCCCACCAGTCTTCTCTGTCCATGGGGTTCTCCAGGGAGGAATACTGGAGCAGGTTGCCCTTTC